>NC_143547.1:1316329-1974493 GCF_031878675.1 Megascapheus bottae
ACATCAATGGCTGTTTTCGGGACCGTAACAGTGTCATCCACCCAAGAAACCACTTATTTTGTGAGACTTAGACTTAGTCTTTCTAAAGAATTCTACTAATACTATGTTAAAGAGGAGTGGAGAGAGTGGACATCCTTGTTTCATTCCTGATTTTAGAGGGAATGGCTTTAGCTTTTCGCCATTAAGTATAATACTAGCTGTGGGTTTGTCGTACACAGCCTTTATTATATTGAGGAATGTTCCATGGATTCCTAGTTTCTCCAGAGTTTTTAACATAGAGGGGTGTTGGATCTTGTCAAATGCCTTTTCCATATAGTATGAAGCTAATTGAAAAGACCTCCAGGATATTGAAACAAAAGCCATACAATGAATGACTGTTGTCCTTAATGTACTATGTTATCTCTCATCTCTTTTGCTATCCCTTGGTTATCACATATTGTTACAGTATCTCACTTTGTTATCTGTTATATTGGATTTATTTGTATTTGGTTATTTGAAATTGGATAGGGAAGGGGGGAAAACCAAGACGGGGGGGGGGGGTGGAGGGGAGGGTAATGGGGACCAAGACATGTGAAAGGGTATCAATATATGTGAATTAATGCACCTTCTATCTGGCAAATATCATGTAACCCTTTTATTAATTACAATTAAAAAAGAAATAAATTACATATCAGTATTACTAGGTGCTAAAATAAAAAATAATAATCCTCCTAGGACAAAAAAAAAGAATTCTACTATTTGAGTCCCAGAAAAATGGGTACTTGCAAGAGGGATGGATGGGGCCAAGGGGGAAATGGGTAGACAAATGAAGGGGGAAAGGAAGAGAATGCAGTCAGGAATTCATTGCATATATTACCTAATTAAGAAAAGAAAGGGAAGGGGTAAGTCAAAAGCAGATGAAAGTGTTGAAGAGATGACACCAATCAACATGTGCTGCATTCATAAACTGTTAAATGGCAAAAAATAAGAAAGTGAAAGAAGAGGTAGGCTGAGAGGGGTGGGCAAGAATAATGAAAGGGGATGACATTGATCAATACACACTGTTTCTAAACTGCTTTGTTGAATGGCAACTCCTTTGTACAACTACTTGAAGATACTATGAACATAAAAAGTGAAACTAGTTATGTTCTCACACTCACTACATTTTGAACAAAAATAAAGAAAAGGAGAGGAACAAGAGAAAGAAAAGGAAAGAAAGGAGAAGACATTATTTTAGTATGCTTTAAAAGCAGCTAAAGCAGTGCAGGCTCCAAGCAAGAAAGATGTAAAGATAGGGTCCCAGCAGCCAGACACAGGTACTTTCACTCCATCCCCCAATTCCAGGAAGATGGTAAAGCAGAAATACAATAAGATATATAATTTCATATCTATTATTTCACACCTAATACTATATATTCATATTATTTCAAAATAGATGAGTATTAATTCCACTCTATATTTCCATATCTTGGCCATGTCTTTTTTTTTGTCAGTCCTGGGGCTTGAACTCAGGGCCTGGGCACTGTGCTTAGACACTTTTTTTGTGGGTCATGGGGCTTGAACTCGCCCTGGGCGCTGTCCCTGAGCTCTTCAGCTCAAGGCTACCATCCTACCCCTGGGCCTGGGTGTTGTCCCTGAGCTCTTCAGCTCAAGGCTACCACCCTACCTTTGGGCCAAGCCTCACTTCCTGTTTTCTAGAGGTTCATTGGAGATAAGAGTCTCAGGTCCTTTGGTGCCTGGGCTGCCTTTGAACCTAGATCCTCAGATCTCAGCCTCCTGAGCAGCTAGGAGGCCTGAGCCGCCATGCCTAGCTCTCTTGGAGAGTTTTAGCTCAAGGCTAGTGTTCTGCCACTTGAGCAGGGCTTCATGCATGCCAGGTTAGCACTCTACCACTGGGCTATGCTCCTGATCCCAATCTGGGCCAGTTTTTTGGGTTTTTGGGGGGGGGGTGTTGTTGTTGTTTTTGCTTGCAAGATCAAAGAAGCCACTGCTATTCAAGGGAACTTCCCTAGAGAAATAGAGGGACAATCAAGGCTGTCCCATTTTCTTCCAATAAGGAGAAAACTATATCAAAGCAGATTATAAAACATCTCTGTATTCTAGGCTAACAATCCTAGGGAAGGTAACAAATCAGCCTCATGGTGGTGCCTCTATATGAATACTATAATAGTATTGAACTAAAAAGTTTTAAGTAGTAACTTTATTATGTAATCTTAAATTTTCTGAAATTGTAATCCCTCTGCTTCAAAAGTAAACATTTTCCAATGTTATCAATGCTTATAAAACAAATAAGAATTACTAAGCAGTCCAGAAAATATTATATTGATAAAAAAAATAAACACCTTTTTTCTATTTCCTTCACCTTTGGACAAGGTAAATCTGTAAGGACTATTTATCTGTAGGCAGATATTTTCAGTCTTTCTAACATCCTCGAATCTATAATCCAGAAAATTCCCAGCAGTCCCAGCTGCTTAAAAGATATCTAAAATGAATTATGATAGTCCTTTACAGCTTGTGGGTTTGCTATATTTTCTGAGAGAAATCTCAAATTCCAAGAGAGATGACTTCATCTGGGTAAATATTTTACTGTAAAAGGTATGAGACTCAGCAGTTGTGAAACTCACATTCAAAACTGCGTCAGGAGACAAAATTGCCCCCAAGGAAGGGCAGAGGAGAAGATGCTGACAGGTCCATTATGAGCTATAACCATGTTTGTCCATCCCCAGAGAAATCATTTCTGGGCTCATATTTTCCAATTTATTGTCTCAACAACAGAGTAGAAAGCGCCTCCAAATTATGCCACCAGCCACTGCAACTAGCATAAAGTACTGCTATGACTCATTAAAAGCCAGAAAAATCCCTTTGAAAGTAAAATAATTTGTCCTGTTGGATAGCAAATTATTGATAAGAATGATGGAGACCAGAAAGAAAAGATACCAAGAAAAGAAAAACAAACGAGTCATTTGAAACAATACCTAGTGTTTACAGTTGAAATTGTTCATTTTCAGGGTATTTTTCACACTGTGGAGGGAATTAAGTCCCTGGAAACAATATAACTGCTGTTGGGACATGTCCAGAACCATAGCCACATACATCTATGTGACATTCACTGGCTGCCATTTCTACAAATTGAACTGGCTCAGCCAGTATCTTCTGTCTTTCTTCCTGTCCTATTTCAAGGCCTCCTGAAGATGAGTGAACAAAGAGGATGGCGACAGAATAGGGATGCTTTCCTATTGGAAATAAACTATAAACAGTTGTGAGGAAAAACTAAATTTCATAAGTGGAAAAAAGTCCAAACCTACAGCTGCATCTGTAACCAACACTATTAAAAACGTAAAAGAAATTGCAATTGGTCAATTGACAAATGCTGTTCCTAAGTGCTTTGAATTGTAATACAATTATTTGAGAGGAAGGTAAATTATGTTAAATATAGTTTCGGTTATAGACACTAGAAAAAAGCTAGCTATCTTAAAAAATGGCAAGGTATACATATTTTACATTGCCCTAATAGTTCCATTTGGGGAAAAAGAGAGAGTTAAGAAGAAGTAACATGTAGATTGTGCATTTCTTTCTTTAACTGGCTTTTGTGAATAATGCATACAAAGCTAATCATGAACCATTTAACAGAGTGTGTTTACTATGCAAAGTAGGATTCATGAACCACCATCTGGGACTATTTCAAAATGCAGACTATCAGGCCCCACAAAAGAACTAGTGAGGAAGTCTGAGAATTTGAGCCAGCTTGTCAGGATATGAGTGTGATCAGCACTGATGTAACCAGTGGGCAAATGCTCAATAAAAAGAAGCAGTGTTACAACTTGATTCCTGCAAACACCACCCATTTTATAAATGGGTTATAGATATGAATAGATATTTCCCAAAGAAAATATACAAATGGTTAATAATCAGATGGAAAAATGGTTGCCATCGTTTGTCATCAAGGAAATGTAAACTGTAGCCATGATGAGATATTATAGATACTATGACATGATGATTAAATATGGATATTACATAATATAGATTAAATATAGATATTACATGTACTGCAACAGGATGATTAAAAACAAAGATATATGGTAATAAGATTTGCAAGGATCCCGTCCACTACTGGTGGGGTTGTAAAATGCTAGCATGGCTTTAGAGAAGAATCTGACATTTCCCCAAGTGGAATGTCACTGAACAATTCCACTCCTAGAGGTTTCCTGATAAATGAAAACACTCATACATATTAAAAAAAACAACTTGGGCATAAACACACACTTGTATGCCTGGTACTATGAAGGTAGGAAGTAAGAGGATCAAATGTTTCAAATAAACCTGGGAAAGGTAACAGTGAGCTTCTGCCTCAAAATTAGTTCTGAGTATTATGGCCCACACCTATAACAACTACTTGGGAGACAAAGATCAGGCAGAACATAGTTTGCCAGTTAGGTAACATTTTTTTTAAATAGACCCCATCTTAATCAGTAAGCTGGGCATATCATTGCTTACCAATGATCCCAGATATACAATATGATTCTGATCCAAGGCCAACCTAAGGCAACAGAAGATCCTATCCCAACTAAAACAACAAAAAAAATGGTAAAGGCATGACTCAAGTGGTAAAACATCTGCCTATCAAGCATAAGTTCTTGAATTAAAACGCAAACATTTTAAATAAATGCATAAATACATAAAGAAAATAAAAATACTACAATGAAATATCCTTATATGACCAGTATATGCTAACTAAATAAATAAGTAAATAAAACATCCAGAAAGAGTAGAGAGTTGAAAGCATAGCCCAAGCAGTAAAGCACTTGCCTAATGTGTGCAAGAACCTAGATTCAATTATCAGTGTTAGTACTTTGACGAAATAAAGTTCGTACATAAATGTTAGTTGCAGAATTATTCCCTAGCGCCTTCAGGAAGAAATAGTCCACGTATCTATTCAATGGTAAACTGATAAGCAAATGTTGTATATTCACATATTGGAGCATTATTTAGCCATAAAAATAAAAAAGTACTGTTGGGTATTTGGTGGCTCATATCTGTGTTTCCAGCTACTCAGGAGATTTGAGATCTGAGATATGAGGTATCACAGTTGAAGGCCAGCCTGGGCACAAAAGATGCCTTCTCCACAACAGCTAGCATAAAAACTGGACAAGAGGAATGATTCACAGAGTAGAGTAGAAAAGCAATCAAGCTCAGCAAATGTCAGGCCCTGAGTTTAAACCCTGATAACAGCCAAAAAATAAAATAAAAAGTCTTTAAATTTGCTATAAGAGGGATGATCCTGGGGGCCGGGAGTTTGGCCTAGTGGTAGAGTGCTTGCCTAGCATGCACAAAGACCCAGGGTTTGATTCCTCGGAACCCCACATACATAGCAAAAAGCCGGAAGTGGTGCTGAGGCTCAAGTGGTAGAGCTCTAGCCTTGAGAAAGTCCAAGGACAGTGCTCAGACCCTGAGCTCAAGCCCAGGACTGGCAAAAAAAAAAAAGAGGGATGATCCTAAAAACATTAATCTACATGAAAGACAGTAGTCACAAAAGGCCAAATATTGGATTATTCATTTTATATGAAAGTCTAGAATTGGAAAATCCATAGAGTCAGAAATTAGGTCGCTGATTGCACAAGATTAGCTAGGTGGATAAGTACATGGGAAGTAATGCAGAAAACTATGAAGTTTCATTCAGGTACGGTGGCTCATGCCTGTGATCCTAGCTAATTAGGAGGCTGGGATCTGAGGATCATGGTTCAAAGCCAGCCCTGGCACAAAAGACCATGAAACTCTTATCTCCAATTAACTACTAGAAAACCGGAAGTGGCGCTGTGACTCCAGGGGTAGGGTGGTAGCCTTGAGCTGAATAGCTCAAGGACAGTGCTCCAGCCCAGAGTTCAATTCTCATGACCCACAAAAAAAGGAAAAAAGAAAACTAAGGTGTTAAAATAGTTCTAAAATTGACTATGATAATGGTTGTTTATAACTGTAATTAGACTTAAAGTTATTGAATTATTAAAAATCAAATAATGGGCGTACATAATAAACTTCTTCCAAAACTTTCCTGTACATCATGCTGCCTAAATGGAGTTATAGACTCACAGATTAGACCTAAGAAAAGTTCCAGAAAACTCATGCTTTATGTTTAATGATACATTACTAATTGAAATAGTTCCTATATACAGGATTCTATTTCCAGTATTCACAGGACTTTCTCCTTATCATTACCCATACAGCAGTATTAATGTTTTTAAACCTTATTACAGGTGAGAAGATTTGAATTGCTGTAGTTGCGGTCAAGGTAAACTTGTCTAGTAGAAAAGTGTAAAGCTCAATTGTGACTATCAGAAAACAGAACTTTCTCTGGACTTCTTCTGAACTATTGTTTGGATATGAACTGGACCACCAAAAGGCTTGTATTTTGAAGGCTAGATCCCTAGTTGGTGCTTTTAGAAGTGTTGGATCATAAGAGATCTAACTTCATAAATGGATTGGGGCACTAATGAGTTCTCAGTTAAATTGGCTATTGGGAGCAATAGAAACTGGAAGGTCTGGCTAGACTGGAGGAAGTAGGTCATGGGGAAAATACCTTTCACAGGAATATATTGCCCCATCCTCTTCGTCCGCCTCCGTGCCTTTCCTAACTGCCGTGAGCTCAGCAGCTCTGCGCCCCCAAGGTCCTTCCACCATGCTATTTCTGTCTTGACTCAAGCTGAAAGATATTGGAATCAGCGAGTCATGGTCTGAAACACCTCAAACTGTGAACCAAAACAAATCTTTGTCAGTGGCCTATCAGTCACAACGTGACTGGCATTTTTGCCATTTGCCAACTATTCTAGTCTGCAGATAGGGATGCAAAAGCTTCTTTGAGAGCAAAGAGAGATGTGAATTGATCAATGCTTAGGATTTCTTTTTATGTAACAGTACCCATAGTCTCTGATTCTAATAATTACATTCATTCTCATCCCCCTGAATTTTCCAAAATATCTTTTTTTTTTTTTTACAAAACTTGGAAAGAGACCTGCAGGGCACGGTGGCTCACGACTGTAATCCTAGCTACTCATGAGGCTAAGATCTGAGGATCAAAGCCTGCCCAGGCACAACAGGACCTGAGGCTCTTATCTCCAATTAACATCTAGAAAAGGGGAAGTGGGCTTGGATGAAGGGTAGAGTGGTAGCCTTGAGCTGAAGAGCTCAGGGACAGCACTTAGGCCAAGTTCAAGCCCTATGACACACAAATAAATAAATTAATAAATAAATATAATAAAAAACTTGGACAGAGACCCTTAGTCAAGCAAACCTGCTAAATTTTTGAAATCCCTGAATGAGTAAAGAACTAGCCAAATTCCACATGGAAATGAGTCATATTTAAGCAAAACACAAAAACAAAACACAAAAAAATTCATGTTTTTTCATAAGACAATGGTATCTAGCAAAAATTGCTGGCAGCTGGATAATTTTGACTTTAATATCATAACTAATGATTAATAATGTATTTTATACTTAAAATTGTTAAGAAAGCATGATAACTGAGGTAATATTTAATAACGGTAATCATTTCACAATATATATCAACTATTACTTTGTACATAATATATACTATTATAATTTGTTAATTATGCCTTACAAATCTAGCAATTGTTAGGAAAAATAAAATTACACTCAAAAATGAATCACAGCTATCATACTTATGACAAAATACTCAGAATTCATTGTATATTGTCTTAAGTGCTTTGCATTTATTCTAATGATCACATTAATGCATGAGATGTTTTAACTTATATGATGAAACTAGGGTATTAAGGTCTTCATGGCTGAGCAGAGCCTGTGTAACTAGAAGTTATTGGGCAAAGATTAATGTAGGATATTGAAGTCAAGTACATTTGTAATAAGTTCCATAGTCCCAGATTTGACAGTAGTGATGTGTGTTGCCACTTAGGTTGTTTAAACGTACAAAATAAACCTACAGGGACTCAATATCAGACAGTAAATGAATTACCAGGAGAAATATGGTCAATGTAGCAAGGAAGTGATCCCTCTATTATGATTAAATCCTATTGCTCATGTCTGTGAAGGATTATTTAGAAAAAAAAGCGAATAGTATGATAACTACTCCATTTGAAGGACTGGCTGTAATTTCAAACAATTTCATGCTTCATTAGATACTTTGGTATATTCAGCCAATAAGTTCTTTAATGGAGAGTGATGACAAACGTAGGTAAATAAAGAACTCCATAATAATAACTCATGATCAAGTAGGTTTTATCTCAGGAATTCAAGGAGTTTCAAAATGTGAAAGTTACTAATAGATTTTTCTATGTATTTATATTAAAGGGGAGTAGGAAATCATTGTTTTAACAGATGTAAAAGGGTTTGTTTTTTTTACAAAATTTCTACAGACTTTCAAGATTAAAAGGATATAATAATAAGTTAAGGTAGAAGGAGTTTGTTTTTACTTTGCCCAGTTAAAACTGATGTCATTAAACTTAGAAAGATAGAAAAGATACTCACATTTGATAGAATACCAGAACTCTGTACAGACATGTAAGAATAAAATACTTGGGCCGGGAGTTTGGCCTAGTGGTAGAGTGCTTGCCTAGCATGCACAAAGACCCGGGTTCGATTCCTCGGTACCACACACATAGAAAAAAGCCAGAAATGGTGCAGAGGCTCAAGTGGTAGAGCTGTAGCCTTGATAAAGTCCAAGGATAGTGCTCAGGCCCTGAGCTCAAGCACAGGACTGGCAAAAAAAATAAATAAAAATAATAAATATATATATATGAAAAAAAGAATAAAATACTTAAAGGAGTCCAAAATATAAAAAAATATTACGTCAAACTGTTCTTAGTAGATAAATAACTTACTGGCCCAAAATTCATCTTGTCAGTTTAAAACTTGTTTTAACTAGTACAAATGCAATTAGGTCACAAGATATAAGACCAACACCCAGGTTCATAGATTTTCTATATGCTATCAATTGCCACATGAAAAACATTTAAAAACTTGAGTACATTATATTTAAGAAAATCAACCAAACAACAAACAATGACATATAAAATGTGGAAGGACAGTATTTAGAAATATGCTAAATATTTACTCAAAATGATAGGAATGAAAACCTGTTAGTTATGGAGATTACTTTGGTGCATAATTATCATCACATGACAACACTTTGGCCACTAGCACTCCATAATGAAGAGATCCTAAATTCTCCAGAGGTTCCCAGATCTAATTGACTAGGTAATTGATATTTAAACACTGTGGACAGCTTCAGAGACAGCAGAAGATCTCATTCCTTCAGCATTTAATCTTTTTCCTCTACTATATTTATCAACCCTTTGAAACTGGTACAGTAAGAACATCACTTGATATCTGCCTGAGCAGGAGTCTATTTTGAACAAGAGCATCTGTTCATTGGTTGTCACACATTCCAGTATTGTATATTGCCCAACTATTTCAAAGAATGTAAACAAATTCATTTATTTAGCAAGAGCCTATCTAGATATGTATTTGAGATGATTTTCTACAAAGCAGGTTTAAAGTTATAATCCTGTGTATAGCTCTAAAATATGACTATAATGCCTGTAGATATAATGTAAATGTATAACACTATTCTTAAACTTAAAAATAATGTGTTTAACAATGTATATGAAGAATATTTGCATAACAAAGAGAAAGGGATTCTAGAATACAATTTGAGAAATAATCATAGGTATAGAGAATAACCAAAAAACATCAATGAAGACTAGCAAGAAGGACATCAGATAGAAAAGAAGGGTAAATAATTTACATAGTTCTAAGCATTAGTTTTCACTAATTTAAAACAGGGGAAGAATTTGGGATGTTTGATCTTTTCAAGAAAAGACTGAGCTGTGAATCTCTCATAGGGATGGCCCAGGAAGAAGCTTGCTACGAATGATGACAGCAGGTCAAATATGCTGTTGAGGGGTCAAGAAAGTTGGCCTCTCAGTAGAAATGGATTTCCTGGGATGAATTAACTCCTTTGTATGCTGCCAGATGGATCACAGAATTATACACTCCCATCTAAAAGGAAGCCAAAGAAAAAAGTTAACCTTATTTAATAGAAAAACATCCCTCTGTTATGATTACTCAGATGACATGATATTTTCCATACATTTAACTCTTATCCCTGATTTCCAAAGTGGCATGTGACTCTGCAGAATAAATTAATATTTTTATTATTTAAAACACAATTGTGATTTTCACAGATGAATTTTGTTATTCATAGGGATAGCCAGAATTTAAAATAGATACAGTACTTACAGACACCCCAAACTCTTGGGTCCCATCTGTCACTGGATCTAGGAGGACTTCCCTTCTGGGTGATCTTTAATTCTTAAAAGAAACTTTACAAACAATCTGTATTCTGGTAAGTGGGGCTGTGTGTGGCACAGGAGTAGGGTGGTAGCCTCGAGCTGAAGAGCCCCGCTACAGCACCAGGCCCATAGTCCAAGCCCCATGACCCACCCAAAAAAAAAATCAGTATTCAATACAAACATCCCTAAAGTTGTTGAATAAAATAGGTGGTAGTAGAGATGGGAAAGTAAGTGAGGGAAGGTCATATTGATTAAAATACCTTGCACATACACATACACACAATGTCTGTATTTGGTAATACTATTGTCAGTATTTGGGAGTTTGAGTTTGCTTGTTCCAGAACATTTTTAAATGATGACAAATGTTTAAATATTATATATATACAGACATATGGATATATGCATACATACATGCCGTGTACATATGTATATATACATGTTATATGTATACCTATATATATGCTTGCATATATATGTTTATATATTTATAACCTATAACATATTTTATTACATACTTTATATAATGTACATAGTATAGATGTATATATGTAATTTTTGTTTGCATTTTTTATCCATAGTTATCAAGTAGGAGATCACATAGAAATACATTGTGCTTCTAAAAGTTTGTGGATATATTTAAGCTATCAAAAGCCTGAGAAAATGAACTCATTTGGACAGGGTACCTTTGAGAAGTATTTTAGCAAGCTCGTCTTGTTTTCTATAAAAACAAGGGGATTTTCTGAGTGAAAGAAAGAAGGTGTTTAGTTACTATTTGCTGAAATGCTGAGACGAACCAAATTATCTAACGGGGAACCTGATAGGTTGGTTTGAAGGAAAAGCTGATAGAGGAGAGTGACAAGATCCAGACCTGTCCACTCATGTGGTGATGTCTCTTTAAGAGATCTGCAGAAGAAATTGACCTCATTGCAAAAGCTTTTGCCCATAGTTCCCAAGTTCCCCTTCATCAGTGTGAAGTATTACTTTATCACTAGCTCATGAGAACCTTGAAAGTCAGAAAAGAAACACATTGCCACATGCTCCCATTAGGCTCTAAAAGGCAACTAGGCATTGCTGCTGAAAAGTGAAGGAAAGTTAAGACCGATTAGACATTTATTCAAAACCAAGCCTTGCAGTCTGACTTTTGTATGTTCTGAGATTTCTATAACCCTGAACGAGAACCATGCATTTCAAAAATAAACTGCAATAAGAGGTGTTTTTTTTTACAGATTTCATAAATATCTTCATTATAAGTCTACAGAGAATCCTCTGGAGGTCAGTTACTATTTTATAATATTTTGTACTCTCCACTTTCGAAAAATAATGTACTTATACTGTTTCCACCAATATATATATAGGTATGAGCATGTGTGTGTGTGTGTGTGTGTGTATATGTGTGTGTGATATATAGTACATATAAGTACGTATTACAATATGCAGTATATATACTGTTGTATAGTATATATACTATAACATAACATACTTTTTATAGTGTACAATATATAACAAACTATATATAGTATAGTATATATACTATATAACATATTACTAAATATGCTATATAATAGTAATATAACATATAATAATGTATACTTTATAGTATATACATATATATATATATATATACATAGTCACTGTGATCATATTTACCCTCATCCTCCCTCTGCTTTCCTGCTTGCTTCTGCATACACAGCCATCCTTTACAATCTGATCATGCTATATGCTTTTGGACGTTTATGCAAAAGAATGTAAGACAGCGCCTTTTAATGCTTGACAAATCCCAAAAGTGAAGACAATAAGTAAGAAACTTGCATACAGCAAAATGTCTGGGATTGAGGAATGGATATTAAATGTATCTTGTTAGTTAAATACTTTTTTAAAGATTGATTTCTCCAGATTGCAAATAAATGACCAGTCAATTAATAAAATCTAGCAAAGTTGTAGTTACGCTGAACAAATATGGAAGTAAAGACAAAGAAACAACAACAAAATATCTAAAAAATGACCAAATAAAAAGTCCCACAAAGTTAAATCCCTTGGTTATTCTCATATTGTTACAGTATCTTATCTTGTAATCTGGTATATTGTATATATGTTTACTTGTTTATTTGAAGTAGGAAAGGGAAAGGGGGAAAATAAGTTGAGGGGAGGAGGTGGGGGAAGGGAAATGGGGACAAAAACATGAGAAGGGGTATCAATGTATATGAAGCAATGCTCCTTCTATATGGCGAATATAACTGTAACCCCTCTATTAATTATAATAAAAAATAACAAAAGAAATAATGTACCCACTCCCTGATGAATGTAACTGTAACCCCTCTGTACATCACCCCAACAATAAAATAAAAAGGTCCCACAGCAGTCTGTTTTCTTCACATTATTTCTGAGCATTGTCACAACCAGCTGTGTGTTTATTTGTCCTCCAACCCTCTAAAGTTGATTGCTCCTGCACAATCTCCCTTTCTCATGATTATTTCAATAGGACTAGAAATGTGACCCTTTGGCACTCATACTGTGGCCTGTGAATCATCTGAAGTTAGCAGGGGAAACAAACAGCAGTGAGAAGAAGCCAATGGAAAAAGACGATATATTACACAATTCCAAATACATGACACTTTGGAAAGACAAAATCCTATGGGTTTTGCTAGCAATTTAGCTAATCTATTCTATGTAATCATAATAAAATAATAATTAGGTTAGTAACATTATAAAAAGGGGATGACTATGAGGGTTTACAGGGTAGGGAAGGAGCATAAAGTTCAGGTCAATCAAACTGTTGCATGTGACAGGATATTGATAGATAAATGTCAATAGACATTTTTCCAAACTCATACAACATGTAGCACATAGTGAGCCTTATGCTATAGACAGGGTTATAAAAATATGCCAGTATAAGTTTGATTGTAATGATCATATCACTCTGATGATGGCTGGTGCTAGTGAGAGAGAAGGTATAAGTAATATCGTGAGGGCAGGATACGTATGGGAGCCCTACATTTTTCTCATTTTTTTCTGTGATGTAAAAACTGCTCTAAAAATTAAAGGAATTTAAGTACAGCAAAACACTATGATACTTTCAATAGCCACTCATTCATCATACCCCATTAACATTAAAACCTTGGCCAAACCTGAGCATCTATATTAAAGAGCCCTCTACCCAGAGGGCTGGGAGTTTGGCCTAGTGGTAGAATGCTTGCCTAGCATGCACAAAGATCTGGGTTCAATTCCTTGATACCACATACACAGAAAAAGGCAGCACTGGTGCTGTGGCTCAAGTGCTAGGGCTTTAGCTTTGAGAAAGTCCAAGGACAGTGCTCAGGCCCTGAGTTCAAGCCATGATTGGTAAAAAAAAAATAGTTCATGTGTTGGAAACTTGTTTTTCAATTTGGAAATATAGGAGTTGATGGGAGCTTTAAGATGTGGGACCTCCTGGGAGGTGAATATGTATTTGGAGGCATTTTCCTTTGACGAGACTAAAGTTGTTCTCTGAAATGCTTAATTAAAACCCCGAGTCTGATGTCACTCAACAGTCTGGTTTTCTATATCAAGATTTGACCACTTATACCGATACTACTTTACCATTACCATACATCAAATATGAGCTGAATCAAACCAATATGAGCACCATTCCCTTTGAGCCTCCAATTGGTGACCATTTTGTAGAAGGAAATAAAGTTGTTCTTCCTTATATATTTAATTACAGAAATGAAAGGCAGACTAATACAATCATACAGTTCCTTTCCTTCGGTTTTATTCCTTATTTTCTCTCCCTCCTCTCTGTGCTCTATTAGCCTAGAGCTTCCCTTAGTTTCTGGAATTTTCCATGTTCTCTTTGCCTCAGGGTCTTTGCAGTTACAGATGCTCCATGATTTACAATGCAGCGAAAGCCTGATGTAGCATACCTAACTTAGACAACAACATACCTTAGCAGTGTATCACACTAGACTGTTAGCTAACTGGGAGCTGCAGTTCACCACTTTTACTACCTACCATCATAAGAAGATCACCAAGGAGAATAACTAGTACAGGAAAAGATCAAAATTAAAAGTACATTCTCTAATAATTGCAAATTGTATTCAATCTATAATACAGTAAAAAAAAATCCATGTACCAAACATGGTACGTCAAGGAACATCTGTATTTTTCTTACAAGAATATAATCTACCCAACTTATTACTCTGCCAATGGCCATGTAGATTTCAACTTACATGAGAAAACTATTGCTAAGCAAAGCAATTCTTATTATTAAATACTATTTTAAATCATTTAAATACTATTTTAAATAATTTTTGTACAGTTACTATAGTCGGAACACAGGGACACACACACTCCTGCATAGATTTTTTTTTTTTGCTCAAGGCAAAATCTATTTCTTGGGCCGCACATCTACTTCTGGCTTTTCGCTTTCTTGGTTTCCCATCTAACATCGTCTGTCTGAAAATCCTGCCATTGCTTTCAATTCCAAGCAAACCAGAACTATTTACACTTTGATGTAAGTTATGAGCTTATCTTAGTCTTTCACAGGCTAAACACAGGGCTTAACACAGAACATTTACTCAGAAATATTTGTGATTAATATCAATTGTATGCATTTTTGTCACTGCATTTTAAGCAGCTATTTGCAAAGCAGTGATTTTCTTTGTATTCATCATGAAATCCAAACACTGTTGTAATTAGACAAAATGATTGGCAGGATCCTAGCAACCTTGACATGAAGAGGAAAAGAGTCGGTTCAAAGCCAACATGTTAGTAACTTTAAAAAAAAAATAAAGCAGAGCTTAAAAAGTCCTTATTTTTTTGCCAGTCCTGGGCTTGAGCTCAGGGCCTGAGCACTCTCCTTAGACTTTCTCAAGGCTAGAGCTCTACCACTTGAGCCTCAGCACCACTTCTGGCTTTTTTTTCTATGTATGTGGTACCAGGAATCAAACCCGGGTCTTCATGCATGCTAGGCAAGCACTCTACCACTAGGCCAAACTCCCGACCCTTGAAAAGTCCTTATTAACTGAGTTTACAACTCTCAGTAACCACCGAAAAGTGAGACTGAAGTTTATAGCCAATTAATTATACCTGAATAAAATTTGTTTCTTGGTGGCAATGTTAGAGTATTGAATCTTCCCATTGTTCCTTGTCCATTATGTTACATTAAAAATTACTTTGAATCCCCATGAAGTTAGCAAATATCATTCTGTCAGCAATATGGAGTTTGTCACTGTTAGAATAGAAAGCAAAGCCAAAATCTTATATCTCCTAAGAATCTTATATCTCCTAAGAATTCAGTATTAATAAAAAACTGAAAGTGGGTCAGGGCTTAAACTTGGCTGTTAAGAAGCACAGCTATCTAGACTATATAATAATGTTCCAGGCAGAAGGATGAGTATAACTAAAGACTCATAAATGAGAGACCATGTACTATATTCAACAAGCTGCAAGCGTCTGTGTTGTCACTAGTAGAATTTGAAGTGATAATAGTCACAGCTATCATTGAAAAAAGGCAGAGGTGACTTCACATTCCTTAAGGACTGACAATGTCAGGAGTTTATATTTGTTCCTAAGAGTAACACAGAGCCATCGAGGAAGTAAATGTTAGATTTTTCATTCCCTTCCTGTCACTTGAATAACAAATGCAAGAAGTTCTATCCATGAGTCAGATTGGAGGCAGAGTCTAGTCCTAAGGCTGTTATAGATCTTGGCATGATCTAATATGGTTCACTGAGGGAGGGAAACTGAATGGATGGTTAATAAGTGATAATCACATCAGTTGACTCTGGCTCTGTGATAATAAGCAAAATACAATGCAGAAATCTCAAAAGTCATTCGTTCCAATGGACATATATGAAAATGGAAGCATTTAACTTGAAGGTATAGATGGGATTGAGAAAGATGGGAGAAAAATGGAAGAGGTAACCATGAATTAAGATGCATTATACACATGAACTGATTTCTTGAGTTGAAACCCCTTTGTACCACTATTTAAAATAGATGAATAAATAAACTGTTGATCAGAGCAGAGAAACAATGTGCATGTATTCCTCAGAATCCAAAAGAAGCTAACAGAAAATGATTTTCAAGATAGCTCTAATTTTGACTGTGAATCTCTAAGCATATTAAGACAATAATATGCCAGTTCAACCAGATTGTCCAGAGCTAGATACCCTCAGTGTTGAACATGGTGACAGAAGCAATCATGCATTTTATTTCATAGATTCCAAGCCTGGAAACAAGTGGAGAAACCCTGTGTCGCTGCAATGTAACAACATCATTTCTAAAATTACAATAGAGAGAGCAGATATTGTGAATGCCCCATCTATGACCTTCCCCTCAGCCTGCGGAAGCTTGCCTACTGGAAACACCTGTAAATTTGTGCCTGAAAACTATTTTTTCTGGATGAAGGAGCAAGATGTCCTCATGCAGGACTAGCTGAAAATACCAGAAAGTTAATGTCCCTGGAAGCAGCCCTTGCCAACGACAAATAAAGTGTTGTTGGGAAAATCAACCTCCTCAGTCCCAAATTGGGATAATTCTGAGGGATATTCTATATTGTTCCAATCGGGCAAGGGTTGAGCTGAGTTGTCATTGTATACAAGCATATGAGTTCACATGGTTTACTTTGGTGGTATTCTCAGGAAATACTAGGCCAGTAACACTATTATGGGCAACTGCTGGGGCCTATGGAACACTATTTCAAACATGTCTTTATTCTTGCCACAAACTCATATATGCTGGTTTATTCATGTATCAATGCCCACTGGACATGGGCTAAGGACTGAGTCAAGAAAATGTGGGTTTGGGAGCTGGCAAACTTCTTTGTCAGAACAGAGACATGTCCAGAGAGGTCCCTGTGCTGGTGGAAAAGGGATATAAGGGATATTTTCTAATATGTCTCCTAAAGAAGGATATGGCATCTTTGTGCTGTTTTTTCTTATTTCTTTTACCTTAAATTAAAATATAGGTATCACTCAAATCTAGGATTGAGGATCTAAGGGATTAGATATACAAAAATGCCCAGGGACACCATCTTGATTCTGATAAATGGAATAGAGTTCCTCTCCAAGTATGTACCTACCACTAACATAGTTGAGGCTCTGAACTTCAAATATTAGTTACTATACAATTTCATCTACTCAGTGTATATTAGTTTATCCTTGGAAAAATAAATGTTATTCAAATTAAGAGGATAAATTGATGGCAATATTCTAGTCTTACTGGGTTTTAAAATGTTGTTGAAATTGCCATTGCTTCAAGATGAAAGTCGTTTTGCTTGTCACATAAAACAAGGCACAAAATAGTGGAGATGAATGTGTTTGCCCTCCATCAAGTGCTGATTTAACCTAAAAATCCAAGGCTAATTATGAAGTTACAAATGAAATCTACCTATCAGGAGTAATTTAAAGCTTCGAGACTACTTAATCAAGCATAAATGTTACTTAAAATACAATGATTACAAATGTCACATTGCAAAACCACCTCAATGTTTAATTCTTTCCAGTCTGTTTCTTATTTCCTTTGTTCTTCTGATTTCCCATAACAACTTCTCCCTCCCTCAGTATTAATTTGATTAAGTGAGATTTTGTGCTCACAGCTGCTAATTCATGAACCATATTCATAGACCATATGAGTTTTATGTTAAGATGTTGGAAGTACCTTTAATATAATCTTTGATTATGTAGATAGTGTAAAACTGAGAGCTTAGCAAATCTCTCCCCTTAGTCTATGTGCCTCTCTTCCCCTCCTTCTTCTATCCTCTCTCTCTCTTATTGGCATATAGTGAGAATACATAATAAGCAATATAAATATGTTCCTAGTAGGCTACACATGTTGGCTCCATTTTCTTGTGAAAACTCAAAATTCTAACCTTTTCCTACACTCTTACGAAAAACTATATCAGTCTTATGGTGTCCATATTCTTCACGGCGCACAGTGAGTAGGTACTAGTGATGCAGCTCTCCCACAGACAGCATACTCTTGTCCAGAGTAGCCTAACGAAGCCAGATCTGGAAATGAGTGGATATTTAAGATCAGGTCACTCATGCTGATTGCAGTATCATGGTTGATTCTACACTTATTCATGTAATTGAAAGCAAGCTGAGAAGTTATTCTCATCATTAAGTGTTCAAAGATAGGCTAAGTAACATGTCAGTTGCTCAGAGGAAAAAATTCATAAAGCTAACAAATTTATAATGCTAAACTTAGAGAATAAGTTCAGGAGTTTGAAACTATAAAGTAGTCGTGGCATTAATCCATTTTTTGTTGTTCTAATAAAATACCCAAGACTTGGTAATACATTAAAAAAAGAGGTTTGGACTGGGGGGTATGGCTTACTGATAAAGCACTCGCCTATCATGATTAGAGCTGCAATTTGCTCACCTCTGGCAATGGCCTCCTTGGCTACATCAGAATATAGAAGAGGAACAGCACCATTGTGGGAGACACAGAGAAAGGGAGAGGTCACAGAGAAAGAGAGGAAGTCAGAGAGATGGTAGAGTCTTGTTCTTTTACAACTCTCAAAGGAACCAACTGTGGTCTCAGGAGAAATGCTAGGTCAAAATTCTCCTAGGAAAGTGCCCTCAGTGACCTAATTATCTTTTGGGAAGCCCTATCTCTTAAAGGCCCTGCCACTTCTTAACACTGCTACTCTGAAAACCAAGCTTCTAAAACATGAAACCTTGGGCAAGATACCCACATCATATCAGCAATGAAGGAATGTAATCTGGTTCTTACTGTGAGACATTTGGTTACTATTAATGTAGGGCATGTATAAAAGTATAGCTTGTCAAAGTGACCTTATAGTCTATTTTTAGTTATAGCCAAAGAGCTGCGTTGAGAAATAACTTGGAATCTGGCTTCTTTCAAAAAAAAAAAGGTTTGAGTGAACCCATGGAAAAGCTTAAGGGCACAGCTAACACTACTGACTACAATGAAAAATGAAAACATAATCACACTTGCTTCAGTAACAGACTTCTTGAGACTCAAGTTGGTCTGTATGCAGTTGGATCTTGTGGATAAAACAGACTGGTTTAAAATATTTTGTTATCCTTCCTGATAATAATAGCTAAGTCTGGTTTTCATTAATCTCCCACTTACTACCATTTTGAAAATGTATTTCAAATTTATGTGGTGATATTTCTAGCTACAAACTCTACAGTAACTATGAAGCATGGTAGGATTTGTGAGCACAGTGGCTCAAATGCTAATCTACCTTCAAATACAAACAAATTCAAGGTAGATCATAATACTACCGGTGATAAAATAATCACTGTTATAGTTTAGTGTTATAACCATGAAGATATATTATCATTTTCTTTTCTGTAAAATCAGAGTGTGGACTATATTAAATCTGAAAAGGTAATCATGATACACTGCAAATTTCTAGGCTCAAAATCAACTCCTGGTAAACTCTGACCACAAAACCGACCAGTGGGAAAGGGTATCAATGTTAAAAAAAATAGTGTACCTGAAAAATTTAACTGTAGCCCCTCTATCTGTTACACCAATAGTAAAATATAATTTTTAAAAAAAGACTACCATGATCATCTGGGAGATTATCATTACTATATATCACTATCATCAGAATATCCAAGCAGAAGGAGTTGGGGGAAGGAAACAGGGACAAAAACATGAGAAGGGGTATCAATGTTAGACAAGTAATGCACCCACTACCTGACAAATATAACTGTGCCCTTCTATATATTACCTCATCAATAAAATTTAAAAAGAAAAAGAAAATCCAAGCAGAAGCTCTGGGTTCTAGGAGAAGGTATGCAGTCTTAGAAGCTAGACAAATTGGGCTGTGAGAAAGTAGAATCTGCATTCTTTCAGTTAAGACTTTACCTACTTAGGACATGGTTGGACACTTATATAGCTCCATGAATAGCAGAATCTGTGATAGTGAAGTTAATACCTGGTCTGTAATAGCAAGCAGTGTAATAGCTGGAAACTAGAAAGCTCTCTGACCCTGTAGAGCTGGATTGAAAATCTACATCACTTATTCATGGCTAGTGGCCCTAGGGCAACTTTATTCAAATCTCCTAAGCTTTAGATTTTATTTTTTGAAGTTCTCCCTCTTCCACCAAAAGAAGATCCTGTAGAAAAATGGTGATTTCAGGAAGAACAAGGTGGCTCATATCTATAATCAGAACTACTTGGGAGATGAAGATTGGAAGAATTATGGTTCAAGGTTACCCTTGGCAAAAAGTTAAGTGTGATCCCATCTCAATCAATAAGCTGGGTGTGGTGGTGTGAGTTTATCACCCCAGCTACATGGGAGGCCATATGCAGGCCATATCCTAGGAAAAAATGGAAGACTCACCGAAAATAAGAAAAATTCAAAGATCTGGAGGCATGCCTGAATTGATTTATGTCCTAGCCTGGCAAGTGCAAAGTCCTAAATTCAAATCCCAGATAAAGAATAATTTAAGAAATGGAGAAGGAAATCCAAGGAAAAAGACAGATAGGGCTCATTTCTGCTGAGGATTTTCTGAAAAATCACAGAATCACTCAAAAAGAAGAGAATGTAGTAGAGATTTTTTTTAACTTACTGTCATCTTTTATTGACTGAGGGGTTGCCTCTGTGGTATCAATCACTTTCTAGCCCCTAGAGCTGCTGGAACCTATGGTCACATAGATTCTGCAACTGTAATAAGATTTAGATGGGGAGATAAACCTGTTATCTAGCTAGGCTCAATATAATCAGAAGAATATTTACAAATGCAAAGGGGATTAGAAGAATCACAAAAAAAATCTATGATACGAGTAGTGTCAGGGAAAACATAGAAGATGGTAGTCTGCTAGCTTTGAAAATGGAAGAAGTCCCATAAGCTAAGGAATGTAGTAAGCTTCCAAAAGTGGTAATAAGCAAATTCTCCAGTATAACTCCTAGAAGAAACAGTACTATTGGCACCTTGTGAGACCCATGACAGAAATCTGACCTCCAGAGCTTTAAGGTAGTCAATTTGTGCTATTCTAAGTCACAAAATTTATATTTTGTTAAAGTTAAAACAAAGAAGTAATACATAGACAAAGTACTATACACATTGATTTTCCTTCAAAAATTGAATATTCTACATATATATTAATTTTACCCAGCAGAAATTTCTATGATGATGACTAAAGACAATCAATGATAACCAGTATGTTCTGAATGTCTGTACATCTTCATATTTATAATACGACGTCTTCCAGAAATGTACTTTACCTATGAAATCAATGAAAATTGTACTGAGCTCATATGTTTAATTGGTTTGCAAATGGAAACCACTAAAGAAAAAGAGGAAAGAAATAAAGATTGTCCTATACAACTGACTTTCTTCACACACAATACCACGTCCCAGAGAAAAATAGATGCCTATTCATTATGCAACCCATACTACTGACATACCAACACAAGAGCAAATTTCTGTGACTTAGCAATGATTACAAAGAAGATATTCTTCAAAGTGGGAGTAGCAAAGTCACTGTAAGTCTTTCTACTTCTCTTTAATAGTTAAACAAGATTACTACGCAAATCAAGACTTTCCTATTGCAGACAATCTCTTCCCAGTCTTTATTATCCAAGTGCGTAGCTGGAAAGTTAATCTTTTGGAAAATACCACCCTTCAAACAACGTAGGTTGCATTTGAAACTTCTAGAAAATAGGAGGGATTACACTAATCTGCTTAGTAACTGAGGCTAATTTATGAGAACTATAAACTTTAATCTACTTCCAACTTTAAAAGCAAAGAACATAAGTCAACCAGAACAGTATTCATGGACAGATACCCAAATTAAAGCGGACTTGCTTTGGGAAAAAACAGAGCAAGCCAGAATTTAGTCCCTGATATGCAATCAAGGTATTTATGCAGCTTTGAGCAAGTCCTTGGCACTTTTCTCATCTTAGTGTTTCCTATAGAATATTAAAATGTTGGAGCAGCACCTAGGGGACTGTAAGATATTTACCACTCAGAAGTGATCTAGGTGTATGCATGTATGCAAGCTTACTTTTTTTTGTTTTTTGGGGTTGTTAATTTTTTATGTTATACCCTCCTCCATTTTCTCCTCTACTCCCCGGAACCCCCTACACTTCAAGTTATGAAGTTCATCTCCAGCCAGTGTCACCTTTTTTTTAGCTTGTTATTATCTCATTTCTTTTTTATAATTCTTTTATTTCAACATATAGAGGGGTTACAGTTATATTCCCCAGATAGAGGGTGCATTACTTCTCACACATTGATATCCCTTCTTATATTTTTGTCCCCATTTCCCTTCCCTTACCCCCTCCCCTCATTTTTCCCCCTTCTATTTCAAATAAACAAGTAAACATCTATATAATATACCAGGTAACAAAGTGGGATACTGTAACAATATGAGATTAACCAAAGGGTAATACAAAGAAGAACAAAAAAACATAATACATAAAGAATAACAGTCATGTATAATTAAGATCTTGTTTCCATGTCCTGGAGGTCCCTTAATTTGACCTCATCCTATTATGGCCTTATATATCTAGGGTTTGATCCTGCAGTGTGTTCTGGATATCACTGTAGAACTGGTCACCCTTTGTCCCATCATTTCTGTAATTCCCCTTCCCTTCCCCTAATCAGATAAACTTATACACTATACAAAGAGTACAAAAATCAAAAACAGTGACACCAGGGAATAAAACCAAAGGAGAAAGCAAGTAGGACCAAATAACTATTAACAACTCAATAAAAACAATCTCTTGCTTCCATTTCTTGGAGTTCATATGGAAAAGCATTATTTCATATGGGCATATGCATATATCTATTGAGCCATTGTGATCCTCTCCGCAAGCTAACTTTGTTCATTCCAATTCTGTTCACATATAAAGGCCTAAATTATAAAGACATTTCAATCTTGCCATGTATCTGTGACGATGTTTGCCAGGAGAGTCAAGGAAAAAGGAGAATGTGGTTGCTTTTAGAGTTTATTCAGAGTTTAGGGATTTGATGTGTTCACTTGGCTGGTAGTGAGAATGTTGACATGGATTACTGCCCTATAATGAAACTATTTTTTATTACATTTGGCAAGAAATCTATGTGCAACGAAGAATAGGATTCAAACAACAGATGAGCATATCACTTTCTGCAGCCCTGTCTCCTTTCTTCCTCCTAGCAGTCCCCTTGCCCTTTCTTATCTCTGTCCAACATCATTAATCAAAATCAAGGCTTAACTATAAATAGGCACTGGAATTGACTTTAACATGGTGGGAAAGGGCTGGGGTGGGTTCCAGCTTGGCTACATTTCACTTCATTCTTGAAGGTTTTCCAGCATGGGCCAAGTCTCCTGCTGCCCTCCTTTCCTCCGCTTCATGGTTCTTATGCAGAATTACTACACACAGCACCTTCCTTTGCTCTGGCTTTGTCTTGATTTGCTACATAAAATGCCTGTGCCCAAGCCCAAATGGTGATAGCGTCATAGAGAAAACGTCAACAGAAATCACTCAAAAAAAAACTGAAGGCTTTCATGACTTTGGTCAATATTTCAAATATTGAATCTCACTAATATTAATACAGGATTATGGTGACTTTGTTATAAATACAACAAGAAGACTAAGAGGAAGAGGAGGAGAAGGAGAATGTGTACGAGGAACACGAGGGAGGGGAAGAGGAGGAGAAGTAAAACATCATTGATGCAGGAAAGTAATAAGATCTATAAAGGAGTGAGGTGACTATCAAGAAGACAAAAGAAAAACTTTCGCATTTTTCTAAGACTTCTGATTCTGAGAAGTTTAAAGTTCATTCTTCCTGGTGTTTTCACTGCTAACAAACATATGGTTGTAAGATGTAATGAAAAAAAATCTTAAAATGATCACACTAAACCAAAAATTCATATATACAGTCTCAATAATCAGCAATGGCAAGCTTGTTGAAGCATGATGAGAACTGGGCCCAAAGCAAACAGTAAGACCCCAGATTTGCTTTTTTGTTCTTTTGTCAGTTGCGGGGCTTGAATTTAGTGCCTGAGTGCTGTACTTGAGCCCCTTGTGCTGAAAGCTAGTGCTCTACCAGTTGGGCCATAAGTGCCACTTTGATTTTTAGTGGTTAAGTAGAGATCATTGTCTCCTGGGGCCTTTTTATTTTTTTTTGCCAGGACTGGCTCTGAACCACAAATCTCAGATCTCAGCCTCCTCAGTAGCAAGGATTACAGGTGTGAGCCACTGCCTGGCCCCATTTTTCTTAATCTATTGAGGTATTAAAAATTCTCTTCCCGGGAGGGGAGTTTTGCCTAGGGGTAGAGTGCTTGCCTAGCATGCAAGAAAACCCAGGTTTGATTCCTCGGTACCACATACATAGAAAAGAGCCAGAAGTGGTGCTGAGGCTCAAGTGGTACAGCTCTAGCCTTGAGAAAGTCCAAGGACAGTGCTCAGGCCCTGAGCTCAAGCCCAGGACTGGCAAAAAAATTCTCTTCCCAATATGAAGGAATGAATCCAGGCTCTAGGCTTGTTACATTAGATTTGAGATAGTCTGCTGGTTAGAGGAAGATAAAATTACACATTGCCAATAAGGGTTATATGTTACACCAGTGGTTAACATGGCTAAGGTACTATTCTATTCCACAGAATACAGATGGAAATGTATGGAGGAATTTCTGGTTATCATAAGTATAGTAAATATGGTGCAGCACAGTATGTAGATACCAAGGCTGGGGCTAAAATCTTACAATACCCACGACAATCTTATACAAAACAAACAAAAGGACCAATCTGGCTTCAATTGTACTACCTGAGGTTTCAGAAATTCTCTTATGTAAAATTGAAGACCTATGGATGTAGGAGGCTTCAATCCAGCCTTTGTCTAGACAAATCTGAATGAACCAGGCTGATACAGCTGGGTGACTGGCTCTGCATTATTTCTCAGACAAGTATAGGATAGGAGTTCCAAATATTACATTAGATATGGTTTTGTCTGAAAGCCCAGATGGAAGTCAAGTGAAAATATTGAATGGCAACCGAAAATATACATATGATATTAAGAATGCAAGACTGAAAGCACAGAAAAAAGTTAATGTACAAAAGAAAACAAATACGATGTCATAAAATTGAAAACTTAAAGTATTTTAATACAGAATTTCTCCAAAAACATACGAAGTACTATACTATACTTGCTCATAAAGAAACATAAGGCTGGGAGTTTGGCCTAGTGGGAGAGTACTTGCCTAGCATGCATGAAGACCCGAATTCAATTCCTCAATACTACATAAAAGAAAAAAAAAGCTAGAAGTGGTGCTGTGGTTCAAGTGGTAGAACGCTACCCTTGAGGAAAAAGCCCAAGAACAGTGCTCAGGCCCTGAGTTCAAGGCCAGGACTGGCAAAATAATTAATAAAAATAAAGAAACATAAAACCAGAACAACTAAGTAAGCATAAAAGAAATATAATTGTTAATTCAAAGTCTGCCCTTGAAAATGACAACAAGGCCTGAGTGTTTTCATAATCTGTACAAACTCTTATAGAGCATGGAAGTGCTTTATCCAGTTGCTTGAGTCTAGTATGTTCTCTGATAAGGACTGTATGAAAGACTGGAAACTTACATGACAATGAATATAAATGTTCAAGTTTTAAAAGATAGAGCTTTAATCTATTAAGTACATCAAGAGTGAAAGGATGTTTTGATGAAAAATATGTTTAAATGAACAGCCCACATATACAGATGAAAACCATATCTATGTTTGCTATCCAGGAAAATTTTCCATAAAATTCACCAATCACTCACAATTTTAAAACTGTTTAACAGCAAAAATCAAAGCACTTCCAATGTTGAGTTTGAGTAGAAGGTTATATTCTTAATACAGACAAAATAAGAGATAAATAAAGGAGTTGCAAGATAAGGAACTTGAAAGGAAGAGATAAAAAAGCCCATATGATATAATAATCTTCCACAGAAAATCTAATTAGTGGAAAAATTATTAAAATGAGAGTTCAGTAAGGTTGCTAAATTGAGATGAAAATAGAATAAATAGCCATGTTACAAAACAGTAATAAAAATCAGGAATAAAATGTTACATGGAAAAAATCAATGATAAAACTGAGGTTGCTGGAAATATATTTCATAGAAATTATTACATGGTTATTTATGAAAAAATTAAAATGTTGCTAAGAACATATAACTGTAGTAAACACAGTCTTCAGAAGACATATCTCAATTTTCCTAGTTTAATACATACATTCAAACCAATTTAAACAAAATTTTAACATGAATGCCTGCAAACTTGATAAGCATACCATAAAATTTATACAAAAACTATTGAAGTGTGGCCAAGTAAATTTTAAAGAATATCTTATACATGAATAAGACATGAGACAAAGGAACATATTATGCTCATAAAATGTAATACTACATAACCTTGTCCATGAATAATTAGAACTGTGATAAGGAAAGAAAACATGCTGCAAAATAATACCTATCAAATACTACTACTTATAGAGGTTTTGCATATGTGGAAGAATATTCTTACTCATCAATATGTAATTTACAGTTCAGGGTACATTATCTTTATTATCAGTGAAGTTTCACAATTGTATAAACAATGTAATTTGGTCAACAGGGTAATGAATACATGCCTGACTTTAATTATTGGTCTGCCATTATTGCTTTTGTAACTGAGAATATTATATAACTTCTGGGACACTTTCCTCATCTGCTAAACGCTAATGGGAAGATAAAATATATCTGTTTATCTAACTCAGTACCTGGCCTGAGGTATAATAATATCTCATTATGTGTCTGTTGTATGGCTGAGATCAGAAAAGCATTGATTTCCCTTATAGAATTTAGATTATAGCATACCTTCAGATAGCAAGCAATATGCAGAATACACAAAATTCATATCCTAATGGTTACAATACCAGTTAACTCATTGAATTTGTCTCTGTTTTAGACCTATGGGTAAACTTCCTTTAACAACATAATATAAAAGTGTATTAAATGTCACTATAAATTTGAGAAAATGTGCAAAAAAGATAAAGCATCATTTTATGTACAATAAATCATTTCAGTATTTGCTTCTTCAGCTACAATTTTAAAGATGGATGGCTTGTATAATACTTGAGAACTTTGAGGATAACAAAATATACTAGGTTGGTCTGTCATCCAAGACAGATTTAGGACAAATATTTATAATTATGTTGCCATGACTAAGTTTCTGAAAAAGAAATAAAAATTGAGTTCCTAGACAATCACTTGACAGTTCTAGAAAAATTATATTACTATTACAATTGAAAACTCACTGTCATCTTCTGGTTCAGCAAAGATGTAAGAGAATTTGTAAAATGGAGAATGATGTTGTATGTACTGTGAGGATTTAGGATTTGTTATCGAAAGCCTTCCTTGTCTCTTTGTACAAAAACTTCCTTGTTAAATGTACAAATGGAGACCTAGCTAACTCTTCTTAGTCTCTGAAGCAAGTTGGACCAGGAAAGCCTAAAGAAATTGGAGAGAGATACAATGATAGATATTGCTGTGAACAAGGATAATGAAATCCATTTTCTTTAGAGCATCCCAGTTACTGCCACCAAAATTCTACATTGGAGCAAACAGGCCATGAACAGGTCAATTTCTCCTTCACTATTCAGCTCTTCTCATATAATAGATGTAAGAATGGGAGGGAAAAATTAAAACTACTTTGTCCCTGTGGAACTATTTGAAATGGGTATAAAATCTTCCTTTCAAAAAGTAATCATGTACGAAATAACTATATATACTAAACGTGATGGAAAATAATTAAGTATGCTAAGTATTTCATCATTTCCAAATACTGCTAATTTTGACCATGTACCTACAATAAGTATTTTAGTATTCATTTACTTTACTGTTATAGAGATGATATACAGTTGATTATATTTTGTATTACATGATCAGCATGATGCTTTAGATGCTAATATGTGTGAGTCTGCATTTCTGTGTGTGTGTATGTGTGTGTGTGTATACATATATATATATATAAATGCATGTGCATGCCCTGAGGCACATGTGCTTGTACATGAGATTATGTGTGAGATATAGGGTATGGCAGGTATCAGATTTTTTTTTTGGCTGTCCTAGGCTTGAGCTCAGGGCCTGAACACTATCCTTGGGTTTTCTCAAGGCTAACACTCTACCACTTGAGCCATAGCACCATTTCCAGCTTTTTTTCTATGTATGTGGTACCGAGGCATCGAACCCAGGTCTTCATGCATGCTAGGCAAGCACTTGCCACTAGGATAAACTCCCAGCCAAGTATCAGATTTTTACACATCTGTACAAAATTACTTCATTCGCTTTGACAACTCTATACTTTCCTTCATCTTCGCATCCCTCTGCTGTTACTTTTGGTTGTTTCACAATAGAGAACCTCAAAACCCCACAGATCCTTAATTTTCTCAGGACCAGAGAGCTCTATTGCTACCAGTCCTGCCATGCATAAATATGGTCACCATTCCTTGCTTACTTCTCATCACTGGAAAGGATCAGATTTAGAAATGACCACCAGCTCCTATTCTTCAATGTAGTATATGCTTTATATCTACCCAACTCACCTTTTGGTTGTCATTTGTACTCATTCATTTCTTTAATGAATGCTTGTATGTATTATTTATGCCACGCACTCTGCACAGAACTGGAAATAAAATGGTGATAAGACCAAAATGATCAATGACTTAATCAAACA
Organism: Megascapheus bottae; assembly: GCF_031878675.1. NCBI lineage: Eukaryota > Metazoa > Chordata > Mammalia > Rodentia > Geomyidae > Megascapheus > Megascapheus bottae. The sequence goes on from NC_143547.1 coordinate 1,345,262, forward strand.
GTTTTGAATATGGATATTATATATGAATAAATATTTCATTCTAAAGCTATATTATCATTGGGAAATTAGATCCTGCACCAAAATATGCTACCCCTAATTCTTTTATTTTTGCCAGTCACAGGGCTTGAACTCAGGGCCTATGTACTATCTCTGAGCTTCTTTTGCTCAAAGCTAGATCTCTACCCCTTGAGCCATAGCACCACTTCCAGCTTTTCTGTGCATGTGGTACTGGGGAATTGAACCCAGGGCTTCATACATGTTAGGCAAGCATTCTACTGAGCCACATTCACAGACTCATTCCTAATTATGTAAGGCAACATTCTATTACTAAAGCAGTCACAGGCATAAAATGAAAAGGCAAAGGAATTCCTTTGGTGCCCATGGATCAGCTGCTGAGCAAGGCTCCTGGAATCAGGAGGAGAGTTAGGCTGAAGCTGGCCATTGCACACCCTGAAAGGTTCTTTGCCAAACCTGACCTCATGTTTCAACCACAAACACACAGCTAATAATAGCTTCAGCTCTTAACTTACAAAACACAATTCTTAAAGGCAAGTTTGAAGAACCAGCCAGATATCAGAAAGAAAAATTTACAAAGCCTAGCCAGTAACTACTACCACAATAAAACTTCACCCAACAGATACTTGGCACTTCAAATTTTTACCAGCAAACTCCTCTGAAAAGAATCTTATCCAAGTAGTGTGTGTATCTGTTCACTCTAAAGGTCAATTCTATTAATTATCCTTTGCCAGCTTCTGTTCTCTCAAAGTAACAAGTGGTAGTTGAAAAAAGAATCAAGAAAAAAATGTACTGAATAATCACATATTAGTTGGAATGTGTTTAGTAGCAGTGAGAGAAATATTTATATAAAGTGTTACATCTAGTGTTTATAAAGGATGAGGTATTGCATATTTTCACCCTTCAATTAAAAATCTAATTATAACATATTCATTCCAGTATTAAGATTATTTATAAAAACAAAACTTTGAAAACACATAATCATATCGTTTTCAAGAGAGCAGATTATGAACCATGTAGACATGAATCCTCACATAGGATTGAGGTGTCTATAAATCTGTGTGCAAATAAAATTCATCTCCTGTGTGGCACTGGCTGGTAGAAAATGATGATAACCTCCGTGATGCAGGAGTCATGTCTCTTCTGTTCATAAAAATATGCATATGGATTGTACAATTACCATGGCCAAGAATTTAATAAATATCTGATATTTGAATTCATGGTGAATGAAAGGATGAGTAGAAGGATGGACAGATGGATGGCTGGGCAGATGAATGCATCACTGTCATTCTGAGAGGTGGAAGCATGGCTGAAATGGCAGTGAGCTTGTTCAAACCTCAGAAATGCCAGAAGAAAAAGATACAGTTATCCCCCAATGGTCCATCAATATCATTTGTGCATGTATTCAAAGGATTGTGAGTCAGAGTATAATAAAGACACACCCTTGTTCACTTCTACTGTTCCAAACATCCCATAAGCCTTACAATGGATGAGAGGAAATATATATGTATGTGTATATAGAGAGAGGAGATATATATGTATGTGTATATATATGTATGAATTTATTCATCAATCATGACCAGAACAATATTATGTCATTTGCAGGGAAATATATCCAGAAAAAATGTGCTAAGTAAGGCAGGCTCAGAGAGACAAAGGGAATATTTTTCTCTCATGTGTAGTAGTTAGACGTAAAATATAAACATATGAGAACATATATACAGGGCCACACATATATGCATGCGATCAAGCACAGAAATGTAAAGTATGTGCAGAGGAGGATTTCAATGGTATAGTTCATTTGGGCAATTAACTGTCATTTTAGCAAAATGAATACCAGGAAGTTGAAACCTGTTTTGTATGAGGAGGGTAAGGCTTAATGGGAAAGGGGACCACAAATGGAGAGAGTAAGGATGGAAAAAAAAAATCATAATTGTCAGCATACATTTGTGAAAACAGAACCATCTCCCAGGAGATGTGAGGTTGGGATAGATTGGGGTGGTCAATGAAAGGGGTGACACTGATCATGACGCACTATATTTATAAATTAAATCATTTGTACAACTACTTAAATATAAATTTAAAATGTAATAGGAAAAGGAAAAGGTATCATTCTCTATCCATGTGAGTGGAAGACAGGAGTAAGGAAAAGTTACTTAGAGAAAGATTGCTGACATATGCTAGTAATACCTTTCATTTGGCTATAAGGGAAAACTTTGAACAAAGCTCAAAATAAGTGGAGCAACCATGGATTAGCTATGCAGTGTTAGTACCAATAACATTACCACTTGTGGCCCATTTCCTCATCATGAAAATTGAAAAGTACAATGTGTTTTATCACTGTAATTCAGAGGGTGGAATGAAATAATAGAGCGAGTCATTAAACAGTCTGAGTTTTTGAAATGGCAGAATGAGGCGATCTAAAGACAGCAGCTGACTGCTTCTGGGCTAGACATGACACTATGCACATTGGACAGAGATAAACCATGAGATAATTCTGGCCTCTGGAAATGCCTAATCATTTCAAATATTCATAGATAGCACAATGTTTATCAAGATGAACTATAATAAACTCTTCCCCAAGTATCTCCATGGAACAATTCCCCATATAATGTATGTTCTAATGTCATTTTAACCCACTAGAAAGAATAGGCAACAAGAAGTACAATGTAACTGAGTGCAGGTAGCTCACCCCTGTAATCCTATCTACTCAAGAGGCTGAGATTAGAAGATTATGCTTCAAAGCCAGCCCAGGCAAAAGTCCATGAAACTCTTATCTCCAATTAACCACAAGAAAACAGGAAGTGCCAATGTGGCTCAAAGTGGTGGAGTACTGACACTGACAGAAGAATCTCAGGGAGAGCACCCATGCCCTCAGTTCAAGCCCAGGGACAGGCACTCAAAAGAAAAACAACCAAGAATCACAAAGCTCCAGAGCAGGGGACAGTGAATATTGGTTGAAAAGGATCAAACAGTAACTATTTTAGGCCCTCAGGACCCTATAATTTCTGTCGCTTCTCCTGAACCTGTGACTGTACCACATCAAAGTAATCAAATAATATGTAAACAAATGGTTGTGGCTCTGTTCCAATAAAATATATTTCTTTGTTAATACTGGAAGCTGACCTTTCATGGTTTCACTCAAAGCTAATGCTCTACCACTTGAGCCATTCCTCCACTTCCAGAGTTTTGCTGGTTAATTATTACACTCGCATGTACTTTCCTACCCAGGTTGGCCTTGAACTGCAATCCTCAGATCTCAGGCTCTTGAGTAGCTAGGATAACAAGTGTGAGCCACTGGCACCTATCGCCAATAAAACTATGAACCTTGAATTAAACTTCATGTCATTTTCCCATGTAATAAGGCACCCTCAGAAAATTATATTCATTAGGTGGGAGCTAGTGGCTCACACCTGTAATCCTAGCTACTCAGGAGGCTGAGATCTGAAGATCAAGGTTCAAAGCCAGCCCAGGTACAAATGTCCGTGAGACACTTATCTTCAATTAACAACACAAAAACTGGAAGTGGCACTGTGGCTCAAATGGTAGAGCACTAGCTTTGACCTGAAGAGCTCAGCAACAGCACCCAGGCCCAGAGTTCAAGCCCCATGACTAACAAAAATAATCTTATTCAACCACTCACAATGTAAAAACTGTTCTGAGTTCACAGAATATTTTAAAAAACCATTGCTCACTAACTCTTAGTCTAGAGCAAGCAGATTTTTAAATACCTGTATGCTTCATACCTTCATGGCTCTTAAGCATGATATGAATGTTCTTACAAAATTGTTATATCGAGCCATTTTGTTAAGGAAGTTGGGGAATATTTCAAACATGGAAACAGTTGCTACTGAACAGAACAGGTAACAGTAACATCTTTGTTCTAGCAAAGACATTAAATTAATACCACAAAAGCAAGAGAAAATGATTTCCTTCTGGTTTCTGCTTAATCAGTGGTTGACATGCGTTTTGTATTGGTAACAATTTCACAGGCATATTTTGTTTCCAGATCATACATAACAATGTGCTCATCCGCTGTTAAAATACCTTCAGGATTACTATTTTTTTATGACTTTATTAAAGTCTGTCGTTGGGGGGCACTGAATTGAAATGCCCTAGCTATAATTTAACTATTACCATTGTAAAACTCAATTTGATTTGAAAATTAATCCTGTAAATTGGAAATATTTGCCTGCTTTTTAAAGTTTTTGCCTTACAAAATTACATTTGGTAAATGGATCTAACTCCCATGGATTCTCATAAATGATTACAGTGTAAAGAACTTAATATAATTTGGACTTCTGTCTGGGACATTAAGACTCATCAAGAACTCAGATGTTCAACTGTCAAAATTAGAAATCTTCCAGTTCTCACAGATACATGGTTTTCAAAGGACATACTGCAATTATACTCTAGAAAGCATGGTTGGCTCCCACTAGATATCCTTTTATCAGTTTTGTATATCCTTTTTTATGTGTAGTTGGCACTTGTCCCCTTGTGTGCTGATGCCAGCTCACCCAAGCCAGTAGTGCCCTGGACAAACAACAATCAGCTATCTGATGTGGCAATTCAAAAGCTCAGAGCTTCATGGTTGAATAAACTCTAAAGTACAATTTGCTCTCCTGAACACCTGTGGAATCCACCTAGGCCTCGAGTGTCACCCCAAATTTTACCCTTGCTTGGCTTCTTGCCCCACTCCTGTTCTGCTTCCTTTCTTTCTGCAGCTCTTTGCCATTAAATCACAAGCACCTGAAACTTTGGCATTCTGGTGAACACAATGTCTCATTATTGAGCATGCTGAATTTAAGGAAAAGAATCTCCTATACCACTAGCAATCTGTCAGTCCATCTTCCCTTCCCATATGCCATAAAGGTTTTTATAAAAGTAAATTCTAGCTGGGCACAGTGGCTCATGCCTGTAATCCTAGCTACCAAGGAGGCTGAGATCTAAGGATTGCAGTTCAAAGCCAACCCAGGCACTAAAGATATGAGACTCTTATCTCCAATTAACCACTAGAAAACCAGAAGTGACACTGTGGCTCAAGGGCTAGGGCAGTAGGTAGCCTTTTGCTGAAGAGCTCAGGGATAGCGTCCAAGTCCAGAGTCCAAGCCCCACAACCCCCACCAACAACAAAAAGTAGTTTCGAAACTTATTTATAAGTATGACCCTTTAAACTTGCCTTCTTGAATCCAGTACCAGTGACTCAAAGCTGAAATCCTATTTCCTCAGGAGGCTGAGATCTGAGGATCACAGTTCAAAGCCATATTGGGCAGGAGAGTCTGAGAGACTCATATCCAGTTAACTACCAAAAACAGCCAGAAGTGGAGCTGTTGCTCAAGTAGCAAAGCATCAGCATAAGTGAAAAGGGATAGTGTTTAGGCTCTGAGTTCAATTCCAGTACCAGCACATACCAACACACACACACACACACACACACACACACACACACACACACACACGCACACACACACACGCACACATACATAAACCGAAACTTGTCATCTTTCGTTCCCCTCTTTTCAAAACGGTCTCTGCAGAACCTTTTTTTTTGGGGGGGGGGGAGTCATGGGGCTTGAAATCTGGCCTGGGTGCTGTCCCTGAGCTCTTCAGCTCAAGGCTACCACCCTACCCTAGAGCCACAGCCCCACTTCCCATTTTCTAGAGATTAATTTGAGATAAGAGACTCTGGCTTTGTGGCTTTGTATTGCCGGGACTGCCTTTGAACCTTGCTCCTCAGATCTCAGTCTCCTGAGTAGCTAGGATAACAAGGCATGAGCCACCACACAGGCGTGTCTCTACAGAATCTTAAAAAGTTTGTCCACTGAACAGATTCCTATGACCTTCTACAATAAGGCATTTTGAGTATCACTCTACTTCATATACTTTTAGCAATTCACAGATATCCTATCCCTTACTCAAATTGACTCATTCTCTTTTTATCAAGTTGCTGTTTTGTGTACATAGTCCTCACAGATAATATGAAATTGCATTGGGAAGGAAAGATTAGAATGTGATGACTAAATCACAGTGTTGACCAGCTTTATGAGCTTGAGCCACTTAGTACAGATGAGGCACTGGGGTCCATTTTTTCTGATGCATGTCAGGGATTCAACAATGCTTCCTTCCATATGGAAACAAGAGCTTTATCTTGTGTTATTGTTGTTCTTAATGTACTGTTATTTCTCTTCTCTTTCGTTGCCCTTTGGTTAATCTCATATTGTTACAGTATCTGATTTTGTTACCTTGCATATTGTATATATACGTTTATTTGTTTATATGAAATAGAAAAGGGAAGAGGGGGAAAACAAGATGATTTGGAGGGGGTGGGGGAGGGAAATGGGGACAAAACATGAAAAGAGATATCAATGTGTGAGAAGTAACGCACCTTCTATCTGGCGAATGTAACTGTGACCCTTCTGTACTCACAATTTAAAAAAAAAATGCTTCCTTTGGCATTTAAAAAACTGTGTCTTCCTGTTTGAAATGGAGGCAGAGGTCAAGAGTATACCTGTCTTCATCTGTTAGCTTAGTTTTTTGCTAGCTATGTGGCCCTCAGCAAGTTATTATTTACCTATTTTCAGTCAAATGAAGATTATAGCTTGGCATTGGTAGTTCATGCATATAATCTCAGATACCCAGGAGACTGGAATATGGAGAATTTTGGATCTAAATCAGTTTGGACAGAAAGCTTCATAAGATTATGGCTCAAAAATAATCAACAAGGGACAGAAGTGTGGCCTAGTGGTCGAGTGCTTGCCTAGCATGCACTGTATTTGGGTTTGATTCCTCAGTACCACGTATATAGAAATAGCTGAAAGTGGTGCTATGGTTCAAGTGGTGGCTAGTCTTGAGAAATCTCAAGGACAGTGCCCAGGCCCTGAGTCCAAGCCTTAGTACTGGCAAAAGAAGCAAAAGTAACCAACAAATAGCAGGGCCGATGTTAGGTGTGTACAAAATAGACAAGTGATCACATAGGGCGCTGAATTCAAGCTCTAGTTCCAGCACACAGAAAAGCAGGCCTAGAGGCATGGCTCAAGTGCTGGATTACCAGCAGAACAAGCAAGCCAAGTGAATGTAAGGCCCTGAGTTCAAATCTCAGCAATGTCAAAAAATGGAGATTACAGTAGTCCTTGACCTCAAAGTGATTGTGGGAATCAAATTAATATTTCTAAAGGAAATATTAATAAGATATAATACTTCTTACATTGGCAATTTTTTAACCATTTAGTGTTGACCAGAATACAGTTTCCCCTTGGACAGAACATCTGTTCACTTAATAGGTACTTGGACTATGATTAATATATTTGGCTTGATTCTTATCCCTCCCAGCTACAGAGATTACAAATCCAGGAGAAACAACTTTACAACGCCAACTTTTTGATAGCAACAATCATTCATTTCTCCACAAACATAGAGTTAAATGTGAATGAGGAACTACTCAGCAAGCAGCTATCACTCCCTTCTATTTAGACATTGCTCTGTCCTCCATACTTTATGGAGACAGAAATATGGGACATATTCATTGCCTTTGAAGTTTTCCCTGAAATTGGTAAGAAAGAGTGAAAGTAACATCCCGTATTTTGTGGAGCTGACTTTTGACTACTGACATACTTGTACCGGTAAGATACAGAATGGCCAGAGTAATGAAAGGAGACTTGATCTGAGTCGTTGCATGTGGGTAGCACCTGAACACTGAATAGGTAATGTGGGGGAGGAAAGAACAAGACATTTCAGTTAAAGTTTGAAAGGGACAATCTAGGTTATGTCCGTCACATGAGTACAATCATTGGAATGGTGCCACTTTTCATTTCCCAAAGTGTTGCAATTTTAACAAGAAATTACAAGAACACCTAAGAAGAAAGTATTCGTGGTCACTAGACTGAGTCAATCTGCTCAGTAATTCCTATCAGCATGAATTATAGAGCATTTGTTTATTCGGGTTGTTTGTTCATTCAGTCAATGAAAATACTTTGAAAGGGTTGCTATAATGTTCTTTTTTTCACATACGTTAGTTATATGAGGGGAGTTTCATTATGACATTTCTATATTATATATCAATTTATCCCAATCAAATCCCCATCACCCTCCCTCCTAGAACAAGTTCATCAGGTTTCATTGTTGTATTTTCATATATATATATATATATATATAAAGTAATTGTCATATTTCTCCTCATTCATGTTCTCTATTCACTCTATCCCCTCTCACTGACCCCCTCTTCCTCCCCTACAAAGCCTGTTGTACTTTTCTGCCACTCCTTGTCTGTGTGTATTAATTGGACTAAAGGAGTTCACTATGGTAATTCAGACATGCGTATATTTTGATAAACTAACACTCTCCATTGCTTTCTCTTTCCTAGTTTTCCAATTCCCTATTAATCAACAGCTTTCAGTGAGATACCTTATGTCATCTTTTCACACTATAGCAATGACATTCCATATTATTCATCATCCTATTCTTTTACCCTCTCCCTCTTTCCCTACATTCCCCTAAATAGATTCATTAGAATAATTCTATATATGCGTATGTGTGTGTATCATATTATATATATTATCACACATCTTAACATGTTCATGAATATGTATATCCCTTAGGTTTAGCTTAGACAAATGAGCTGTTTGAACTTAGTTATTGCATTTTTCAACTGTTAATGAAAATGAATAGTCAATTATATATACATAATTATATATGCATAATATATAACATATTATATATGTATATATACAATATACACATGTATTATCTATTCATAGATAAGTATCTATAAAGATATGTCTATATATGATTGACTATATAATATATATTATTGTATAAATTAGAACATAATTGTATATTATTTTAAACTTTTTCTACTAAACTTGATAAGACACCAGAACGGATACCCAAAAAGTATCTTAAAATGTGATATTGACCATGAAAGGCCCTTAACTTAGTAAAGAGAGTCATGCATATTTTCACCAGAATAGGGATTCTACCATGTAGAATTAAAATGTCCTATAGCATCCAAATTGAATCACTCTTAAAAATGTACTTTCTCCTAAAGTTGGATCCTTCTTTGTCACCCTGCACCAAGATTAACACCAAATGGATCAAAGACCTGGAGGTAAAAGCAGATATACTAAAAACTACAAGAAGGAATAGGAGATACACTAGGTCTCCTTGGCACAGGTCGAAACTTTCTAAATAAGGACCCAGAAACACAACAAATCAGAGAAAGTCTGGATAAGTGGGACTGCATTAAACTGCAGAGTTTCTGAATGGAAAGGACATGGCTAGCAAACTAACTACAAAGCCTACAGAAGGGGAGAAGATCTTTACTAACCATTCAACAGACAAAGGCCTCATATCTAAAATATATCAACAGCTCAAAAAATTGAATCAATCCAAAACTAATCTCCAAAGAAACAGCCATCCCATTAAAAGATGGGCCAAAGACTTAAAGAATTTTCTCTGAAGAAGAAATAAGAATGGCCGATAGACACATAAAGAAATGCTCGACATCTCTGGTCATAAAAGAAATGCAAATCAAAACAACTCTGAGATTCCTCTCACACCAGTTAGAATGGCCAGGACCAAGAAATCTAATAACAACAGATGCTGGAGGGGATGCGGCCAGGAGGGATCACTACTATATTACTGGTTGGAGTACAAACTTGTTCAACCACTATGGAAAGCATTATGGCAGTTCCTCAAAAGACTAAACATAGAGCTCCCCCATGACCCAGCAATTCCACTACTTGGCATTTACCCAGTCGTCCAGAAACAAGGACATACTAAATCCACTAGCATAACGATGTTCATTGCAGCACTACTTACCAGAGCAAAGATATAGAACCAACCCAGATGCCCCTCAGTTGATGAGTGGATTAACAAGATGTGTTGTTTATACACAATGGAATTCTATGCTGCTGTCAGAAAGAATGACATCGCCCCATTTGTAAGGAAATGGAAAAGACTTAGAAAAAAAATCATATTAAGTGAAGTAAGCCAGACTCAAAGGACTAAAAAGACTCAATGGTTTCCCTCATTTGTCCTAATCACTAGAAACCTTGGGCTATCCTAGCAGAAATTTACAATAGAACAAAATCTAGATACACAAGACCATATAGGATGACACTAAATGAAAGGACCTCCAGTATATAGAAACAAAAGCCCATATAATAATTGATTGTTGTCCTTAATGTACTATGTTATCGCTCATCTCTTTTGCTGTCCCTTGGTTATCTCATATTGTTACAGTATTTTACCTTGTTATCTGATATATTGTATGTATTATATATATATATATATACGCTTATTTTGGTCATTTGAAATACGATAGGGAAGGGGGAAAACAAGATGAGGGTCTTGGGGGGGGGAGGGAAATGGGGACCAAGACATGAGAAAGGGTATCAATGTTTGTGAAATAATGCACCTTCTATCTGAAGAATATAATGTAACCCTTCTATTAATTACAATAAAAATATATGGAAAGAAAGGGAAAAAAATGTAGTTTCTGGCCAGTGATTCATTTACAAAAACTTATAAGCTACCAATCAATCAGAAAAAAACCTTTACCTAAAGGAGAAAATTAATCTATTGACAAATGTACAATATTCAATGGCAAGACAAAGGCTTCTTTTTTTAAGAGGAGCTAGTTTCTAAAACACTTTTATTACACAGTCACTCAATACCCAGCACACTCTAGTTTTTCTCATGGTCTGACTACCAGCAACTGGTAGTATACATCAAATACAGATTTGAAATAGCCAAATTGATGTTTAGGGAAATTTCATTAAAATCTGGCTAAAGGCAACAAGCAATGATGTTATTTGGTGTAAAATCCTAACATTATCTAGGACTCTACAGATCCTATCATTTAGCTATAACAATTCAAGCTTCTAAAAAGTTTAATTGTAAGTGTTGCGTTTACTTTTATTCTATCTGTATTATTCCTCTAATAAAAGGTGAGAGTAAGAAGCATTAGCCTAATATTCTGAGCTGCTACTGAAGCCTGGTATACTAATAGACAACAGAGATAGAACTAGTTCTTAATAAAATTGGAAGTCCAATCTGTGTGATAAGCTCACAACTCACTTTAGTTTTAAAAGTTCGTTTCTCAATTTCCTCCTGATCTTCATTAAATTTTCTCTTTCTCTGAAGGGTTGGCTGTAATAAATGTGAATTTTGATGATGCTTTTGTTGACATTTTTTTGCCTGTCCTAGGGCTTGATGTCAGGCCTCGGCACTGTCCTTGGGCTTTCTCAAAGCTAGAGCTTTGCCATTTGAGCCACAACACCACTTTCATCTTTTTTTTTCTATGTATGTAATACCACATGCTAGGCAAGCACTCTACCATCAGGCCAAACTCCTGGCTTTTTTTTGACATTTTAATTACTAGTGATTAGATCACTTAAATTAATTCTTTTGAGACTCCCTAAAATTTGTTTTCAAGTGACTTCACACACATTCAGGTAACAAATAATAATGAATTTCTCCTTAGAAACATCTCCCCTTTCAGAGGGGATGTTTGGTTTCAGAACAATCTAATCAAATCTAAAATGACTGTTTTTCAAGAAAATCAAGAGAAATTTATTTTCAGTCTATTAGTAATCAAATGTAAGGTGTAGGTAAATAGAAATAGTTGATGGCCTATGTGTTGAATGAAGTGATATTCACTATTAGCAAAATACAAACAAGTTTTCCCAAAACGAAACAAAGTAGATAGAAGAGGTTGCACATAGGCATTTGGCATCTAGGATGGTACACTTCAGCATAAAATAAATTCTGGGTAATATTTACAGTTAGACTAAAGGAAATTGAAAAGTGAAGAGCAAGCAAACTGCTGAAAAGAGTCCACAGAAGCAATACAACTTGAGTGAGCTGAGGTAAATTTGCTCAACTTAGATCTTTGAAAGTTGTCAGCCTCAGTATACATTAAAATCTGAAGACTGAAGTCACATTCGTATTCTGTGTAGAAATAACTAATGTTCAGATATTTAGATGGACTGTCCACAGGAAATAACTAATTCGATCAAATGGTTAAGGTATTCTTTGTGATTATGATCATCTAAAATTTATTCTACAGCCTTCATTAAAATCAGCATTTGCAGCCAGACATGGTGGCTCACGCCTGTAATCCTAGCTACACAGGACACTGAGATCTGAGGATCAAAGTTCAAAGCCAGCCCAGGCACAAAAGGACCAGAGACTCTTATCTCCAATTAACCTCTAGAAAACTGGAAGTGGGGCTTGGCTCAAGGGTAGGGTGACAGCCTTGAGCTGACGAGCTCAGGGACAGCCGAGTTCAAGCTCCATGATCCACAAAAAAAAAAAAAAATCAACATTTGCTTTTTAATTTTTTTTATCTTTAAGTAGTTGTACACAGGAGCTTCCATGTAACAAAGCATTATATGAATACAAAGAATCTTGGTCAATGCCCTTTTAACATTCTCACACACTTGGTTCCACCCCTTCCCTTACTTTTCTTCATTTTGTGGTATGTACAATGAATTCTAAAAAGCACTCTCCATCTTCCCCCCAGGTTTTTCATCTATCTCTCTTTGGGCTGAACTCTGGGCCAGGCGTTGTCCCTGAGCTCCTCAGCTCAAGGCTACCATCCTCCTACCCCTTCAGACACAGCACCACTTCCAGTTACCTGGTGGTTAACTGGAGTTAAGAGTCTCATGGGACTTTTGTGCCCAGGCTGGCTTTGAACAGTAATCCTCAGATCTCAGCCTCTTGAGTAGTTAGGATTACAGGCATGAGTCATCAGTTGTTAGGATTACAGGCATGAGTCATCAGTTGTTAGGATTACAGGCATGAGTCATCGGTGCCCAACCACTCTTTGTTTTTCTTTTTTAAGTTGTGACAGTAACTCTTCCTGGTATCTATCTGTCCTTAGCACAAGGAGTGAGAACATAGAGAAAGAGAAGTAAATAACTACCCAACTTGTTAAATTGAAGTTTTATTTCCCAACACAATAGAAGCAAATACTGATTTCTACCAGATGGAAAAGAAACCATCAGGGGCCGGGAGTTTGGCCAGCGGTAGAGTGCTTGCCTAGCATGCACGAAGACCCGGGTTCGATTCCTTGGTACCACATACTTAGAAAAAGCCCGAAATTATGCTGAGGCTCAAGTGGTAGAGCTCTAGCCTTGAGAAAAATCCAAGGACAGTGCTCAGGCCCTGAGCTTAAGCCCAGGACTGGCAAAAAAAAAAAAGAAGAAACCATCAACTGCTCTAGAATACTTAATTGAAAAGACATGATTTCCAATATTTAAACATTTATTAGCTACTGATATAAAAAGGTAAGAGTACTAAATAAGTATATAAAAGTGATCAGACTTAATGGATAATAAATACCACTTGCAGATAAATGTTAGGTTGTAGAAGATGTCACACTTGTAAAAGAAATGTTTATAATGTAGCCAAGCTGAAAATGAGACATTTCAGGAAGGATGAACTGACATTCTCATCTGAAGGGATTTCTGATTGCTGAAGATGAAAATTGGAAACTCAGAGCCTAAGGAATGTGAATGGGCAAGAGAACAAAAAGTTATACAGAATGGGAAGGAATAGAAATATCACTCAGAAAAGATGGGGGGAGGGAGAAGAGATGTGGGAAGATTGTGAAAACAGCATACATTTAAAAATATTCCTTCTGGATAATGCAACTGTACTAGGGCATGGTAGCTGATTTGCGTATAATTTTGTTTTGTTAAATAACTTACAGTATTTGTGTGAGAGAGAGAAAGATAGGGATAGAAAGATAGAAGAGAGAGAAAGAGAGGAGAAAAAGAGGAGAGAGAGAGAGAGAGAGAGAGAGAGAGAGAGAGAGAGAGAGAGAGAGAAAGAGAGAGAGAGAGAAAACCCATCCTGGTCCTGAACCCCTAATCTCAACTTCATACCCCTAGCCACATTGAATTTAAAGAAGAAAATCTATGCTTAACTTTTTTTTTGCCAGTCATTGGGTTTGAACTCAGGGCTTGAGCACTGTCTTTGGAATTTTTCTCAAGGCTGGTGCTCTACCACTTGAGCCACAGCACCACTCTGGCTTTTTTTCTATGTATGTGGTACCGAGGAATCAAACCCAGGTCTTCGTGCATGCTAGGGAAGCACTCTACCACTAGGCCAAACTCCGGGCCCCTGCTTAACATTTTTAAGTCTCTTTATGTACAAGCCATTTTTTTTTGCCAGTCATGGGGCTTGAACTCAGAGCTTTAGCACTTTCCTTGGGCTTTCTTAAGGCTAGAGCTCTACCACTTGAGCCACAGCATCACTTCTGGCTTTTTCTATGTATGTGGTACTGAGGAATTGAACCTGGGTCTTCATGTATGCTAGGCAAGCACTCTACCACTAAGCTAATCTCCCAGCCACCAAAGCCAATTTTTATTTTAACAGTTAAGTGAATTTTTAGTAAGCAAGAGGGTCATAACACAAAACAATAGGTGTTTGGATGACTGCTGATGTCCACAAAGGAACAGATCCTTTTCATTATCTTATTCAATAGGTTTATTTATAGTGAAAAAACGTACAAGTACTGGGGCTTGAATTCAGGGTCTCAGTACTGTCCCTTTGTTTTTTCACTCAACACTTTACGCTACCACTTGATCTACACCTACACTTCTAGCTTTTGGCTGTTTAATTAGAGATAAGACTCATAGACTTTGCTGTCCAGGTTGACTTTGAACCATGATCTTCAGGTTTCTATCTCTTAAGTAGCATGAGCCACCAGTGCCCTTCTTATAGTAATATTTGTCAACAGCTTTGTTTCTTCAGTTATAAAATAAAATAAAATGTAAAGAACATAGAAGAGCAAATGCCTGGAAGAGGGAGAAGAAAACATTAACATTTCACTTTCTAATCCATTCTCCTCCTCTTTCATGAGGCTAATCATTTTGCTTCGGGACATATCAATTTGGTGACTGCATTCTTTTCTCGGCTTGTTCTTCATTTTGTTTCTCTTTCTGAAGCGAAACAAAGCTCAAGATAGTCGGTTTTTCTATAAGTTAAAGAAGGAAAGATCTCGTACACTGGAATTGTGTGTTCATCCTAATTCTACCTCTGTTTGCTTCTGAAAGTCATGATGTTTGAAAATCTGAATATGGGAACACAAACCTAATGAAGAAAAGTGCTATCCTCAGCTTCTAGGGCCTTCAGCAGTAAAGTGTGCCTTGGGACAAACAAGGGAATGATGAAGTTTGCTTAAATGCTTAAGCACTTGCTCTCTGACCTTGTGGCTTTATCTGGTAACTGAGACTGCAGGTGTGATTTCTCTCAGGCAGTGACTACTTTGTCCTCCTTGGAGCTAATGTTTAGGCTGCTTCTGTCTCAAAGGCATTGTTCCTGTTTCTTCTCCAACGTCAAATACCCAGAAAAATCTCTAGATGTGATACTGACATTCTACCCACCTGGAAGCCAACCTAAGGTCCTTCTTCTACAGAGTATTCATTGATCATTCCCAACACCCTAAATTCTTTCTTCAGTCAATTCAGATAGGTGTCTACATACAATTCGACACCAACTTTTGCTGACTAGAATCTTGAGTTTGATGTAGACATAGGCAGTTTCAAATCAAGGACAATTGACCTGGATGATAAACTGACCTTTTACTTTTGTTTTTGTCCCTCTGATTGGAATGTGGGAGAAAAATGATAGGGAGAAGACTTGACCTTGGAACAAATGATCCTTTATCTGATTTCACATAGACTCACAGCATAAGAATTACATTCTGCCTTATGTCAAACATAGACTAAATGTAGCCCCTTGCGTTTTTAAAAATTAATTTAATTTAATTGTCAGGGAGATGTACAGAGGGGTTACATATATAAGGTAGAGAGTAAAGACCCTTGCTTTGACCTGAACTTCATCCTTAAATTTAGCAGCTTTCTCCTGCCCACCAATTAACAAAGACTAAGTTTTGCCTGGATAATACAGACAGCAAAGAGAATGGAATTTATTCCTTTATAAAAATGAGAAGAGATTTGTGAGTTCTGAAAGATTGTCTGATTGAGAGAAATTGTCAAAAAGCCAAATATACTGTCCTTCAGCGAAAATAGCCAGTAGTCAGGAACTGGCATATCAGTAATTGTGATAAGTAGCCCAAAGTCTCAGTGTTTAAAGGAGGAGGAAAATTGCTTCACTGCAAAATGCTAATCTGTCAATTTCAACCTGAAGACAGTTGTACCTTTAGGTACATATCTATAATCCTTGCTATTTAGGAGGTTGAGACCAAAGGATTACAGTTTGAAACCAGCCAGAAAGGTAAATCCATGCTTTGCTTATCTCCAGTTAACCAATTAAAAGCCAGAAGTAGATGGGGCTGGGAGTTTGGCCTAGTGGTAGAGTGCTTGCCTAGCATGCACGAAGACCCAGGTTCAATTCCTCAGTACCACATACATAGCAAAAAGCCAGAAGTGGTACTGAGGCTCAAGTGGTAGAGTACTAGCCTTGAGAAAGTCCAAGGACAGTGCTCAGGCCCTGAGCCTAAGCCCAGGACTGGCAAAAAGAAAGCCAGAAGCAGAGCTGTGATTTCAATGGTAGAGCACCAGCCTTAAGTGACAAAGCTAAAAGGATAATACCTAGTCCCTGAGTTCAAGCCCTAGTAGCAGTTCAAAAAAAGAAGGCTGTGTGTCACCTCAATGTCGTAAATTAACAGAGGATGCAATAAATTTGGTCATATACATATTGAATAAACTTAGAGGAAAAACATTCACTAATCTAGAAGTATACATTTAAATTTTGTGAACAAACATTCATAAATATTATAAATATTTCCACAATTCAGCAAGGCATACATTCTGTATACTTGAATAAACTCCACAAAGAAAAAAAAAGCAATATTTGCTGTATTCAAACATGCTTATGCTGAAGAATCTTAACAGCCCCCAGGGAAGAAAGCATAGAATCTGCTCAAGCAGAAGCTGAGCTTGCCCATGTTGTTTCTGCTCAGTTGCATGTAATTATCAATCATATCATTCTGGAAAGGAGTTGGCAACATCCCTGGCTTTCTAATCTTCTTTGCTTATCATTGACTTCCTATGGAAAATTAGCATTTGAATTTTTTAAGAAATCAAATCTTTTTCTACGCTGCCTGACAAATTACAGTTGATAACTTTACCCTTTCTTTTACTTATTGTGAGACCACAAGCATATATTTATTTTATCGCTTCTAATTCACCTAACAGATACAATGTAATACCAAGTATATGTAATATAATATATTAAACCATATGTTTAAAATTCAAGAATATGACTTATTATTTATTTATATTGCTATCTTGAAAATAAGCAGCAGAATCCCCATAGTCCCTGTAAAACATTCACCCGTGGATGTTGGGGACCTATTCTAACTTTACAACTATTGCTTACAAGCAATTGTAGAATCTTCGTGCTATTATGAAGGCCGAGATTGGAAGGATTGTGCTTTGAAGGCAGCCCAAATATAAAAGTCTTAAAGATTCCATCTCTAATGAACTAACAAAAAGCCAGGTTGTAGCCATGGCTCAAATGATACAGCACTTGTCATATTGGTATAAAACAAAAACATCCTTAGAATTGCTGTGAGGGAATTTTCCTAACATTTTTACTCATACAATACCCTAAATTCATACACAGTTTAGTATATTCCCAGGAAAATTAATTATCATATTTGTCAAAGAATCTCAAACAAAAGGTTTATTCATACAAAATATTCCCAAGTTCCATGCCTAGCAATATACAATTGTATTTTTCTATCCATGGTTTTAAATTCCAAAGATATTGAGTGGAAAATTCAAAAGAATCATAAATTTTAAATGGTTTATTTTCTGTAGTATGAGAAAATCTTGCACTGTACTGTTCCATCCCACTCAACACAGAAGTCACCCATTATCCAGTGTATCTACACTGTATATGCCACCTGCACAGCCTTCTTTATTATTGTGTTCAAGTGTTCTTCAACAAATATCTACTTTATTATTATCTACTTTATTAATGACCCCAAGGATTGATAGAGGTGATGCTGGCATGTTTCATATGCCAGAAAGAGGTTGTAAAATTCTTCTTAAAGAGAAACACTTAAAAATGAAAAGAAGTGGGGCCGGAAGTTTGGCCTAGTGGTAGAGTGCTTGCCTAGCATGCACGAAGATGGGAGTTCGATTCCTTGGTACCACATACATAGAAAAAAAAGCTGGAAGTGGTGCTGAGGCTCAAGTGGTAGAGCTCTAGCCTTGAGAAAGTCCAAGGATAGTGCTCAGGCCCTGAGCTCAAGCCCAGGTCTGGCAAAAAAAAAATGAAAAGAAGTTCTAAACTTCATGTGAAGGAAAGTAAAAAAAATATATATCTGGAGTTAATAAGACCTAGAGTACAATAATACATTTTGAAAGACATATAGTACAGTTGTAACTTTATTGTTATTATTATACTGTTGAAACTATTCTAATTTGTTATTAGTCTACACTACCTAATTTATAAATCAAATTTTAACATACACATGGATGTAGAGGAAAAACTAAGCATATATAAAGTTCAGTACTGTCCAAGATTTCAGGTATCCACTGGAATGTATTGCCAGCCTGGAATATATTATCCAAGAACACGAATGAGGATATTACTAAACACAAGGGAATTGAAAATACATTTCCACAAAAAAACTTGAACAGGAGTGTTCAAAGCAGCACAATTCAAAGTAGCCAAAAAGTAGAAACAACTGATAAGCAGATAAATAAGTTATAAAATAGTCTTCTACCACAAAGAGGATGGACGTACTGAAATACTCTCCAATGTGGCTGAATCTTTAAAACACTGTGCTAACTGAAAGAAGCCAGACACAAAGATAACATATTGTATTTTTCCATTTATATGAAATGTTGAGAATAGGCAGATCTATAAAAACAGAAAGTAAATTTGTGGTTGCCAGTAACTGGGGGCAGCACAAAAGGAAGTGTGACTGCTTAATGAATAACAAGGATTCTCTTTGGAGGTAATGTCTTTTAAGTGAATAATCTGCAAGATATGTGAATTATATGTGATGATTTTTTTTCATGTAAAAGGTAAGTGACAGTATCTGAATCTACTGAACAAATACACCCTTCTCTAGCATTCTTTACTTTTCAATATTCTTTTTCCTTCCTTCCTTTCTTCTTTCCTTCCTCTGCTAGGAAACAAACTCAGGAACTACTGCTTCTTATCACTTATCACTAAGCTATACCACAATGCCTCTACTTATTTGTTTGCCAGTCCTGGGGCTTGGACTCAGGCGCACTGTCCTTGGGCTTTCCTCAAGGCTAGAGCTCTACCACTTGAGTGAGCCATAGCACCTCCTTCTGCTTTTTCTATGTAAGTTGTACCAAGGACTCAAACCCAGGGCTTCATGCATGCTAGGCAAGCACTCTACCACTAGGCCATGCTCTACTTTTGTTTTGGAGCAGGGTGTATTTGAGCATCATCAGAAAAACAAGAAAGTCAATCTCTGTATCCATTGCCTGCTCTGTGGGTCAACTACCTAGCTGTCTTCTCAAGCATCTATCATTACAGAGTTCCTTTCCACTATGTCTATCTTCTTTTTGCATTTTTGCTTCTTGGCAATCTGGACATATTAATCCTCTAAATGATTACTTTGCATAATTCTTGCTATTGGGGAAGAAATATTACTATCTTCTTCACAGAATAAATAATCAATGCTTCTCCTAAGCTTCCCTAACTGGTATTTTTCCAATTATTGTTTAACTTACATAAGTAATACCTATTTCATGTGGAAAAACTCAAAGCACTAAAAGGCTATACTATACTATAATTTACTATTGTGTTGTATTTCTTTATTGGTTCCCTTTTGTACACACATATTTCAAAATTCCATCATTTACAGAGGACAGAGTTTGAATATGGAATTACTCCCTGAGCCCAAATTTCCATTATAGGTGCAGTTTAATGCCCCAATCACTTGAATGTAGACTATACTTGTGGCTTGACCAACTCCTAGGAATGAGAGTATATAGTTTTCAGCCTATGCTTGAAAAGGCTTGGAGTATCTTATACTTTTCTTACAATCTTTCATCCATCATTAGTACAAACCCGAGATAGTCTGCTAAGGAAGGAAAAACTACATGAAATCAAGATGAATTATTCCCTGCCAGCACAGTAGGTAACAGAATATACATAAACAAGCTCAGTAGAAATCACCTAACAATTTGCTAAAAATCAACTAATCTACTCTTCCAACCTACATATTCATGTACAAAAAAAAAATCATTGTTGCATGAAACCAAATTCTGTGGTTATCGCTCTGTTACACAACCTCACTGTGACCACAGATAACTGATACAGTTTATTACTTAATATTGTAGTCTAGGTTCTTAGGAACTGACTCCAAATAATGAAAACAGGAGGATATTGGGTAGTTAACAGCATCATGGAGAAGCTCTGAACTGGGCTTCCCAGAATAATTTCCCCAACCACATTATGGAGCTGAGATGGTGATTAAACTGAATTCAGTCAGTCTTCTTCAAGCTCCAGATGCTATAATTTATGTTGCTTCCAAAACCTCAACTTCATTGCAACCACACTGAAAATGATGCCATTCTCATAAAAAAAAACACAGCTTCACTACCACTACTGTCCCCCAAAGCTAAAGGCCTCTGCCTCAGCCCTTGCTAGAAAATGGATGCTTTTGTACTTTTGTTGTGTTCTTTCCTACAACAAGCTAGGAAGATTTTTGTCTCATGAAATATCAATGATTAAAAAATGGACAAAAACGTGAACAGACACTACAGCCAGGAACAGAATGGCAAATAAGTTTATGAAAAGATTTTCAATAGCGTAATCTGTTAGAGAGATGCAAAGTAAAATTAGGAGTAGCTACAAATATGTGCCAGGGATGGGTAAAAATAGAAACCACAGAAATGATGTAGTGGAAACAATAATGTAAAGCCATAAGAACTATCAGATTTGTTTTTGTCAGTCATGGGGCTTGAACTCAGGGCTTGGGCAATATCCTGAGCTCTTTTGCTCAAGGCTAGCACTTTACCATTTTGAACCACAGTGCCACTTCCAATTTTCTGGTGATTCATTAGAGATAAGAATCTCACAGGTAGCCTGGAGCTGAAGAGCTCAGGGACAGTGCCCAGGCCAAGAGGTCAAGCCCCGTGAGCCACAAAAACACAGTCTCACAGACTTTCCTACTTGGGCTGGCTTTGAACCGGGATCTTCAGATCTCAGCCTTCTGAGTAACTAAGATTATAGATGTGATTCACCAGTGCCCAGGTCTCAGATATTTTTAAAGTGAAAGAAAAAGGTTCATCCATGCTACAAAATGGTTTGACAGTTTCTCACAAAGTTAAACATCCACTCAGGAGGGGACCTGGACATGTCACCTCTAGGAATTGACCTAGAGAAATGAAAACGCGTGTCCACACAGAAGCCTAAAATCAAATGAATATAGTCATTGTGTACTTAACAGGTGAAGGAATAAACAAACTCACATACATCTATATCATGAAATTCACTAGTCAGCAAGGAAAAGGAATAAAGTCTTGATAACACAATAAATTTGGATCAACTATTTGATGCTGAATGAAAGAAACCAGTCTCAAAAGGTTGCATATGGGATAATTCCATTTCTGTGACAGTCTTCAGAAGACAAAACTAGAGAGATAGAGAGCAGGACAACCAGTGCTTGAAGCCAGGTCAGAGTAAGTATGTAAAGAGAAAATCTGAGGGGCCAGGAGCTTGGCCTAGTGGTAGAGTGCTTTCCTAGCATGCACAAAGACCCGGGTTCGATTCTTCAGTACCACATACATAGAAAAAAGCCAGAAGTGGTGCTGAGGCTCAAGTGGTAGACCTCTAGCCTTGAGAAAGTTCAAGGACAGTGCTCAGGCCCTGAGCTCAAGCCCAGGAATGGCAAAAAAAAAAGAGAAAATCTGAGAGAGAATTTGGAGGATGCTGCAATTCTTTATTGTTCTGATGGGGTTGTTACAGACACAAATCTATAAAATATGTCAAGAACCTGAAATTTAATTAATTGATTAAAAGAAGTTATAGTTGAAAGAAACTAACATAAGTGATATGAGCCAAATGGACCAAAATGTTGAGAAACTGTCTTTCTTCAATTGGACTAAAATTACTTTTGTGAAACATGAATATCTGATTTCATTGCTAGCATGAAAGCACATTGTGAACATCTATTTTAATACTGTTTCACTTAAAAAGAAAACTTGAGTTAGATTTATCTCCTAAAAGATGGTTAATTATTGAATATCATACTAAGTAATGACATCAATATTTGCAAACCAAAAGAAACATTTGAGTTAAAACCAACCTTGTAGGTAATAAGATCAGAATCAGAATATCCCCAAAACTATGCTAGAAACCAGACTTGTTACACTGTTCTTTGAAAATGACCTCCCAGGTCCATACTTTATGTTCTAGAGACATTAACAAAACTGCTGAGGATGTTGGCTGATGGTATTTTTTCCAATGGTATTTATTATGAAACAATCATGGCAAGTGAAAGAAAACAGCACACACTGCTAATATTTTGGTAGAATTATGTGTTTATTCTAGCACTGTTAACAACAGAGAAATAAGCATCCAAGGAACACAGTGGAATGCTGCTGATGTAAATGAGTATCTACTCAAAGCCCAGCTCTCTCTCCACCGTGATAGAAGAATGACAAAGAGCATTTTGATTTTGTATTTGTGCAGCTTTGTGAATCAACACATCCAGACTTGAAAGACAAAATTTTGGTGGCATGGACTAGTTCAAACAAAGCAATGACCTAGAAGAGAGTATTTTATGTAGCAGGGGTGTTGGAGGGGAGAGGGTAGGCAAATCTAACATTACAAAGAAGAAGAACATAGCTGAAGGGCTGGTCCAGTCAGCTGATCTCTAGTGAGGTCACTGTTACAAAATTTCTTTCTTTACGCCTTTAGCCACAGTCTAGTCTCCACTATTGCATCATCCCAACGAGCATATGATGATGCTGTCAGGAGGACAGGACAAGATAATGAGGCTAATTGAATGAAAAGCCTAACTGCTAATAGAAACACCCAATTTTATGAATAGAGATAGTGACAATTGGTGTTATAATGACGTTGCATGAATTCTCCCTATCCTTCCACTCTAGTCAGGGAAAATAAACCAGAAAAACAAAATTAAGTGACATTCTACAAAATACCTGACTAGTACTTGTCACAAGTGACAAAGTCATAGAAGATAAAGACCAATTACGGGAGACTAAGAAGCAATGGCAATTAAATGTAATATGGGACACAAGATTGGCTCTTGGAGCAGGAACAGAAGATAAAACAGACCGTAGGATTGGTAACATCTATGTCTTGCATTTTGCAGTTACTGAGGCTGGCATCTCAGTTTCCATAAATGTATCCTAATTTTACATGCTATTAACAGGAAGAAACAAAAAATGAAGGGCCCTGGGTGGTAACTTTGCTACTCAATCTACATTTTTGACACACTTTAAAAAGTATTGTACTGGCCGGGGGTTTGGCCTAGTGGTTAAAGTGCTTGCCTAGCATGCACGAAGACCCGGGTTCGATTCCTCGGTACCACATACATAGAAAAAAGCTGGAAGTGGTGCTGAGGCTCAAGTGGTAGAGCTCTACTCTTGAGAAAGTCCAAGGACAGTGCTCAGGCCCTGAGCTCAAGCCCAGGACTGGCAAAAAAAAAAGTATTGTACTGAGTTACTTGTCATTAGTCTTGATGTTTAGTTGGTCAACAGTTTAATTCATGAAAAACAATTTCAGGATGCACAACTCACCTTCTAATTATATCAGACAACTTTCAGTGTCTGGACTGTGCCCAGTTTAAATCTGTATATGCCTTTGCTCATTCTGCTCTTCCATTTGTCTTCTACCTCATCCCTCTTTCCCAGATTAGTTAATATTCATTGCTTTTAGATGGGCTTGAAATGGGCCCATCCTCTATCTTTTACAGACAAGATTAGACATGTTCTCTGTTTCTTACACCGATTTCTACAAACCTCTGTTGTAGCCCACATGGTAGAGTACTGAATATAACCGATATAGGGGGTTACAAATAAGAGGTCTAAAACCAAGCCCACTGGATTGATCTCCTGTCTCTATCCTTTGCTAATTGTGTAACCTGAACCAATTATTTGATTTTCTATTTCTAAGTGATTCTAAGAGAGTCTGGCTCATGTAACTGCTCAACAGTTGTTAGCTATTGTAGTTATTACATATCTCTATACTCTGAAAACCTTCCAAAGCAAACTATATCTATTTACTTTTCTGGCTAAATTACATCTTCATAATTTACTGGCATTGAAATTCTTTGGATTGTCATGAGGGTCCAATGAACTCTTTACTCTTAAACATTTAGCAGGATATCTAATTCAAGGCCAAGCAATCGATGAATATTACTTACTATCAAAATTATTGGACTGTTGCCAGAGTTTGACCCTTGTAGGCTGAATTGTTTTATAAGTGAATACATGACTTAATGAGTACATATGATTGATATTAGCTGCTTCAGTAGCTGATATCAAGTACCTCAATCAATTAATGATAGCAAAATCTAAGTTTCATTTATTGCTCCCTGCAATGAAGCTTTAGAATGTCAGTTTGGATACAAATGTCTGTCTTTATTGCTCTATGTTTGGTTAATATCCAGTCATAAAGAAAAATCTCCAAAGAGTAAACTGACAAGTCCTAAGAACAAACACCTCTATACAATAATATTCTAATGGCAAATTGGGCTTATCTAAACTACAGTTACTGCCAATTGAAAAATAAGTGTAAATTTCCTAAGGGACCAGATGGTTCAATACAATAGCACTCATGAACAAAGCAACTACTTCACAGCTGGATGTATAATCTTAATTACCTCTATGTCCTAACTCCAGCAATAATTTTAAATAGGCTTATTTTGCTACTTATTTATGGACATATACATTTGACAGGAATCCAATAGCATCTTTTTTATATAATTAGAAATTTAGCCTCCGTTTTAAAACTTAAATGTAAAAGGAAAAATATACTGCATCACAATTCCTCAACACTACATATTTCCCCTATAATTTAAAAAACCAAAATTGTACATTACAAGCATTATTTACACTTGTCATAGTATTGTTTCCTTTTTCCTCTGGAAAATTACTTTTAAGAAATCCATGCACAGGGGACAGGAGTTTGGCCTAGTGGTAGAGTGCTTGCCTAGCATGCACAAAGACCCGGGTTCAATTCCTTGGTACCACATACATAGAAAAAAGCTGGAAGTGGTGGTTAGGCTCAAGTGGTAGAGCTTTAGCCTTGAGAAAGTCCAAGGACAGTGCTCAGGCCCTGAGCTCAAGCCCAGGACTGGCAAAAAAAAATCCATGCACAGTTCAAGTCCCACAACCTACCAAAAAATCTTCCTATGACATTTTACCATGAATTAGATTAAGTAATAAACAATAGACACTTCTATACAACCCCTCATAGTCCGTGAATACCAAATGCACTGGAACCGAATTTATGACCTTCTACAAAGTGAGTACTATAGAATTCCCTTAAAGAAGCTGAAGTAAATGAAACTAAATTCATCCCTCTTGGATTCCTATGACACAGATTTGACCTCAAGATTAGAAGTGTCTAAGGTCCCTGATCATTCAGTCCAGTAGTTGTGCATTTGATTAGTGAACATTTTGAGGTACTAGCACTAACTGCTGCTCTTCAGGAACCCATGCAGCCTATTTTAGTTGAGCTGCCACTGTGCTGGGCAACTCAGTAGGTCCTCAGGCAAACCAATTTCCAGCACACATTCAGTCATGTGCCCGAAGTACAAGGGAGTTAAAACCTTGAAACCATGCTCAACCAATGGAACACCACTGGAGACAGTTTGCTAGCTTCTTATCTTTTAGCTTGTGATAGATAATAGATCAAAATTTCTTTTCATTTCTTTCATCAAGAGGTAGAATTTATTTACCTTACGTTTGAATTGGCTGGCTGAGACTCCCATTGACCAAAAGATACCAGGAGATGATCATGCCATGAGAGAGCCTGAGCTAGTCCCCTGGACAAAGACCTAAGCATCAGACATAGAATTGCTGCTGCTGTAAACTTTCCAGGGTTCCCAGACAACAATAGAAGGCAAGCAAATAAATGGGCCCAGCAGATGCCACACACACCAGAAGTGTCTCACAAAGCCCTCGTCTAATTTTTGACCCTTAGAATCATGCCACTGAATTTGGGGTGATTTGCTGTATTATATAAGATAACAGAACCACTGGGAATTAAAGCATTGCTGTCAGGATAATCGACAGGTATTGAATGCTTCCTTTGCAGATGGAACTTCTAGGACACAGCTTCATCATGACTTTTCCCACTTCCCCATTTTACTCCCTTCTTTTTGCTGGGATGACCTCCTAAATCCACTGCCTTTGTTCCTGCCCTATCTTTATGTCATAGTTTCAGTGCCCTCAAAGTGTACCACCTCTAGTTTTTCAACAAAGTTTTAAAATATTTTATAAGAATAATTTGTTTCCATAATGAAAGACTCCATATAGCTATAACAATCTTTAGCAGAAGAAACAGCACTGGTGGAATATCAGCACAGAGCTATAGTAACCAAAACACGTTGGTACTGGCACAAGAACAGGCCTGAGGACCAATGGAATAGAACTGAAGACCCAGAAATCATCCTGCAGACCTACAGCCACCTAATCTTTGAAAAGGGAGCCAAAAAAATAGGATGAAAGAAAGACAGCCTCTTCAAAAAGTAGTGCTGGCAGAATTGGTTAAGCACCTGCAGAAAACAAAACATAGATCCTTCTATGTTACCCTGAACCATAATTAATTCCAAATGGATCAAAGACCTTGAGGTAAAAGCAGATACAAGAAAGAGTAAGAGATATACTAGGTCTGCTTGGCACAGTCAAAACTTTCTTAATAAAGACCTAGAAACACAACAAATTAAAGAAAGTTTGGACAAATATGACTGCATTAACCTGCAGAGCTTCTGTATGGCAAAGTACATAGCTAGCAAGTTAAATAGAAAGCCCACAGAGTGGGAGAAGATATTCATTAGCCATACAACAGACAAAGGCCTCATATCTAAAATACATCTACAGCTAAAAAAAATTGAATCTCTCCAAACCAAATCTTCAAAGAAACAACCATCCCATTAAAAATGGGCTAAAGACTTAGAGACTTCTCTGAAGAAGAAACAAAAATGGCCTATAGACACATGAAGAAAAGCTCAACATTTCTGGCCATAAAAGAAATGCAAATAAAACAACTTTAAGATTCCACCTCTGGGCCGGGAGTTTGGCCTAGTGGTTAAAGTGCTTGCCTAGCATGCATGAAGACCCGGGTTCGATTCCTCGGTACCACATACATAGAAAAAAGCTGGAAGTGGTGCTGAGCCTCAAGTGGTAGAGCTCTAGCCTTGAGAAAGTCCAAGGACAGTGCTCAGGCCTTGAGCTCAAGCCCAGGACTGGCAAAAAAAAAAAAAAGATTCCACCTCATTCCTGTTAGAATGGCCATTATCAAGAAATCTAATAACAATAGATGCTGGAGGGGATGTGGCCAGGAGGGATCACTACTACACTGTTGGTGGGAGTGCAAACTCGTTCAACCACTATGGAAAGCAGTATGGCAGTGCCTCAAAGGACTAAACATAGAGCTTCCCTATGACCCAGGAATTCCACTACTTGTCATTTACCCAGTCGTCCAGAAACAAGGACATACTAAATCCACTAGCACAACGATGTTCACTGCAGCATTATTTACTACAGCAAAGATATGGAACCAACCCAGATACCCCTCAGTAGATGATTAGATCAAGAAGATGTGGCATTTATACACAATGGAATTATATGCCATCAGAATGAATAACATCACTCCATTTGTAAGGAAATGGAAAGACTTGGAAAAAATCATACTAAGTGAAGTAAGCCAGACCCAAAGGAACATAGGCTCAATGGTTTCCCTCATTTGTCATAATTAGTACACATCTAGGACTCCCCTGGCAGAGGATTACAATTGTTATTATCTGAAGGGAGAATTACAAATCTGTTTAGAGTTTGGGTGGCTCAGTATCATAGATTTTAAGTATTACATAGAAGCCTGAAATTAGAACTATCTATGGAGAGGAGGGGGCTGGGAGACGTAGACAGAGACAGAGAGAGAATTAGGGCTTGAAGTCAGGGTGACCAATGCCTTTTTCGCTTCAAAGCTGGCACACGTAAGCTATGGCTCCGCTTGCAGCATTTTAGTGGTTAACTGGAGATAAGAGTCTCAGGGACTTTCCTGCCCTACCTGGCTTCAAACAATGATTCTTAGATCTCAGCCTCCTGTGTAGCTAGGATTATAGGCAAGAGCTACTGGCACGTTGCAGACAGAGACCTCTTAAGGACTTTTCTTTCTTAATACTGTATTTTTCATAGAACACTAAAATCATTCATTCTCAAAATGCTCATAAGAGTTACAGATTTTGAGCAAGTCACACATTTGAGTGTGGATGGTATTGTCTTAACATAGTAATGCTGAAATGAGCCAGGAAGAACAGTCAGCTTAGCTTCATATGATAATGGTAGTAGCATAAGGAAATGAGAATATACCAGCCTTGACATGACATGCACACTGTCATCACCAACCACAGAAGTAAAGCCAGAATGAACAGTATCCAGTTTCTGACATTATAAGTATTCTTCAAAGTGTCTAATACAATGAAATTACTTTGTGTTGGTATAAAGTTTATCCCTTGGCCTGTTGGCATATTTTGAGTTACACCAAATCCACAGTGCAAGTCTGGCAGATTCCTGTGTTTCAAATCATTAAGCCAAAGCGCCTGGGGTGATAGCTTACTGTTGCCCCTATGTTGATCATGAAAAGTATACTTTACTTAACAATTGGAAAATGAATTTCAAATTGCCTTCTGTTCTTTCCCAGTACAGCGGTATCTGCTCATTCATTCACTGACTATCTTAGCCTACTTCACCTGCTATGGTAGAAATACCAAAGTCCTTGGCACATACAATGGGTGAATAGCAAATCTTTTTGACCAAATGAATTCCTCAGTTCAATTCCTACTTTTATTGCTTCCTAGTTATGTGACTAGATACATCTTCAATTTTATTTTATTTTTTGTCAGTTGTGGGACTTGAACTCTGGGCCTGGTGTTGTCCCTGAACTCTTCAGATCAAAGCTACTGCCCTACTCCTTGAACAACAGTGCTGATGGTTAATTGGAGATAAGGGTTTCATGGATTTTTAGTGCCCAGGCTGGCTGTGAACCATGATCCTCAGATCTCAGCCTCCTGAGCAGCTAGGATTACATGCCTGAGCCACTGCACCTGGCCTCATTTTTATTTAATCTTTCTTGTTTTATGTCTTTTAGTACTTTTTAATGTCCTAGTCACTTCAATCATACCATGAGATTCACATGAAGACTTCTTGAGATGAGCACTTTCATTAATTTTGTTTTCTTGATGAAGAATTTGAGACACAAAGACACTTATTAATATGTTCAATATCACATGGAAAATCTGGGATTTGAATCCAGGCAGTCTGGTTCAGAGCCCAGTTTAATCCACTCATTTGCCTTCAGGTGATATCTTCATCAGAGTCTCAATGTCTTAATCCATAGAGTCAAGTCTGACGTCACCTCATAGAGATATTCAAATAACAAACGACAAGGAAATATTGTTGTTTTATTTATCGTTAATATCATCATCCATTAACTACCGTCTGACTGAATTGAGTAAACTAGTAATAAGTTAAATGAAGGTTTTCCAATTTGTGAAGAATTATACTTTGTTGAAAAGCCAAAAACTTGGTTATGCAATCTAGAGTTTCCCTTATCTTGTTATAATAAAGCACGAGGTACATAGCTTTTGTCACCCACGTTCATGAGTGGTTCAGATCCATAGCAGTGAAAATATACTATTTTCCTACTCCACAAAGCCATACAACTCAATTCACTTGGTCTCTCCAAGTACATGGTTGACCTCTGAGCTTCAGCATTGTCTCTTGCATCTGTCAACATCACACTTGATTAGAGGATTCTCAATGCCTCTTCATTCTAATCGCTTCTGAAAAGCTTTTACTCTTTAATGGCCCTAGTGAGACATGGCTGAGAAAACTTTTGGGATTGTAAGTAGTTTTCAAAATCACTGCCTTTTCTTTAAAAACATTCAGATTTTAATAGCATCTCTATGCTTGCTTCTAAAGTTAATAATCAGGACATACAATTTCCATGGCAACCAATCTTAGAAAATCCCAGGACTAACTGCTGACTCCTTCATTGAATCTTCCAGAGTTGTAAATACCTCGCTTATTGTGTCTTCAAAGAAAGCATATGAAATGTATTGAACCTGGCGAACTAAGAAACTGCCTTTCTGCATTTTTGTTTGTTTTATTAAAAACATGACATAGCAAAGTTATTTTGGTATGTTTTCCAAACAAATGAAGAAACATCATCCTTTTTCTTTGGTTGAGATAAATATTTACAGCCAACAAAAATCATCCTTTTATGCATTTATTTACTTATTCTGTTTTGAACCCAAGGGCCTCACACTCCCTTGGGATGTCTGCTTGTTTGGAACTCTATAACTTGAATTACACCTCCATCCCAGTTTTTTGATGGTTGACTGGAAATGCATCTCACAGACTTTTCTGTCTGGGCTGGTTTTGAACTGAAATCCCCCTTCTGAATAGCTATAAGTACAGTGATGAGCCACCAGCACCCAACCTAATTCACCTTCTAAAGGGTCCAATTCAGTGACTGTTGGTTATTTGCACATCTTTGGAGTAAAAGACCAAATTAAGATAGGGTCAGTGAAGCAGGGTTATCAAAAAGGGGCCACAAAAAGTGAGAACGCAAATGAGACAATAATAATGAGAATGAAAAGCAGGAGCCAGTTATGAGAACTCACACACATTTCACCAAATATTTTCTAGAATGGAGATGATGAGGGGGAAAAAAGATGGGGAAAGCTGAGGACATCCTGCCTGGTAACACAGAGCAAATAAAAAACGGTGTTGTTAACCAAAAACTAATGAATGCATAAAATGCAACATGTTCAGAAGAAGGAAAAATTTATTTGTTTTGTTCCTGATTTGAAAAAGCTAAGGAGCCAGGTGATCATGTCTGAGAAGGTGTTCGACAGGAAATTAGAAAGTGCATGGCAGAAGCTTGGACACAAGACTTCAAGGCAGACACAGAGCCAGAATTCTTCCCTGGAAGCATGATGGTTGAACCAAGGGAGAATCATTTAAAAGGAAAGAAAAATACAAAACTGTGTATGGCTAGCTAGACAAGACGATCCTAGAGACAAACGACTAGAGAGAGGCCTTGAAAGTGAGGAAAAATTTGAGATTCTAAGTCAAGGAAAGAAAAAAAAAGAAACACAGAAATTTGGCCAAGTAGTCTAAGAAGAGCCCAGGAGGATTTTGCTGAGCTATAGGACATGAAACCAGTTTTTGTTGTTGTTGTTGTTGTTCTTGTTGTTTGTTTTTGTTTTCATTTTGGTCGGTCATGGGACTTGAACTCTGGGCCTGGGAGTTGTCCCTGAACTCTTCAGCTCAAGGCTACTGCCCTATCCCTTGAGCCACAGTGCTACTTCCGATTTTCTGGTGGTTAATTGGAAATAAGAATCTCATGGACCAAGACATGTGAAAGGGTATCAATGTATGTGAATTAATGCACCTTCTACCTGGCAAATATCATGTAACCCTTCTATTAATTACAATAAAACATATGAAAAAAAAGAATCTCATGGACTTTAGTACCTGGGGTTGACTTTGAACCATGATTCTCAGATCTCAACCTCCTGAGTAGCTAGGATTATAGGCATGAGACTCCACGCCCACCTCAGGAAACGTTTTTAAGAAAATGAATGGAACTGTCAAGTGAAATTAGTCACACACAAAAAGATGAATAATGTTTTCTCTTATCTGTGGAAACTTTTTTTTAAAAAAAAAGGCCTAAAATAGAGATGGCTTCCATGAAAGGGGAAAACAAAGAGGTATTCAGAGTGTGTTGGGGGGACAGACACAGAGAGACAGACAGAGAGGAGGGGGAGGAAGAGAAAGAGAAAAAGAGGGAGAAAGGACAAGAGAGGGAAGTAGGGAGGGCAAACATGATCAAAACATATATTCCTTATGGACCTATCACAGTAAAACTTTAAAACATTAATTTGTCCAATTAATAGGATTGAACAAATAAAATAATAAACCAGAAATCTTTTTGAAAAATCTACCTTGGTATTTGGGAATCTTTGAGAGAATTGTTTGACTAAGTAATAGAGACAGAAAAATGACTGCCAAAGTTTATCCCTCTGTGAAAAGCACTGTAACTTTTTTTTTTGCACTGTAACTTCTTTTTCCCAAAACTTGGTGCTTTATTTTGAGGCTAAAGGATTTCAGGATGATTGTGTACCCATTGCCTGAATTTGAGCTGCTTAACCTTTTCAGTTTATCAATTTAACTCTACAAAATGGAAATTGAGCCAACAAATCCCAGAATTTGGGTTTTAAATTCAAGTCCAAAGTATCTAAGTAGCTGTCTTCACATTATTGTCCATATTAGCAAAAAGTGACCTATGCAATGAAATCTAGCAAAGAGGTAGTCCAACAAAGAGAAACTATGAAAGTTGAAGAACTCTTCTGAACCTAAAAACCCATAAGGAATTCTGTTCATTTCAGACAGCATCTTTTTTTTTTGCCAGTTCTGGGCTTGAGCTCAGGGCCTGAGCACTGTCCTTGGACTTTCTCAAAGCCAGAGCTCTACCACTTGAGCCTCAGCACCACTTCTGGCTTTTTTTTTTCTATGTATATGGTACCGAGTGCTAGGCAAGCACTCTACCACTAGACCAAACTCCCAGCCCTCAGACAGCATTTTTAATGAACTCGCCTTTGTCAATTTCCTATTTGAAGCTGTGCTGCTCTAATTACTTCTTTAGTGATCTAAGTGGACATGATTTTTTTAAATCACACTATTACTGTCTATCATATTTTAGATTTTTAACTCCATCATTATATATGCACATTCAATTCTTCCCTACAGATATATTGAAACACCTCACCTTTTCCAAGATCCTGAATATCTTTTGAAAGGCACTTCGTTTTCTAGTTCACTATCATCATTTGGAGCACAAGTCTATGTTATAGGGGACTGCCCTGTGCCTCGTAGAATAGCCTGTGGCACTTATTACCTCTATCCACCAGATTCCAGTAGTAGTCCTCTGCTCAGTTCTGTTACTCAAAAATGCCATCAGGCATTACCAAATGTACCCTGGGATATAAAATCTCTTCTCCAGGATGGGAAGTGCTGGCTCAAAACTCTGAAGCACAGGCAAGACTTTGATGATACAAAACTGAATACAATTTCTAATTTCAAGTATTTCGACGATGCAAAAATCAATTTGCTAAAATGGAGACAAAATACAGAAGTATAATATTTATATGCCATATCCTATTTGGGTCTAACATGTGCGGCATGATTTCCTTATATCCATCTCCTCTGATTAACTGTCCTCCATTTGTTTCATGCTACTAAGACATTATCCTTCAGGAACCAGAGTGGTACCTCTAAAACATATATTGGAACATGTAACACCTCAGGCTTGAAAATCACCAAGTTCCCCATTTTCCTTCATAGACATTCTCAGCCCTGAATGCCTTGGCTAGACACTTCCTCCTCATTGGTCTGCTTTGAATATTATGGAGTGTTTAGTAGCATCAATAGCAGAATTACTGCTTCCCAGTACCAATTCCCCTAGAGTGGGCAAAATAATGTTCTACAAAATATCTTTAAACCTAATCCATGGAACCTGGAACTACATTATGGTAAAAGGGAGAAGAAGACTTCAGATGACATGAAGGGTTGCTTATCTGCCAATCTTAAAATAGATTAGCCAGGTACTGGTAGTTCACGACTGTAATCCCAGCTACTCAGGAGGCTGAGATCTAAGGATTGAAGTTCAAAGCCAGCCCAGGCATGAAAAGAAAGTCCATGAGACTCATATCTCTGATTAACCACCAACAACCTGGAAGTGAAGTTGTAGCTCAGTGATAGAGCACTGGCCTTGAGCAAAAAAGTTCAGAGACTACTTCAAGACCCTGAATTCAAGCCTCAGGACCAGCACCAAAAAAAAAATAATAATGAGATTATTCAGGATTATCCAGATGAACCAAAAGTAATTGAGAATCCTGAAGAGTCAGAGAGAAATGACTAAGAAAGAAAGATCATAAATACAACATGGCTGATTTTGAATGATAGGGGTTAATGGAAAGGAAACAAAAACTGACGGTGGAACATTTAGAAGACCAGGGCATTGAATTTAGCTTAGTGAAACCCATTGGGACATCTGGTCTCCAGAACTGAAAGATTATAGATCTGTATTGTACTAAGCCGCTAGGCTTATCGTTATTTGTTAAAGCAGTAATAAGAAACTAACACGCCACCACTACCAGTTATGACATCCCAACATGCGCTCAGACACTGTGAAATATCCCCTGTGGATAGTGACCTCCAGGTTGAGAGTCATTGTTGTACATGACATACTGTCGGAACTCCAGAGGAGTACAGCAAGATCCTGCATAATAAACACTGAACCATCTGCTAAACACAATCATACAACAAAGAGCAAGATACAGGCATACTAAAATAGTCAGTCACTTCAATAAATACTCTACAGGGCTAGAGGCATGCTCAAACAACTGCCTAGCAAGCACAAAGACCTAAGTTCAGTCCTCATATCATAAAAATAACTAAAACCTATCCTTTTATCACTCTGCAGGTTGAAGAAGAAGCTCCCTGGAACATAGCCCTCCTCTTATTCTTTTTTCAATTTTTTAAAAATTTATTTCATTGTCAATGTGATATAGTCTCCTCTCATTCTAATCCATATTCATAATTACTGCTCCCATGTGCCTTATTTCCGGTGTTATTAGGCTACTACATGGAACTCTCAGATTATTCAGTGGAAATCCTTGTGGTTGTTACATATACTGAAGTGAAGGTTCTCTGTCGATCTCCCACTGTAAACACGACTGCACTGAAGCTGCTGTCATCTTTCCTTGTTGGAAACTCTGGTTTCACTAACACAACTCTGTGCTTTTGCAATGTTCACTCCCCAAAGTCAAGAAATGACTTTGAGCCAGGTATGGTGGCAGATACACATAATCCCAGCTAACTGAGAGGTGGACTTTGGAGGATGGTGAGTTTGAAGCTACCCTGATCCAAATTAGTGAGATTCTGTCTCAAAAATCTAAATTCCCAAAGACTCAACAACCCAATAAATATATGTACAAGTGAACTAAACAAAGTCTCAAAAGAAGGCATACAAATTATCAATGGAGAGAGAGCTTCTCCTCATCACCTGCCATAGAGGAAAGGCATATCAAAGTATTAGATATTATATCACTCCAATCAGAATTGTCATCATTAAAAATACAAATACTAATCACAGTGCAAACAAATTAGAGTCACAGAAATATAGGCTCATGGCTTCCCTCATTTGTGATAATTAGCATATGCCTAGAATAGTCCTAGCAGATGATCACAAGAGCTCAATAGCTATGTACATATGACCATATAAAATGATACTAATTGAAATGAACTCCAAGATATGGAAACAAGAGGGTTTTTTAATATACTGTGTGATGTTCTTTCTTTCTGTCTGTCTTTGGTTTATTTTCTGTGGTTACTTTTGTATTTTGGTACCCAATACCTTTTATATAATTTTATCTGATTTGGTTAAGGGAAGGGGAATCAAAGAAACAGTAGACAAATTGTGAACAAGTACAACAAAGATACTCAGAGGACACTGCAGAAAATGAACTTTACAACATGAAGGGGAGGAGAGGAGTGGAGGGAGGAAGGAAAGAGGGAGGAAACTGGGAGATGGGGTCACACTGTTCAAAAATAAATGTAGTCATTACCTAACTTATTCGAACTTAACCCCTTTAACATCACCCTTACAATAAAATAAGAAAACCATTCCACCCCCATATGTTGTTGCTGTGAATGTATACCAGTGAAATCACTACAGAAATCAGTAAACTAAAACTAAATCTACTCTACAAACCAGCAATACCACTACTCTTGGGTATATATTTGAAGTAATACACATCAGGATACAATGGAGACACTTGCACATCCATATTTACTGCAGCACTATTCACAATAGCCAAACTATGAAAACAGCCTAGATATTCTAAAACTGATGAATAGGCCAAGAAAATGAAATATATAAATATGTGTATATGCACACATACACACACACACACACACACACACACACACACACACACACACACACACACTGGAGTATTATTATTCAGCTGTAAAGAATGTCATACGAGCCAGACATTGGTGGCTCACACTTATAATCCTAGCTACTCACAAGACTGAGATCCTCACATTCATCACCAGAAAAGTAGAAATGGCCCTGTAGGTCAAGTGGTAAAGCACTTGCCTTGAGCTGAAGAGCTTAGGGCCACTGCCCAAGCCCAGAGTACAAGGCTCATGATGGGCAAAACAAAAAACAAATGTCATACAGGGTGAGGAGCATGGCCTAGAAGTATAGTGCTCATGCAGCATGCAAGAAGCCCTGGGCTCAATTCTTCAGTACCACATACACAGAAAAAAAGCCAGAAGCGCTGCTGTGACTCAGAGGGGTAGAGCTCTAGCCTTGAGAAAGCTCAAGGACAGTGACCGGGCCCTGAGTTCAAGCAAAAAAAATAGAATGTCACATAGAAGTTACATCTTTTGTGGTAAAAATCAATGGGACTGGAAATTAGGATGTTAAGCAAGGTAGGCCAGGTACAGGAGAACAAAGGTGGAATATTTCAACACATATGTAGATGCTAAACTTAAAAGTTAAGCGAATGTAAGCAGGTACAGTACCATATACATACCTACATACATACATACATACATGAACACATTTGTATTTGTGAAATTGCTTGAGGGGATGATTAGA
Organism: Megascapheus bottae; assembly: GCF_031878675.1. Taxonomy (NCBI): domain Eukaryota; kingdom Metazoa; phylum Chordata; class Mammalia; order Rodentia; family Geomyidae; genus Megascapheus; species Megascapheus bottae. Next base: position 1,382,180 of record NC_143547.1, read on the forward strand.
CAAGAGGAGGAAAGACATGTTAGAGTGAACAATACTGAAATACATTATACTTGTGAATAAAAATATGAAAAGTAAACACACTGAAAACTATTGAAAATAGAGGGAATGTGAGATGTCCTGCATGTGCATTTGTGAAATACCATGGTTAAATCCTTTTGAGCAATTAGTACACACTCAGAAATGAATGATAGGAATATAAAACAGGTCCTATATGGAATATGGACATGACTAGAAGGTGTGAGGGCAAAAAGAGCTGAAGGAAGATGTATATGGCCCAAACACATTAGGCATATGTGTGAAAATAGAACAATGAATCTTGTTGAGTTTGTTTGGGGAAAGGGGGGAGATTAGAGAGGAATAACAGTGATGGAAGGAATGTATCAGATCAACATACATTGTGCATGCATATATGGACATATCAAAATGTAGCCTTCTTAGATAACTAATTCATGCTAACTACGAAGGTTATAAAAAGCCCACAAAATACAAATCAAAGAGCTACAGGCATGGCTCAAGAAGTAGAGCAGGTGGCTCGTGTGCTTGTGGATGGACCTAACGCAAAACAAAATGGCAATTTTGAAGATCAAGTTCAAATGCTCTCTAAATAATGCAGACTTCAAAGACACACACAAGCCCTTCACAAAGGACAGTGAATTATTACTTCTCCCACTTTGGTTCTTCTTAGTGAGAATCCTCCAAATCCGTTCCTATTGACTGTCACCTCACCAGGCAGGGAGCTAGCCTCATATTCTGCATTCTTGGTACCTATAAGAATTCGTCTACTCAAGAAAAAAGTTTTCTTGAAAATCTTCAAAACCCAGAAGTGCCTGCTTCAATGGCATAAATTAGACAAATGTAGAAGTTGTGGGCATATTGAAATTGCTTTAATTTTTGATTACAGAAGTTGGCAAACCCCAAATCAGCTATGTGCATACATAATTGAAGCTCTGGTATGAATTGAGAAGATCCCAGATTTGAAGTGATAGATTGTATTCCATTTTCTGTCATCACAGGAGAGTTTGACTTGTTAAGAACATCAAGCTGAGAATCTACCAGTTATGTTACCAATATATGCCATGGGTCCTTTTGTTTTTCTCCTTTTGTCTATTCATTAGAAATTTTATACATATCTCCATGAATCAAATTTGGAAATAAATCAGAAATATTAGCACTCATATTTAACTTTGTCTGATACTTTCCAGGCTTAGGCCATAAAATGGCCATTCATGAGCACAAGTAATGGAGTCGCAGGCATTTATGAAGGTCTGATGAGTGGGAGTTTTATTGTAACAAGAACGGTTTAAAGTCAGAGGATCTGCTGAAAGGACCAAGTAGACACAGATATGCTCCATCAATGACTAAATCTGAAAGTCAATTATTAGGTTTTCCTATGGATTCAGAGGAAGAGAGATAGAAAGCAACCCAGAGGAGACACATGGAGTCTTCAAGCATCCCTTCAGAGGGATCCCCGTAGTGTGAAAACAAAAGGCTACTGGAAGCCATCCTGACCTTCCTGCTCTGGGCAAGTGCTATATGGCCAGCGTGGGGTGTTGCCTTCAGTTTCTGGTTCATTGTTGCAGTGCTACCCAACTCAGGTGCTTTCCACCTGAGGAGATTCAGGAGCATCTAGAGACAGTTTTCATTGTCACACTGGTAGAGAAGAGTGCTGCTGGCATCTAGTGGGAAAAGACCAGGCCTGCTGCTCAACAGCTTGCAATCACCATGACAGACGCACATCAAAGAAACTCAGTTCCCCATGTCAGTAATACAATGGTTGAGAATCCTGAGCCAGGACAATAAGAAAAAGTGGAAGAATGCGATTAGTGAGAATCAGAGCTCCATTCCTGGGCCTGTAAAGCAACTTACACAAGGTAGTTCATCTGAGAAACTTTTGACATCATTAGTAAAGATTCTTATTTAGGACTAAGGATCCAGCTTGCTTGCAAGTGAGAAGGACAGGAAGTACCCAATAGGATGTCTCCTCTTGATTTTGAGAAGGTTCCAGGGTGTTAAACCTTTGAAAGGTAATCCAGGCCATTAAATTCCAGACTCAGAGGTTACGTTAGGATATCTTGGCTTCTACTAAACAAAACCAGCTTTGGGCCAGCATGCCAGGATTCCATCTAATCACTCCATATCTGCCTTGAGAATAAAGCAATTTCCGCTCCACTCTCCTCATATACACACATAAACCTTTTATGAGAAAATGTTGTTCCTTTGCTAAATGATTCTATATTTAGTCATAATCATAACAAAAAGTTGATGCTCCTGGTAGATGGTCTCCTTGTAATCTGCCCTAATGTTTTATCAAACACTCAGGAACAACCCAGTATTATTCAGTAACTGTGGATTCTTGATAATACTTTGATAGGAAATTAACTTGTGATAAGAAGGGTTAATCTACATTTAGATGCCTTTTGTGCATATTTGTCAAGAACAATGTCTGTATATTACACTCTAACAGGCAGGTCCATTCTTAAAAATGTGATTGGTTTTAAACATGATTATCATTGGCCATGAAATCCAAAAAGTTGTACTCTGTCTCTCGCATTCACTCCCTCTCTCTCTCTCTCTCTCTCTCTCTCTCTCTCTCTCTCTCTCTCTCTCTCTCTCTCCCTCCCTCCCTCCCTCCCTCCCTCCCTTCCTCCCTCTCGCTCTCACTCTTGTGCTGTCTCTTTCTCTCTCACTCTGAACTCATATACATTAATCTGATTGTAAGTGCTTCTGAAACATTAGGAATCTACCATTTACCAGAGATTAAGAGTTTAACATCTCCGTTTTTGATCCTCCTTTTAACACCAAGTCTTTTGGTTTGGCTGAAACATTTGCTATTTGCTTCATTTTTTTTCTTTCAAGTGACTCTCTTCCCCCATCAGAATGGGCAGCTGTTTTCTGCTATTCTATATCCCCTCTCAGTCACTTTGACACAGCCACTAACCTTGATAATATGTGATGTTATTATTTCTAATAGATAATGCTGATTTTTCTAGGGTGGTCTATTCAAGCTGAAATCTAACAATTACCTCATGGTCCACAGAGCTGAGTATGCTCTTGGATGCTATTTCCAACTGTTTTTGCTTAGTTATATTTCCTTTATTTAGCCTAAATCTCCAGCAATTACATAGTATTTCATTTCATTTCTGTAATGCTAACTGTGCTCTAAACTACTTAATTACAACTAGTGGAATCTCCCTTCCTTATGGAAACAGATCCAAAGCAAATCTATAGAGTTTGTGGACTTAAAGGGATAGCAGTTGGTCACTTTTAAAACCAACTACTATTTATTCTCTAAAAGCACGCTGCTCTCCAAGTACCCTTCAACCACAGTTTCCCAATAGCTCTATTCTCCATCCTTAACCAGAAAGCAAACATTTTAAAGCTATCAAATAGCTCTCTGACTCCCCCATTTATCATCGATCCTGATTCAAGTCTCTTTCACTAGCTACTAATTGTGCTTGGTGGAATCTGAGCATATTTCCGTGTTATTTCATACCCGTAGGCCCCCAAAATACTCTATATCATAGATTTCTGAAATTGCGCCTTTGGAGAAAAGAACTAAAAGAAAAAAGTAGATCCTTTTGTTTCTCCATCCTACCACCCAAACACACACCTACACACACCCAGACATCTTTGGAATAATGGTCCCCAATTCTTTCTGAAACAACCTCATAGTTACAGATAGATAGATAGATAGATAGATAGATAGATAGATAGATAGATAGATAGATAGATAGATAGATTGACGGACGGACAGATATGTATCTATCTACTTTTTTTCAGCAAGCAACAAGAATACTCTCTACATCTAGTTGAATTAACTGCTCCTAAGTAGAGCCAAGCCCTACAGAACACACACACACACACACACACACACACACACACACACACACACACACACACACGAGTGGCCAGTAGTCACCCCATTTCCAGGCACCATTTGTCCAGTCTAAATAAAAAGTTACACTGTGGAAACACCTCATCAAAGGTGCCTGATTGATGGAATTAAAGACAGCCAACTGCAAGTGCCCCGGGGGCATCCGGCTCTGGGCCACCAAGCCCAGGTCCCTACCTCGGATTTGCACACCACATAGGGGTGGCCGCCACTGTGGGGTGGAGGCTGGAACTTCCTCTGCTGGAGCCACCTCCTGGGAGAAGTGAAAATACCGTTGGGGCCTCCCGCCGAGGTCCAGAGGATGCTCCCGGAGCTGCGGCCACTGGGCTGCCCGGCCAGGACAGAAGACAGGTCCCAAGCCATGTTCTTCTTGAGGCCTCCACGACCCATGGCGATCTCATAGTCAAAGTGGAAGCTGCCAGATGGCGACTTCTCTTGTGGGGTGCTCGGCGTGGAGAAGGACGAGCAAAGAGGTCTAGGGGGGAGTCGGGTGGTCCGGGAATAGAGACTCCTGGGGGAAGACGCTGAGCGGGAAGCGAGGCTCTCTGCGAGGAGCTGCGGGGACGAGAGGCGGTTCGAGGCGGCCCCTCGGAGGCTGCCGTCGGTGCCCGTCTCGCCCCCACAGCCGCGGATCAGGGCTGGGTCCAGGCTGCGCGTCTGGCGCAGCTTCCTCTTGGAGGATCCCTTGGCTGCCGCCGTGCCAGCGGAGGCCGGCGACGAGCAGGAGAAGACACTGTGGAGCAAGCTCTGTGCCGACATGTGTGCGGGCTCGGGCCGAAGGCTGCCTTCTTCCCGCTCACGGGGCGCTGGAACGCGGGGGCGCGGGGCCGGGGAGGGCGGCGAGCTCCTCGGGAACCGCTTCCAGGCGGGGCTGGGTTCCAGCGCGCGCCCGCCGTGCCTCTACCGGGGCCGAAGCTGGAGATCCATCGCCAGCCTGGGAGTGGAAAGCGGCGCTGGGACGCTCCTGCAGCCGCTCCCCCCTTTCCCCGCCGTCTCAAGAGGGAACAGAGGAAGAGGAGGAGGAAGGCCAGGCGCTCCTGGTCCTTGGCTTCCCAGCTGCCGATGGCCGGCGCCACTCCCCCTTCCCAGCCCTGCGGGAGCCGCCGCGGTCCGGCGCTGCGCTCAGGCTCAGGACAAGCTCCTCCTCGCAGGCGGCCTCAGGACGGTCCAGAGGGCTGGGGAAGGAGGGTGCCTGGGCGTGCGCCCGGAGCGCGTGCGCCTCGCTCCCCCGCGCCCGCACAACTTTCTTGGAGCACTGAGAGCTCAACACCCCAGATGCACCCTCTATGCACCCTCACGGTGCCCGGAGGCCAGGCGGGCGCGGCACGTCGGGGCCCTTGGTGGGGGCGGGGCTGATGCGCGCACTCTTGGCAAGGGAGAGGCTTTGGGATCTCTCCAAGCCCAAGGGTCCCCACGGGCCGAGGAGAACCCCGAACGCGCTGCCCCCAGGGCCTTTTGCAAGGGTGGAGTGACAACCGCGAGAACGAGAGAGATGGAATTCCTGGCTGCACCCACTTTTCCTCAAGAGACAGTCTGAGAAGTAGTGCCCGAGTTCTGCTGTAATGACACCTGGGATTCAAAGCCAGCCTTGGGTGCCATGTGCACGTGGAGATGTCCCCTCACTTTCCTGGGAGGGGTGTGTGTGTGTGTGTGTGTGTGTGTGTGTGTGTGTGTGTGTGTGTGTGTGTGTGTGTGTGTGTGTGTGTGTGTGTGTGTTAGGGTGGGGGTTGGGGGAGGAAAACTTTGGGTCAATCAGAGAGCCAGCAGCTGGCCCAGATACTGGGTGTTGGGCGGGGAAGTTATGAGGACCTAAAGTGGGAAGTGAAGACCCCCACCCAAACCCAGGGCACTGGCCAGCTTTACTCACGTTTCTGGAAAGGACAGGAAGTGTCAAATTGCACCCCACCCACTGGTGTCAGAAGGGTAACCCAGTATGGGTTTGCTGGAGTTTTAGTTAAATCTCTTGCCTGTCCTCACTCCACAAGGGATCCCATAGCTTTTGCTTTTTAAAAGGAAGGCTAGAGATATGATTCAAATAGTGTGGGTGCTGCCAGTGCATGGACTTGGAAATGAGGACATACCCAGAAAAACAGAGCAGGAAGAGTTAAGACCATGAGCATACTCTCCCAGGACTGGAGAGTTGAGTGGCAGAGACTAAACTGGCCCCCTCTAGGCCTGGGGCACTGATAAAGTGTTGGTCTCCCAGTCAGAACACAGAAGCCTGCCAGCATAAAGCCCAGAGGCTAAAGTCCAGAGTTGCTGGGGAAAAAAAAAAAAAAACACTGACCAAAGTCAATATCCTGGGTTTAGACTTGAGTTTTGGAGCAGCTTCTGCCTGAATGTCTTATCTCTACAATCTGTAAAACCAAAAGATTGGGTTTTATCTACTGGGAATTTTTTTCTTTTTTTAATATTTTTTATTGTAATTAATAGAAGGGTGACATATTCACTGAATAGAAGGTGCATTACTTCAAAAACATTGATACCCTTTCTCATGTCTTGGTCCCCATTTTCCTCCCCCCACTCCCACCCCTCATCTTGTTTCCCCCCCTTCCCTATCCTATTTCAAATAACAAATAAACATATATACAATATATCAGATAACAAGGTGAAATACTGTAACAACATGAGATAACCGAGATGAGAGATAACAGTACATTAAGGACAACAATCACTCATTATATGGCTTTTGTTTCTATATCCTGCAGGTCCTTACATTTAGCATCATACTGTATGGCCTTATGGATTTAGGTTTTGTTCTATTGTAAATCTCTGCTAGGAGAGCCCAAGGTTTCTACTGATTATGACAAATAAGGGAAACCATTGAGTCTATGTTCCTTTGAGTCCCACTTATTTCACTTAATGTGATTTTTTCTAAATCTTTCCATTTCTTTACAAATGGAGCCATGTCATTCTTTCTGATGGCAGCATAGAATTCCGTTGTGTATAAATACCCCATCTTGTTGATCCACTAATCAACTGAGGGGCATCTGGGTTGGTTCCATATCTTTGCTATGGTAAATAGTGCTGCAATGAACATCGTTGTGCTAGTGGATTTACCATGTCCTTGTTTCGGAAGGATTGGGTAAATGCCAAGTAGTGGAATTGCTGGGTCACAGGCGAGCTCTATGTTTAGTCCTTTGAGGAATTGCCATACTGCTTTCCATAGTGGTTGGAGGAGTTTGCACTCCCACCAACAGTGTTCTACTGGGAATTTTTAATGTCACACTTTAAGTTTCACATGGCATCTAATGATCAGCTCTGTTAGGAACATCTCAGCAGGAGCAAATAGAACATTGAAGAAAACATTTATGCCAAGAAAAACATGACTTTCTTTTACCATTTTTGAATTTTTAAAAAATATATCTTTTTAAAAGTAATTGTACAAAGGAGTTGCCATTCAACAAAGCAGCTTATGAATACAGTGCATCTTAATCACTGTCATCTCTATGAACATTCTCACTCCTCCCAAACCCCCCTTCCTTCACATTTCTTGATTTCTAGGTTATATATTGATCTCTTGCCATTTAACAAAGCAGTTTATGCGCACAATGCATCTTGATCTGTGTCATCACCTCAACATCTTCACCCTCCCTTCGACTCACCTTTTCCCTTATATTTCTCAATTTGGTAGTACATACAATGAATTTCTGCCTGTATTCTCCCTTTTCCTTCCCTTTCAAAAGAAGTCTTTCAATGAAGTTAAATACAGGTGTTTAACAAAAATTATTTGCATTCTGTTTCTAGCGTGATTTTCAAAACAAACCAATTTCATGTTCTTTGGTATTTGACTACTTAGCATGGGGAGGGAGGGGCCTCTGAGAGGGGAGGGAGGAAGGGGAGAGGAAGGGTGCAGTTAGCTGGAGAATTCTTTGCTTCCACAATGAGCTTAGGAATGAGTCTCTGGGGTTATCTCTTACTCCTTTTTGCACCTGGGGAGTTTCCTGCCAGGAGCTTGAATGAGCTGCCTGCTGCTGTGGCTTGAGATTCTAATTCTCCACCACCCTTAGCACTGTCCCCTGCTGTCTCTGCTAAGTCATCTAAGCACTTGCATTGGCTCTTAATCAGGTGTACTCCTGAGGGACAAAATATTTAAGGCTGCTGGCAGACCTACCCTATTCCACAAGCCAAGTTCCCTTTGGACATCAATGCTGCTTCTGCCTCTCTTCCCTCCTCAAAGAAGTCACAGACATCACATTGGATGTATCTAGCATAGCCTTTCTTTAGTAAACAATACCTTGAAATCATACTTAATAGTATGTGGGTCCCCACTCTTGGGATACCATTGGATGATTATGCCTATTGCATGGTTCTGCCTCATTGCATTTTAGCATTCAGGGTAGATGGTTAACAGAGCCACATTTCACAGGATCACATATAACTAAAGGTGGTTGAACAAATGTCATTATAATTCATCTAAGTTCTATTTCCCTATGCTCATATGAGAGACATAGTGTTGGAAATGCAGCCAAACCATGATTCTATGGAGCTAATAGAATGGCTTAAGACACAATGGCACACATTCCTGGTCATGGATGGAGGGCCAATGCACAAAATAATCTCTTCTATTGGCATTCCTCAGGTCAGGAGCAGGCACCTGCCACTTAATTCATCATCTTGTTTCCAACTCGTCCTGACTCTCTATTGCCTGGCACTTGCTTTGTGATCAGGAACAATGAATAAATTCTTTTAAATACATTCATAATAAATCAACAAGGGATATGGTTCACAAAGTGCATTGCTGGGTGATGTCATTGTGTGAACATCATAATGGATTTATCCAAAGCTAGATGGTATAAGGTCACTATGTGTTACGTATGTGTGTATGTGTGTGTACGTGCAAGTACTGGGGCTTCAACTTGAGGCCTTACACTCTCCCTCAGCTTTCTCACTGGTGACCTGACCCTTGAGCTGTGCCTCAAGTTTCAGCTGTTTTGCTGGTTACTTGGAGATAACATTCCAAGGATTTGTTTGCCCCTGCTGGCTCTGAGGCAGGATCCTCGGATCTCGGTCTCTGGTAGCTAGGACTACAGGTATGACCAACCAGTGCTTCGCTTGATTGCATCAAGAGATTCAGCAAACGCAAGAAGTATAAGGATGCTGCTGTTGTAACATTGTAACTGACAGTTTTATAGAAAATCTTTTTATAATAGGAATAGACTCTAAAATGATAAACAAAAGAACATAATACATACATAAACCTGCAACATAGCCATTTTTATAATTACCAAGCTTTATATACTGAACATAATTATGTGTGCTCCAGTTTTTCTTTTAATACTTGAGACAAGCTCTTACTAATGACTGGACTAAAATGTCTTTCTGCCTCTGCCTTCCAAGTACTGGGATATTCATATCATCACAGATTTCTTTGTACCCATGGCACTGAAAACAAATGAGTAATGGATTACACTGTGGCACTGCAACAGCGGGGCCAGTTTCAGGCTATATCTTCTCAATTCCATCATCATCTTATGGGAACATCATATATATGACTCATGTTTAATCAAAATGTCTTCTCTGGAAAGTGATTGTATTCACTAATTTCATTGCCCTTTTTTTGAAAAAGTCTGTCAGTGAATTATGTATACATTGAAAATACAGCTAGAACTATGGTGCCTCTTCTGTAAAGAAAGATTTTAGAAGAACTTACTTGGATTTTTAATGCTATGTAGGTTATATTGCAGTCATCATTTTTGGCATTATCACTCATTCCTAGCTACAGAATCATATTGTATTCTTATTTGGTATATAATCTTTTGTTGCTGTTGGTCATGAGGCTAGAAATCAAGGCCTGGGCAATGTCCTTGAGCTTTTTTGCTCAAAGCTAACGTTCTACCACTTTGAGACATAGCACTACTTCTTTTTTTGGACAGTCCTGGGCTTGAGCTCAGTGCCTGAGCACTGTCCTTGGACTTTCTCAAGGCTAGAGCTCTACCACTTGAGCCTCAGCACCACTTCTTGCTTTTTTCTATGTATGTGGTACCAAGGAATCAAACCTGGGTCTTAGTGCATGCTATGCAAGCACTCTACCACTAGGCCAAACTTCCAGCAATAGCACTACTTCTTATATAATCAATTTTACTTACATACCTACATACCTACATACTTACATACCTAACCCTTGATAAATGGCTGCCAAATTATGCCAGATACAATTAAAGAACATCAATGAGTTTCATTTACCAATTTTAAAACAGGTGATTGTGTTACACTGATTACCAAAATCACTCTTACAGTTCATCAGCTAGCTTCAGAAGCAACATACCTGGCAGTGTAGAAATGAATGTTCTTTAATATACATATGATATAAACCAAGTCTGTAAGACTTTGCTTATTATTAGGACATTTGCTATTAAAAAGAGATTTACTGTTTACGAGTCCTTTTTCTTAGACTCTTAATTAAAGCCTTACGATACATTTTATTAAGGAGAACACTCTGTACACTATCCAATGCCATTATGATTATCATAGAAATTCACAATTTAAAAGATTGATGCTATCTCTTCCATCTGGTCATGGCACAAGAAAATTCCAGTGAATGTTCTAAAAATCTTTGGTCTAACATCAAGGTATCCTCTAATCTCAGATTCTAGACATCTTACTATGATTTTCTTCTATTGCCTTGAGATACTGTTCCACAAACACATGCATGTCACTATCAAAGGGTATATTCTGATGTTTAACCTAAATTTCATTTGCCTTAATTATATCCCTTAAAACTTTTTTATATCTTGAGCCAAAATTCCTCTTTCCCCATGGTGTTCAGACCCCCAAGCTATTTATAGACTTTTATCATGACCCTTGGGTCTGACTCTGTGGTTTGGCTACACTACAAAGTTCATATTTTGCTGAAAACCATCATTGTTGATGATCTTCTCTGGATTACTTCCAGTTGCTTATTTCTTTCCAGTCCCGAGGTCCAGTATTCCAGGTTAGGGCATCCTATTTGCCCTTGTTTGTTATATAATCCCATTGCTTAAATAGTCCAAATCACACTGCACTTTCTGATTGAGTGTCATATAATATTTCAGACTTATATCTGATTGGCTGCCCCCTTTTAGGCCGCATCGATAATTTTTGTTTCATCCTGCCTGTGTCTCTCTGATTATGATCCTTCCGCTATCATTTCCAGGTTTAGCAAGTAAGCAGTTCAGAGCACTTCACTCACCCGTGCAAGTCAAAGATGCTGCCTCCAAGTGCTTGAAACATAAAAAAGGGACACCATTGAAAACTGTGCACCATGAAATATGTAAGAAATGTGTGGAGATCTTTTATAGGCAAGCACACTAATTACAATAAGGGGCTAGACTGTCCCATGCCTAAACTACTTGTTTGTAAGTCACATAGGAATTTTTGAGGCTAAATAAACAATGTTTCCTTGGATTGTTATTTCAGAATTTCTCTGAATGAATATAACTGCTGCAGCATTTAAATTGATGAACTTTCGTGGAGGAAAACCTAGAATGTTTGAATGCAGAAAAGTTTTGGCCTTCTGTTACATTTGCCTACCAACAGATTCAATATTTGGGATAAGTTTCACATTGCCCAAAATTGAAACCATGAATCTGGAAGGTATCCAATGTGATTTTTTCATATCCATTTAGATGATATCAAGATCTGTGGGAACAAATAAAGAAAAAGGGTGGCAGGTGGAGTGGAGTCCAGTACTGTAAAATTACCATTTATAAGACAGAAAGATCGAATGAGGGAAGAGGGAAGAGGATAAGAAAGGAGGGGGGTGATAGAGAATGAAGGGAATGGAATGAAATCTAAAGAGAAAGGAAGGAGGGGAGAGAGAGGAGGGGAGAGGAAATGGGGAGAGGATAGGAGGGAAAAAGAGAGGAAGGGAGCAGAGTGGAGGGGGAGGGGGAGGAGAGGAGAGGAGCGGAGAGAAACTTTTTGTTCACCATTTTTGATAGTGAATGGAGTGAGGTATGGATGAAGAAGGGGGTAGAAGTAACTAGCACTGAGGTTTGCGTGTGTGTGTGTGTGTGTGTGTGTGTGTGTGTGTGTTTTCATTGAGGAAGAGTTTATATAAAATCAATCAAGTATATAGACGAGTTTTGATAGCTGTCTATACCCATGAAACCAGGACCACAGACAATCAAAACAGAAAATTCCCATCACCTCCTGAGTATGCTTTAATGAATTTTTCAGTAAATATGGGCAACTTGATTATTGTACAGTGTAATGCTTGGATTGTACCTTTAGTCATTATCAAAAGGAAGAAAGGGAAGCACACTATGAGAAAGAAAACACAAATCCCAGAACAAGAGCTTTGTTTATTTCTTGCTTTAGTCTCAATTCTGTTCCCCTGAAAAGTACATCCAAATCTTGACCCTTGGTGCCTGCTGTGTGGTCTTATTTGGAAATAGGATCCTGGCTCAAGTCTAATCTCATCTTAATTAAGATGAGCTCCAAATACAATGACAGGTGTCTACCCAAGAAAAAAGAAGGCAATTTAGATACACACACACACACACACACACACACACACACACACACACACACACACAGAAGACTATGTGACGAAGACAGCTGAAAGGGATACAGCTGTAAGCCAGTAAGCACCCAGATGTCCAATAGAATATCCCTTAGAGTTATCAGAAGGAATAAACTCTGCTAACACTTTCATTTTGGATTTTGAGCTTCTAGAACTGTGGGGGAGATTCCACTGCTGAACATGGTGTCATCATTGTACTGTGAACCATTAAGCTGCCTTGTAGTCCTTTGGGATAGAGTTTATGCTTTCCCTTGGGAAAAAAAAAACCTTCTTGTTTCCAGAAGATGTTTTGGAATTGACTGGTAATTGGTCAGCGATGTAGGCTCAGTCCAGAAAAAGACATTCAGGTCAAGGGAAATCTGATTCTTTCCTTTGTCTTTCTATCTAATTGACTCAGTATTGAAGGGGCTGATACTGCACCCAAGATGCAAATAAGTTCAGGTGTCAGAACAGGACACCTAACTTGTGTGCAGAACCAAAGCCTGATGAGACTTTGTGAGGAGAAAAAGCAGAGCTGCATGACCTCCTTTACCTCTTCTATGATTTATTGGAAATTCCATGAGTATTTTTCACAGTTCACTGCTTCTTGGCATGACATAGATTAGAGACATACCAAAGAACTCCCACCCACCCCCTTCTTGAAACTATAGGAATGAAAACAAGGTTGGAATAAGTAGGTTGTAGATCACAGAACTAAGCGCAAGGGATTTTTTTTCTCCCTGTTAAAATAGAAATGGCTTCACAAAGCAATTCCATGGGGCTGGCAAAGGCTAATGCTATAAGCTGTTGGGGGTTTGCAGAGCAGTGAACTGTTCGATCTCTAACATTCCCTTCCCAGTAACCATAAGAGAATAAACAAAAATCTAGCACTGATTGATTTCCAGTGAGTTCCCTAGTGCTGAAAGAGCTCACAGCACGTAAGAAATGTGCATGGATGACCATCCATCAACCTCTTCCTCCTGTCTCCTCACCTTTAGGTCTCTGTGAGGTCCCACTTTCTATGCCTCAGGCATCACAGGGGAGGAACTTTGTTGGATTTCTTTAAAAAGTACCAAGCTGAGCAATAATGAGATAGCCATTGGCTTATCAAAAGAATAGTTGATAGTTCTTTAAATTCTTGACCTTTTTTTTTATTATTATCGTTTTGTGGGGGGGGGTCATAGGGCTTAAACTCGGTCTGGGGGCTGTCCCTGAGCTCTTCAACTCAAGACTACCTCCCTACCCCTGGACTTGGGTGTTGTCCCTAAGCTCTTCAGCTCAAGGCTACCACCTTATCCTTAAGCCAAGCCCCACTACTGGTTTTCTAGAGGTTAATTGGAGGTAAGAGTCTCAAGTTCTTTTGTGCCCGGGCTGGCTTTGAACCTGTTCCTCAGATCTCAGCCTCCTGAGTAGCTAGGATTACAGGCATGAGCCACCAGGCCTGGCTATTATTTTCTTTAAGTAGTTGCACAAAGGCGTTTCAATTCAACATGTGAGTTTATGAGTACAGTTTATCCAGATCAATGTTACCTCTTTCGTCATCCTGTTCCTTGACTGGACATCTCCATGTTTGAGTACTGAGTGTTTGTGTGTGTGTGTGTGTGTGTGTGTGTGTGTGTGTGTGTGTGTGTGTGTGTGTGTGTATGCATGCGCACGCATGCTTGACCAATAGAGACCGAGATAGACCTAGAGACCAACTGACCAATTGTCCTTGTGTGAGTTTATTTTTTTCAGAGATTCTGTTCTTCCTTGGATATACAAGACTAATATCTATAGAACAAGTAAGTATAAAATAACATCTACCTGCTGTTAGCAAAATTTAACATAAAGAAATAAGACACATAGTATGATATGTCTAAGCTTCCCTATTAACACATATTCTGCTCATATTAAATACCTAATAACAATTATAGTAATAAAAATGATTACTCCTTAATATGCATTTAATACTATATAAAGTGATATACAGAGATTATTTCTTTCATATAATTTCTTGAGGTAATTCTTATTATTTTTCTGACTGAACTGAGTGACAGTAAACTTGCCAAAGTAGGTTAGCAAATAGTAGAGCCAGAATTTGCATAAGAAAACATGGAGCCAAAGAGTTAGTCCTCATATACTGTGCTATCTAGGTTTTCTATGGGAAATAGAAAACAGTAGAAGGGGGAAGGCAAAATGGAAGAGAGTAAGGCAAGAACCAGTGGCTCATGTCTGTAATCCTAGCTACTCAAGAGGCTGAGATCTGAGGAACAGGTTCAAAGCCAGCCCGGGCACAAAAGAACTTGAGACTCTTACCTCCAATTAACCTCTAGAAAACCGATAGTGGGGCTTGGCTAGTCAAGGGAGGAAAGTCCATGACACCTTTATCTCCGATTAACCACCAGAAAACTGGAAGTGGAGCTATAGCTCAAAGTGGTAAAGTGCTAATCTTGAGCAAAAGAGTTCAGGAACAGTGCTTAGGCCCCAAGTTCAAGCCCCCACGACTAACCAGAAAACAAAAACAACAAAAAAAGAAAAGAAAAAGAGAGAGTAAATATGTTCCATGTATACATGCATGAAAGAAGAATAATGAAACCTCTTTGAAGTATTTTAAAAGGGAGGAGAGGTAAAAATAGAGTAGCAGGAGTGAATTTGATTAAAATACATTATATGTATAGATGGAGATATCTCAATAAAACCCTTTTGCACAATTAATATAAACTAATAAAAATAGTTAAACAAATAATAAATCAAACATGTTTTCTATGGAAAGTGGGTGGCAAATTGAAATGCCATGCCAATAATTTCCCTACTGCACATGATGTGCGCCATATTGCCAGGGTTAAAGGTGTGAAGTGAAGGGGTCTAGTATGGAGAAAGAGAGAGAAGAGCAGGTAATATATCCTAGGCATTGAGAATACATGAAGAATTCTTCCTACATTGCTTCCATATAGAATTACTGTGAGATAAAAACTCCTATTCATATCTACGGTTTACATCTGTATACCTCCCCTGTCAAAATCCATCTACTTCAAATTATACATTGTTGTTGTTGTTGTTGTTGGTCCTGGGGCTTGGACTCTGGGCCTGGGCTCTGTCCTTGAGCTCTTCAGCTCTAGGCTACTGCCCTACCCCTTGAACCAGAGCCCCACTTCCAGTTTTCTAGTGGTTAATTGGAGATAAGTGTCTTTAGTGCCCAGGCTGGCTTTGAACCGCATCCATGTGGATGTTCACATCCTTTGTATAAAATAATATGTACTTCAACCTCATGGCCTTCTCTACACACTTATAGTACTATTACAATGTAAACGATACACAAATATTTATTACACTATATCTGTTCACAGAATAATGACAGAGAAAAAAGTCTATGCACATTCTCTACAGATGCAAAATTTTCAAAGGTTTTTGATCCACAGCTGATCAAATCCACTGGAGGTGGGACCCTAGGCGCAGACAACTTCCTGTACATATAATGCTTGTTCTTTATAAACTGAAAGGCAATGTGACAAAAGAAGCCCCGAAGTTATGAGAAGATGATATCATTAATTTTGTTCAGAACAATGCCTTTTGTCATCCCCTCCTCCAGTTCCCACCAATGGAAAGTTAGTGGCCAGATGATAACTGGAACACTTACAAATGGAATGCTGGAGAAAAGAGTGTCTCCAAACAGATTACTCAGATAAAGCAGAAGGCCAAAAAAGGATCTATTTGGCTGAGTATATGACACAATCTGAATCATTAAGATAATGAAAAAAATATGTTTAAACTACTTGATAGCCTGATTTTTGGAAATACCTAATCAACTTTGATTTGATTGCCTAACCCTTTCATTTAAAAGACCTGAATTCAAAAAACAAACAAAAAGGACCTGGAGTTTGGCCTAGTGGTGGAGTGCTTGCCTAGCATGAACAAAGGCCTGGGTTCGACTCTTTGGTACCACATACATAGAAAAAAAAGCCGGAAGTGGTGCTATGGCTCAAGTGGTAGAGCCCTAGCCTTGGGGAAAGCCCAAAGACAATGTTCAGGGCCTGAGGTCAAGCCCCATGATCGGCAAAAAAAAAACAAAAAACAAAAAAACCTAAGATCCTTTGTTGATAGTGTTTACATTTCACATCTTGCATGCATCCAGCATGTTTTCATATCTTTGATTCTCATTGATCACATTGTTGGCAACTCCACTAGCAATGAACCATACACCGAGGAGAAGCATAGTGTCTGCTCTGTTTGCTTAAGGAATGATCAAAGGAACAGCACAGAAATGGCAAGAAAATAACAAATGAACTGAATTATCATCTCAGGTACAATTCAGAATAATACCATAAATGAATTTCTGAAAGGAGAATTCATACCATCTAACATCATCTTTATAGAGATATTTCCATGTCATAAATTTAACCATTTTTAGTCCAGTTCATTTTTCACTCAATTTAGCTTCACAGTGCTAAATTATTTTTTAAAGTTGTTTAAAAACTTTTTGAAACATCGAGTACAGTGACTCATATTTATAGGTCCATGTACTCTAGAGGCAGAGGTCAAGAGGATCAAAGCTCAAGGCCAGTTTGCGTGAAAAGTGAGACCTCCATCTCAACAAATAAGCCAGGCGTGGTGATGTGTGCCTATTTTTCCAACATAAGTAGGCATCAACAGAAGGATCAAGGTCTAGGCCAGCCCTGGGGAAAAATACAAGATTCTATTTATAAAGAAACAAATAATAGAAATGAAAAGGGTTCATAGAATGTGACTCAAGTTGATGACTTAAAGCCTCAGAACCAGGGGAAAATGCTGACAATATATAGTTAAAACAAGTTTATAAATCTCCTAAAACTAAATAAAAATAAAAATAAATCTATTTCTTGAATTATTTGTTCATGTACCCTTCAAGACCACCAATTGAGAATTGAGTATATTTTCCAAAGTATGTATTAGCCATAATGAAAATAAATAGCATATTTTTTTTACCTTAGCAGAAAACTTGTTAAAATGAGCAATTGCTGTTTCGAGCCAGCATCTAGCCATGAAGAAGAGTTTCCAGAGTGTCAGATGAATCACCAGATGCAGACTTTGGAGAAGCCAAATGGATTTATTATTACCAATTTTTAGCAAGATAAAGCATTTGTTTTCACAAATTGTTTTCGTGTCCTGGTTTGACATTTGCTGTTGTTTTGAAAGACAAATTAAAAACACTGGAAATGAGAGGGCCACATAAAACACAATTCCAAACACCTCGAAGGATGGAGTGTTTGATAATGGTGACCTTAACCCTTTCTGCAGCCCTGGATAGGCCAGAGCCCCAAAGCCTATTTGGATGGCTCCTCTCTCTATTTGAAGAGTTTTAATCATAGTCCACTGGTTTCTTTCTGTTCTAGGAGCTCAAATTAGTATTAGTAATGTAGAGCATCATCAACTTTTTAAGGCAAGGTAATGACCACAATGGGAAGTCCATTTGATAAAAACTCAAGCCAAATGCCAGTGGTCTATGCCTATAATCCCAGGTACTCAGGAGAATGAAATATTAAGATCTGGGTTCAAGGTCAGGCTCTACAGACAAATCTAAGAGACTCATCATGAATTAAGCAGCCAAAATTTGGAAGTGTAGGTATGGCTCAAGTGGTAGAGTGCCAGCTTTGAGTGGAAAAAGTTAAAGAGCCCTGATCCCACTACTAGCACAAAAAAGAAAAGAAAGAGGAGGAGGAAGAGGAAGAGGAAGAGGAGGAGGAGGAGGAGGAGGAGGAGGAGGAGGAGGAGGAGGAGGAGGAGGAGGAGAGGAAGAAGGAGAGGAAGAAAAAGAAAAATGACTGGTAAGAAAGATAATTTTCCTTTTTCTTGGTCAGTCATTTTTTTATGAAGGCTTTTATCTTACTGTTCTACCTTTCCTCAAAAACTATAAAGTCACAGCTAAGTGAAAAGGAGTAACAGAGTAAACATATTTGGTCCTCTATTTTAAGAAAATGAAATTTCAAATACATAGTCTTCATTAGAGGCAACTACAGGATGCCTTGGAAATTTTTTCACAAGTGACTTTTCATTAGCCTAGATTTCTTAGCTAACTTGATTCAAATCAATAGCTTTCAGTAGGTGGACTTGAGATTCTAATTTGTAGTGAAGGCATATTTTGAGATATTTCATAAAAAAATAACTGATTGTGGTTTTCTGCCCCTAGTCAATCATCAAGTATATATTCAGCAACCGCTATGGACCAACAATCCTCCAGATTGCTAGAATAAAGCAGGAACTTGGAAAGAAAGTGTCTCTGCATTCAGAAACTGTACTAATCCATGAAAGGAGGTATATAATAAACTAGTTATACATAACTAATAGAACTTTTTAAGTCATATGAAGATAGAAAGCAGAAAGGCTGGTAGATCTTTTAACTACAATGGTGGAAGAAAACTTCTCTAAGGAGGTGGAAGTTGATTTGATTTTGATTTGCCTGTAGGGAGTTTAGACTAAGAGGATAATCCCAAAGGCCATTTATGGTAACTGTAGATATCCTACACAAGCAAGGAAAGTCTAAAGCAAAAGCTTTATCAACACTGAAGCTTACCCAGAGGCTGGTTTCCCTATCCGGAGAAATGCCAAGTCTGTATTCTCATAGGAAACCTGGTAGAGGATTTAAATGTCCCCATTTTAAGAGACTAATTACTCCGATTCAACCTACAGAGTTATAATCTCCCTGAAAAGGCAGTGCCTCTGTGACTAAAGTAAAAGTAAAGAGATTATGTTAAAACAATCTACTTACACTTAAAATATAGTTTCCAGAACTAAATTTAGTTTTGGCACATCTGCCATTGGCTGAGTGCCTGCAGAGCATTTGCCTCGCAGGGCAAGTTCACATTCTGGTTCTCATGCATGCAGACCCTGCTCCGTGCCAGTGGAGTCCACATGGCTGCAAGAGCAATGTTGAAATGGCCTCTCATTCTTTTACTAATTATTTAAAAATATCCCACAATCCTTTCTGTTCATATTAGGTTTTGTAAACCTTTACCCTTGTGCAATTTGTTTTCTTTTACAAAAATCAAAATTTGATGCTTAGACAAATTTGATTTTGTAGAACATCAACTTTTAAATAACTTTTAGGGTTAACAAGACCCAGGAACTGATGCTGTGATGGAAGTACTCCAAGACTCACGAAAGGATTCCTGACCCTAATTAACCATATCATGTTCATAAAACCTTTCAACAACTGCAGTCCCTTTAACTTAACAGCCTGATGGTGAGAACAGTGATAAAAGTTCCTTAAAGCATATAAAGTATCTTTATTTACTCACTCACCCACCACGAGTAAGTGCTATGGAAACACCAAATGGAATCATAGTTTACACTGTTGTAAAAATAAATAAATAAATGTGTGTCTTATGAAGCAAGGCATAAACGTATCAGTTTCATTATTCATTAATTTTGAAATATAATTTGTAGAAAACAATTTTAAGCGTTTTACCTCATTATTTCAGCAGAAACCACAAGGGGAATTACATAGGAGAGCTTGGCACTCATCTGACTAATTCACATGGAAAATTGGTAGTTTCTGAAAGAAGTTCCTGAGTATAAAAGCACTGTGAAGATGATAGAAGATACAATTTGGAAAAATGAGAGCAGAGATATGAGAACCAGGGTTCAAATCCAGCCCAGGAAGAAAAGTCTGTAAGATTCTTATCTCCAATTAACCAGAAGTGGAGCTGTAACTCAAGTGGTAGAGAGCCAGCTTTGAGCAAAAAAGTTAAGTAACAATACTTTGGCTCTGAGTTCAAACCCCAATACCAGCACAAAAAAAAGTTCAGGCAAATAAGTGGATTCATCCTAGGATAAAGTTTCTTTTGCCCAGTATGTATGAGACAGAGAGAGATAACTTTAAAATACAGACAAAGAAGAAACTCTATCAACACAGATTGCTTTCTCTCTACCCAACTTGACTTTAAGGACTACAGATAAGCATAGCAAGGAGAATAAATCCAGAAGAAGGTCAGTAACCTAAGGTAGACAGGTTGCAAAGTAGATATGCCCTCTTGAGGGAGAGGTGGAGGGTGAGAATGAAAACTGACAACTGAGAAGGTCTTTTAGGTCCCTGTTTCCAGAACTGTTACCTATTGACCGGTATAATTCCTGGCAGTTTGTATTGTGTTTCTTCAACAAAGATTATCATATAGAAAATATTCTCAAGCTCAAAGTGGGTTACTCTGATTTCTGTCATGGTGAACAATACCAGAGATTATAAACTTAGATTTCTTTTGGTTCATAATTTCAGAAATGTTGGTTTATGGTCACTTGGTACCAAGGACAGAGAATCTATTATAGAGCAAAATTCTCCCCAACTCATGGCAGCCAGGAAGTGGAACAGGGAGGGAGGAAGAGAAGGAGAGAGAGGGGGGGAGGGAGAGGAGGATGGGGAGACGGGGAGGGAGAGGGAGAGAAAGAGGGATGAGGGGGAAGAAGAGGAGAGGGAAGAATTCCAATATCTTCGCGTGTGTGTGTGTGTGTGTGTGTGTGTGTGTGTGTGTGTGTGTGTGTGAATGTGTAGGTAATTGTGCTTGAAATCAGGGCCTGGGTGCTGTCCTTGAACATTTTCTACTCAAGGATAACACTCTGCCACTTGAGCCACACCACCACTTCCAGCTTTTTGGTTATTAACTGGAGATAAAAGTCTTGTGGACTTTCCTGCCTGACTTGGTTTCAAACAGCTCTCAGCCTCCTGATTATCTACAAATGTTGGCATGAGTCACTGGCACCCAACTCACCCAGTACTCTTTATTTTATGGTTTAATAGATTTAGCAATTGATAGAAAATAGAATTTGTTTGTGAAGGCTAATAATTCATCCCTTTCTTCTTCAGTCTTTTAGTATATAAAGATCAATTGCTTACAAGTCAATTTATTTTCACAAGTTTTATAATTTCTACAAAAAAATCCCTAATGGAAATTTCTACCTTTAGGTTCTCTGAAATGAATTTGGTTTTCAGAATGTTGATTAACTCCAGAATGGCCATGCAATAATTTTTCCCTTTATGGCACTTGTACAATAATACATTATAGAAACTTAAGAATTTTTTTCTCCATTCCACATCATTCTTTCTTTCATCCCAAGGCTTTTGAAGAATCCATCTGTGATTTTACAGTAACTTTTACAATGTATGGTGTTGTTTTTGAAGTTGTGTTCATTTGTGATGTGGAAAATATAAAGAAGTAACAATTGGTATACAAAAAAGCAGGAAAATTCTGAAGCATAATCCAAAATATTTATATATTTGTCCACAAAAGATATGCACCAATAATGTTGGGGTATACGGGAAAATGAGATTTTCCTTCAATGTGGAGACCTACGTCCCTCCAAAAGAATGATATAAAAGATGCCAGAAAACTTTCCCTTTGTTACTGGGTCACCACAAGAATGTGAATTTGGTGAACTGATTGTGTCATCAGCACTATCTTTAGCTACGAGTCTGGTGGTCTTTGCTGGAGCCACACTTCCCCTGTTAACTCAGAATATAAAATAGCTGTTTCACTGCTCTCTGTATTCTAGAAAAAAAAGATAGTTTTGAGTTGATATCACTTGTTGAATTAATTCTATTTTTTAGACTACTTTGGCTGGTATTTCTGCAACTCCAATCTAAATATGCTGTAAATGTCTTATATTTGTTAAATGTTATTGTTCTCACATATATCTGAATGAAATTTTCCATAGAAAGGAATTTGAATAGAATCACACTAAATTTTGGCCAGGGGACAAAACAAATTTCTTACGTCAGTAATTTCTTATAGGTGTAATCCTAGAATGCTAACTTATTTAAAGGAAAATAAGAATGTATTATTTTCTAAATAACAAATGTAATGTATCCTAATTGTTTTTTTGTTTTTTTTCATATATTTTTATTGTAATTAATAGAAGGGTTACATGATATTTGCCAGAGAGATGGTGCATTAATTCTCATACATTGATAGCCTTTCACATGTCTTGGTCCCCATTTCCCTCCCCCCCACCCCCACCCCTCATCTTGTTTTCCCCCTTCCCTATCCAATTTCAAATAACCAAATACAAATATATCCGATATATCAGGTAACAAAGTGGGATACTGTAACAATATGAGATAACCAAGGGACAGCAAAAGAGATGAGAGATAACATAGTACCTTAAGAACAACAATCATTCATTATATGGCTTATGTTTCTATATCCTAGAGGTCCTTTCATTTAGCGTCCTACTATATGGCCTTTTGTATCAAGGTTTTGCTCTCTTGCAAATCTCTGCTAGGAGAGCCCAAGGTTTCTACTGATTATGACAAATAAGGGAAACCATTGAGCCTAAGTTCCTTTGAGTCTGGCTTACTTCACTTAATATGATTTTTTCTAAGTCTTTCCATTTCCTAACAAATGGGGCAATGTCATTCTTTCTGAGAGCAGCATAGAATTCCATTGTGTACAAATACCACATCTTGTTGATCCACTCATCAACTGAGGGACATCTAGGTTGGTTCCATATCTTTGCTATGGTAAATAGTGTTGCAATGAACATTGTTGTGCTGGTTGATTTAGTATGTCTTTGTTTCTGGATGATTGGGTAAATGCCAAGTAGTGGAATTGCTGGGTCATAGGGGAGCTCTATGTTTAGTCTTTTGAGGCACTGCCATACTGCTTTCCATAGTGGTTGAACGAGTTTGCACTCCCACCAACAGTGTAGTAGTGATCACTCCTGGCCACATCCCCTCCAGCATCTGTTGTTATTAGTTTTCTTGATCCTGGCCATTCTAACTGGAGGTGGAATCTTAGAGTTGTTTTGATTTGCATTTCTTTTATAACCAGAGATGTTGAGCATTTCTTCATGTGTCTATAGGCCATTTTTGTTTCTTCTTCAGAGAAGACTCTTGTTAAGTCTTCGGCCCATCTTTTAATGGGATGGTTGTTACTTTGGAGATTAGTTTAGGAGTGATTCAATTTTTTGAGCTGTTGATATATTTTAGATATGAGGCCTTTGTCCGTTGTATGGCTTCCTAATTAGTTTACTAGCTATGTCCTTTGCCATACAAAAGCTCTGCAGTTTAATGCAGTCCCACTTATCCAGCCTTTCTCTGATTTGTTGTGATGCTTGGTCCTTATTAAGAAAGTTACAACCTGTGCCAAGGAGGTCTAGTGTATCTCCTATTCCTTCTTGTAAAGTTTCCTAATTGTTTTTTGAGAATACAGAAACATATGCATATATACACATGCAGATTGGTATGTATACCCCTATAGACAGTATATTTATTATAATGTATATAATGTTTTCACAATGGTTTTAAAGATGAAAAGTTCCTTTTAGTGACCAACTACAAGGGAGTTTTAAAAATTCACTCTTGGTTTTCAATAAGGAATAGAAATACCAATTGATCATGTTCAAAAACCCTAGGGAATGGACACAAGTTTTGATATTTTAGTATAGTATTTTACAAGAACTAGCAAATCTTCTTGAAAAGTTGGCATAAACATTGCTGGAGAAAGCAAGCTAAGGCATTTCCACTTGTCAAAAGCCTTGCTTGCCTCCTCAGGAAGTTGTACTTGCTTGCCTATTAGTAGTTAACATATACTCATAGTTAAAGTTGGACTTTTCTCTAGGAAATCAAATGCTTATGCCTGTGGCCAAGAGTATTGTGCAAGAAACCTAAGAAGCAAATCATACAAGACTTGATGCCAAGTGCTCTGGGAATAGCCTTCCATGGCTATGACCAGCAGCCTTCTTTGGCTCTCAGGAGCTTTCCTTATGAAGTTTACTCCTCTCTCTGACTATTCACAAGTACATCTGCAAGATGCAAGTAGATTGATTTACACTTTACATTTTGACTGGACATGGACACCTTTTTAAAACCTATACATTTATATAACAATAATTACAACCTAAAGGATATAAGTACTGATGAGAATTACATACAATAAATAAAACCACATTTCCTTCCACTGGATAGAAAATCACAGGCAAATACTTCTATAAAGTTTTTCCTTGCAGAAATGAAATATAGTATGCCCATCTTGTTTCTAGTATAATGAGAAAAGGCATAAGCTTCATAATAAGAACAGTACATTGAGGAGATATCTGCACTCTATAGGAGGGAAAAAGGGGTAGTCCCAAAGAGCTAGAGAAAAGTGCTCTGAATTTCTATCAGGATATGATTCATATAAAATGGAACTAAGTGGGTGAATTTCTTCTTCACTTTAGAATTTACAGTGTTCTGCTTTGCTCAGGAAGACATGTCTCTACTGGCAAAAGAGAATGAAATCCCCTCCAGCTATAAAGTGAATAAATCATTCTGAGGTTTAAAACAAAACAAAACATTTCCTTCTTTCTGGCTGTGTAAAAAATTGAACTGATTAGAGATATAGGGTGTTAATTAAATGTATTCAATGATCTGTTTGAAATAAAAGCATCAAAGAGGGAATGAGAAGAAACCACAAGAAAATACATTTGACCCTAATAAACAATATAGTCACCCCCCCAAACAAAGCTCTGAACATTATTTGCAAGATTTACCATGCTAGACTGTGCTTAAAGCAGTGAAATAGATAAGTTACTTCAGAATCACACTTTCAGAACTAGAAGTCACTTGAATGGCATAATCCATAACCTTTAGTTACTGAAGATACTGGAGCCATGTGATCAAAGACAGCTGAATGGGTTTGAAGCCTTTGCATTTTGGATTCTGATGCAAATGATTTGATTGTATGATAAATGGAGTATTTGTCTTCTGAACTACTAAATTCGTGAATATCAAAATTAACTAACTAGAGTATAGGAGTTCTCTCATTTCGCCACCCACAGGCCTGCTCTGGTATGTTTAAACATTTCTGGCTATGTATATAGTATAGAGATGAGGGTCTTCTGGTGAACACCCATCCATCCTTGGTCATCTCTACAGGCTTTTGCTCCCTGTGCCCTCAAACCACTTGACCTCAGGTTGTATGCCCGCCCAAACGGTCCTCCCCACTGCATTAGCAGTGTCATTACTAAAGATCAGGCTTTCAGCACTGACTGACTGGGAGTGATGATCAGTTTTCAAATGTAAATTGAAATCTAGAGCTATTTTGAACTTAGGTTGCTTTAGGGTAAGGAAACTTGGGAAACTAAAACATTTTCATGAAAAATGTAAGTATTGTATGGATTATGGCCTATTGCACACTGAGGAATAGGAAGTAGATCTAGGGTATGGTGTCTTGTTCTGGCGTCTGAAGTTCAGTTGGTGGATCACTTGTGAAGCCAGTGGTACAGAAGAAGCCAACAGATGGACAGAAGATGCTAAAGCATGCTCTGCCTGGGAAAGGCTGTTTGATTTCAACAAGACACACCATTCTTCTTGGCCTGGCTTCCATATTAGATTGTCACAAATAACAATTCCCACACATGTCTGAGCTGGGCTGTGTGAGTGAGGGGATCAGGCAGAAGAGGCTCTACCATCCGAGTCATTTCTTTCCCTTCAAATAGTATGTGCATAAAACTAACAGAGGGTACTTGAGCTCACTGATGGACAATGGTGCCAGCCACCCACTGTCAGAAGCCTGCAGCCATTCTGTGGGTTTATTGAAAGAGGAACAAAGCTAAAGAAGAGAAAGACTCAACCATTGAAACCACTTAATTGAATCTGTGGAAGCTGGATAAAGGATGTGTGTGTGTGAGTGTGTGTGTGTGTGTGTGTGTGTGTGTGTGTGTGCACATTGGGTGTTTCTAGGATGCACAGTGGGTGATTCTAGGATGGACAGTCAACATCATGAAGACATCTACAGATTCGCATTTCAGCTGTGGAGACTGGCGTCAAATGGAAGGAAGACACGTGATAACATGCTGAGACTCAAATTTGCAGTGCTCAAGGACAATGTGGTCCCTTTTATGGAGAATTGCCCTCTAAATTTTCTTCCACTTTGAATGATGAGAAATTGCTAACTACTTTTGTGTGAATAGAAGATTCAGCTGCCAGAAGAAACAAGAAAACCCTCATTTTTTCTCTATGAAAAAGTCCATCTGGATATGTTAAATATTATTGCTATTGTGACAAAATTTATAGTTAATATGCCCTATAGTTTATACACTGAAGGCAGATAGGTATAAAATGTAAGAAATTAATTTTTAAAAGAACTCTAAAACTATTAGTTTCCAGACCAAGAGGACTATAATTTTAATGAGCCATTAATAGTTCAATTTTCTGCATGGAGCACATAAATTACTCGAAAAGTATTCATTACATTGAAGTCTTTCCATGAGTTATTGTAAACACTTCAATCAATTGACTTTGCCCTTGGGAGCTTGGTGCTGTTTGCAAACAATACAATTGTTCATTTTTATTTTTAAATTGACAAATCACAGATGTATACATTTATAGCATACAAATTGATGCAGATAATTATAAGTACAATGCAGAAAAATTAAATCAACCTCACGAGTATATCTATCACTTCAATACATAGATTTGGAGGGCTATAACATTCAAATTATACAGTCAGGGATTTTTAATGAATGATGCAGGCTTATGTAGACATGTAACCTGCAAATAGGAAAATCTTGAAGGAAAAGAACATTAGCTGTTAAAATTACCCATGAGAGTTGGCTAATGCAAGGTAAGTAATACAACTCAAGATCTTGATATTAAATACTTACTTTGATTTTTTTTGATTTGTGGTATCAATTTGCCTACACAGGAACAATAAAAATGACAAAAAGCATGTATTTCCCAATGCACAAATTTCTTTACTGGAAAGAAAGCATGGTGTTCTCAGTATTGGAAGACAAAAGGACATGTTTCAACAGGTATGTTGATGTGTGAGCATGTTGTGATGTAATATAAAACTCTTTATAAGAACACAAGCAATGTGGATAGAGTACTTAAAGGAGAAAAGCAACTTTATATCTGACCTGTTGAGTAGCTCTTTAAAACTTGAATCATCAGTTAAGGATTGTTTTGTGGGAACCAGTCAGTAAGTGATAAATACAATAAATAATGGATTCCAAATTGAGAAGCACTGGTTTGTGAGCTGTTGGCTAGGTGTAATCTTAGTGTAGTTTTGATTTGAATTTCCCTTATGGCTAAGAATATCCAACATTTCTTCATGAATTTATTATTCACTTGTATTTCTTCCTTTGAGAGCTGTCTATGTCATTTGGGTTCCCATTTATTAATTAGATTATAGGCTTTTTGTTGTTTAATTTGTTGAGATCTTTGTAAATTCTAGATAGTAATCCTGCATCCAGTGAATAGCTGGCATAAATTTTCTCCATTCTGTGGGCTATCTATTGATTCTATTTCTTTCTCTCTGCAGAAACTTTTTATTTTGCTGTAATCTGCGTTGGGCATACTAAAGTTTACTGATCCTTTGTTCACAAGAGACATACCATGGAATAAGCCAAAGTGCTCAACAACCAATGGGTAAAGAAAACACTGTATAAGCACATAACATATCATAGAACAAGAACATGTAGTAGATAAAGAAAACACTATATATATATATATGTATACATAACATAACATGGAGAAATATTCAGTCACAAAGAAGAGTAAATTTTGTTCATTTGCAGGAAAATAGATTGGCCTGGAGACCATCCTGTTTCCAGGCTCACAAAACAAAAACAAACAAAAATAACCAGGCACTCATGGCTCATGCCTATAATCCTAGCTCCTCATGGGGCTGTGATCTAAGGATTGCAGTTGAGAGCCACCTGGGACAAGAAAGTCCATGAGACTCTCATCTTCAACTAACTACCAGAACAGCAGAACTAGAGCTGTGGCTAAAAATATAGAGCACTAGCCTTGAGGAAAAGAGCTCAGGGATAGCACCCAGGGCCTGAGTTCACAAACCACTGCCCAAACTCAAATATTACACGTGCTTGCTCATTTGTGGAGTACTAAAGTGACGATGATAAAGAGAAAATAAAGTAATCGAAGAGAAAGGAAAAGCAAACAAAAGACAGAAAAACTGGAAGAATATAAAAAGTTTGGGGCCAGGAGTTTGGCCTAGAGGTAGAGTGCTTGCCTAGCATGCATGAAGACCCAGGTTCGATTCCTTGGTACCACATACATAGAAAAAAGCCGGAAGTGGTGCTGAGGCTCAAGTGGTAGAGCTCTAGCCTTGAGAAAAGTCCAAGGACAGTGCTCAGGCCCTGAGCTCAAGCCCAGGACTGGCAAAAAAAGTTTACCATGCTGGTGGCTAATTGGAGATTAAATGTCTCCTTCCATCCTGGGCTGCCTCCTTTGAACCCCGATCCTCAGGTCTTATAACTTGGCTTACACGTGTGATCCATCTGTGCCTGGTTCTCCTGAGTTTAAACCCTCATATTTCAAAAAACCTTGTGTACAGGGAGGTTAATTATATTACTAGAACAAGGTTAACTTTTAACCTTTTTATTATTACTTGAAGTGCAAAAACTGCAGGCTATTGTTATCTTTGATTATCAAAAAAAAATACACTTTAGAATAGGCATCATAGGCTTCCGTTACCATACAAGAAAGATTATATTCAAGATATCACGCAAAATCCTGAGAACCTATGAAATATAAGGTCAATGGGTTTTTTTTACCTATTTCCTCAGTCTGAGAAATATTAGATAAGCAATTATCATGAGAAAAGCAATTGGGTTTTTTAATGGTGTTTTTCAAGTCAGTTGTGATATTTGAACTCTGGGCCTATGCACTATCTTTGAGCTCTTCAGCTTAAGGATACTTCCATATCGTTTGATCCACAGTACCACTAGACATTGTTTCTTTATTTCAAAGTAACAAATTATTTTTTTTCTAGTCCTGGGGCTTGTACTCAGGACCTTGGCACTGTCTTTGAGTTTTCTCAAGGCTAGCACTCTGCCACTTGAGCCACAGCATCACATTCGGCTTTTTCTATGTATGTGGTACACGGCAAGCACTCTACCACTAGGCCACATTGCCGGACACATTTTTTTTGGTTGGTCACGGGGCTTGAACTCTGGGCCTAGCAATGTCCCTGAGTTGTTCAGCTCAAGGCTACTACCATACCCCTGGGGCTGGGCATTGTCCCTAAGCTCTTGAGCTCAAGGCTAACACCCTACCCCTTGAACTAAGCCCCACTTTCAGTTTTCTAATGATTAATTGGAGGTAAGAGTCTCTTGGTCTTTAGTGCCTGGGCAGGCTTTGAACAGCAACCCTCAGATCTCAGCCTCCTCAGTAGCTAGGATGATAGGTGTGAGCCACTATGCCCAGCTCACATATTATTTATTTATTTTTTTTATTCAAAATAAATTCTTCACCTCTACTCATTTTTCTTATCAATGTTGATTCAGGTATCTTTTATTGTAAGATACATAAGCACTTTTTCACAAGAGGGTTCCTTTGTACTGTGGGCAAAGATATCAATGTGCAGTTACATTATATCTTCCTGGAATCTTTGTCAAAGGAAATACTTGTTCTTTATTTCAAAAGCAAATCCTGTAAAAATGACCAGAAAAGCTGGATGCTAGTGCCTCATGCCTGCAATCCTAGCAACACAGGAGGTTGAAATCTGATTATCACAGTTCAAAGCCTATGCAGACAGAGAATATCCAGAACTCTTATTTGTAATTAATCACCAGAAAATGAGAAGCAGAGCTTTTGTACAAAGTGGTAGAGTGCTTGCTTTGAGCAAAAAAGCTTAGGGATGTTGCCCAGGATCTGAATTCAAGGCCCATGACCACCACCAACAACCAAATGATCAGAGAGATAGAAGATGAAGCCACTGAGCAGAATTTAGATCACAAATGTATTTACCCATTGCATAAGGTACATTCTTATCCCATAATTGGTGCTGAAACATCCATGTACAAGTCTTAAGGGAAAATTCTGGTTTACTCAGTATTGATTGGGTCCTTGCAGTCTGAATTTCTATTAGCTGCTGATCTCAAGGTGGCATCCAGAGAATAGTATGATGATATATCATTAAGTCTCTGATGTAGAGACCACACCATTCACTTTTACATTCCTAAATCCTAAAGCAAGAGCTAGCCTGGGGCAGAGTAGACTCGGTAAACAAAAGACAAATGAGGATTAAGGTTAAGGAGGATCCTTTCAGATAAAGCCTGTTTAGAAGGGCAGGGTACAGATTGCTCATACTTGTAATTTGAGATACTGTGAAGGCTGGTTGCCTTGTGGGGAACCAAAGGTCACAGCCAGCAGAGGCAGATAAATCCATGAGAATGTTAACTCCAATTAACTAGCAAAATCCAGAAATAGAGGTGTGGCTCAAGTGGAAAAGCCTTAGTCATGGCCCAAAACAAAAAAATCCAGAGTGGAAGCACAAAGCTATGAGTTCAAGCCCTAGTACTCCACCTCTCACTCTCAAAAAAAAACAAAGGCAACAGGAAAGAGCAATGTCAATGCCTAGAGAAAAACCATTCACCCGAAAGGAATGAATCAATTAGGAATAAATTGTGATACTCCATGAAAACCAAGTCTTAGAAATCTTATTCGTTATCTGATATATTGAATTTATTTGTATTTGGTTATTTGAAATTTGATAGGGAAGGGGGGAAAACCAAGACGGGTGGGGGGGTGGGGGGGAGGGTAATGGGTACCAAGACATGTGAAAGGGTATCAATGTATGTGAATTAATGCACCTTTTATCTGGCAAATATCATGTAACCCTTTTACTAATTACAATAAAAAATTAAAAAAAAAGAAATCTTATTTAAGCTGGGTACTGGTGGCTCATGCGTGGAATCCTAGCTACTCAGGATGCTGAGATCTGAGAATTGTGGTTCAAAGCCAGCCCGGGTACAAAAGTCCCTGAGACCCTTATCTCCAATTAACTTCCAGAAAACCAGATGTGGTGCTGTGGTTCAAGTGGTAGAGCACTAGCCTTGAGCTGAAGAGCTCAAGGGCAGAGCCCAGGCCCAGAGTTCAACCCCCATGACTGATATAAACAGTATTTGAAAAGTCTTAAAATATTTGATGGGTAAAGACTTTGGACAGAAGGTAAAGTAAAATTTCTCATTAACGCATACATCTTAGTGTTTTCTAACTGTAAGTACAATAATTACTCAGGTATAGATTTATAGAAGACATGTGCTTATCAACTCAAACATTTTAATATACAGCCTTGTGTTTATGCCCAGGGCTGGTGTGAATGTGCTGTAGCTCCATGTTTTTTGACTTTTAATTTCTCTTCTATATTTTATAAAACACATTGAAATAAACACACATCCCACAGGAAGCATTACAAATTCATGATTTTCTAATTATATTTTATGATATTTGACTAACAGTAACTTTTGATTTATGAATTGGTTATAATATCTCAGCTGTTACCATGCACAAACACTGACTCACAAAGTGAGAAAATATAACTTACAGATGCTTTTAAACTGTAGTGAAATGTTTATAGATACTAAGTTTATTAATTATTGAAGTTGACATAATGTTAAACTTTGTAGACATTTAATTAAACATTCATTCATTTCTATTTTCAGATCTCACTTTGTATTTTTAGATCTATAAATTTAATTTAAAGTCTTAAATACATTTATGTCCCTGAAAAACCCCAAAGCCATAATCAGACAAAAGTTTAATGAATTAATTGGCCCTGCTCCATCTCCTGCCTACTAACCCTGCATCATGAATATGACCTATCATTTTTACAACCTCAGGAACAATTGGAAAGAGGAATCACTATATTGCAGAGGAAAAGCCAGTGTATATAGTTTGCTATAACAGCAAAGGTCCCATTTCAGGTCAAAAATATTAAATATGAAGTTGTCATTTCTGAGTATCAGCACTCCACTTTCTTAGAAAAGTAACTTCATTGTCCAAGTTCTGTCTGCTGTGAGATGTCCTCAATTCAGATATTAGTTCACATAATTTGGTGTGTTTTCCTTCTTGTTTTGTTTGGACAGTGTCTTGCTATGATGCCAGGCTGGTATCAAATGTATGGGCTCAAGTGATTTACCTACTTCAGTCTTCCAAAGAGCTAGGACTACAGATGTGTAAAACTAAACCTACCTTGACTTGAATTTATTATTATTATTATTATTATTATTATTATCATTATATTCAAGTATAAATGAATTTCAATTCAACTTGTGTATTTGTGAATATGATGCCTTTTTTTGCCTGTCCTGGGGCTTGGGCCTGGGCACTTTCCTTGAGCACTTTCACTCAAGGCTAGCACTCTACAACTTGAGCCACAGCACCACTTCTGGCTTCTTCTGTGTATGTAGTACCAAGGAGTCGAACCCAGGGCTTGTGCATGCCTGGCAAGCACTCTATCACTAGGCCATGCTCCCAGCTGAATATGATGCAACTTGCTCAATAGTGTCCTTTCCATCATGTTTCTCCATCTCTCCCAACCCCACCCACTGACATGAGTCACACTCTCATTGAGTTTAATCTGGTCTATGGGATTCATCAGGCTTTTAGTTATCTATACCATGCAAAGTTTGGTAAAAGTTGAAAAAATTTTCAATAATGAATAACAGAGAATTGTTGAGTAACTTGCATTTAGATAGTATATTAACAAAGCTTTAACGTTAACAACCTCCTAGCTAGGATCACACAGTCTTTCATACTATGCCTTTCCTGGCAGGATCTTTCTGATAGACGAATATCAGAAGCAGAAGCAGTGAAAAGCAGAATGGGGGTTCTCTGAAGAGTAAAAAGGAGGCAAAGTGGTGTTTCAAGGCCTATTTCATTCATTCTTGAGACCTTTGCTATATCCTCCCACTTACTCTCAGAACAATCTGTGTGGCTTGTCAACAAACCTGAGTCTGAGTAACATAGCTAAATACCTTAGCACTCACAAGCTACATACAAATCCAATTCAATGTGTTTGCATATTCTTAGAAATATACTGTTTTCAATGTATGCTCATCTAGGACATGAATGTAATTATATCAATTGAAAAGTTTTTTGTAGCCTCTAATAGACTGAAGGTCCTAAGTATATTGAATCATGATTTAGTAGGTAAAGTCTGTGCAAATGCCATAGTCTGTTTTCTGTTGCTAATTAAAAATGTCTATCAAGAATACAAATAACAGAGGTCTTAATGTATGAGAAGTAATACATCCACTACCTGCTGAATGTAACTGTAACCCCTCTATAAATTACCCTGACAATAAAATGGAAAAAAAAGAATACAAATAAAAACCAATGCTGGCAGGGATATGAAGGAAAAAGTAACCCTATTACACTTTGGGGAGAAATGTTTTTCTGTTGGGGGCCGAGTATCGCCATGTCTAATAAATTTCTGCTGAGGCTTGTAGTAGGAATAAAACACGTGGACATCTTTGTCCTGTCCATCTTGTATACTGATAGGCTCCCTCACCCAATATAAGGAGAGGAGGAGGAGGAGGAGAAGGAGGAGGAGGAGGAGGAGGAGGAGGAGGAGGAGGAGGAGAAGGAGAAGGAGAAGAAGAAGAAGAAGGAGGACAAGGAGGAGTAGAAGAAGGAGAAGGAGAAGGAGAAGGAGGAGAAGGAGAAGGAGAAGGAGGAGAAGGAGAAGGAGGAGAAGAGAGAGAGAGAGAGAGAGAGAGAGAGAGAGAGAGAGAGAGAGAGAGAGAGAGAGAGAGAGAGAGAGAGAGAGAGACTTTCCTGCCTTGATGAAGCTGCGTGGTGTCTCTGTTCGTGCTCTGGGGAAGGAAGGCTGAGTGCGGGAGGACAGTGGGCCCTCTCCTCTCACAGCTTGGGCTGGTCGGGGTGTGTTTTTCCCCATCCCTCCTACTAGTCGAGAGGGACTGGGGATGAAGGAACCCGTCATTTTTCCTCAAAAAGTTAAATATAGAAGCCAGGTGTGGTGGCTCACGCCTATAATCCTAGCTACTCAGGAGGCTGAGATCTGAGGATCAAGGTTCAAAGCCAGCCTGGGCACAAAAGAAAGTGAGACTCTTATTTCCAATTAACCTCCAGGAAACAAGAGATGTGGCTTGGCTCAAAGGTAGGGTGGTAGTCTTTAGCTGAAGAGCTCAGGGACAGCGCCCAGGTGAGGGGAAGGCAGTAGCCTTGAGCTCAAGAACTCAGTGACAATGCCCAGGCCGAGTTCAAGCCCCATGACCTCCCCAAAATATTAAACATAGAACAAATTATAATCTGGCAATAGCATTATGGGGCAGGATAGAGTAAAAATACTTACACATGGGGCTGAGAGTTTGGCCTAGTGGTGGAGTGCTTGCCTAGCATGCATGAAGACCCAGGTTCAATTCCTTGGTACCTAAGGCATAGAAAAAGCTAGAAATGGTGCTGTGGCTCAAGTGGCAGAGTGCTAGCCTTAAGGAAAAAAAACCTAAGGACAGTGCTCAGGCCCTGTGTTCAAGCCCCAGGACTGGCCAAAAAAATACTTACACCCTTCTTGAACACTTGTTTGTTAAACTTGTCATTTGAAATATGATGTAAAAATAAATGTTAATAAATTCTTTAACAAAAAAATTAAAAAATATACATCTATGTTTATTGCGGAACTATTCACAATAGCCAAGTTATAGAAACAGCCCAGATGTCCTATAACAGATGAGTAGATCAAGAAAATGCTGTGTGTGTGTGCGTGTGTGTGTGTGTGTGTGTGTGTGTCCACGATAGAATTTTACTCTTCCATCACAAAGAATATTAGGTCATTTGTAAAGAAAAGGATGTAAGTAGGAAAAATTATATTACATGAAGTAACTCAGGCTTAGAGAGACAAACAACCTGTTTTTTTCACATGTAGAAGTTAGCTATAAATTAATATATATATGAAAAATTATACAGGGTCATGTGCATATATACACAAATGAATTGTGTAAAATATAGTATACACAGGGGAGGATTCCAATGGTGTAACTCCTCAGAACAATTAATGTATAGTGTAACTCAGCGAATACCAGGAAGCTGAAACATGCTTCATCCATGACGGGGAGGGCAAGAATAAGGGGAAGACAAAGATAGGTATGGTGGGTGAATGCAGTCATAATATTCAATTATATGTGGGAAAGCAGATCTAGGTAAATTGAGGGTATAGATGGGATGGGGTGACACTGATCAAGATGCATTGTATTTATAAAATCATCTGACTTGTGCAATTGAAACTTTTTTGTATAATTACATTTTTTAAAACTACTAAAACTTTAGAGTAATTTAAAAAAACAATTTTTTGTCTCATAACGTGGCATGGGAAGATGAGCCAAGCATGGACAAAAAAGATTGCTTTTATAATTAAACTATTCCAGTGATAACTTATAAATATATAACTAGGTCAACCTGTTCATGAGAGTAGAGTGGTCACAACCCAGTCAATTCCAAAAGGTCCCAGTTAACAACACTGTTGCATTGAGGACCAAGTTTGTAACACATAAAATTTGGAAGATAAGCCAGGTACCAGTTTCTTGCATCCATAATCCTAGCTACTAAGGAAGCTGAGTTCTGAGGATCAAGGTTTTTCAAGGCCAGTCTGAGCAGGAAATTCCACAAGACTGTTATCTGCAATTGACCATTACAAAGCTAGACATGGAGCTGTTGATAAAGTGATAGTGTGCTAATTTAAGCAAGAAAATCTCAGAGACGACACTCCCCCAGGCTCTGAGTTCAAGCCCCAGGACCTGGACAAAAGTAATTGGAAGATATAGCCAAAGTATAACAAAATGTAAGTATTTTCTCAAATAATTGGAATCTGATTTTATTTTTGACCTTTGATTTGACTGTGATATATAGATTTTCTTTTACCCATTTCTACAGAGTATGTTCAATTTTCTTACGAGTTTAACCTGCTTATTTTCCTTTCGAGAACTTTTTTGGGGGTTCAAGGCTAGCATCAAGAATTTTTTATGCAATAATTTTATTAGACTTCAACTCATTTATTTACATTAAGTATACTATATAAATGATTTCTTAAAATAGGAGCTAAAGTTTTTTTATTGAAAAAATTTCTTCCTTAGAAAATCCATTTGCAGAAGCCTATTTTAGGCATGGCTTTTGAACTTAATTTTGATCTGTGTTTACTGTATCACTAGTGTTCTATTTATAGTCAGGGGATTAACATTGCCAGCTTTCCTTTGACCTATTATGCCTGACATCTAATTCCTTCCCTGAGACTTAATTTAAATGTAAATTAAAGCAGTTAATTTAAGAGCCTAAATTGCTTAAGTGAAATGATATGGTCTGTGTTCAGTAAGAATGCAAATATTTTCTTAAGGAATTGAATGCTGAGTGTATAAACTCAAAATTATATTTTGTGCAATAATGAAGACCATATTCATCTGGCTGTAAAAAGCAAGCGAAGGACTGGGGAATTAAGTGGATCTTGAGTGGATTAGTAAGTGTTTGAGTGTATATGAGGAATAGGTATCAGAGGTAAGCTTGTTAAAACTTGCTTACCAAAGGTAGTAGCAACCTGAACAGAGCGATCGTGCTAGTTCATTCCTCAATATCCTCTATCCTCTTATTGCTAGAAGATTCTTCTTCCCAGACTCTCTTGGAGTGAGAATTGGCCACATGACACCAAGATGATAAGGGTTAAATAAGCCAGAGCTTTGGGGAAGGGTGGGGGGGGAGGTTCTGAAAAACCATTTGCTAGAGTGATAAAAGAATACAGCTGGTATGGGCTTTGTCCTTTCTCACTACCTGGAATGTAAACATGAGGTCTGAATCTGTAGTCTAAATATGCATTTCTTTCTCACAAAGAAGGGCTGAGAGAAAAGCAAGAGAATAACAGCCATATTGACCTTATTAACATGGAGCCAGAAAAGCAATGCTAGCACCCATCTTGTACCTCTAGATTTCTCGGTGTGTAATAATGAATCTCAAGAACATCCTCTTAGCTGCTGTTCCATTGCATGCAGCTACTGCATTCATGAACTTTCTAAGAGTTTTCTACTCAGAGTATGATTCATGAACCAGCAGCTTCAATGTACCTGGGGTGCTTGCTGGATCTCAAGCTTACCTCAGAATCTATGAATCACAATCTATATTTTAGTGAGATCCCTTAGTGATTTATATACACGATATACATGATATAGTCTAAAATCAGTCCTTCCAGAAACAGAAGATTATGTATGTATGTATGTATGCATGTATGTATGTATGTATGTATGTATATATATATATATATATAAGAGAGAGAGAGAGAGAGAGAGAGAGAGAGAGAGCATCCCACCTCTTTCTGCTATACTAAATCGACCCTGTATCTCCAAGTTTTGTTTTTTTTTACAGGGGCTAAAAATAAAATAGGTGAAAAGAGGGAGGATGAACTTTCTTGGAATGAATGTACCCATGGAATAAACTGCTAAGGTCTTCATCGCTGGGGAGAATTTAGTTGATTAGGGAGATCAAAGGATACTGGTGGTCAAAAATAACAAAACGACAGCATAGGGAGAAACAAGCACTTTCCAGCTGGGCCCTGGTGGCTCATGCCTGTATTCCTAGCTATTCAGGAGGCTGACATCTGAGGACCATGGTTCAGGCAGAAAAGTCCTCCCCCCCATGAGATTCTCATCTCCAATTATCCACTAAAAAACAGAATTATGACATGGCTCCAAGTGAGAGAATACCAGCCTTGAGCGCAAGAGTTCAGGGACAGTGCCCAAGCCTCAAGTTCAAGCCCCACAGCTAACCAAAAATGTAAAAGTAGTGTTCATTTTGAATAGCAAATTACAGGCAGACACTGAATTCGGATGAAAATGAAAGCCACCAGGGATAAAGAAGCAACCAATGAGATTATGAAAGCAGCCAGACTTCTCAACTCATGTAGTCATTTTCTGGCATGACGATCAGGAGCTCATTTCTTATCTAAACCATTCATTTTTTGCTCATACTCATAGACAGTTCTGCTGACCATATTATTGGCTTAGCATCACACATCTGGACAGGGGGCCGAATTTGGGCAACTCTGAACTGTCTCAAATGGTGTTGAGTAACAGAACCTGTGAAAACACAAACTCAAATGGACAAGCATTAGGTCATGTTTATTTGTCCTCTATGTAAGAACAATGATGTTGAGTGAGCAAAAGGGAACATCTGGTCCTGGATATAGTGCACAAT
The DNA here is from genome assembly GCF_031878675.1 of Megascapheus bottae. NCBI lineage: Eukaryota > Metazoa > Chordata > Mammalia > Rodentia > Geomyidae > Megascapheus > Megascapheus bottae. Next base: position 1,420,478 of record NC_143547.1, read on the forward strand.
TAGCTCCACTTTATGGATTAGGAGGAGGCCTACATGTATCACCCTTTTCCAACCTCTTTCCCCCAAAGCCCGATGCTTTCAGCAATACTGTCCCTGATTTTAAAATAATAAATTATTATGTAAAAATAAATGATTACAGAGATGGCAGTTTGGCTTAGTGATAGAGTGTTTGCCTAGCATACATGAAGACCGGGGTTCAATTCCTTGGCACCACATATACAGAAAAAGCCAGAAGTGGTGCTGTGGCTCAAGTGGTAGAGCTCTAGCCTTGAGAAAGTCCAAGGACAGTGCTCAGACCCTGAGTTCACACTGCAGGACTGGCAAACAAAAATAAAATAAAATAGATTATTACCTAAATAAAATAAATTATTACCTAAATAAAATTATTTTATAAAACAAACTAGTATGTAAATATTATGTAAAATATATTTGATTAATATGTAAATTGTATAGTATATAAATTATTAAAGAAATTCCTGGGGTTGGAGGTGTGGCTCAGTTGGTAGAGCACTGTGTTAGGTATTGAGTTGCAATTCTGATCTCAGATTTTGAAAAAAAAAAAAGGTGAAATTCCTGTTGTGCAATGCGAAGCAGGTCACTACTTTCAACTGCTTCTGTTTGTTTAGTTGGTGATTGTTTGGGAAGTACTGCAGCTTTGACTCAGGTTCTCACACTTGCTAGGCGCTTTAGCTATTTTTCTGAATAGGGAAGTAGGAAGAGTGGACCAACCATGATCTTAACATTGGTGCTTCCGTGTACCTGAGAGGACAGCTATGCCACCACACTCAGCTTATTGATTGAGAAGGAGTGTAGGTAGCTTGTGGCCTGGGTTAGCTTTGAACAATGATCCTCTCAATCTCTGTCTACCCAGTAACTTTGATAACAGGACTAAGCCATTCCACGTGGTTTGAACTGCCTTTATATTTGGATTAAGAATGTATTCTACGCTGGGCACTGGTGATTCACTTCTATGATACTAGCTACTCAGGAGGCTGAGACCCGATGGATGGAGGTTTGAGGCCAACCCAGGTAGAAAAGTCAGAGAGACTCCATCTCTAATTAATCAGCAAAAATGTCTAGAGGTGTGGCTCAAGCAGAAAGGGAACTAGCTAGAAATTCCAAAGCCTTGTGTCCAAACCTCAGGATCACCTTGTGTGTACACACACACACACACACACACACACACACACACACATACACACACACACACACACACACACACACTTAGTATGACTTAATCAAAAAATTCAAGTGCCTAGGGAGATGAAAGTGTTAATTGTCCTCATTTAATCATATTGTACCCATAAGTTTATACTACTAGAATGTTTTTTTAAAAATCGCTTTCGATAAAGCGAACACAGTCAAGGAAATGTGCCAGGGAAAAACTTCAATTAGAGAACACAGTCAAGGAAATGTGCCAGGGAAAAACTTCAATTAGTAAATGTTTAATAAAAGTAAGAGGAGGGAAGAAGGCCAGGAGACATCTCTTTCTTATTAATATATGTGTATTTTTAAAGCAAAGATAAATGTAACTTCCTAAGATAGTTTATATGGTATTAGCTTTTCTTTGCATTATAAAAGATTGTTTAAAGATGCAAAATTAGCACTTAGAAAGAACTGTGATAAGCAAGGAAAAAGTTCTTGTAATGTGGAGAATGTCAAGAGAGCAACAAATAGGAATTGTCATATGATCGAAATTATACTATAACCAGGGAGAGAGAACAACTTTTCTTTCTAAGGATACACTGAAAAACAAATGCTTCTCGAGTATTAACTTCCTATGACACAGATGAGATAATAGCATTATTATTATTATTATTGGTGGTATACACAGGGGAGGATTCCAATGGTGTAACTGCTTTGAACAAGTAATTTACAGTATAACAAAAATGAACACCAGGAAGAAAACATGTGTTGGCGGTAGGGTGGGGGAGGGGAGACACTGGCAAGGAAATCAATGGGAGACAGCGAGGGGCAGATGAATGGAGAAAGGAAAGTTGAGCAAAAGCAGTCATTAGTGTTCATATGTGAAAGTGGAACTAGGTAATGTAAGTTATGGATGGGATTGAGAGAAATGGGGGAGAGAGCCAGGAGCAGAGCCCAGTGGTAGAATGCTCACCTGGCAGGGACAACACCCCGGGTTCAATTCCTTGATACTACATACACAGAAGAAGCCAGAAGTGGAGCTGTGGCTCAAGTGGTAGAATGCTAGCCTTGAGAAAGCTCAAGGACAGAGAGGGGGGAGAGAGATGGAGGGGAAGAAGGGAGAGGGGAGAGGGAGAGGGGAGAGGGGAGGAGGGAGAAGAGAGAGGGGAGGAGGGAGAAGGGAGAGGGGAGGAGCGAGAGAGGAGGGAGAGAGGAGAGAGAGGAGGGAGAGAGGAGAGACAGGGGAGAGAGGTGAGACAGAAGGGAGAGAGAGAGGAGAGAGAGAGGAGGGGGGACAAGAATGATGAAAGGATAACATTGTTCAAGATGTATTGTGCTTATAAGGAACAGTTGATATGAAACTCTGTACAAACTACATAACAAATTTTAAAAAAATTAAAATGGGTAGATTGAATCATTTAAAACAAATAAAAAATCAGAATTGGTTTTAAGTGAGAGTATTTCATAGACCGCCAGATACTATTTTACAAGCCTCGCATGCCACATTTGGCCCTGGAGACTTTCTAATGTGTAATATACAGGAAACAACCCACAGACCCTCAGTGGGCCTGTAGGACATTCAACTATGATCATCTCTCTCACTGACTCACTGGAAAATTCATGCTATTATAGATAATAATCTGAAACCCCAGTTGTAGTTTGGTCAAATCAATCAGAGTCACCTAACAAATATTTGACCTGGTTATTCTTCCTGGCACATGTTCCCATTTAATAGTTGCTCCCCACATTTGGTCATTTCCTGCACAGCAGGATATAATTTCTAAATGTGCAAATGATGTAAAGTCAGTACACTGAAATAGATGAATAGAAAAGGAATCTCATGTACTGACTTCCAACTTGGCACATTTTCCAAGGCTGACATATTACAATTTTACTGCCTCCAGTGAGTATATACACAATACTTTCATTTGTCTTTTAATTGTTGGAGTCTTAAATCTAGAATTAATCAGATTGCTCTGAATACCATGTAGAAAAATGTACTATTACTTTGTTTTCACATTAAATGTGATAATAAAAAATTTAATGAAGGGGGGATGGAATCAAGAAATCAATGTATATCTAACAGAATTAAGAAAAGTGGGCCTGGAGGGATAGGGTGAGAATGTTAAATGGGTAATATTGATTAAGATACATTGTATTCATAAACTGCTTTGTTAAATGGCAACTTCTTTGTACAATGACTTACAATAAACAAATTAAATCAGGCAGAAAAAAGAAATAATTTCAAAGGAAAATCCTCTAGAACAGGGTTTCAGTTATTTTACTATTAAATAGGAAATTGCAGCCAACACATCACTGTATAACTGACTTAAAAAAATAAACTACAAGATTTAAAATATTACAAAAAACTCCCTCATATACATGGGTTTTTTCCTCCCCCCCACAGTGGAACTGCTACATAGTCCGATTCAAAATGAGTTTTCTATAAGTGATTATTTAGGAACTTTAAATAAGAAGTTTGTTTTTTACTCTTCACTCTGCAGGCCAAAATAGTTCACACCAGATGTGTGTGTGAATTCATAATCTGTTACCTGCTGCCATTCTGAAAGTTATTTAACTGAGCCATCATATTTCAAAAAAGTCAGAAGAGCAGGAAAATGATTAAGTAAGTCTTCTTGATTTCATGGAAGCAAGATTCATGTGGGAGAGCGCCTGTCAAGCAAGCATGAGGCCCTGAGTTGATATCCCTATACCACCAAAAAAACTAAAGCAGATCTCTATTCATTGATAGTGTTATAATCATGTCTTTCCAAAGAAATTTCATCCTTCCTTTGGTTTCTAATACTCTTTTCCAACTCTCTTTGTAATTCATTAAACATGCTCAACGTAAAAATGTTATATATTATATAGTTAGAGAATATCTAATCTCAATATCCAGGTAAAATATTTTAATGTATTACCTTCTAGTATTGTTCTTTTCAATATTCATATTGATGTATTCATTCATTTGAAAACATAGCTATGAATCCGAATCACACTTTGAAGTTTTATGCCTAAACGTTTAAATAATAGGTCATGATGTTTGCTCACACGATATATGGAGTTAAAAAGACCTCAGATGGAAGTAAAGAAAAGGCTGACATTGTCCAAAAAGAATTGTACTCATTACCTAACATGTGAAATGGTAACTGCTCTGTACAGTATCTTAATAATACCAAGAAAATATATTTTAAAAGACCTATCTGTAAAAATGTCATTTTCTATTTTCTATTTCCTAGATCTCTGCATCAAATGTGAAAGGGATTTGGGAATTTGTAAATTTATCCTCACTGTCTGTCACTGATGAAAATCACTCTACCTGTGGCGAGGATTTATTAGAATGCTTGCCTGTTCTGTACCAGTAGCTCATGCCTGTAATCCTAGCTACTCTGGAGGCTAAAATCCTAAGATTATTGTTCAAAGCCAACTTGGGCCAGAAAGCCCATGACACTCTTATCTCCAAATAACCACCAAAAAGCCATAAATGGAGGTGTGTTCAAAGCCAACTTGGGCCAGAAAGCCCATGACACTCGTATCTTCAATTAACCACCGAAAAGCCAGAAATGGAGGTGTGGCTCAAGTGGTAGAGCATTAATTTTTTTAAAGCCAGTCCTGGGGCTTGAACCCAGGGCCTGGGCACTGTCCTTGGGCTTTCTCAAGGCTAATACTCTACCACTTGAGCCTCAGCATCATTTCCAACTTTTTTCTATGTATGTGGTACCAAGAGATCAAACCCAGGTCTTCACGTGTGCTAGGCACGCACTCTACCACTAGGCAACACTCCCAGCCAAGTGCACTAGAGCACAGTTGTAAGTGGTAAAAGCTAGAAGACAAATCCCACTGGTAGAGACATCTGAGCCAGGGGCCAGGAGTTTGGCCTAGTGGTAGAGTGCTTGCGTAGCATGCAAGAAGGCCCAGGTTCAAATCCTCGGTACCACATACATAGAAAAAAAGCTGGAAGTGGTGCTGAGGCTCAAGTGGTGGAGCTCTAGCCTTAAAAAAAGTCGAAGTATAGCGGCCTATTCAAGGATAGGCCCTGAGTTCAAGCCCCATGACTGGCAAAAAAAAAAGAGAGAGAGAGAGAGAGAGACATCTGAGCCAGAAGGGTTTAACAAAGAGTCATAGAAAGAAGAAATCTGGCTAAAAGTCTGTGCTTTTAGAAATTTTAACATCTCTATATTTATATCAAGAAACTGAGCAGGACCATCTACTATTGAAATTATGAAAAATAAAATAAAATGATTGATGAATACATCACTTCCTCCATCTCCTTAAATCTCTTTATTTGTGTGATATTAAGACCATTATTAGCAGTAATATAAGATGAAGTCAAAACTTAACTTGCTAATATAACTTATGTATCTGGGATATATAAAGACATTTTCTTTTAATTTAACAAAGTAAATTGTATAGCCTGTCCGCAGTTTGGATCTTTTTACTTTGCTTCAATTATTAGTTTAAATTAGAATTTAAATTTAATTTAGAAAAATACCAACTTCCCTGAGAACTGAAAGAAAATAGGTCATGCCTTTTAGATGTAATATGACAGTACTCACTGCTGTAACAAGTAAACCACTTAAGTTCAAAGGGTCAATTATGGGACAGAATGTTAGGTCTCACTCCCATAACGAATCAGTATGGCTATTTTGGATTATCAGGCAGGCAGTTTCCCTCCATGGAGATCTGTCATCCATCTGCTAAGCCTCAAGTGCTCTGTGTTAGCAAAAAGAGAATAGGAATGGCATCAGAGACTTTGAAGACTCGAGTTGAACTGACAAGCCTCCATTCTATGCACAAGCTATTGAAGAATACTAGTCCAGTGGTCATACCTGGAAGCAAAGGAAGCTGGCAAATAAACTGGTAACTCACATCAGAAAAGATCAGAACAATTATCAGTGTGCAGATGACATCCTGCCAGAAGGAACAGATTTCTTTAACTCAAAGAAATTTTAAGATGTAAAAAATAAAAGAATTGTTTTGGGTTCAATTTTTCCCTCACGCAGGATATGATGACATTCTGAGATATAATACCTCAGAATATAACCATATTTAGGACTAGAGTGGTAACAGATATAATTAAGGTGAAGTCATAATGGAGTGTGGTAGGTCCATCGATTCAATCTGGTTGATATTCTTATAAAAAGAGGAATGACAGAGGGAGTAGGCAGCTATGTGGAAACAGGCAAAGATAAGAGGGAATCATCTACAATCCAAGGAATAAAGCTGAGAAGCTGGAAGAGTCGAGGAAGGATCCTCCTCTACGGACTTCAGATGAGCATGGTCTTCCATTTCACATTTCTGGCCTTTAAAACTGTGAGATGCTAAATGTCGTTTGCTTTAGATCACCTACTTAATTATTTTGTTATAATAAGCCTTAGCATGTAATAGAGCGTCAAACAGCAACATGTAGTACAGAGTGATCATGCTAACATATCCTGGGCTTTGTGTCCCATCTGTTTTGAATGTCTGTGTATCTCCAGTTGGTATTGGCCAAAGAAGCCCAGCTGGTCGCTGGTGGTAAGGCCAAAGCTTGAGCTTCCCAGGATTGTTAATCCTAGCTATTAACAGGATTGGTACACTCTATGTGCATTGGTGAGGGAATTTCCTGAGATGATTGACATGTGAGACAACAAACTGAATTTCCCTGAATGTCAACAGCCCTGTGCCATAGACTGTGGGCCCAGATGGAACAAAAGCAGGAGCAGGAAGTGGACAAGTGGAGATGAATCCAAATGTAGTGTGTGTGTGTGTGTGTGTGTGTGTGTGTGTGTGCGTGTAACTAGAAAGACAGTATAACTAGAAAGATGAGATTGTTGGAAAAAGTTAAGTTTTGCTGACTTTAGTCATTGGCATGTAGAAAACTGAAACGTTAAAGAAAGGATAAGATGGGTATTAAAAGACACAGGTTTACTTTGTTACCACAAAGTGAATGATAAAATCCTGTACACTTCCCCAGGAATACATAAAATGTCAATTAAACAACAACAGGAAGGGGTGGTTGAAAGAATATTGAAAAGAGTGACATTGATCAAGACACACTACAAACATAAAGCACTTGGTTGAATGGTAACTCTTGTATAACTACTTAAATATAATACTCTTTTAAAAAGCATCTGATTTGCTCTGGTGAGAGTCTCATACAGACAGCAACACGACAGCAGGGATGTGTGAGAGGAAGGCATCATAGGTGAATCATAGGTGAATAAGAGGGCGAGTTAAGACAGACAACACACTAACGACACCTGTTCTCTTGGGGGCAATGTTCATCATGTAAAAACAACATGAACGTCTTCTAATTGTGGCAGCCCCAATGACTTTCCACCACATCTCAATATCCCCACATGGGTCACTAAGTTTCTAGTAAATGGACCATCCCAATGGTAGTATGTGCAATAAAATAAAAATGTAGTGCTGATAACAAAAACAGTCTTTAAACTAGTTTTAAAATTGTTAAAAAGGACTCTGAGTGTGGTCTAGGGCTATGCCTTGTTAGCAAGTTGTCTCAATATAGTTTGAGACTGCTAGCTAACATAAAACATAGTATAACTAAGCTCTTGCCTGTCTCAAAAGACAAGCTTTAAGGCCTTATTTGTTTACACTCCAAAAGTTTTCTGAATCTGGCATGCTTTTGCTGATTTCTAAATTCATACTGTTCACAACTTCATGTTATTGTAAAGATATTGTACAAAGGGGTTACAGTTACCTAAGTAAAGCACGAGTACATGGAGCCTATGTTTCTATGAATCTGGCTTACTTCAGTTAGTATGATTTTTGTGGTTTCTTCAAATCATAAAGTATCTTTCTAAAGTAAATGTCACTATACCATCGAATCATCATTGTAACCGCCATCTGCTGGACATGATGGAGAATGACACATTTTTCAGAGGAAATGATAGGTGATTGAAAAAACAGGGAAATAATAACAATATGTTTCCTTAGTATCTTAAGAGATTGATAATAACAGGATTTCTTTCTATATTTCATACTCTGAAATGTATATCAGCAGAAAATTTTAATACAGAGTGGTAGTGTGTATTTTCATTTTCAAACAGGAATTATTTCTATTGAATGACCTAGTCCAGCAAACTTTTCCTGCAAAGAGCCACATAGTAAATATTTTAGGCTGTGTGTACCATATGTTTTCTATTGCCATTACAAAACACTATTTTTTGTGAGATAAGAATATGATGAGTCCAAATGGGCCCAACAAATCTTTCTTTATTAAGTCTGACATTCAAATCTCATGTGATTTTTTACATCGCAAAGTGTTCATATTTATTTCAACCACTTAAAGTGAAAAAAAATATCCCTTCCTGGTTTGTAGGCTTTGCAAAAACATGCAGCAGATGGGAATGGCCCACGGCCAGTTGTTGGTAGGCCTCCTGCCTAGCCTTTATAAACTGTCCTCTTCACCGCATTCCTTCAGAAAGATTGGAAGGATGCATACTTTGTTTCTGCACTAGATATAGATAACACCTAGTTTTTGCTTGATGATCCAAAAGTTCAAGAAATATGAAACTCTGAAACAGATGTACAATCTGGTCAAGGAAGGTTGAACCCTATGGGGCCTTGGCAAAGGTGACCATGAAAGCAAATACTAGGCTGAGGAAAGGAATGCTTCACAAGGTTGCTCACTGTCAATTTGTCTGACAAAATTTACAAAGCCTGGGAGGAAATTAAATTGCATGATAAAGTGTAATGAACTAGAGATCTAGAAACAATCTGATTTGATCACCCAAATAAAAGGATCAATAAATGAGTGAAACAATAGGGTGATCATAGGGTAGTATTAATATAGAGACAGAGCTAAAGAGAAGGCTAAAATATAGTATAGAAGTATAAATATATAGGAATTACTAAAGACAAGTTAATAAAGCAGGCATGGAGATACAGTGGGGCGTTAATACCATGTAGGGATGGATGCCGTTCTTTGGGGGTAGCTGTTCTACAACTGACAATATCTAGAAGCACAGTTGGTTTCCAGTGACTACATGGCAGATATATACTCCTCTCAAGACAAAACAGCCACATATCCCCAGGGGAGACTGACAACTGTTGATTAAGCAGAGTAAGTTTCTTTTTCCTCACTGTTACAATAAAAACTAAAAATTAAAAATATTCAACAGCTTCAAAATAATACTTTGTGATTCCTGTGTGTGTGTGTGAGAGAGAGAGAGAGGGGGGTAGAGGGGAAGAGGGAGGGGGGAGGGGGAGAGGGAGAGGGAGGGGGAGGGGGAGGGGGAGGGGGAGGGAGTAGGCTTGGACATGTCCCTGAGCTTTAACCTCAAGGCAAGTGCTTAAACACTTGAACCATAGTTTCACTTACAGCTTTTTGGTGATTAATTGGAGATAAGGATCTCACAGACTTTCTTGCCCTGGGTGGCTTTGAACTTGATCCTCAGGATCTCACCTTCCTGAGTAGGTTGGATTTCAGGCTTGAGCCACTGGTGCCCAGCATTTGCTACCAGTGCAAATCAAGCACTCAAGTATGAATTCCCCTCTTCTGACATTTTCTAATCCAGAACAAATCCCAGTTTTCTTTTTCTTTTATTTGTCGGTTATGGGGCTTGAACTTTGGGCCTGGGCACTATCCCTGAGCTCTTCAGCCCAAGGCTACTGCCCTACCCCTTGAGCCACAGTGCCACTTCTAGTTTTCTGGTGTTTAATTGGAGATAAGAGTTTCCTGGACTTTAGGACTTTAGTGCCTAAAGGCTTTGAACCTTGATCCTCAGATCTCAGCCTCCTTACTAGCTAGGATTACAGGTGTGAGCCATCACCCGGCTTCCCCTGTATATTTTTATTCTCAAATTTCAACAGGGTTTAGATCATTTCAAGTGTCCTTAACCATATTTTTAGTCAAATTAGTGTGTAGTTTGTAGATGTTAAATGATGGATATAGTGCTAGGTGTGGTGGTATATGACCACAATCCCTGCATTCAGAAGGCTGAAGTCAAAGGATTCAGTGCCAGTCTGGGCTACATGGTGAAATGATAACTCAAGAAGAAACAATGAAGAAAATTGTCATAGACATGCCATCTCTGTCGTGCTTGCTGTTTATGTACAAAGAAGCCAGCATTCACTCACCATTTTGACTGTTCCTCATACTTGTGTTACAACCTGTGTCACAGTCACAATGGCAACATCTTCACTTCCTACCCCTCTGATAGTACCCCATCTTCTAGCTATTTTTCCATTCTGTTTCATTCTTAATTTTTTGTTCTGTTCTTTTGCCAAATTTCCTTTCTCTCTCTCTAGGGTTTTCATCAATCTTCCTCAGTATCTTTAGTTTAAGCAGCCCATTCTATGGAACAGTATCAAAGGCTTTCTGAAAATTGAGATTATCCATGTTGCATGCATTACCATTTTCCAGCATGTCTGTAAACTGCTCCAAAGTATACAAAGGAGTCAGTGAAGTTAGACAGATAACATCTTTCTACATAACCCCCCCCCTCCCGCCTTCCCCGTTTCCTTCTTGAAGCCAAAACACTCAGCTGAAAGGAAGAAAGATCCTTGTTGAATGTGTTTTGAATGCAATCCAAGCATCTGGATGTTTGGCATCATGTCGACAGTCATCTGCAGGACTGATAGAATTTGTTCTTCTGGATCCTGTGGTAGTTTGTAGGCAGAGCTTCTGGTGTCTTCTCGGAATGTGATTGACTATGGCTTACTCAGAGTTAACTAACATTCACTGAATTCTTACCAGGAAGCACACATACATTCTCTATTTGATCTTTCTGAGCAGTGCATTGACTTACGTATTTTTGTTTTTATTTATTGACAAAAGAAATAGTTCTCAAGGGTTGGGGATCACAAATTAAGTGGCCGATTTAGATTTGAATGGGTGTTCTGAATCCTGGCCTTCTAGTTGACATTATTCAGTATTGCTCTATTCGACAAACTTAAAATCCTGATGTGTTGGTGGGTAGCTCTGCTTCTCTATTTTCTTGTAAATGGAGAGCACTGGCAAGGAAGGATAGCTTGCAAGAGGCTTTGCAGCTGTTCCCCTAACCAAAAAGAAGCAAGATCTGTTTGAGGATCAGACTATGCAACTATACAGAGCAGCTACCTACTCTGGTTAGAGCGGCTGGCTCTTCCAAGAGCGATTCATCATCAGAGACCTGGCCATGAAGAGTGCCAGCAAGTCACATAAAACCGAATGCTTGTAATAACAGTGCACACTTGGGAAGAATACTAACACGTACAAATGATCTCATTTTTACACAGCAGAGAAAACCATCGGCAGAGTTGGAAAGAGAGCTTACATAATGAGACCTAATACTTGCAAGTCATACATCTGATAAAGGAATCATAGCCCAAATATATGAGGAGGACAAACAATTCAATAGGAAGAAAACAACTAACATGATTAAAACATGCACAGTTTTTTTTCTCACAAGAAGACAGGCAAACAGCCATCACAACATGAAAATAGCTAAAATGTAGGGGATTTCCTGTTTTCTATTACTTTCTGACATATAATATCAGTGAAGAAAGTGATTTTCAAACTGGATTTGTCTATAGGTACATTAAAAATCAGGACATTCCATCCAGCTTTTGGTGACTAGTTTCTAGAACCATGAGAAGAGACAGTCCCTGGAAAGTGTACAAAGTGAGATGATGGCAGTCTCCCGGATGTTGTATAGACTGTGTAGAAAGTCACACGTTAGATGGGAGTGTGTTCACGCCTCTGGTTTCTATGGTCCAGGCCCTGCTCACCAACTTTACAGGTAGGAAACACAGCAAGACTTGTAACCATAGCAACCACAGCTTTTGGCTCTCTAGATGACAGCTATAGTTATGTAACTTTGAAATCACTACTCTAATGCCAACCTTATTGTTTCTACTTTTTATCCCTCTGAATTACTTCATTTCACTTAGTTCTTTTTATTAAGCCACTTTATGTCCTAAATCAAATGAATTTCCTATTTCTGCATTAATCTATAATGAAAGATGTCTAGTTAAATAAACAGTGGTACACACTCAGGCCCTGAGTTCAAGTCGTGGCACAGGCCAAAATGAAAAAAAAAGAAAAGCCAAAAAGAGAAATGAGAGCCAAAGGATTAAAATTCTCTAAAGTCTAAAGAAAGCTGTCACTAGGAAGACAATGATGCAATGAGTTTTAGACTTATTTTATTTTCACGAAGTTGATGAGAAAGGCCACTATAATCATTTGTCTCCTAGAATAATTTTTAACAAAGAGTAATTTATCAGGCACATGTTTGCCCTTTAGAACTTAAAACCTAGTATAAACAACATTCATTCTGATAAAAATTGATATAGACAATTTTCAGTTTAAATTAGTATCATATATATATTTTCATGACTTAAGCTTTAACTACATTAATGAAAACCTTTAGAAATCAGAATATAGTAGTTATATATTTCATACTCATTTTAGGATGCCTGATGGTCTCATGTCTGGAAGAGTCTGTTTACAAAATAACCAGGACTCATAAAAAATTTGCCTGCAAATGTTATTAAGCTAATAAAAGTGAATTAATAGTTAGGTCTAGTTGAAGTAGCAGTTTAAACAAGAGTAAATCATGCCTGGTTTATTCCAACTTCTAGTTGACAACATTAGTTTATTATAACCCTAAAAATTGTTTTGTAAACTTTCTTGAGCAGAAAAATTAAAGATTTCCAAAAATGGGAAGTTTTATAGTACATATCTATTCAGCTAGAAACACTGTCATTCATTATAATGAATCTGGTAACTTTGTGTTTATAAACTCATGTAGTATTATTTGTATATTTTCCTTTGGGGTATAACAAAAAAATGGCAGGCAAGATTCAATACAGGCGCTCGGAGTTTGGCCTAATGGTGCAATGCTTGCCTAGCATGCACGAAGACCCAGGTTCAATTCCTCAGTACCACATACATAGAAAAAGCCAGAAGTGGCGCTGTGGCTCAAAAGGTAGAGCTCTAGCCTTGAGAAAACCCAAGGACAATACTCAGGCACTGAGTTCAAACCCCAGGACTGGCAAAAAAAAAAGAGATTGAATTCAGGAAAAATGTGAAGTAATTTCATTTCATCTACCATTCTCAGTGAGAAAGATCCAAGGTGTAACAAGTATCCTTGAAAGATAAAAAATAAAATCTTAGATAAGCACCAATTCAATGTAAGGATTTAGGATTTAGGATGGTATGCTAAATGATGCATGATGTCATACACACAACTGCATTTTTCTCTTATCAACTGTGGTCAAGCATACCTGAAGTTCCCTCAGATACTCTATTTCAGCCAGAGTAGGTTTGATTTGATACTTCCAAATCTTTGCCTGGGAGTTTCCCACTTAGCTCCATAACTATCTTTTCCTCCCCAGACATAGATTTCAGCACAGTATCTCCTCCAGGAAAGTCCTTGTTACTCTTGAAAATGAAGTTGCTTCCTCCAGCTTTGTGCTTCTACAACCCCATATTTCTATTGTCGCGACTGTTGCTTCATTGTAAATTCATCTGTCTACTAGACTAATCACAATTCCATGAAATGAGAGATTTTACTCTTGTGCTATTATGTCTCAAGTACCTTTTCCTGTGTTTAGTGCCTCCTAAATATTTTAAATGAATTAATGATCAATAAGACCACGCTACATTAATTCCCTTCCTTCTCCTTGACCTCTTAGTCACTGTATTTCTTCCTCTGATGTACACACACACACACACACACACACACACACACACACACACACACACTTCCAAAATACAACGTTTATATCACAGGTTTATTACAATGTAAACTTCTCTCCTCGGTGCTGTTGGGTAGAAAATGTGAAAGTCTCTTTATGACTCTCAAGTTATGAAGTGTCCATTAGAAACTTTAAATTTTTTGGCAGTCATGGGGCTTGAACTGAGGGCCAGAGTGCTGTCATTGAGCTCTTTTGCTCAAGGTTAGCACTCAAGGCTTTGAGCCATGGCTCCACTTCCAGTTTTCTGGCGTTTAATTGGAGGTAAGAATCACAGACTTTCTGTCTGTGCTGACTTTAAACCATGATCCTCGCACCTTAGCCTCCTGGGTAGCCAGGACTACATGCATGAGCCACCAGTTCCCATCCAGTAAGCTCACTGGACTTTGATCAACTTGAATGATAAAACTTGTGGGTGGAGACAGGAGGGAGGGACTGGGAGAAAATGAGGGAACAGAAGACACTGTACAAAAGGAAATGTACTCATTACCTGCCTCATGTACTTGCCATCATTACCTCTATAAAAACAATAAAGTAAAATAGTAGTAATAATAATAATATAATAGTAAATATTCTTTGGGAACAGCACCCAGGCCCTGAATTCAAGACCCATTAAAAAACAAAAAACAAAAAACAAAAAAACACAGAAAAACTATTACAGAGCCGGGTTCCAACTTTATGAGCCAATGTTGCTTACAACAATACTCTATTTTAGTTTAAGTAAAAGTTTCTCTAAGTATTTTCTTATATAATCTATAGATTAAATTAACATTTTGTAGAAGCTTTATCTCTATGAAACTGTAGATATACTAGGTCTTCAGAAGAAAACTTCCTTTCCTAATTTCTCTTCATATTTCCTCTGAGGGAAAAAAAGCTCAAGTGGTAGAACACTACCCATGAGCTGAAGAGCTCAGGGATAGCCCCCAGGCCCAGAGTTCAAGCCACATGACTGACAAAAAAATTTTTTTCAGCTGTTTTTTTTTGTTTGGTCTTTATACTTCCATACTAGGAGTTTTCAAAAACTCCTAGAAGTAGGATATGGAAACAGGAGGTTTATCTCTGTGATTGTTGTTCTTAATGTACTGTGTTATTTCTTTTCTCTTTTTTTCTCCTTATGTCTAATCTCATGTGATTACTGTATCTGACTTTGTTACTCCGTATATTGTATGTATGTTTATTTGTTTATTTGAAAGTGGGAATGGAAGGGAGAAAAACAAGATGATTAAAAGGGGGTGTGGGAGGGAAAGGGGGACAAAAACATGAGAAGGGGTATCGATATGTGAGAAGTAATGTACCCGCTACCTGACGAATGTAACTGTAACCCCTCTATACATTACCCAGACAATAAAATAAAATAAAATGCATGTATTACCAAAAAAACCCTAGAAGTATATGGTATATATAAATCTATCTAAAACAGTATTGTAATATGGTAACAGTAATTGGTTCTGTATGAACAAACTTATTAAATATATATATATATATATATATATAAATTGAGTTTTATAACTGATCTATAAAGCATGTAGATTTTTGTTATCTGGGTAAGACTATTATATTAGAGAGTAATTTTGCTTTTCCATTTCAATCTTTATGATTTTTACTTCTTTTCTTTGTCTTATTATTTGAACTATGATCTCAGTTTCAATAGAATTGAAGAATCGCAGGTATTCTTGTCTTAAAACCTCTCACAGGAAACAAGCCTTCTATAAATCACTGTCCTATGTTTTACAATAACTTTTTAAAATCATTTGTATACATTACATAAGTAGACTGCTTCATTTGAAATTTCATCGATCTACTTTTAGAAATGTAACTTGTCACTTTTAAAACACAAGTGATTACTAATTTATAGTTTATAGGTTTTGACATGTGATTTCTATTTTGACATGGAAAGGAAATTTTATGAGTATCTTTGAAGGAGTCTACCTCTACTTTGTTGTTTGAATCTTGTCTACTATATTTTTTAGGAATAAATGAAAAATACAAATTTTGGCCGGGTGTGGTGGCTCACGCCTATGATCCTAGCCACTCAGGAGGCTGAGATCTGTGGATCATGGTTCAAAGCCAGCCTGGCCACTAAAGACTGTGAGACTCTTATCTCCAATTAATCACTAGAAAACAGGAATTAGGGCTATGGCTCAGGAGTAGGGCTGTAGCCTTGAGATAAAGAGCTCAGGAACAACACCCAGACTCAGAGTTCAAGCTCCATGACCCACAAAAAATTTACAAATTTTGTGATTTGGATTTTCTTTAAAAGTCACTCATTTGCATTCTTAAAATGAGGTCAAAATCATTTTTACAAACAGAAGATCCAGTGAGTCATTGTTTTATTCTACAAGCAATTTTGGAGCAATTGTGAAGTACTAAGAATCATTCTGGCCTCTTGGGAGGTTGAAGGCTGAACATTTACTAATTATTTCATTTAACAAGCACTTTTTGAGAAATTATGATCAACTCAGAACTTTTCAAAGCCCTGGAGGTATCATGACATTCTCAAATATTCCCACGGCACTGGGAGATACTAAGACAAAAACAGAGGCATATCAAACAACATAGTAAGCACCATGACAAACATATGTGCACATGGACATATGTGGAGTTGCCCCTTGCTTCTAGGTAACAATCAGTGGGTATCTGTGAACAATAGACACAAAAGGTGACTCCTAAGTAAAGCCTCAAAGACAAATATGAATTAACTGGGCAAAGTTGAGTACAAATAGAACTATTGAAACATAAGTAGACCAAACTACATTCATGTGTTCATTTCATATTTACTGAGAATTTCTATCGTCACCAATGATGACACAAAAGGCAGACAAACTTCCTGCTCTCCGGGGCAGCTTTTATAGGAAGGAGAAGCATCAGTTTTAAACACCATACTCTCCTGGCTCTTGAACTCAGGGTCTGGGCACTATCACTGAGCTTCTTTGGCTCAAGGCTAGCACTCTACCACTTGAGCCACTGGGCCATTTCCAGCTTTTTCTGTGTATGTGATACTGAGGAATTGAATCCAGGGCTTAATGCATGCTGGGCAAATATTCTACCACTAAGCCACATTCTCAGCCCAAACATAATACTCTTGAAGACCTTTTATGTAAGTAGTTATTTTTTTTGCCAGTCCTGGGCTTGAGCTCAGGGTCTGAGCACTGTCCTTGGACTTTCTCAAGCCTAGAGCTCTACCACTTGAGCCTCAGCACCACTTCCGGCTTTTTTCTATGTATGTGGTACTGAGGAATTGAATCTGGGTCTTCGTGCATACTAGGCAAGCACTTTAACCACTAGGCCAAACTCCCAGTCCCACGTAAGTAGTTATTAAAGTCTAAATACATTATTATAATAGTCTGCATACTGATATAGGGCTAATATAAAATCAATGTCAGTTAATAACTTTAATTTCAGAGGCTATTTTTAATTTTGGTAGGATGTCTCAGGAATTTATTTAACTAGAATATTTTGTGTATGGCACTGGGGTTTAAATTTGGGGCCCCGTGTTTCTCAATGAGTGTTCTGTCACTGAGCTCTACCACTGAGCACTTACAGGTAGGGTCACACATTTTTGCTCAGGCTAACCTGGACTGTGATTTTCCTATTTATGCTTCCTGCATAGAGAGGATCACAAGCATATCATCATGCTCAACTTATCACTGAGATGGAGTCTTGCTATTTTCCCAGACTGGCTCGAACTATAAGCTGTTGCACCCAGCTACAGGTGTGTGTGTGTGTGTGTGTAATGGCTCTAACCCAGGACCTCATGTGTATGAGGCAAGATCTCTATCATTTTACCACTCTCATTTCCAAACAAAATATATAATAAAGAATACTTCTGTCACCCCAAACAATTCAATCCTTCAGGTCTCAAAGCCCATTTAACCAATAATACAAATATTAATAATCCTATCTCAACCCGTAATGAAGCATTAAGCCATATTTAAATATGCTGTCATCACTGCATGTCGATGGGGGGAAAAACTAGGCCCTTGGGGACAAGTTGTTTATGAAAGACCACATGGCCTCGTGTATTATATAAGTTACAATTTAATGAGTCAAATAATTAGCCAACAACAGAAATAAGTATAACGAAAGTGTAAGATCGCTGATATAAGATGAAGGGACCAGTGAAAATGTAAGGAAGCCCTAATCAAGATGCTGGTGGCTCATGCCTATAATCTCAGCTACTCAGGAGGCTGAGATCTGAGGATCACAGCTCAAAGCTAGCCCAGGTAGGAAAGACTGTGAGATTCCATGTAACCACCAGAAAACTGGAAGTGGCACAGTGGCTCAAAGTGGTAGAGTGTGAGCCTTGAGCAAAAAAACTCAGGCACAGTACTCAGGTTCTGAGTTCAAGCGCCCCATAATCAAAAAATAAGTGAAATAAAATATAGCCAGAAGAAATAAATGTCATATGAGTCATATATTTCATATGTTGAAGGCATTGTGATTGACAATTCTGCTAGTCATTGCGTATTCAGAAGTATTAAATGAATAAAAACAGAAGCATTATTTGGGCATATTTACCTATTCTGCAATCTTTCTATTCCTGTGTGCAAAACTGTATTTCACAGTCTTTCCTGTTCCCTAGTATAACAGACCAATGTTTACGAAACAATACACACATGGCAAGCTTGTGGGTGCCATTCTCAGGAGACAATCTGCAATTTCAAAATTTGAAAAGAATATTCAAAATAGCTAATATGTATTTGCCTTATTATCAAACTTTTGCAATTTGTCATTACAATAAAATATTATTTTTGATACAGATCATGGAAAAGAAATCCTTCTACGTTGTGTAAAATATATCTAAAATGATTTGATTCACTGTCTCACTTTCACCACGTATAAGAAAGTAGCTGTCTTAGCAGGTCCTTGGTAGGTTCAGTATAGTCACTAAAACTTTTGGCTGTAAGTAGATTGATTATATTCATTAGATCTCTGGGCTGAAAGTGACATCGGAAATATTAGCTACTTCCTTTCCACCAGAAAGGCTTTCTCTACGGATCTAAGTAGCAAATACAGAGAATGATTCTAGTTGATTGCACTTCATCATGTCAGTTGCATTTTTGCCCACTTTAAGGACCTGAAGTTCTTACCTTGAGCCCGGTCTGCACCCTGTAACCACACTGATAAGAAACAAGATTTGTTCCCAGAATAGATAAGTGGGAAAGTCTTGCTAGGCAGACTAAATATAATCACAACTATATAATCCACACAATTATGATGACCGAAACCTAATTTGGACAGTATAAAGAGTTATTTGGTGACTCCTCAAAATCATTTTTGTGTATGTTAATTCACATCAGAGATTATTATATATGCAGACAGAATAAGACTGAATTATATATGCACATTACTTGACACCCCCAAAACGTTTGAAAGTTTTGAAAATGTTCTATTTGCATTGAATTAATTATATCTGAAAAATAGACTTGAAAACCATTTTCAATTAGCTATTGACATTTTTAGTCTGGCTTTTACTACATGCAACCCCAAACCAGTCATTTTGAATTTGATGATCGAACACATATTAACATTATCCATCAACCACTTACTCACATGAATTTCCTCATGAGATTCAATGATTGAAATGCTCTATGTGCCGTATAAACATAGATTACAGATTTGAATAGGAGCACACAAAGCCATGATTCTTGTCAATGTAACTTGATTCTCTTCACTATTTCTTCAAAAACTTAAAAAATACATTAATTACAGGAATTCAAAAGCCATTTTTTTTCAAATATGGTAAGAGCCCAAAACACTGTTTTTAAGAGTCACTGACTGGAAAGTGAATATTTAGATGATTAAGAAACTAACAATTGGTGACTCAGATCAAGATGTACTGGGAAGATAAATGGACATGGTAAGTTGAATCGCCCTTGTACAAATGTTTAAACATTAAAAAAGAAACTAACAATTGTCTAGATATAGCAATAAAAACAACTTAAAAATTTATATATTTTTGTTCCTCTGCCACGGTTCACAAGCAATTTATAATATACAATTCCCGGTAGTTTCATTCTTCATAATACAGTCATTTTATACAATTAAGCAAGGGCATATTCATTTTATTCAGAAACATCACTAAAGCAAATTTAATAAGTCATTCAAATTTCCTTTTAAATCTCCTACACCAAACTTAAATTAAGCTTTAATATTTCAGAGGTCTGCATATTTGAAGAGTCTCATTATGAAGTCGTTTTTCCCCAAAACTGATTAGATATTTCGAAGCTGTTGGAAAAATCTTTTTTTGGGTAAACTCTGAAATCCTAACGACGAGGCTCCTCTTCATCTCTAGATTTTATAGCTGATAGTGTCCCAATGGCATGAGACTATTATCATGTCGTGACTATAAACTTAGCCTTTTTATGTAAATAATATTCTTGTGCTAGTGCTAATTCGATATATCCCAGGTGCACATCTCACTGATTACTGGGAAGTACAAAAACTCAGCTATTTGAAACCCCTTTAGCATTTCACAAAGCTGGTGAAACTTGGTGGGATGTTAGCAGGCAATACATGGGAATTAAGAGTGGGCTTGGGAAATACCTTTCTGTTCTGATATATTCTCTTGGGCTACCTTTGGCAAGGCCCTTGACCTCTCTGACCCTTGCTTTTCTTGTTTGTTAGTGGAGGTACTGAGATCTGCCTTGAAGTTATGTTTAAGGGGCTTAAATAAAAATGACAGATGAAAGAGCTGATTTCACAGGCACTTGATAAATAGTTGCTATGATCATTTGGCTTTGTAACATGAAGTATCAAATTTGAACATTAAATATTCAATAAGAAAGCTGAGGACCAAAGGTTGTTTTCAAGCTTGTCATCAGACACTAACGTCTTACCTTTAATATGGCTATGAGTACAAACAGCCACCCCCAGCATCTTGAAAAACAACAGCTGACCCTCATTAGGCAAAGTACGGAAAGAGAATAATAACTATATCCCATAGGCCTGAATGCATCACAACACAATTAAATCCACCCGTGTATTGGTTCTAACCTGAAAGCACTTACCTCGCTCAACCCCTCACCAAGAACACTAGGTGGTGCCTATAACATAAAAGTTCTAAATCTTGGGTATCTAGACATCGAAACCTCCCTCTCAATATTTCCATTCAGGAGGTCAAAAATGCAGATTCACCAAGTTTTTTGGGTACTTGCAAGTTTTGTTTTATAATGTGTTTTTATCATCTGGTTATGTTTTCCCATAGCAACCTACATCTTCCTACAGCAAATTGAAAAAGTTTCATACTATAAGCATGTTGCCATATAATTTGTTTGACTTGATTGGCTTCTAGTCCAAAATAGCTATCATACATATCACTACTCTTTTTTTTTAATATTACTACTCATGCTATTTAAAAAGCACCAGATGTTAAGTCTTGAATCTTACTGCCCAAGCACAGTTGGAAGTTTTGTGAAAAGAAGTGGTTAAAACATCACTGTCAGCCTGAGTTCTCACCCAAATGTGGGACAAGCTGGGGAGCAGATGGGACTCGCTGTTTCTATGTCTTTAAGTGAGGATTGATAGACCATATATCCTGAGGTGATAATGACGATTCTTTTTTGGTATGTAGTGTAATCTATCAGGAAGTAAACACTCAACAAACTTTACCCCTGAGAGGGGAATGAAGCAAGCAGCTCCTGACATCCAGAAACTGGTGAGACACTCACAGCCAGGCCTGGCTGTTCTGCTGACCCTAAACTGCAATATACCAGACATTTTGGGAGGCCTGAACCCTCCAGAAAGAGTCACTAGCACTCAGTGAACAGAGGTAGGGGTCAGTTTAATAGCAGCGCAGCAGCTACTCTCCACCTTCAGGCTGATAGAGAGCAGCCCCGTGGCCACTCTCTACCCTTGGGCTGATAGAGAGCAGGCAGCCACTCTCTAACTGGGCTGATAAAGAGATAAAGAGGATAAAGAGCGAGGGGCCACTCTTTACCTCCAGGCTGATAGAGAGCCACAGAGCAGTCTGGCCGCCTCTTTGTACTTTCCAGCTGATTAGAGAGCAGCTCGGGGACCACTCCCCTACCTTGGGGCACTTAGAGAACAGTCCCACCCGTCAGTGGGGTTGAGCTTTTAAAGGTAAACACCACACACAGGTGGTACCCACCCTGTGACCTTACGATGCCCATAGTCAATAACCACAAAGATGAAACCACATGCTGGTGGTCCTCACTACTCGGAGGTGGTCGAGCAGGTTAAGCATTTTTACAAAAACAATTTGGCAGCTAAAACTGCCAGGTTGTTACATAATCCATGTCACAGAATACCAGACAAAACCACTTAGTGACTTATGATGGATCAAACAAAAACAAGACTACTCCATAATCATGCCTGAACACAAGACAAAACACAACTTCTGCTCAAACCACAAAAGCCAACTGAAGCAGTCACTTCTCTGGGTAATTATAAGTGACAGCTGCTGCTGCTGCTTAAAAAGAAACAACTATTTACTTACAATTTGAGCTTCATTCTTCTCTATCTTTCATCTAGGCAACGCGGAGTCAAGTACTCAAGTATGAATTCCCCTCTTCTGACATCTTCTAATCCAGAACAAATACCAGGTTTCTTTTTTCTTGTAGGTCGTGGGGCTTGAACTCTGGGCCTGGGCACCGTCCCTGAGCTCTTCAGCTCAAGGTTAGTGCTCTCTCATGTGAGCCAAAGCACCACTTCTGGTTTTCTGCTGGTTAATTGGAGATAAAAGTCTCACAGACTTTAGTGCCTGGGCTGGCTTTGAACCACGATCCTCAGATCTCAGTCTCCTAAGTAGCTAGGATTACAGGCATGAGCCACAAGCACCCTGCTTCCTAGTTTTTTAGTGTCTCCCCAAATCACACAACACAAGCCCAAATCCTCTAATGAGCCTTTTCTACCCTTCAGTCCTTTAAATTCCTTGGCCTGGCTGAACTCAAATTGTTTAATTCAAGCTCAACAAGTGTGCTTCTGAACGTCTTGGGCTGAGAGACACTGTTGTTATACATTCAGAACAGAACTACTGTGTAGAGGTCTGTTTTCCCTTGGACCTACATCCAAATATCATCTAAAAGTAGGGAGAGACAAAGAGTTAATTAGGGTCATTCCTACTTGATATTAAAAAGTGCTTTATAACAGGGATCAAGAGTTAGTGCACTTTTTTGCAAGAGGATCACTACAAATTTTATCAGAATGTTCAGTAACTACAAAACACATTCTTAGAATGTCTATCTGCTTAACATAAAAAACAAATGTTAAAAGTACTAGATTCCTCTAAATTTCATAAATGTGTTAGCTCAGAACTTCACTTGCTGTTTGTTTCTGAAATAAAACAGATTGACTGAAAATATATCAGGGATTAGATTTGTGCTTCTTATACAAAGCCTTTCTCCTTAGTACTCGTGAAATTCGCTTTCAAATGTACTGTCACTGCTGTCTGCACTTCCATGGGAAAAAAAAGTGCATTCTCATCACCGAAATATTTCACCAATGTATAGAAAGTAGCTGTTTAGCTCACATGCAATGCCAGTATCTTAACCCTTCTGCTGCAGAAGAGGTGTAAACAGGATGTTGTTTAACAGGGGCATATTATGTCACCTGAAACGAAGGTTGGTGTTAGGCAGTTTTGTTTAATTTGGTGAGTCTAGGGCTCATCAACGCCCTGTTTACTCAGCTAAGCAAGCTTTAGCTTTGGGCTGTCTGATTCTCACAGTATCAGAGCAGATGACAAGCTGTAGAATATACCCACATTTCGACACAGGCAGTAGCGCTTAAAGGGGAAGAGACTTTAACCCGTATCTAGTTTGTTTCGTGGGGGAGGAAGAATGACTATTTTCCAGAAATAGCCTCCTTTACCCGGTCTCTCGCTAGGAAAACTTCTCATTGGCTAGGAGTGATCACGAGGCCAAGCCTAAACCAATCGCTGCCTGACGCAAAGAATAGCCATGATTCGTTCAGAAGAGAGTTTCTCTGCACAGCCTGTATGCTGACATCACCTAGGAGCTTGGGAAACAAAATTGCAATGGCTGGCACCTGTGAGTTTTAAAAGTTCTCCAGCTGTTCCAAATATATGCTGAAGGCAGTCTTACTGCACTGGCTTATTCAGGCTTCTCCCGGATGTTCGGACCCTGGTGGGAGGTCTACTTGCAGACTGAATGAGGGCAAGCACCTGAACAAAACAGAGGCTCTGCTGTCGGGCCCAGCTACTAGGCAGAGACAGGAGGATCGTTAAAGCCCAGGGAATCCAGGCCAGCCTGGGCAACACTGCAAAATCCTGTCACCACCACCACCACCACACACACACACACACACACACACACACACACACACCTGTGACAGTAGACACTGGGAATTCAAGAACTGGATTGGATTGCTATGTGGATGTACCCTGCTATAGCTAAGGGGGATTCACCCTGGGTTGTCACCCCCAGAGTGACTTAGAAGAAGTCAAATGAATTGTTACATGAGAGATTTGATGGCTCTCTTAATCCCCCAATCTCTTGCAAAATCTGAAAAAGGAGAAAACAAATAAGTTTCCGTTCTAGAGCAATTTCCTCTGAAGCTTCTTTTGGACTCTGTCCCTCCTAGGGAAAAATAAGGACTCATCTTTCCTCTATTCCACACCAGGTTTGTCACCGTTTGCCTAAGGCTTCATTTTGTTTGCAATACTGCTATGCAACATCCTGAAATGTTGGATCTTGGAGGCCAGAGGTAATGTATGTGCTCTGCTTTGTATGTCTAGCACCTAGCACTAAGGGGAACCCAATAAATATTTATTGTGGAAATGGAGGATCACAAGAAATGGAGGAGAAATGCTTAATATTAATAGTAAACATTAGTCAGTGCTCTTATGCCAGGGCGTATCACTTGTCCAAAAATCACACAATCTTAAACTAGGGAATGATAACTGTGGGGCTGGGTCACAGAGAATGGATTACAGGGCTCCCCATGTTAACCCTTACATCTGTAAATATGGAGCCATTTCTAGCAAACCCTAGCCCAGAGGAGGACTACAAGGGGTACTGACATCGGTAGACTGCAGCTTTTCTATTTCTGCATATTTTTTGGGGGGGTGGGGTGGGTGGGAGGTGGTCAGGAAAAGAAATGCTGATAATGACATAAGGATGATAATAGAGAAAAGCAAAAAAAACCTGAAGGCCTGCCTCTGAAATGTTAGATCCTGCAGTATAATTTTCCATTCATGAGTAGGGGAAATCAAGAGGTTAACACTTCAGTTATGGTTTCCACATGTCACCCAAGTACCTGTGGTTCAGAGCTGCCCCTCATATTTGTGGAGAAACCCATCACCCCTTCCCTACATCCCTGGTAATCCACAACCTGCAGAGGAACCATAGTTCCAGTTCTGGCTTTCTGTGTTATGTTATCACAGACACAGGTTATTTGGGCTGCTTCTCCTAAAGTGTCCCTCCTCTCCCTGGTCCTCATCTGGCCAGTGGAGCTATCACTCAGAGCTCCTTGTGCCAGAAAACCTGGAGGTCTCCCAAGATTCCTCCTCCCTTCTCCTCCTTCCTATCCAATTGGCCACTGAGTTTTATGGAGTTGATTTCATCAATCTGCAATCTGTTCATTCATTCATTAAATATTTATTGTGTGCCAGGAGTATACAATGATGGACTGGATAAGACATCCCCCACCTCCAGCTTCAGGGAGCTGCCCACCTTAATGAGGGCATCTTGCAAGTGAACAACCCATTCTACAGCAAAGCAGTCAGTGCAAGAAAAGGGTAAGTGGAGGGGGAAGGGAGGGAAACCTTGGAGGGGAATCTGATTCCTCTCGGGAAGCCCGAGGAGATTTTCTCTTGGCAATGCCCAAGCTTGCAATATGAAGGATGTGTGCCAGGAACCCGAGAAAGGAGGGGAATGGGGAGGGGGAAGCAAGTGGAAATTGCTGGCGTCACAGGCAGAGGGGCCGAATAGTGTGAGCAGACCCAGGAGTGCAGCTGAGCTTAGGCTCTGGTGTTACTCTCCAGCCCAGTGTCAAGCCAGGGACTACGCTGTCCAATAGCTTTCTGCTCCTCAAAAATAAAGCCTCCGGGGGCACCGACCTCCCTATCTCCGGAGGCCTGCCCTTCAATCACCCAAGCCCCATCACGCATTCATTCCTGGAGTATTTTGACTAAGCACCCCCTCTGTGCAGGTACCGTGCAAACAGCGGCCTCAATGGTGTTGCCCGTCTTCGGGGAGTTTTTTCATTTACTGAAGACAGACCAAGAGGGAGCAATTCCGGTAGTGCTGGAAGCTGACACCTAAGATGTTAACGACCCTTTAAGGACCCATCTGCCTCGCTGCCCCACCGCTCACCCCCTGTCACTTGGGGGTTCCGGGCCTGCCACCTGCTTGTCCTCTCTCGGAAGGATGACTGAGCGTTCTATTCACTGCCAAGAATGTCCTCCTCCCCTCGCCCAGGGCCACTGCCTGACTGCAGCAGCCAGCTCCAGCACGGCGTCCTTCTCGCGTGGTCACCCTCACCGGCGCGCACTTCTACCCAGGGGGCTGGCGTGTGCGCGCGCGGCCAGGTAGCTCCTTGGGGCAGACATCGTACGGCCAGCCCGCCGCCTGACACCCACCCCACGCCGGCTCTCTCTCTAAGCGACCCCCACGGGCTGGCTGGAGAACGCGCGGCCGGGGGGACGGCCCAGCTCCCACGTGGGCGCAGCCTGGAGGCCGCGGGGAAGCTTCCCTCTGGGGGCCACCGGGGACGTTCTGCCAGAAGATCGCGGCCAGGGGGGCGTGCTCCTCGACCGCACCCCTCCCACGAGCCCGGAGAAGACAAGCGGGGACGCGCTTGGACAGTGACGCGCGCCCCCAGCGTCTCCGAGGTCCCCGCAGTGGCGCGGGGTGGCCGGAGGAGGGGCCGAGGGCGGGGCGGCTACATCCTCCGCCATTCCGGGCCCCCCCTGGCCGACGAGCGCCGCCTCCCCACCCGCCCTCCCCCACCGATCGCGCTCCGCCCGCCCCGGAGCCTCGCCCTCCGCCACGATGAGCAAATGAGCGCGAGCGAGGGCATGAAATTTAAATTCCACTCAGGGGAGAAAGTGCTGTGCTTCGAGCCTGACCCCACCAAGGCGCGAGTGCTGTACGATGCCAAGGTGCCGCCGCTGAGGGACAGGGAGGAGGCGCGGGCTGGGGACCCCGGGGGACGGGAGGCAGGGGCGGGGGTGGACCGCGGGGTGAAGCCAGGGAGCCGCAGGACACGTCGGCTTGCGGAGCAGCGCGGGGCAGCAGGTGGCGCTCTCTGGATGTAGCGCGTGGCGGCGGGGCGGGGCGGGGCCGGGATGCTTCCGCTTCCGCTTCCAGCGCTGCTTTGTAGCGCACGCGCGTGGTCGTTAGCCTGGGAGGGGGGAGGGGGTGCTGGAGGGGGCGGGGGGTGGCGGCGGCTTAAGCCTAAGGCAGTTTAAGCCGTGGGCGCCAAGGCGCTTTGAGGGTGCGGGTGGACTTCTCAGCCGTTGCGATCATTTTCCTGTCCTGTGAAGCCCAGCGTTGCATCGACTCCCTCGGTGTGAACCAGAAATGAATCCTTAGGTCCACTGCGTGGACTGCTAACTTGTCAAGTCCTTGACCCGGGACCCTACTTGGGGTAGATCCCGCCCCTAGGCGGAGACCCACATGCTAAAAGCCAAGTTGGTCCAGCCCCGGCGCCCTGAAGGCATGGCGGCGTTGAGATTTGTAATTCCTGAAGGATTTGTGTGGGTCGTATTCGGAAGGAATCACTTCTCAGGCCCATCTCTAGGGGTTGAGCCACCTCTTTTCAATGCCTCGAGGGTGGCACGCATTTAGGGATGGGCACCGACGTACTGGACCCCACCAAAAGTGTGATTCAGTGTCCTGGGGTGATGGGAGGGCGGGGGGGGGGTGCTGTGGTGGTGGTGGTGGCAGGGACCCGGTTGGGTCTGGTTGGCCCACACAACAACGCGGTCAGAGACTTTATCAGCCTGCGGGACCCGTATCAGCTCCAACTGAGTTTAGCTGTGCTTGTGCGGCTATGTCTGCTGGGGACACCCCAAGGTCTCTGGGCTTGGTTCCTCCCCTGTAGCCCCGTCTCTGTTTTCAAAGTATTCTTGCGATCTTTGCTTCTGCTCCTCACAATCTGACTTCTGAGTCCGTGGGAGAGAGCCATGCACTGCAGTTTGTCCCAGGTCTTCCCTCCGGGGACGTGATTTGGAGAGGGGCAACAGTCTCTGGACAGCCCATCTGGCACTGGACAGGGCAGCCTGGGAAACTACAACTCCCAGAGGTCTCAGGACTGCAGCTCTCTAGTCTAGTCTGAACTCTCCTTAGTGAGACAAATGTGCTGGCCAATGGCTTCGGAAGCTTCACCCTCTCTCAAACGCAGAGACCAATCACGGGGTGGGTGGACGGATGTTTCCTATTTTGAGGCATCTACTCAGGAAAAAAAAATGATATTGGGAGGAAAATATGTTACCATCCAGCACTTGATCTACAAGAAAGCAAGCAATCTTTTCTTCTTAAAAAAAATCAGAAACAAAAACGGGACTATGATCTACTTTTCCTGATCTAACTTCTTTCTAATCGTGTGTTCTTCCACTGGTCTGCAATATTTCCTGGTTTTAGATTGTCGATGTTATTGTTGGCAAAGACGAAAAAGGCAGAAAGATCCCAGAGTATTTGATCCATTTTAATGGTTGGAACAGAAGGTGAGTGTACTTGTGAAACTTGATTGAATATTTTTTTTGCAGCATAAGGAACATTGTAAACTTCTTTAAGTTGTAGAAACACATGCAGTAAACTTTTATTTCCTCCTTTTGTTTTGTTCTTGAAGCTTGCCTGGAATGGTTACTTGTGAAGTTCATTATATTTAAGTTCACTGTATCGTGTATATACCTCTGAGTAATTTTGCAATCCAGGATTTCTGAATCTGAGTTATCTATTCAGTTTAGTTTGTATTCTCTGATTATAAAGATTTTATATAGTTTTCTTAAATGTCAATACTTTTGGGAGTACTTCTAGATGTTTTTAGCATTTGTTTTGTATCAAACCAAAATACTGAACTTTACAACCTCTTCTTTTGTTCAACTAGCTGGGATAGATGGGCAGCTGAAGACCACGTCCTTTGTGATACTGATGAAAATCGCCGATTACAGCGTAAATTGGCAAGAAAAGCAGTAGCCCGGCTGTAAGAATGGCATAAATATTACTTAATGTTTTTCCTTTTTCCTTTTGGGTTTATAGTATAACAGCTGCAAAATGACATTTTTTTAATTAAGAGGTTTCTAAAGTGTGCAAGAGAAGATTTCCTGTAGTATTCTAAATAACTGCACATGTTATCAGACAGGTGCTTGTACAGTATTCTGAAATCGAGATTGCCGTTTAGTTGTAAAGTTCAATTTTTGAGATATTTATTTTTTTAAAATTGTGCCCATAATGGGCACAATTCAGGGCCTTAAGTTCTTCCTTAGCTTTTTTGCTAAGGCTGGTGCTCTAGCACTTGAGCCACATGACCCCATTTCTGGCTTTTTGGTGCTTAACTGGAGCTAAGTCTTACAAACTTTTCTGTCTAGGCTGGTTTCAAACCAGCCTACCTTAATCTCCTATGTACCTAAGATTGCAGCTGAGAACCACTGGAGCCTGGCTCAAGTATTGTTGTTTATTATTTTTTTTATCATGCTTTGATCCCAAGACCCAGGCCAATCCTTGTTAACATTTATTTTGGTTGGATTTATCTTTTTCAGAAGAAGCACAGGGAGAAAGAAGAAGCGTTGCAGGTTGCCCGGTGTTGATTCTGTCTTAAAAAGTCTCCCTGTTGAAGAAAAAGATGAAAATGATAAAAAGTGTAAGTGACTTCATTCTCTTTAGCCAAATGAACCATTTCCTAGTTGTTTCATGCTTATGGACTTAAAGGACCGAACATTCATTGAAATTGTAGACAGGAAGAAATCACTCCTTGTGTAAAGATATTTTCCAAGTTAGGATTTTTTTTGGTTATACCCGTATAACCTATTGTTTTTTTACCAGCAGTACAGTATTAAGTTACATGAGATACTTGACACTATTATTAAACAGACTTTGTGCTAGATAAATTTGCTCAATCATAGGCTAAAGTGTTCTGAGCATGTTTAAGGTAATCAGCTATGAGGCTTGAACTCGGCCTGGGCTCTGTCCCTTAGCTCTTCAGCTTAAGGCTATTGCTCTACCACTTGAGCCACAGCACCACTTTTAGTTTTCTGGGGTTAACTGGATATAAGACTCTCACAGACTTTCATGCCGAGGCTGGATTTGAACCACAGATCTCAGCTTCCCAGCTTCAATGCATTTTCATGTACAATATTTTCAGCTTATGATAAGTTTGAAGGCCACATAAGTCAAGAAGCATCTGTATAATATGTATCCATTTTGGTTTTAACAGTTCACGTAGTAGTCAGTATGACAACTCTACCAATTTTCTTCATACTTAAACGTAAACAACAAATCCTCAGTACAATAAGACTTTATCAATCACACTCATGACTGCCACCATCTCGGCCACCAGTGTCCTCACACTTTCCTTCTTGTGATTCATTCTTTTTTTCTCCCTTCTGAATCTTACCTCGAAATATGAATACAACAAGGAGCCACAGAATCCTAGCTGATGGAACACTTTCTGAGCATTAGCTCATGGTTTTTGTATCCATAGCAATTAGAATTCAAGTTCTAAAAAAATAATTCTATTTGGAAAGGCATCATGGGTATGTTTAAGATGTAAACTATATGTGTTACTAAGGATCATTTTTTTTAGTAGGATGCAAGAAGCCTCCTAGTAAATGTTAAGAGTTGGCAAAGTGAATAATATGAGGTTGCCATCTATTTTTAATTTCTCTTAGCATTAAACAGTTCCTCTGATGACAGCGTTGAAGAGAAGGATGAAGAAATAAGTGAAGAGGGTGTCATTGAAGAAAAGACTCACGTGGTATAAAAAGTTTCATCACAAACTCTCTTTCTTTGGTATATATTTTAGTGGTAAATTTCATTAGTAGAATTCTTCAGTTATGAATAACTTTCTAAAGACGCACTTCTTGAACCATTATTATAAAGTTTCCCTTGACATTTGACGAAAAACAGTCCTTGTTTGTCATTCTGGTATGAACTTCTTGTTGATTTCTCCACAAATTACCGTTATATCTTTTTTTTCCAAGAAAATTTTAAGTTGTATTTTGTAATGAATTTGTAGTGGATAATTAGGTGTGATTCCTAACTGCTGCCAAAGTTATCAGAAACCTTAGTGGTATTTGCAAATGAGGAATAAACATTAAGCATCTGAAACATGGTTAATAGTCTAAAAGAAATGAATTTGTGGTTTTAAACATACTTAGACATGGAACATAATATCTGCACACCTATGTTCTTCAGCATAGCACATGTGTCCTAATGTGAATGTGTTAGCTTTTCTTTGGATCCTGGCTGTCTTCAACTAATTAAGTGTAAAATTGTAATACTGCAGAAAAGAGAATTGGAGCCGCAAACAAAAAAGGCAATGGATGACAGAACAATAACTATAGATATCCCCGAAGTGCTGAAAAAGCAGCTTGAGGATGATTGTTACTATATCAACCGGAGGAAACGGGTAAGCAAGGAGAACATGGCAAACAAATTCGATGGGGTGCTTTTGTTTAGCTGTACTTTGCAGTCTCAGTCTCAAAACAATATAGAAATTGGAAGGGATGAAATTTGCATTTCCAATTTTGATTTGAGTCAGGTTTTAACATTCCCTCACAATGGAACTGTGCAGCTGATTACCTTGGAAATCACACACCTAAGCTTCCAAGTTAAGTCCTCTAGGGATCTTTCCAGAATTTTGATGCCTGAGCCTCATTCAATTGATCTGTAGTAGAGACCTCTATACTCTGAGAAGCTCCCCGTATTGTTCTGATGGCGCACTAAGATTGAGGATAACTGTTGACATTCAGTTAAATGACTAATGCTATAGGCAACATGAGAATATGATCAAGAAGAAGAAAAATGATTCAAGGCTCTGAGAGCGTATTAAGTTATTCTCTTCTAACTGAATTTTTTTGCTTAATTTTAAGTTAAAGAGAGAGATTCCCTAACTATGCTTTGTTGGGCTGTGTTATTTACTGCAATGGTTGTCCACATCAAGATGTCTATATTTTTGTTAACAGTTAGTAAAACTTCCATGCCAGACCAACATCATAACCATTTTGGAATCCTATGTGAAGCATTTTGCTATCAACGCGGCCTTTTCAGCCAATGAGCGGCCTCGCCACCATCATGCTATGGTTCATGCTCATATGAATGTGCATTATATCCCAGCAGAAAAGAAGTGAGTACTGCTGCGTTTAGGGTCCCATGATTCTTTGTGTATTTCCAATGATACCTGCTCAGGGAAAGAGAAGTTTTACGCCCAGAATAGACATGCTAGTTCTCGTCCTCCTATCCTGCTTTGCCCACATGTCCTCATGGTACTAAAGTCAGAGAGATAGGAAACAGGAGACCATTGGGCTCAGTCCATCTGTCCACTGGTCACAGCATAGATTGCAGGGACTCCTTATGTGGCATTGCACCTGTTCATTTCTTCTTATATGTAGTAATATAGTTTCTCTATATGATCAGTCAATTCCTTATTCTTTCCTGTTACCATCTATAGATTCATTTCCTTCTTTATATAATGTTTAGAAGACTGTCCTATTAAAAATATGTACTTCTATTGTGAAATTCATCTGTAATCTCTTTTTGATTCTCACAGTGTTGACCTTTGTAAGGAGATGGTGGATGGATTAAGAATAACTTTTGATTATACTCTCCCATTGGTTTTACTCTACCCATATGAACAAGCTCAGTATAAAAAGGTGACTTCGTCTAAATTTTTCCTTCCAATTAAGGAAAGTACCACAAACACTACTAGGTAAGTTAGACAGCTTGCACCTTCACTCTCCCATATTGGCAGTGACATAGTTAACACTTGTTTTGAATAGGCTGCTGCCCTGGGTCAATGCATTTGGAAAATGGGAATGGGTAAAAAGTATTCCTCCTGGTGGATGAATACCCAGCCTCTTTGTGGAGGCTGAGTTGTTATTTGTTTTCCCATAGGTCTGATTTTCCCAAGTGAAGATTCCAGAGTAGAGAGCTTAGATAGGGAAATGCCCGTCTCTTCCTATCTTTTGGAAGACAGTGGGGCCCTGTTGATACTTTGATCTGGATAATTCCTTGTCCTGACTCCTTATCCCGTGCAATGGAGGATGTTGAACATCATTCCTGGCCTCCAATTACTAGGCACAAATGGCCATTCAGTTCCTCATTGTCTGTAGATGTGATGACCAAAACTGTGTGGAGGTTACATCCCCTGTTAGGGAAAAAAATGACTCCCAATCAAGAGTTACTTCTCTAAGGAAACGTAAAAGAGGTGTTCTAATCTTTTGTGCCAGTATGCCTTGCAGAGTTATGCAGAATTCCAATGACTGAAGAAGGAATGTGTTTGGCATGCTCGGAGATGCAGCTCTTCAGCCCTCATGGACTGGAGACTGTGTTTTTTGTTCTGCCTTCTGGAGGTTGCCAGGTTTGCAGAAGTCACCTGTCATGCTCTTCTTTTGCCTAGGAGCCAGGAAGAGCTCTCTCCCAGTCCACCTTTATTGAATCCATCCACACCACAGTCCACCGAGAGCCAGCCAACTACCGGTGAACCAGCTACTCCCAAGCGACGCAAAGCAGAGCCAGAAGCATTGCAATCCCTGAGGCGGTCAACGCGTCACAGCACTAACTGTGACCGGCTGTCTGAGAGCAGTGCCTCTCCTCAACCCAAACGCCGGCAACAGGACACATCCACCAGCATGCCCAAGTTGTTCCTGCACCTGGAAAAGAGTAGGTTCAATCCCAGGCTTGGAAGCCACTGCTACTTTGCTGGGCAGCCTGGACAGGGCCCATGTTAAGCCTCCCTGAATATAGTGCTATGGTTATGTCACCTGGACACAATAGACCACCACTTTTTAGAGGAGGAAATTGAGCACAGAGAGGGAAAGAGCTGGAAGTGATGGCAGAGTGAGGCCAGCAAAAAAAAACCCCAAAAACAAAAACACTTTTTTTAAAGTCCTAAAACATGAAGTGAAGTGCTACCTTTTTGTTGTTGGTGGTCATGGTACCTTGAACTCTGAGCCATGGTGCTATCCCTGAGCTCTTCAGCTAAAGGCTACTGCCCTACCCCTTGAGCCACAGTACCACTTCTAGTTTTCTGGTGATTATTGGAGATAAGAGTTTCATGGACTTTTTAGTGCCTGGGCTGGCTTTGAACTGTGATCCTCAGATCTCAGCCTCCTGAGTAGCTAGGATTACAAGTGTGAGCCACCACACCTAGCCCAAAGTGCTACTTTTTAAAAATTTGTTTTCTTGACATTTATTTAAGGCTAAATTCACATGTAAAATGAATACTTTTTTCCCCTGTGGTGTTGGTGTTAGGCATCCAGTCCTGATTATTTTTGAGATAGGCTCTTACTTCCTACCTGGGCATGAATGAGAGTTGCCTATGGTAGGCCTTCTGATTGGCTAGGACAAAAGTACATGAACTACACATAGCTCTTTTTTGAGAAGGGGATCTGACCAACTTGTGCCCAGGCTGATTTCGAACCATGGTCTTCTTGTTTTTAGCCTCCCAAGTAGCTAGCATAGCATGTGTGAGCTACCAGTTCCTGGTTTAAAATGAAAAAAAATAAAGTTGAATAATTTAATAATGCTCCCTTTTAAAGTTTTATTGAGATATAAAATACATGTCATATAATTTGCCCATTTAGTGTCCACTTCAGTGGGATTTTGTGTGTGTGTAATCTTACAACCATGCCACAATTCCAAAATATTTCCCTTACTCCCCAAAGAAACCCCATGTCTATAAGCAGTCTTTCTCCATTTGCCCCTTTACAAGTCCCTCACAGCCATTAATCTACATTCTCTCCCTGAGATTTGCTTATATTGTACCTACCTGCCTACCTGCCTACCTGTCTACCTACCTACCTACCTACCTACCTGCCTGCCTGTCTGCCTGACTGCCTGTCTACCTACCTACCTGCCTGCCTGCCTGCCTGCCTGCCTGCCTGCCTGCCTGCCTGCCTGTCTGCCTGTCTACCTACCTACCTACCTACCTACCTGCCTACCTATCTGCCTACCTGTCTACCTGTCTACCTGCCTTTCCACTGTCTACCTGCCTGCTTGCCTACCAGACTCACAATCTTCCTTAGCTTTTATTTCCCTCAAGACTAGTACTCTACCATTTGAGCCACACTTTCACTTCCAGCATTTTACTGACTAATTGGAGATAAAAGACTCAGATTTTTCTCTCTAGATTGACTTTGAGCCATGATCCCCAGATCTCTGCCTCCAGAGTAGCTGGGGTTATAGGCGTGAGCCATCAGGACCTGGCGTGTCCTGCATTTGCATGGAAATGGAACCATACACGTTGTGACTCCTTTCTAATTTGCTCCTTTCAATTTAATATATATATAATGCTTTCCAGCACTTAGCCACATTGGAACATGTATAGGAAAATAGGCAGTTTATCCCTAACTAGGTAATATTTTTACATAATTTTTGGCCAATAATGTTCCAAGCATTATCCTTTTAAAAGAGAACAGTCATATTGTTAATGATTGTCAGTTTCTGAGAATCAACTTTAATATATGCTGTTTTTAATGGTCTGTATGATACTTGCTGTGTAACGTCTAGGCAAATTATTTCACGTGTTTTTCTTGAAGAGACTCCTGTGCATAGCAGATCCTCATCCCCCACTCCCCCCACTCCAAGTAAGGAAGGGACTGCTGTGTTTGCTGGCTTTGAAGGGAGAAGAACGAATGAAATAAATGAGGTAAGCATAAGTGTTTCATGTTCCTCTCCATCTATTCCTTCATCGTTTGTCTTTGCTTAAATCCCAAGTTCTTCAAGTGTCATGCCGCTGTCACTGTACCTATCATCTATAAATATTAGCGAGATTATTCATAGGATGATGCTTAATAGTGTGTTTCTGATTTCAAAGTAGAAAAATATTAGGATTCTAACTCTACACTTACCAATCATCTTTTGAACCTTAAGAAGGACAATGAGTATTTTCATTTTGTAAAACAAACATCAATACACTTGTTTTTTTTAAGAGAGGAAATATTTCCAGTTTTGTAGGCCACATGGTATGTGTTGAGATTAGTCCACTTGAGAAGCAACCAGACATAAACTATGTGATTGAGTGGTCTGAATTCCAGGGAGACTTTGCATATGGACCTTAACATTTGAATAGCATGCTTTTTCTATGTTATAAAATATCCTTCTCATAAAATCCGTGCTTAGCTTTTGGATAACAGGCAGTGATTGGTATTGTTTGTGAGCAGCAGGCTACAGTTTGCTGACCTCTGCTTCAGACATCTGATTCCTTTACCCGTGAGGGGATGCCGTCTGCCAGCCAGCCATTGTGCCAGACTCTTGAACTCATTACCTTAGATTGCTAAGAACAGCATTACCACCACACATGAGCCTTTCAAAAAAAATATAAACCGTTTTGAAGCCCCCTGCTTTGGTACCATAGTTGATGAGTGTTTCTAGGGTTCAGAAAAAGTACTAGTCCATTTATGTACTCTGTGAAACTCTCCCCTGGGGTCGGAATTTTTTTTTTATTTTTTTTTATTGTAATTAGTAAAAGGGTTACATGATATTTGCCAGATAGAAGGTGCATTAATTCACATACATTGATACCCTTTCACATGTCTTGGTACCCATTTTCCTCCCCCCCACACCCCCCTCCCGTCTTGGTTTTCCCCCCTTCCTTATCAAATTTCAAATATCCAAATACAAATACATTCAATATATCAGATAACAAAGTGAGATACTATACCAATATGGGATAACCAAGGGACAGCAAAGGAGATGAGAGACAACATAGTACATTAAGGACAACAATCATTCATTATATGGCTTTTGTTTCAATATCCTGGAGGTCCTTTCAATTAGCTGGGTCGGAATTTTTTGTTCCTTTAAGATGACTAAGAATTGAACAAGGGAAGTCTTTACACAAAGAGCATTTAAGGATGGGAGTTAAGGCTAACAAACTATTTCTGGAAAGGGTTGAAATATAAATATTTTCAGGATTGTATGCCACACCATGTTTTTGAATCTTTTCAGCTCTTTTAGGGTGTGAAAATATAAATGATCTACAAATGACCAAGCACAGATGTGGCTCCCCAACCAGATTCATTCATGGAGGCTGGGACTGAATTTCATATATATATATATATAATATATATTTATATATATATACACACACACACATACATATACAATAGATTCTTAAAAATATATTTTTTATCACCTAAGTGTTCGGCTGGATTTGGCTAAGTGTTGAGGGTAAATCAATAAATTCCTAGTTGCATGTGCTTCCAAACACTTCCATTGTTCAGACAGGAAGGCACTGTAGATTTCCTTGCTTAAGAGGAGTTATTTTCCTTTGAATTAGCACTTAATTCAGTCTAGGACAATTTCAGGTCTATGAGTTTACCATCTAGTGGTAAGCGTCTGCCATCTAGTGGGAAGTGATAGAAAAGGCTACTTTCTAGTAAATACCTGGAGTTCAGCAGGCTCTCAGCACTCCAAGAAACCTCAAGAGAATTCCTAACCCTGGCATGGACCCCCTTTTTCATGTGTTTTAACCAGGACACTTTATCCAAACCATTGTGACTCTTATTCCTGATGACAGTTACTGCCTCCCTGAATCCCGAAAGGATCTAGATGTGCACATTGCTAGTTAAGATCCACAAGCGGGACATCTCATTGAGTAAACCTCCAGAAAAATACTGTTTTCCTCCATACAATGTGTGACAAGAGATTATGCACTGCACTGAAATGTGGGATGGAATGAGGTGGAACTGGTTTCTGTTTAGCTGAATGACCTGCTTCTTTGCACATACCATGTGCAGCTCAGGTCTCTACCCAGGTTAGATCCGTGAGTACCACTGTCCCAGCAGTTCCTGAGCTTCAAGCACAAGCACTTGTTTATGTGCTGTGATGGTATCAAGATGCCAGGACTCCCCCTTCCCTCAGTGTTCTGCTGTGTAGCACAGGGCAGGTTTGTGAGAGGCTGAAGCTCTGGGAAGTCTAAAGCATCACCGTGGTACTTTTGAACATTTGTTTCATTTTGTCAAATGGACTTAAGTCAGTGTTTCTGGTATTTACTTAGAGAGGTGGTTTTCTGTTTTGTCTCATAAAGGGTTTCTTTTAATATGACTCCTTCCATATTAAAATTGACATGTCTCAAAAGCCAAGGTGGTAATTCAGTAGACTAGGCTGTGGTTCTCTGATTTGCTGAAGTATTTCTTGGATATGTCATCTGAATTTTGGTATGTACTTCTCCCTGTCACAAAAGCCCCATAATTTCATAGTTCTGAAATCCAGAGTAAAAGCAAAGAAACCACTTATCAGGTTGAAAGTTCAGTATAAATTGATTCAAATTAGTTTCTATAGTGAATCTAACAGTAAGACCTTAGGAGTCTTGAAACAATGGCAGTATTATTCAAAACATTCCTATGTTGCTTTATAGTGTTTCTTTCTCCAGTGCAATAGGATTTTCAGTAAAGGCAAAAGGGCTAAGTAGTCCAAAACAGTCATAAGTAATAGCTACTGAGAATTAACAAATCAAATAATTTCTTTACGTAACATTAATTAATCTTGCCCCTTGTTCTTGTTTTTTTTAATAAAACTGTATTTATTTTGATGTAATAGCATATTTTCCCCTTCTCTGTACATCTTTCTGTCATAAGAGTTAGGTGGCTATAAAGGTTTCCATTAGGAATAATGGAAGCACTCAATTTATACTTTTTCCAGGTTCTCTCCTGGAAGCTTGTGCCTGACAATTATCCACCAGGTGACCAGCCACCTCCACCCTCTTACATTTATGGGGCACAGCATTTGCTACGATTGTTTGGTAAGAATCCCAGCTTTTATTTCCACTTTTCTTTTTGCTTTGTTAGCTCAGGGAGGTCTTGTGGTTTGGGCTGTAAGTACCTAGCTCGTGCACATACTTACTTTCCAAAGGTGACTGCTTAATAGGAAAGGCAATAACAAAATCTTCAATGTCATTGAAATTTATGCTTAGAATATTTTACTAACTATGCTTTTTGTTTTGTTTGATAATAGTGGATATTGATCTTCATTCCAAAAAGGGTGAAAGGGACACAGTGGAAGGCAAGATATGCTCTGTGCCTTGTCAATTCTGTTGATTAGAATTATGTTTGTCTGTATTCTGAATCCAGTAAAACTTCCAGAGATCCTTGGGAAGATGTCCTTTTCTGAGAAGAATCTGAAGGCTTTACTGAAGCACTTTGATCTCTTTCTGAGGTATTTATGTCTTTTTCTTTTCTTTTCTTTTCTTTTCTTTTTTGTTGTGGGGCTTGAACTTTGGGCCTTATCCAGGGTTGTCCCTGAGCTCTTCAGCTCGAGGCTACCGCCCTACCCCTTGAGCCACAGTGCCACTTCGGGTTTTCTAGTGGTTAATTGGAGATAAGAGTCTCACAGACTTTAGTGCCTGGGCTGGCTTTGAACCTTGATCCTCAGATGTCAGCCTCCTGAGTAGCTAGGGTTACAGGCATGAGTCACCATTCCCAGCTTCTGAAGTATTTCTATAAATCATTTTTTTAGACCTATAGCTGCTGCGATATGTAAGATTTTTCTACGTTTCCACTTCAGAACAGGTAGAAGGCAACACTGTGGTACCTTGCATAAACATATAGTTTAACTATGGTGGTAAGATAGGAGATTTGGGGGCTATTTCATCTCTAAGCCCCCCAGTTTTTGAGTAAAGGGTGCTTATTTTACAGAGGTAATTTTTTGTGTCACTAGAAGTCATCAGTTGTATAGAACTGAGAAGAAGATAGTGTCTCAAATAGAAGTGCTTGAGATTCACAATAATTTTATGTTTCATTCACGAGTAAGAAGCTTAAGCATCGGACTTTTCTTTGTTGTTTGTACATACACTAACTTAAATATTAGCATTTATGAGTTGGATTTTGGCATTTACTTTAGAGTTAAGATCAATGATCCCTAGTCTGTGCTGACATTTCTGAATTCAAAGAAAGGCATTGATTCCTTCACTTGACAATAGCAGTCATTTTCTTGTCTAATGGAATCATTTGACTTGGTCTGCCTTCCATTCTTACCCTCTGACAATGGTAGCCCAGCTCCAACTAACTCCCCTCTCTCTAAATCTAGCTGCCTGTGGACCACATTTTTACCTTGGCGTTCAAGGTTTGTCTTTTCCTCTGCCTCACCCAATTTACTCAAGATAGCTGACTTGTTTCTCCCTTCTCTTTCAAGTTTACCTTTTGTTCTATAGTTCAGGCCCCGACCCTGACTGTAGCAGGATTTACTAAAGTGGGGGGAAACCCACCCAGAGAAATCAGTGTGTGGGTTTAAAAGATACTTTCTAGTAGGGATGTAGAATAAACTATCCCTAAGCAGAATTAAGCTTTCTAGCACTTTATTGGAAACCAAATTCTAAATTATTCTCTTCCTTGTCAGTCTCTACCTCAGACAAACCCTTTGTATAAGGTAGTCAGATAGTGTCAAGAAAATATGAAGAGAGCAATGCATGGTAATACAAGTAATATATTCCCAATCGCCTTATAAAGGTACAGTCCTAGAAGAAAATAGTATGAGCTGTCAAATGAATGTTTTACTAAAGAAAACATTGCAGACTTTTCCGAATTTGGACACATGGAAGGCAGTTAAGAAAACCAGCAAGAACTCAATTATATCTTGAGAGTTAATATTACACATTTTAACCCTTTATAACAAAAGCAGTGTAGGATAGAAAATCATCCAGATATTGCACTCTTTTAGTGATCATGCACATGTTGAACAGTCATCTTCAGACACAAGTCATATTTTCTGCCATGTTATGATTTTACCATCCAGAAACTGAATAGCTTTGGACATGACAAATCAGGACACAAAATGCTAGGACTAATAATTCAGTTTTGTATCACTGAGTTCATGCAAGTCATGTGAACTTCTTGGGTGACATTCATGGGTTTGTAGTGTCTTATTATTATAGTTTGAAAAGCAGGAAAATACTCAAGTGAGGTTTCTTCTCTCCCCCCCAAAAAAGTTTATATAACCGCAGTGCTTATATAACCTAAAAAAACCAGTTTAGGTTCTATTTTTAGTTCTATGGTACCTGATGATGGTAAAGAGCTTTAGATAAATAGTAATTAATCTAGAAGCCAGATGAGTGTGATGAAAGTAATCATTATATAGAAATCAAGACTGTAATCAATTTTTCCCTCCTAATACCAAAACAGAGTTGAAATAATTACAAGCGGTGATTTTCACTTAATGTTATTCAGTGCTTCCTATGATGCTCATGGGGACCATTTTTCTTTCTTATTCCAGGTTTTTAGCTGAGTACCATGATGACTTCTTCCCAGAGTCTGCTTATGTCGCTGCCTGTGAGGCACACTACAGCACCAAGAACCCCAGAGCAATTTATTAAAGTATTCCTAGTTCTATAAGAACAGCTACTCTGTTTTGCTTGTGGTCCTGGTGCCAGGTGGAGAACTGATGAGATGGTGAACCTTCATCCCAGAGACTGCAAACACAGAGCCACCTGGGGTGGGAGAATTTGGGCAGACAGGCTTGGTTATTTGAGTTGGCCACATATTGTAGTTCTTTTGTTGCGATTTACATCCTGGGTGCCTAAACCATGCTCTGATGTAACATTTGCTGCTGCAGAAGCCATGTATAGTGACAGCAAAGGCCAGCTGTGCTCCTGGAGAGAAGTTCATCTATCTTGATAGATATAGGGGTTGTTAGGTGAACTACACTGTTAAATTGTTACCACTGAACAAAATGCTTTTCCAATCTGTGTTCCTTTCTGTGAGAAGGCTCAGCAGCTGTCCACCATATTTAATTCAGTTTGTTCCTGGAAATCATGGAGTGATCTCAAAGTAAGTTAGAGGGAATTCATCTCACTAGCCAAAGAAAATGTGTAGCTATACTTTGGCTTGCAACAGTTACCTCCCTGTGAGACCTTGTTTTTTGGTGATCTAAATATAGCATTGCCCGTCTGGTTTGACATTTGACAGTTATACTTCTTGTGTAATGTTACCATTGCTTTTCTATGAAATGTTATTTTTGGTGATCTAAATAAAACAGTGCCTGTCTTGTTTGAAAGAACCAAGAGGGACTTGGTGCTCTGGCCTTGCTCTTTTTTTCTTTATTGCAGGCAACAGTGAACCTCTTTCTTCACAATGTTTTGTTTCAGGTTGTTTGACTTTGTGCCTTGTAGTCCTTTCTCCTTTTCAGCACTTGGCAGTGTGAGTAGATGGTAGTTATGAGAAGTTGTTGTGGCTCTGTGCTGTCTCATTGCAGCACCGTGTCCAGCTGTGGCTCACACGGGTTTATCTCCTGCAGAATTCTCAGCTGGTGAGCCACTTCAAACCGCTACTTGCGGTTTGAAGCCATCTTGGGTAGAAACGTCTTTGGAATTCTTATCTCCAGTTAACTAGACAAAAGCTGCAATTGGAACTATGTATGGTTCAAGTGGTGGAGTGCCAGCATTAAGCAGAAAAATCTATAGGATAGCACCCAGGCCTTGAGTTCAAGCCACAGGACCCAGCACAAAAAAATAATTCCCAGCTGCTGGTTTCTGCAATTACCCCTGCTAAGCCCCACTATAGTGTTTCACGTACTGTCTTAACTGCACACTCAGTGTTTGAGCTTTAAGCTGGTAGAAAGAACCATGCAAACCACGAATATAATGCTTGGCTTTCCTTATAGCTAAGTGTAGTTGACTGAACTTCAAAGACCAGTGGCACAAATGACAGGGACAACCACAATGGTTGAAAGAAAAAACCTGGAAATAGTTCCATCAAGCTAGGTATGGCACTGCATGATTCTAATCTCAGCTGCTGGGCAAGTAGAATTCCAGGGACTCAGGAAGTAGAGGCAAGAAGTTTACAAGTTCAAAGACAGCCCCGGCAAAATTAGCAGGCCCCTATCTCCAAAACAAAAGTAGAAAAAAAAGGTGGGGGGCACTAGAGGCATCAGGCAAGTGATAGGTTCTCACCAAAGTGATCTGGATAGAACATAGACAAGACCAGTAAGAATAAACTCTTCAAATTTACTATGTAGATGTCCTTTGACAGGCACTTGATTGCTAAGGAAGACTTCGGATTTGGGGGCTGATCGGGAGTAGCGTTTGATGCATGGCCGGTTTCATTCTGTTTAAAGCTAGTGCGAAAGCAGTGTGCTCTGACTTTTATTTTTTTCAAAGTGTAGCAATTACTCTTGACTTGGAAAAGAAAAATAATTTCCCTTAGAAGAACCTGTGTATTCCCCCTAAAATATGCACAGACTCTTTTTAGCACATGTATGTCATTATTAGAAGTGACAAATCATTTCTACTGAAAAATCTTCCCTCTAAGGTATTTCTTGATTGTTACTTCACTTAGAGATTGATTATATGAAGCTTACAGTTGGTTTAAATAATACTTTCCTTCCAAATATCCATCCCTTTGTGCATATTATAAATACTTCAGATGACTCCTTTAAGGGTCTGGATAACAAAACCAAAGTTACCTTTATTTTGTTAATTTTAAAATTGTTTTAGTCAAGCCTTGCAATTATTACATATCGCCCTGTGTCAGTGTTTTCTTGTTAATAGTCCTTTATTCTTGTTTGTTGCTTGCTTGCTTACTAGTACTGTTTGAATCCAAAACCTTCACACTTGCTCAGTTTCCCTGCTCATATCTGATACTCAGTTATCGCTACAGCTTGGCTTTCTGCTAGTTCATTATAGACAGACTCTTGGACTTTTCTGCCCCAATAGGCTATAAACTGATTTACTGGATTTCAGCCCCCTGAATAGCAAGGGGTATAGGTATGAAACATTGGTACCTGACTAGCTAGATGGCTTTATTTATTTATTTAGTGGTACTAGGATTTGGACTCAGGTACTTGTAAGGCAACCACATCCCCATGTGATCCATAACTCCAGCTCATTGTTAGTAGTCTTTTCAAGGAAATATATGTAATATATACAAATTTTTACAGCAGAGCTTAATAATAGTCTGATAAAAAGGCGAGAACAGTAAAAGCACTTTTTAACCACATATCTTCTGAACAGTGTACTCAAAGCAAAACATTTTAGAACTAGGGGTCAGTTTAGCTTTGGATATTGGTGGATGTCACCAATTTGGCCATGAGGGTGATAAGTGACAATATCCATTCAAGTTTTGATACATTGCCTTTTTT
Source organism: Megascapheus bottae (assembly GCF_031878675.1). Taxonomy (NCBI): domain Eukaryota; kingdom Metazoa; phylum Chordata; class Mammalia; order Rodentia; family Geomyidae; genus Megascapheus; species Megascapheus bottae. Next base: position 1,464,520 of record NC_143547.1, read on the forward strand.
GTTTGTTTTTGTTTTAGTTGTGGGCTTGAACTCTGGGCCTGGGTGCTATTCCTGAGCTCTTCATCTCAGGCTAGCACTCTACTGCTTTGAGCCACAGTGTGACTTCCCAATTTCTGGTAATTAATTGGAGATAAGAGATTCATGGACTTTTGGGCCTGGGCTGGCTTTGAATCACAATCCTCAGATCTCATCCTCCTGAGTATTTACGACTACAGGCCTGAGCCACTGGCGCCTAGCCAATAAACTAACTTAAAAGTAGTCATTGGGGAAAATTGTAACTATATACCAAAGCAACATTAGACTAGTCATTAATCCACTTTAAAAATTTTAAAGCAGGGCTGGGGAGTTTATCCTAGTGGTAGTGGTAGAGTGCTTGCCTAGGATGTATGAAGACCTGGGTCCGATTCCTAGGTACCACATACATAGAAAAAAGCAAGAAATGGTGCCGTGGCTCAAGTGGTAGAGCTAGAGCTCTAGCCTAGAGAAAGCTCAAATACAGGCCCTGAGTTCAAGGCCCAGGACTCTGTGCGTGTGTGTGTGTGTGTGTGTGTGTGTGTGCATGCATTGTGCTGAATATTGAACCCAGGGCTTCACACCCATTAGCCAATCTTCCTGCCCTTTGAGCCATGCCCTTGATCTTTTTTTTATTTCTTTTGTTTGTTTATTTATTTTTAAAAATTGTATCTGTTGAAAAGGTGATGAGGGGGGTTAGTTATATAACTAAGGACTATATTTGCTTTTAAACAATGTTACCCTATCCTTCATTTTCAACCAATTACCCCTCTCTATTCTCTTTCTCCCTCCCCCACGTTGTAAGGTTGATACACAACCTAGAGTTAAGTGAGTGGCATTGTTGCATTAGTTTGTCCTTTGAGGCTTTTTATACTTGAGACAAGTTCTTCATAACTTCCTAGGCTGGCCTAGGCCCTAGATCATTTTGCCTCTACCTCTTGAGTAGCTGAGATGTGTCACCATTCCCAGGTCAGATGTTCATTTGAGACAAAATTCTTAATATGTACAGAAGCAAGCTGAACTGTGTTATTTTGATCTGGGTCTAGTTAAGAGATGGAAGTTGTTTATATTTGCTTCTTTCTTGGTTGGAATCTACCTTCTAGACTGCAGGAGGCATTAAAAATGGATATTTCTTGGCTGGAACTTTCCCTCCATTTGATGTATATAAAGGGTCTTGTTACCAGGGAGCAGAATATAAACTCCCCAATGAATCATGTGCAAGGCCACACATATATCTCATCAGCCCCACTGCTTCTGAGCAGTGACAGAACCTAAATTAGAGGCCTCTTATGCCAGATCATCATATTCAGATTGGACATTTCTCCGGTATGTATTTCTCACATGAAAACACACATGTATTTCATTACCCAGCAAAAGAAAGTGATGGCTATTAATGGCCAAATAAGCAAGAGTTTATTTGACCAGACAGCTTGTTAGAAATCACAAGGAACCTTTCCTTTAGGGCAGCGCTGCTCCACTGCTATTCAGTGCTAGCTATTTCATTGCTATTCCATATTTCCCTCCTACCTTCCCTCCCTCCCTCCCTCCCTTTCTTGCCAGTCCTGGCTCTTGAACTCTGGACTTGAGCTCCTTTGGCTCAAGGCTAGCACTCAGCCACTTGAGCCACAGCACCAGTTCAGGATTTTTCTGTGATTAATTGGAAATAAGAGTCTCGCAGATTCTTAGTCCTGCTGGCTTCTAATGGAGATCCTCAGATCTAAGACTCCTGAATTGCTAGCATTACAGATGTAAGCCACCAGCACAAGGCACTACTACATTTCTCTTCAATGCTAGCTATTGCATTGCTATTCAATGCTATTTCATTTCTATTCAGTGCTATTTTCATGGCTATTTTTGTTCTCCTGGATTCAGGCACAGCAGGTTTGGGGCTAGAGCCTGCACAAGGAAGCAGCTTTTAGGGCTGCTGATGTTTTGGTGCTCTGCAAATACCTTGAATAGTGAGATTATCAGATGTTGCTAGAGAGGACAGGAAGTGTGAAATCAGGGACAGGAAATGAGATTGGGACATGGATGACTTTCTGCTTATGCCTCCCTTTGTTCTCAGGGCAGCTGCATATGGAAGATATTATCCTTATCTTACATTAAAGAATTAGAATTCAGATTACTTAGAAACCAAGAGACACTTTAAACCGGATCTGTCCAGTTCTAAACATGTTTTCCTTCATTTTTTCCCCAAGTTGAGACAAGACAAAACAACAAAACAATGTGGGTTTTTGTGGGTGAGAGGGTAGAAGGAAGGAATGGGGAGAACTTGGGATCTTTCTGTTGTTGTTGTTGTTGTTGTTTTTAGCTTTCTCCCTCTTCCTCATGCTCTCATCCTTCCCACGTGCCCCCTGGATTCTCACTGATTTAAACCACCATCTGCCTGGCCATTTGCTTCATTCTGGTCTTAAAGGAATAGACACTTCTTAATTTAAGACTTTACTGTTTTAGAAGTGAGATCTAAGTTGAATATATATATATATATATATAGAATATATATATTAGGGTGTGAAGCTTGCCTGGGCGCTGTCCCTGAACCTCTTTGTGCTCAAGGCTTGAACTCTACCACTGGAGTCACAGTGCCACTTCCAAGTTTTTGAATAGTTACTGGAGATAAGAGTCTCTCACAGGGATGTTTCTGCCCAGGCCAGAGACTTCTTTCATAAATCATTGCTTAATGAAAGCTAAGATTCTTCTTGTCACACCTTAATTAAGTTCATGCTTCATCTGAAGGCCAGAGACCTCAGTGTTGTGCCCTTATACAATTTTCTTTCTGATCAAGTCCAGGACTGACACATCTTCAAACATCTTTTTTTCTTTCTTTTTCGATTTGCCCAGTCCTGGGGCTTGAACTCAGGGCCCTGAGCACTGTCCTTGGGCTTTCTCAAGGCTAGCACTCTATCATTCGAGCCACAGCACCACTTCTGATTCTTGTCTGTGTTTGTGGTATTGAGGAATCAAACCCGGGGCTTTGTTCATGCTAGGCAAGCTACTAGTCCACACTCTTGATCCTCCAAATATCATTAGATCACAAATTCTTCTGAGTAGCACGTAGGATACAAGCTGATCCTTGTGAGCTAAGTAAAGAAAGGGTCATAAACAGATGTAGTGACAGCAAAAACTAAAATCAATTGTTAAGGAGAAGGCAAACCAGAGTTAGCTCATATTTAACAAGTCTTCAAGATTTTTAGTTTTTGTGCAACATCAATCATCACCTTTTGAGAAGGTCGTGAAAATCTTAGGTCGTAAAGTGCTCAACTGTGCTTTTCTATTGATTTGTACTTTTTCCACTTAGATTTACAACTTTCAGTGGAGTGATTTAACAAGTCATTGTGGAGATATGCTTTGGCAGGAAGTAAATTGCACCAGACCGCAAGCTCTAGTTACTGCTTGGTCTTCACTATCATAAAGGTGACTTCGGAGACGATTCCAGGTTGTTAGCCTCTATTAGCTGTCCATTAGTATCCAGAAAATAATTTTGAACAAGATGATTTGTGAAGCTGTATAGGAAGAGAGCTATTAAGGTCAAAGGATAAAGTCGCTTTAAATGTGTTCCAACAGGACAGAAAATGAAATCTGAGAATCAAAGTGAAAAAAAAAACCCAAACTAAAATGCCCTACAATATTGGAAAGCCTAGTAAGATTTTCTTTTGATCCATGATATTTCCTCTTTTATGTTCTGTCACATACAGAGTTTAACTAGAGTACTGAACTTGTCACTTCCAGAGGTTCCTAAGATGTCATGGTGAACTTATTTATTCTTATTATCTTTAGTCAGACAAAGGTGTTTCCATTCAACATGTCAGTTTATGAGTATCATGTATTTTTGTCAACGTCACCTTTTCCCATCATTCGTCCCCAGCTATCCCAACCCCACCCATGTTCTCCAGTTAGATAAATTAGCAATTACTTTATATGTTTTTATATTCTCACCATCCCCACCAGTCTCACTCCCTTCCCTCTCATTTGGAATGTGATTTTGAAATTCTAATAAAGAAACAGTGTTTATTTTCCTCAAATTCTGTTGGCTTTGTGAATTTCCTTAACCAAAATTATATGACAGAAGTGACTCATTGCTATGATGTCTCCTGGAAATTTGTGATGTATGATCAAGGCTGAGTTAACCAGCTGGGTGACAAGAGCCATGTGTCTTGGCTGTTCACATCTCCCCAGCCTCCAACTTGCTAATTGGCCATAACAGATATATATATAAGTCTGTCAAGACCTGACAACTATCAGAAACATGTAAATGACCATGTACTATTGATCAATAAAAAGATACTCATTGAGCTGGGTGCCAGTGGCTCACACCTGTAATCCTAGTTACTCGGGAGGCTGAGATCTGAGGATGGCAGTTTGAAGCCAGCTGGGGCAAAAAAGTCCCCATGAGACTCTGATCTCCAATTAACCACTCAAAAACCAGAAGTGGTGCTGTGGCGTAAGTGGCAGAATACTAGCTTTGAGTACAAGGACAGCGTCCAGGCCCTGAGTTCAAACCCCACAACCAACCAAAAAATGTTTATTGTTTTAAGGTACTGAATTTGGGAAAGGATTGCTATGCAGTAACACCTAACATCACACTGTGATTTTTGTGATAGGTATGTTTTACATTCTGTCTATGAAACAGTTCAGAATTCATTGCCTAAACTCAATTTTTGTCATGTTCAGAAGCCATTGCATACTGAAGGGAATACGTGTCTATCGTTGCTATTTCCAGGTAGCAAGGAAGAAAGATAAAAAGAGACCTACATGTTTGGGATCTTGTAGTCAGCATGAGATTGGGGAGGGGAGACCAAGACAATTTCAAATTGGAAGAAAACTAGTGCCATAGCTTTCTTGTTGCTGTGACAGAATACTTAGCATAAAGGGTGGAAAGATTTCTTGTAGCTCATAGTTTCAGATGTTTCAGTCCATCATGGTTGCCGGGCATGTGATAGAGGCTATTCACCTCGTGGCAGTTAGGAGGAAGAAAGAGTGGAATGGTGAAAGAGGGACCAGGTATAATCTTCAAAGGCCTGTCCCCACTAGCATACTTCCTCCAGTGAGACTCCACCCCCGGAAGTTCCTATTACCAACAGCAATAGCATCATGGACAAACAGAAAGCATGGTTGGAAACAATGATAGAAACAATGTTAAAAAGCAGAGTGGGAGGTGATGGTTTATTTTGGCCACTAATTTGTTTCTAGGCAAACTTTTTTTTTGATACTGGTACTAAGAGTTTCCACTCAGGGCCTCATACTCCCATTTGCCTTTCTTGGTGCTCTTGGCTTACACCCCCAGCCCTCCTTTTTTTCTGGTTATTTTGGAGATAAGAATCCTTCCGATCTTTCTGCCCAGGCTGTGCTTTGAATTACCATCCTCCAGCTCTCAACTCCCTGAGTAGCTAGGATTACAGGTGTGAGCCACAGGTGTATAAATTAGATTTCTTATTAAATAAGGCAAACCAGTTCTTTTGGTTTGATCTTATCAATGGAGCAGTTAAGTTTAAATGTGAGAAGCCTACTAGGGTGCAGGTCATGGTAAAATGAAACACTTTTCCCCTGGTTGCTTAAGGAACAAGTAGCTAAGTGCTTAGATTTTGCACTTTTTTTGTCAAAGTGAATTAGTGCAAAAGAAGCTTGCCCTCATAGTAAATGCGTTTCTCAAGAAATTATTTGTGCCCTTCGCTCTTTGGGTTCAGCAGAGAACAGCTGATCAAAATGGGATGATGTCAAACTCTTCAATTTTGTAACCATATCACAGGTTTCATTCATTGATGTCAGGTTGCATTATAGGAATCCTTAGTTTTCAATTCTATAACTGGGCAGTAAGAATGGCTGGCTTTGTGCTTGTTTTGACAGCACATATACTTAAAAAAGTGGGGTTGGTTTATAAGGTTAATATTCTAGCATGCGTTTTTAATAGAAAAACACGAGAAATAAAACTACAAGAAAATTGTCCTTATCAAAATTCCCAAGCCAGACCTATGACAAAATTATAATAAGCACAAGCAATATAACAATATTAGTGAACTTAAAATCCTGCCTACTTTCAGAAATCACAATGAAAGAACTGTCAGGTACTAGTTTCTTAGGTTTGTCATTTAAAAAATTTTTTTGAGGTTCTAGTTTTGGAAGCTAGTAAGCATATTTTGTACACCTGTGGAGTTTTGTAATGAGTTTTCAATTCTTCATTCAGCATTTGTAAAGTAGTTAAACCAGAACAGCTGTCTGCAAAAACCACGTCATCTTCTGCCAGTAGGGGGCAGTAAAGAGGGATGCCGGAGCCTGAGTAGGGGTTTCATCCTGACAGGTTTGCTTTTGCCTTTCCTTCCTGGAGTATGGTGGTGGTGGTGCCTTAGCCTTGGCAGCAGCAGCTAGCTAATTATAGCCCACGTCTCTCAGCAGTTCTAGAAGTTTCTCCATGGTGACACCAGCAAGAACTGAGTGGCACCCCTTTTACAGCTTGCAGTTTCTCTCCCTCAACTCCTGGTCCTGCAGCAGCTGGATGGGGCTCTGTCACCCACAGGTATCAAGTCTATGAGCATTTTTGAAGTCTTTGATGAGTTTGTCAAATTGCTTTCCAAATGAGTTCTTGTGACTTAGTCCTTTCTGTAAAATTAGTGTTGTTAATTAAACGAACCATTGTCTTGTGGGGAAACTTATAATTAACCCGTGAATACTGCTTTTCAAATGTTAGCTTAATTCCATTAAACATCATCAGACCATACCTGTATACATGTTATTTGTGTTTCAGCTTTCTAAAATTAATTGCATCACGTTTTTCCTTCTCAGACAACTGGATCATTGGCGTGGGATTATTCAGGGTTTCGTTTGAACTAAATGGACTTTGAAATCTTCAGAGCCAGTTTTGTGACTTTCCCAGTTTCTTCAGTGGTTATTTTCTTATTCTTGGCTTGTTTTTGAAGTGTACTGGATGTCGAACCCATCCTGGCAGGTTAAGTAAATTCTTTATTTTTTAAAAAATGGTATTAAGGAGAATACCGAACCTGAATTAGGTTAGCTACACCGGGTAGCTAGATCAAAGCGAGGCTCTGATTTACAGGTTTGTGCTCCCTCCAAGCTCTGACTAGAACTGCTTATTTTAATGAATACTTCCTTCATATCCCATGAAGGTTTTATGGATGCCAACTTCTCATATTCTGTGGACATTTTTCTTTATCTCAGTGAGTGAGCCTGAAGTATTTCCTCAGGAGAAAATCCTCGTGTATACTGGTAGATCAAGACATGGGGTTTGGTTTTGTTTTCTGTTTGCTCTCTCTAGGATGGATGATACCAATAATATGAGAAAACATGATTTCATGTTTTGGTGGTACTAGCATTTAAACTTGAGTCCTCAAGCTTGGTTGACTTGCTTGCCCATAGCTGGTGCTTTTGCACTTGAGACATTCCTCCCAGCTCAGCACTTTGCCAATGATTTTGGAATTAGGCTTTTCTGCCTAGGCCAACTTTGAACCTCTTTCTTTTAGATCTTAGCCGTCTAAATAGTTAAAATTATAAGACTAAGGCACAAGTGCATAGTTTAAGACTACATTACAGATTTGAAAATTGTGAAGTACAAAATGGAACATTAAAACTTTCAGTTGAATTTATTTCTTGTCACATAATGACAATCGTTGGTGGTTTGAAACAACAATGATTTATTCTCCTCTCCCTGTTGGTTATACTGAATGGGCTAGGTGGGTCTGCTCCCTGCATGTAGCTGGGAGCTTCTCTGGAGCTGGGTCTCCGTAATGGCTTCCTTCAAAGACTGGCATCATGCCTGGTATACCAGGGCCTAACAGTGTTTCTCCAGCATGGGAGACAAACTCTCCACAGGGTGAGTCAGGGTTTCAACAGCAAAAAGCAGAAGTGTCCAGACCTGTCATAAAGTGCTGTCAAGGCCAGTTACAGGCCAGTCCAGATTCTAGAGAAAGGAAGAGAAAGAGTTGAAGAGTATGGATTACATGGCAGCCATATGTGCAGGGAATTTATCAGGACATAATGTCAAAACCCTTTTATCTCACTCAAAAAATAGAGCAAGATATTAACATTGTACAGATCTGATTTTTATTGTCACAGTGATCATGAAAATAAATAATGAAATATCGACTGCACTTATTAGCAAACCTCTTCTGTACTGAGTCAGCTAGTAATTTTTTATTTATTTAAATTTAAAATTAGCTTTAAGCAGTTACACAAAGGGGTTTCAATTCAGCATGTCAATTGTGAGTACAATGCATCTTGATTAATGTAATCCCTTTCATCTTTCTTCCCAGCTACTAATGTTTTAGATTCTCTGAGCCAGATAGTCTCTGTCCCAACTATTTTACCTCTGCTGTTGAAGTGTGAGAACAGCTGCAGACAATATTTAAACAAATGAGCATGACTGTGTTCTAATAAAACTTTATTTATAAAAACAGGTGTTAGGATTGATCCTGTGGGCTGTGTTGTACTGACCTCTAGTCTGGATAAATAGTGTTTTGCTCCTTCTAAGTGGATATGAAATGAATTGTGTGGGATTGAGATCTCAAATTCTAAGAATACACAATAAACTATCTGAGACTAACAGAAGTTAATACACTAACAATCACATAGTGAGCTTGTACTTGTTATTTTTGGTGTCATCATCATTCTGTTAATAACATCAAGCACCGTGCATTAAATGTCTTTATTATTGAGAGCCATGCATGGAGGCACAGTGTTATTTTTATTTATCTTACTTGATTACCACTGCCTTTCAGATTCTATAAAATCACATAATGTCCTGGGAAAAATGACATTTAATACTGTGAAATCCTATTTGGGAAGCAAAAAGCAAACAATGGGGTAGTTGCTATTTGCGAGATGTATTTACTAGCTTTATGTTCCCATGACTCCAAATATTTGCTTTCTTTGGTCCTGAATAATGAATCAGAAGGAAAGTTATGATTTCAAAATATTTGAGAGCACTTTTTGTACAGACTTGTTTTGACCTCTGCACTTTTTTTGTAAGCTCTTAACGTCTCGTATTTCATCCATGGTGCTTGAGTGCTATATGAGGTCATATTTTATTTTATTTTCTTGCAAATCAGACACCAGAATAGAAATACTCTTTTCATCATGCTGTCCTCTAGGCTTTCTTTTTCACAGGTATTAAATGACAAGCACTAACTCAGCTTGTAAGAGGTAATGTGAAAGTGCTCTCTTTTGTGGTGATGTGGTCATATTTTCTACCCTGCCATGTAGGCCAGGCTGTCAATCACTCACCCACAGTGGGTTGGACTTTGGACATGGGTTCAAGCATGAGACCTATAAGAAAGGGGCCCTCCTCAACCCCTGAGATGATGCAGGTGTTTGGAGATAAATGTGTGGCCCAGGCTGAGCACAGTGGAGTCCTCCCTCCCTGGAGACTGGCTTTTACCACGTACTTATTCCCCATGAGTGAAGGGATCTGGTTCTTTCTCTTGTGTATCCTGGTCTGCATAACTCCTGATTTCAAAGACCACTGGCCCTGTGATGTTTCATACAGACAAGACATGAACTTCATGAATGAGAGAATTTCTCACTGGACAAGCAATGGTTGCCTCCTGATAGATAATGTCTTTAATCACCTTCTGCCATGGGTCTCTCCAGGAACTGATTCTGAAAGAAAACAGAGGGCAATAGAATGCACTCCAAAGAAGGGTTGAAAATTGGTTTTGCCTTTTTGTTAGGTTCTCTTAAGTGCAATCACCTTCCATTTAGTGTTATTTTGCTTCTCTGTTCTTGAACATTTAACTTAGCTCCAACCCTTCAACTTGCTGAAAGCAGGCTTCCAGAACCTACAAGAAAGAGCCAGGGTTCCTGGGAGGGGGCCATTTTCCTTTATGCCTCCTTGAGGCCATGCCCTGACTTCATTCTGTGTCATCTACCAGCCAGCTGTTGGATGACGTTACCATGCATCTGTTTTACCTGTTTCTTGGATTTTTAGTCTTATATAATTTTACATCATATCTTAAAGCATCTCATATAGATAAGGAAACCAAGATATGAGCTATGCTTGTATTGCTGTTAGATGATATTAGCAAGTCAGGCTTGAGAGAACAGCCAGAGATCAACTGTGGAAGTGAACATCCCTTCTATATTTTCTAAAGGCACAGACGAGTTTGCAAGTGCTAGTACTGAGTTTGCTGAAGAATTCAGATGATAGTCATTTCATTTCGATTTGCCAAATCACTGTGCAAATTGCTGGCTTGGAAGAATACAGGTCATGGCAGGTAGAAGATGAACAGTTTACAACATGCCATTCACTTTTCAACCCATTTCTCTTTTTAGAATCAGCAATATGCTTTCTTTAGACACTTCACAGTATATAGTTTTGAAGAATTATTTTTCTAGCAACTCATTCATATTTCCAAGCTCATTATTTTATCTTGGCTATCACATTGTAAAGGATGATCTGAAGAAGGTAACACTTTTCTCTGAGGATAATTTTCTCTTTCCCAGATTTTTCTTCGATTAGTTATAGAACCCATTTAAATATTTTCCTGTGAGGTAATGCAAATTGACCTGCTTTCAGGGCATGCGAATAGAACAATGCATTCAAACTGCATTTACAGTATTTTGTATTTCCGTCAGGGTAAGCAAAGGACATCTGAGCATTTGCTCCAACAATTTAGATATGCAATATACTTACGACGGCATTACACAGATAATTCTAATTATAGTGGTAGTTGCATTGTTTGGCCACAGACGTGCTAGAATTGTGGCTTGGCTTCCAAGCTGCTTGAGTACAAGTTTTCAGAGACAATTGCTCCTAACAGTATTTATGACAGTGAGGCTGACAAATAATCCACGCCTAGGACCTTTTGACTATAGTACTTGTTTATTATAGGTGGTTGTTCTGTAGCAAGTTTGTTAAAGCAGAATCGGCTCAGAGTTACCTCTAATTAAGTGACTTGACTTGGGCATTGTTACCAGATTTGATGATGCATATTTTGGGTTGATTGGACAGATATCTTTCATGGCTATAGTGAAAAACATGATATAGTAAAAAACATAAATCTCATATATTCAAGTACCTGTGGAACAAAGAATGAAGAGGAAATTTGTACATGTTGTATAACACGAAAATGATTTCTTTTTGCCAAAATGAAAAATATAAATTCAGTATTTTAAAACATTGACTTGATTCTCAATATGTAGTATGCAATATTTATTTAAAAATTTCAATGTATAAAAGAGATGCAAATCTCTAAGATTCCACCTCACTCCAGTTAGAATGACCAGGATCAAGAAATCTAATAACAACAGATGCTGGAGGGGATGTGGCCAGGAGGGATCACTACTACACTGTTGGTGGGAGTACAAACTCGTTCAACCACTATGGCAAGCAGTATGGCAGTTCCTCAAAAGACTAAACATAGAGCTCCCCTATGACCCAGCAATTCCACTGCTTAGCATTTATCTAATCAACCAGAAACAAGGACATACTAAATCCACCAGCACAACGATGTTCATTGCAGCACTATTTACCATGGCGAAGATATGGAACCAACCCAGATGCCCCTCAGTTGATGAGTGGATCAACAAGATGTGGTATTTATACACAATGGAATTCTATGCTCTTGTCAGAAAGAATGACATCGCCCCATTTGTAAGGAAACGGAAAGACTTAGAAAAATTCGTATTAAGGGAAGTCAGCCAGACTCAAAGTAACATAGGCTCAATGGTTTCCCTCATTTGCCATAATCAGTAGAAACCTTGGGCTCTCCTAGCAGGGATTTACAATAGAACAAAACCTTAATACATAAGGCCATATAGAATGACATTAAATGAAAGGACCTCTAGGATGTAGAAACAAAAGCCATATAATGAGTGATTGTTGTCCTTAATGTATTATGTTATCTCTCATCTCTTTTGCTGTCCCTTGGTTATCTCATACTGTTTCAGTATTTCACCTTGTTATATGATATATTGTGTATATGCTTATATACAATATATATACCATACATATGCTTATATATTTGGTTATTTTAAATAGGATAGGCAAGGGGGAAAACAGGATGAGGGGCAGGGGTGGGGGGAGGGAAATGGGGACGAAGACATGAGAAAGGGTATCAATGTTTGTGAAGTAATGCACCTTCTATCTGGTAAACATAATGTAACCCTTCTATTAAAATATATGGAAAATTTTTTATATAATTTTTTTATTGTAATTAATAAAAGGGTTACATGGTATTTGCCAAATAGAAGGTACATTAATTCACATACATTGATACCCTTTCACATGTCTTGGTACCCATCACCCTCTCCCCCACCCACCACCCACCCCCCGTCTTGGTTTTCCTCCTTTCCCTATCAAATTTCAAATAACCAAATACAAATAAATTCAATATATCAGATAACAAAGTGAGATACTGTAACAATATGAGGTACCCAAGAGACAGCAAAGGAGATGAAATATAACATTATATGGCTTTTGTTTCAGTATCCTGGAGGTCCTTTCAATTAGCTTCATACTATATGGCCTTATATATCAAGGTTTTGCTCTATTGCAGATCTCTGCTAGTAGAGCAATATGGAAAATTTTTTCATGGCAAATGTTGAATGTATGCAAAATTTGATCCATTAATATTTTCAGGCCCCAGATATTATTATTAGCATAACACTTTCTCCTTTTTTATTTATATTTTTATATTTATATCAGAATCCATTAGTTATAGAAGGGAGTTTCATTTTGACATATTCATATCTGCATAAAATCTGCATACATCTTTCTCCGAACATCTGCATGAATTCATATTCTCCCCTCCATCTCTCTCTTTCACCCACATTCCCAAACCAATCTTGACAAACAACTGTTTCATTGCCACACATGTACATACAGTATTTTTGCCAGTCCTGGGGCTCGAACTCAAGGCCTGGGCACTGTCCTTGGCTTTCTCAAGGCTATAACTCTACCACTTGAGCCACAGCACCACTTCTGGCTTTTTCTATGTATGTGGTACCAAGGAATCAAACCCGGATCTTCATGCATGCAAGGCAAGCACTCTGTCATTAGGCCAAACTCCTGGCCTTCCATGTTTTCTTTCTTTCACTTTTTTGCATCCCACTAGTACCCAGTCCTTGAAGAAGACCTGTTTGGCATACCTGTTATCCATGCCTAAGGACTCAGCTCAGATATTATTTACTCAGTCATTTTTGTTTCACCTTGCTTTACCTTACACATTTACCCACTTATCATATCACTTCTTTATTGAAGAAATCCCAGTGTTATCTTATGTAAAAGGAAAGGTACTTTTACAAATAGAAACATTCTGAGAAACCTGAACAAAACAAAGTTTAAATAAAGTATTTAGTAATAAGAGCTATGATGTCACATGACTGAAGACAATGGGGTGAGGTCTGACAATTAACTTTTCAACCTCATGGCACAAACCACAGTTTTGCAAAATGATGTATTAGGTATGAATTGATAGCCAAGCAAATCAAACTGTTCTATAAATACAGATTCTCATTATTACAGTGGAGTTTGACTTATATTTTTTGGACTTTACATTATATTTGGAATTTGATCATTTCCAGGATTGGAGCTCTAGAGCCTCTCTCACGTTAACAGAACCTCCCACCAGCTACAGGGCCAAACACTGATATTTTAGCGTGAGTCGTGTTACTAGGCTATGAAATTTAGTACTTAGAGTGCTAAATACATTTCCACAAACTGATCTTTTGTAGCTACACCATCATTCAGATAGGAACCATTGTGTTTATTTGTCAATAAGTAAATATAAAGGCATAAGTGTGAGAAAGTTCCTCAAAATGTTCAACTTACAGAAGCCATGGAATCCAGCAATTCTGCTCTAGGTAGATAGAATAAAAACATGGTTAGGGATGGGCATATTACCTAGTGGTAGAGTGTTGCCTAGGATGCACGAGGCCCTAGGTTCGATTCTTAGGTACCACATATATAGAAAAACAAAACCAGAAGTGGTGCTGTAGTTCAAGTGGTAGAATGCTAGCCTTGAGAAAGCCCAAGGCCAGAGCCCAGGCCCTGAGTTCTAGCCCCCAGGACTTGCCAAAATTTAAAAAACAAAACAAAACATATTCAATGAAAACATATGCCCACCATATCGTCTGTGTAGAAATAGCCATAATAGCATTTTTCATAATAGTCAAATGGTGAGAATGAATGATGTACATTCATAAATGGATGACCCATATGATCTATCCATTCAGTGCTTGGTCATAATAAGAAATGAGGTATTAATGCCCAGTACCCTGTCAATGAGCCTTGAAAACATTGTGCTTTGGAAGAGAATCCAGTGGCAGAAGACTGGTGCCACACTGATGAAATATCCATAATAGGCAAGCCTGTAAAAAGAGAAAGGTGTCATAGATACTTATCAATCTACATTACATTATGTCTATAGGGTATATATCCCATCATTTATTTTTATGTCTATGTAGTTATATCCCTCAGCTTAATTTTAATTATGTTCTAAAATCTATGTGCCAGTGATTGTATGTAGGGAATCCCTTCTTGAATACTTGTCGGTGAAACATGACATTTGAAATATGTAAAAATCAATGTTAATAAAATCTTAAAAATCAAAACAAAGAAAGAGAAAGGTGATAAGGGAGTGTATATGGATATAAATGGAAAGCAGTAGAAACTTCGAGATGGACTACTATGATGTTACTCCTAGGGTTGATGAAATAATTCTAGAGTAAGATGAGAGTTGCACAACTTGGTGAGTATACTAAAGCTGAAGGGTACACTTTCAGTGAATGCATCTAATCCTCAAAAAATGCTATGGAATAGTGCTCTGGTGGCTCACACCTATAATTCTAACTACTCAGGAGTCAGAGACCTGGAAGCTTGCAGCTCAAAGCTAGTTCAGGAAGTAAAGTGTGAGACTCTATGTCCAAAATAATCAGTATAAGGCAAGGCTGAAGAAGCAACTCAAGTGAGACAGCACTAGCTATAAATAATAAGGCTGAGATAGAGCAGGAGGCTCTGAGTTCAAACCCAAGTACAGGAAAAACAAGAACAAAACCAAAAAGCCTATCTGTGAAAATAAAAATGTTTACACCAAAGGATAGTTAATAGATTTACTTTGTCATTAAAATTGAGGTCTTAAGACAAGTGTGATCATCATAAATGTAAAATGGTGAAATGTTTATTTAATTAATTTTTGATTTTTAAAAATTATCTTTAAGTTGTTGTACAAAGGAGTTCCAGTCATCATAGCAATCTTATTTATCAATGTTCCCCCTTTCAACATTCTCATCCCCCCTTCCCACCTCACCCAGTCCCTCATTTTTCTTACTTTTTAGGATATGTATTGAATTTTCTTGCCATTTAACAAAGCAGTTTCTGAATACGATGCATCTTGATCTGTGTCATGCCCTCAACATTTTAACCTCCTTTTACCTACCCCTTCCCTTAATTTTCTTAATTTTGTGGTATGTACAATGAATTCTGAACTTCATTATCTCCTCACTCCCCTCTTCATTTTTTTACCCCTCTGTCATTACTATGCCTCTCCTGGCAAGTACCTGTTTCCTGGTACTTATTTTGTTGGGCTTTGGCTTAGTCTTTCTAAAGAATTATACTATTTCAGCTCATATTGAGTGGTGGGCAGGAAGTTACAAATGAGATGTTATCTAAAGTGTCTGCTATAAATCTAAATAATTCAAGGAAGCTATGAAATGTCATTTGGCATCTTCTGCATCAGTCAAATTGTAGATATCTGATTCTCAATCTTTTTGTTATAGCAATGTGTAAAAACACACCACTTACTTAGCCACCTTCTTGAATACTGATTATCAAGTATAATGTTATGACAGTGATAATTACAGTAGCTCACTTTGTATGGTTTCAGTTCCCCATGATCAAACATCATCCAAAATTATACAGTGGAAAATTCCAGAAATAATTCATAATGCCTAATTATCTTTCATTTCAGTTTGTTGCTAAAATTATTTTATTTTTATTCTTAATTATTGCTATCTCTTTTCTTTGTTTAATTTATAAATTAAATTTATGGTCAGTATGCATGCATGGGAAAAAGAGTGCGTATAGAGTTTTGCGTCATTCAAGATTCAGAGAAACAAGGAATGTCTTAGGGTCTAAGTTATCTCCCACAGATGATAAGAAACTGTTGTACTAAATATGTTGCTCATATTGGCTACTCAATGAGCATTTGTTAACTGAGTGGATAAATGAATGTTCCCACCATATCATTTTCTTAAAATATTATGTATGTAGGAACATTCTCCCCCTTAAAATGAATAATTTCCACATACTGCGTTTTCTGTTTGTGAGATATAAAGTTTCTCCCTTACATGCATAGTCATGTTTTTTGCTTAAGTTATTCTTCTCAGGCTTGAGATAATGTTCAAACACTGTGATTGATGATCTATCTTTTAGTTTCTATTAGAGTGGAGGTTTTCCCTTTCTTATTGCTCTTCAATCCCTCTGCAATTGATTTTTAAAAATAAATTAGTTCTTTGTCTTGGAAAATTGCTCACCATCTGGATTAGCATTTACATGGTATGGCATTTGCACAGTAATTGCCTTTACATGGTATTGTTTTATGTGATCTTTTGTTCTTCTTAATTCCTGTGCATTAGTATAGAGAATCAGAACTTAATCAGGTCCATGTTCAAAATTTTTGGCAAGACTATTTCGTCACTAAGATCAGTGCCATTTCCTGTCTGATTGTTTCCTTTTGTGATGTCAGTGGCCACTGATGATTGTAAGACAGATGCGTTAAGTTATTATTGCTGAAGATTGGTATTTGCCATAGTTTATCTCCAAGATGGCCTGCAATGCTCCCTACTTCTAGATATTTATGCTCTAATGTAATGTCCCCCTGTACTATGTCAGGTTAGCCTGACCAAAAATATAATAAAAATAAGGAAGCTGGGTGCCAGTGGTTCATGCTGGTAATCCTAGCTACTAGGAAAGCTGAGATCTGAGGGTTGTGGTTCGAAGCCAGCCAGAGAAGACAATCTGTGAGACTCTTATCTCCAGTTAATCACCAGATAAAATGAAAGTGGAGCTGTGGCTCAAAGTGGTAATGCCAGTTTTGAGGGAGAAAGCTCAGAGACAGTGCTTAGGCCCTGTGTTCAAGTCCCATGACTGACAAAAAAAATGGTATGCTGATATATCGGATATATTTGTATTTGGTTATTTGAAATTGGATAGGGAAGGGGGGAAACAACATGAGGGGTGGGGGTAGGGGGGAAGGAAATGGGGATCAAGACATGTGAAAGGGTATCAATGTATGTAAATTAATGCACCTCCTATCTGGCAAATATCATGTAAACCTTCTATTAATTACAATAAAAATATATGAAAAAATGGTATATCACTTGTAAGGTTAAGTTGTAAATGCCTCTTTCTCATTCCCTCATTCTCTCTCCCCCCCCCTCTCTCTCTCTTTCTCTCTCATTTTTTCTCGTTTCTCTCTCTGTCTGTTTGTCCATCTGTCCATCCGTCCATTTGTCTCTTTGTCTGTCTGTCTGTCTCCCTGTTGCCCTGCCTCAGGCCAACTCCTTCTGGACAAAACCAGTAGCCATAATGTGGACCACATAGGCCTTCAGATTGTTCCACTTCAACTGACATCTAAATCAATCTCCTGAAGGATACTAACCCAGACTTAGAGTTTAACGACTCCCAAAGTCCTGCCCTATAGAAACTATGCTGTTTTAACTTCTCATATTTTGGACTAATTTGTTAGTCAGAAAAGATAACAAAACCAATTCTATTTGAATTATTTCACTGGGTATTTATTTTCTGGGATGCTGATATAAAATGAAACTTTCCTTTAAGAATTATTTGGTTATGATATAATTTAGGAAAGAATGAATATTCATCTAAGACAGAATGATAATCATATTATATATTCATACACATATATACACAGATAGATAGATATAGATATATAGCTAAATTTCAATAACTTAAAGCATTTTCTTACCTATTATATACTGTCCTGAAAAAGTATTCCTGGCTGCGTAATATCCCATTAAATTTTTACCATTCTTCTTTGTTGGGAATTTGATTTGGTTTCCAATGATACTGCTAACACTATCAACTGGAATCTTTTTATATTTGGCTTTTCTTAAAGATAAAGTTCTTTAGGCCGGACACTGGTGCTCTCTGTTGTATTCCTAGGTACTCAGGAGGCTGGGATCTGGGGATTGTAGTTTGAAGCTCATGGTTCAAAGCCAGTTCCAGATAATCACAGAAAGTACCAGAAGTGCCATTGTGGCTCATGTGGTAGAGCACTAGGCTTGAGCTAAAGGAGCTCAGATGCAGTACTCAGGCCCAGAGTTCAAGCCTCAGGACTGGAAAAAAGATTATTTACTTAAATTAGATTTATTGAAAACAATGCAGAATACATTACAACCAATTTGAAGGCTTGATACATGTTTTTTTTTTAGATTACTTTCCAAAAAATAGAATTTCTTCTGATATCAGTGCTGTGAATATGGTTATTTCACTTTACCCCTTGTCTGGGCTCAGTGTTATTTGTCCATTCAATATTTAGTCAATAAACATTCATAAAATGTTAACTATGTGTCAGGTGCCATTTATAAATACAAACCCAGAAACTCAACTTTCTTTATTTGTCTAGTCTATTGATACCTCACAGATTTTGCTTGACATTGTTTATATCCCCTTGTCAAGTGGCTCTTGGTACTTCTTACCCTTAGTCAGAAAGGCATTTATTTGTGTCTGCTTACTGCCACCAGCCTTGCAGTTTCTTCTGAAACTCTCCCTCCCTCCCTCTCTCCCTCCCTCCCTCCCTCCCTTTCTCTCTCTCTCTCTCTCTCTCTCTCTCTCTCTCTCTCTCTCTCTCTCTCTCTCTCTCTCTCTCTCTCTCTCTCTCTCTCTCTCTCTCTCTCTCTCTCTCTCTCTTTGTCCCCCTCCTATTTCTCACCCTTTATTTCCTATAGGCTGGGAAATAAGACAACCATGCTTGTTAAGACCATGAATTAAATAAGCTGACTTTGATTCATCTACTGCCGCTACTCATTCTTGTAAATGGAAGTGTAAATCTGTTTGTAGGCCATATTTTATTTAGCTTGATTTATTATTTCTCACAAGAAGACTTTTCCCTGAATGTCCTGGAGGGAAAGGAACCTTTTAAAGATGCAACAAGGCATTTTCTAAGAAATAATCTTTCATAGCAGACACTGTCACTTTCTAAAGAGACATAGACTAGTTCTAATTCTAGCAACGGTTTGGATGAAATATACGGCTCAGAGATTAGATTTCTTTAAAAAATACATTGTCACCTAGCTTGTCTATAAAGATAACAGTGGTTTGTTTGGGAATACATTGCCAACTAGACTCTCCCCCTCCCCTTCCTTCCCACCCCTGAGTACTGAGGTTTGAACTGAGGGCCTCCCATTTGGTAGGCTGGTGCTCTACCACTGGAGTATGTCTTTGGCTTTTCTTGTGGCAGGTCATTTTAGAGATAGAATCTGGCCTATTCGTCTGTGTGGGCTACTTTAACTGTGATCTTCTGGATGTCAGTCTTCTAATTGGCTGGGATTATAGGAGTGAGACACTGGTGCCCATTTATTTGTTCCTTTTGAAGGCCTACTATTTGAATATTTTCAAGTTCATTTGAGATGAGAACTATCCTCGTGCTCCCATCCTAACAGAAAGGTAGAAAATTGGGGAAGTTAGAAAAGAAAAAAAGCAAAAGAATACTTTTTCCCCGAAGCCCTGCTACCCAGACAAGGTCACTGTGAACATGAGTGGACTTCATCACTCATGCAGCTAGTTCCTTTGGCTCCCTGTGGGCCATCCATCTGGATAAGGGCTTACCTCCACATTGCATAATATTGCAGAAGGACTAGGTCCTATAGGAAAGGGACAGATTTATATAAAGAGCCTTCCCAAGAGATGAGAAACACAAGCACTCCATCATTCTAAAATGTCAGAGAAAGGAGTACTACAATTAAGGCTTCTTTTTCCCTGTATAAGTATCAAATTTCCTGGCTCTAGTTGGGTCACCTTGCTCCTTCATTTCTAACCAGATACTATCCTGAGTGTTCTTGTGTGTCTTCCTCTATTGATTCTAAGCAAAGCGAAACATACTTTTTTTTTTCTTTCTGTGTCATCTTATGAAAAGTACATAATTTGACAGACTAAAAGATTAATTCTATGGAAGAAATGTGGCTCTTTCTGCCATACAGTAATTCAAGGAATACCCACTAGACAACATCTCCCCTGATTTGGTCTGCTCTGTAGTATATACTTTCATGTATTTTTTTCTACCTTTTATTTTGTCATTTGTAATTTATGTCCCTTTGGGAAAGTAGATCTTGGCTCTAAATATATTATTAGCCCCACTGACAAACATCTGTTTTGTAAACATCCCATCAATTCTGTTTCCATGTCCTGTGCATGCTCAAAATGGAAGCCATTTGAAGAGGTAAGGGAAAGGAGAATAGGATGGTACCGCTTTTTAGAACTCTGCCTGGTGTTAATTGAAAATGAAGGAACTTTTATTCCCTTGTCATTTTGATGTATCTCTGAATTTTTGTAAACGGATTTTCTTTTAAGCTTCAGAGATTACAAGCCATGCAATATACCACCTCAGCTGCTATAATTGATTAGCCACATCTTCCATTTTAACAGTGCAGTGACTAGGGTGAAAAATAATAGATTATAGTTCCAGCCTTCTAAATTGAACTTTAGTCTGTTGCATTTCAACGTGGGACTAAAGAATTTCCTCTAACTGTCTAAGTTTCTCTTTGACACAGTATTTTCAAGTGTGATGCATATTTAATTTTGTATGGTTTTTTTTTCTTTTTAGTCCATCAGGATGTGCTATTGGGTTTCTCTGTAAACTCAGATTGATTCTTACACTTAGATGAATAACAAGAAAACCAAAACAAGGCCTCTATTTTTTGATAGTAACTTCACTCAGGGTCAATATTTAGGCTTTTCTTTAGATAACACAAAAACTTGTCAATTTGGTGATCTAGCCCTTTAGTCATAAAACCTGTTATTATTCCTCAAATTTGAGTATTTTTGTAGTGCTAGGGTTTGAGTTCAGGGTCTTAGATATGTGAGGCAAGTACTTTACCATTGAATTACCCCACCTTCCAAGTTGGAGTATATGTATATGAAATTTCAGCATTTCAAAGAAAATTTTCTCTCAAATTTATACCTTAAAATTCCAACTTGTTAAAATATCATTACAATGTATCCAAATTACAATATGATCTTTTGACCAAAATGTATGTAAGGTAGGAATAGTGTCAATATTTTTAATTTTACATAGACAAAAATCTGCAAAAATAATTTGTAAACATCTTCAAGTTATTTAAACTATTTTCAAATAGTTAGCTTTTTCATCAGTACCATACTATGTATTACATATGATTATTTTACCTTCACTGGAGCAAGTGCATCATTTGTAGCAAGTAATAATGGTAGAAAGAAGGGCAAATCTTAACTTTTTGAAAGTGAGCTCACTACCTGAAGTGGGAATTAGAATCTATAGGATGGAATAGGACTACAAACACTGAGATGGTATATTAAGTTCCAGGCCACAGGAGATGCAGCTGAGCCTTAAATACCTGGAATTTTCCTTTCAAACCACAGGACTAACAGCTAAGTGTTGGGCAGGACCAAAGTTCAAAACTTCACAGTTAAGAACACAGTAAGGCTAAGATTGCATGGAGGTTTGAGGCAAGGCAGAAGGAAGAAACCATCATAAAAAAGAATACTCATGTCCTTGAGTTATCTTCTGATCCTGGTTAATGGACATATGCCACTGCTCTACAGAGAAGAGACAAAACATTATGATAATGGAGAACCCAAGTGCATGTTAGAAGGCTTATCAGGTTATGGAGCTAAGAAATGGCTAATACCTATAATCTGATCTACTCAGGAGGCTGAGATCAGAGGAGTGTGGTTTGAAACCAGCCTGGGCAGCAAAGTCACGGGAGAATCTTTTTTTTTTTTTTTGCCAGTCCTGGGCTTGAGCTCAGGGCCTGAGCACTGTCCTTGGACTTTCTCAAGGCTAGAGCTCTACCACTTGAGCCTCAGCACCACTTCCAGCTTTTTTCTATGTATATGGTACCGAGGAATCGAACCCGGGTCTTCATGCATGCTAGGCAAGCACTTTAACCATTAGGCCAAACTCCCGGTCCCACGGGAGAATCTTATCTCCACTTAACTACCAAAAAAAACAAGCAGTGGAGGTGGAGTTGAAGTGGTAGAGCACCATCCTTGAGTGAAAATGCTAAGGGACATCACCAGGGACCTGAGTTAAAAATCCCTGTATGGCATATGAACATTTTCTGAGGAGAGCCATGTCTACCTCAGCACAAAGCCCCATGGCAGCCTACTGAGAACTGTTCAGTTATCATAATAAAACACAGGACATCATGACGTATGGGGCTAGTGCAATTAGGAGCGGGAATGGTCTTGAATCATGTAGGTGGCTTTCGCCATTGGCTGTTCTTCCACATGTGGTCTTACATCTGAATAGTCTCTATGCTCTCACAGCCCACAGAAATATAGCTTGGGAAATTAAGCTATCATTGTAATTCTCTGCATCTTCTAGATAAGATAAAAAACTGAGCTCATAGTCTCCAAGTTTAATGGACCTATAAGTATTTTGGCAATTTTCTCATGAGAGGGAAGATATGGAAGCAGTAATGTATGTTACTTTATGAAGATGAAATTTCTGTAGAGGCATAATTGACTGGTAGTGAAATGTAAAGAGCATAAACACACATTTCTGTCTTTCTGGACAGTTTATACCTTTTACTTTACAGTTAAATTCAAGCTTCTATTTCCAAACTCCAGGCTACTATCATACTGATTTGTTTGCTAATGAAGTTTCCTTTGATCTAGAAATTCACATACATAGAACCATACAATATCCATCATACTCTTCACAGCTGGTTTTGTTTGGTCAACATGCAGATTTTGAGATTCATTTGAACTGTGGCATCTACAAGTAGTGCATTCAAATTTATTGCTGAGTAATGTATTATATGAATATATCCATTCACCCATTGATGAAAATTTGGTTGTTTCTAGTTTTTGGCTATCATGAGTACATTTTCTCTGAATATCTACATAAAAGTTTTTTTATGGCTTTTTTTGTGCTGAGAAAATACCCAGGGGTAGAATGCATGAGTATTTAGAAAGTATCAACCTTTAAAAAATATGATGCATCATTTTATAACCTCATCAGCCATGTATGAGAATTCCACTTTTTCCACAGCAGCTAATAATTATTAATCTTTTCATTTTAACTATTTTAATAAGTTCATAACAGCATCTAATTGTAATTTTAATGTTCATATCCTGATGACTAATGATATGGAGTGTCTTTTCTTTTCTTATTAACCTTTAGCATCTTTTGTGAAGTGTTCTGTCAAGTTTCACTTGTAAAATTTGGTAGTTTGTCTTTTATTATTTTGTAGAAATGTTCTTTATCATCTAGCTCCATGTACTTTGTCATGGATTATATGTTATATGTTTGATCCCACACTTAATGGTATCTTTTGGTTAGCAGAAGTTTTAAATTTTGGTGAAGTCCAATTTATCACTTTTTATTTTATGTTTAGTGCTGTTCGCATCCTGTTGAAAGAAATCTATGTTTACAACAAAGTCAAAATCATTTTTTTCTGATTTTCTCAATAAAATTGTATAGTTTTTTAAATGCTTAAGCCTAGGATCCCATGAAGGTATGTTTTTACTTACTACTCATAAAAATTTGTCAAGGAAAGGGAAAACAATTTATACAATGAAATACCTCATTGTGAAAATAATGGCATGCAGGAAATTAGTCCTAAATATAAGTTATTCATAGTGGCCTATTAAATTGTAGTCATGTATTAGTAAGCAAGTGATTTAGAAAATCCGCTGCCTTTCATTCTGTTCAGAGAGCTTGCTAATTAATGTACAAATCGCTTTGTTATAATATGAAAAACAATCTCGCTGAATTTCGTTTTACTAACAAAAGAATGCACAGGTTTTTCACATGCATTTCTTTTACGCAGATGCATTTCGCAATTTGAAATAATTTCTTATCAATGGTGTATTGTATCCCAAAATAGTTGTGGTTTTAGAAATCTCTCTCTGGCTTCTATGCAGAACAGCTCATCAGCCCTTTTCTTTTGTGAGTGGCACATGGCAAACCCGACAAGAGGGACTGAGCGTGATCAGTAGCAGCGAGGCCAGCTGTTAAGAGATCACCTCCCTCTCTAGCCAAGCACAACTCCAAACAAGCACTCTTTGCACCACATGAAAACTTCTCCCTTCTTTTTTTTCTCCTGCCAATCATCAAAGCTTTACATAGCATCTCTGATGTGCTGGTGGTAGTATACATACTTAACAGAACCTCATAATATTTCTTGATTATTAAATGTAATTTTCTTTCCTTTTTTATGGGTCATGGGGCTTGAACTTGGCTGGGGCGCGGTCCCTGAGCTCTTCATCTCAGGGCTACCACTCTGCCCTTGAGCCAAGCCCCACTTCCTGTTTTCTAGAGGTAAATCGGAGAGAAGAGTCTCAGATCCTTTTATGCCTGGGCTGGCTTTGAACCTTGATCCTCAGATCTCAAACTCCTGAGTAGCTAGGATTACAGGTGTGAGCCATCGTGCCCAGATTAAATGTAATTTTCTTCTTTTTTTTGCCAGTCCTGGGCTTAAGCTCAGGGCCTGAGCACTGTCCTTGGACTTTTCTCAAGGCTAGAGCTCTACCACTTGAGCCTTAGCACTACTTCCGGCTTTTTCTAAGTATGTGGTACCGAGGAATCGAACCCAGGTCTTCATGCATGCTAGGCAAGCACTCTACCACTAGGCCAAACTCCCAGCCCTAAATGTAATTTTCTAATAACTGCATCAATCTGCAATCTCCAGATATAACAGATGCAAGAGAATATTTATGTACACATAAATATTCTGAACATGTATATGTTCAGATAGACTTATTTTATGGAATTGGCTTGCATGATGGTGGGACCTGTTATTTTTGAAATCTGTAGGGCAATTCAAGTTGAAAACTCAGAAAGACTGTGTGGTATGGTAAAATCTTGAGAGTGTTGGTTCTTAACACTATCAATTGGATGGATAAGCTCATCTACCTTATGGAGAGGAATTTTATTTTCTTAAGGACAGTTGGTGATAAATTTTCATCACAGCAACATATACATTGTTGTTTGACCAAATGATCAACTGTAGCCTAGACAAGTTGACATACACAAATTAACCATCCCAGTAATATATAGCTCTTAGCTATTAGCCAGTATCTTCTATGATGTTCTAGCTTTCCAAAAGCAATCATATTATAAATGTGATTACAAATCTTGTGATAGAAGATCTCATGTATCCAGAGCTTTACATAATAAAATATTCCTTCTTAATTGAAAGTAAACAGGGTCTCCATAGGCATGGTTGTTGATCTATTTGATAGAAAGGACAAAGGGATAGTAAATATAATGTCAACCTAAACAACATACTGGGAAAACCTCTAAAACGTGTGAATTCATCTGGGAATGAGCAAGGGATCATGACCCAGGACATACATGCTATGATAGAATAATGATATACCTGGTAATGTTTCAAAGGAAGAAAGGAGATGTATACATAGGGCATTTTGAAAGAGAAGTTCTTTTGATATAGAGGCTAGTCACAGGCAATGACATGTGTACTGGCTATAGAGTATCATCATAGAAACAACCCTGAATGCAGATTAGTACCACTCTGTTTTATGGATGGTACTGGGGTTTGAGCTCTGGATTTCATACTTGTTAGGGAAGCGTTGTATGGCTTGAGTCACTTCCCCAGCCCTTTTAGCCTTATTTTGTCTATGATTTTTGAGTAGGATCTCACACTTGTGCCCTAACTAGCTTGGACCATTATTGTATTGTATTTTATTTGTGGATCATGGGACTTTAACTCTGGGCTTGGGTGCTGTCCCTGAGCTCTTCAGCTCAAGGCTACCACCCTACTCCTTGGTCTGGGCATTGTCCCTGAGCTCTTCAGCTCAAGGCTACCACCTTACCCCTTGAGCACAGTGCCACTTCCAGTTTTCTGGTGATGAGAGATAAGAGTACCTGGGCTAGCTTTGAACCACAATCCTCAGATCTCATCGTCCTGAGTAGCTAGGATTACAGCTGTGAGCCACCAGGCCTGGCAGTAGGACTATTATTCTATCCATAATACCTATTTCACTGAAATGGCAGGCACCTAAACATCATATACAGCTTTCATTTGGGTGAGATGGGGTCTTACTAACTTCTTGCTTGGATTGCCCTCCAGATCTTTCCCTCCCAGGTAGCTGAGATTACAGGTGTGAACCACTGTAGCCAGCCCATTAGTAAGGCTATTTAAAAGGCTGCCACTAGGCTTGCTGTTACTGGAAAGGTATCTCTATGAGAGTGGTCCTGACTTTACAAGGACTTAGGATAATTCATGTTATCAGATGAACACATGGGAGAACCCTACCTTCAAGGCCTCCCAATTCATTTTATGAGAACTTGACATAAATGTCTTAATTTTTATTCTGAAAAAATTTATAGAACCCACTGGTGGATAATCTAATTTTTGTCTTTTCTTCTGGAAATATCTGATAAAGAGCTAAACTTCTACAATGTCTTGGTGTTCAAGATAGGATATTCTCCCTTATTTCTCTCTTCAAGTATTAGTGCTCCTCAACCCCAATCTTGTATGTGTTCAAATGTAGCTAGCTGCAAATTTATGTTTCCAGCTCAGGTATTTTTCTAGCTCTGGATGCTCAAATTGGTCATATGATACTTCCATTTGATTTTTGGAAGGGCATCTCAACCTTAACATTCCTAAAAGAAAATTATCAATCTTTTTCTTTAATACTATCTCCTTTCACTTGTTTTCCTTAGCTTGGTAAATAGTATCACCAACTACCTAATTGCTCAAGCAAATATCCAGCCATTATCCTGCTTTTCTGTTCTTTTTTCAATGTGAGAGAAATCCTTAAGTCCTTTCAATGATCTATATATGTTTTATCTTTACCAGCATCACCTTGTCCTGGCCAACAGCAGATGTCACCTATGCCGCTGACATTCTTTCCTAACTCTATTTTTCCTGCTTCTCTTTTGGTATCCTGCTTAATTTTTGTTTGTTCTGCTCTAAAATAGATAGTTTATAATCAATTGTAGACCTGCTCATGGTTCTGGAAGCTGTGAAGTCCAAGATTGAGGGACCGCCATCTGGTGGTGAGATACATTTTCTTTTTTTCTTTTTTTTTTTTTTTTGGCCAGTCCTGGGCTTGAGCTCAGGGCCTGAGCACTGTCCTTGGACTTTCTCAAGGCTAGAGCTCTACCACTTGAGCCTCAGCACCATTTCCAGCTTTTTTCTATGTATGTGGTACCGGGGAATCGAACCCAGGTCTTCGTGCATGCTAGGCAAGCACTCTACCACTAGGCCAAACTCCCAGCCCTCCATGCTGAAATGTCAAAAAGTGAGTAAGAAAGATGAAGAAGTTGAACTTGAAACCTGAGGCTAGTTTATCAACTCTGTTAGTCCATTTAAGAAGGTGAAACTCTTATGACCTGGAGACATCCCTTGAGGCTCCACTTTACAATACTGTTCCATTGGGGATGAAGTTTCTTTGCACTTGGGGGAGACACATTGAACCATAGTACTCTTACAATCCATCCTCCAGTTGGGTGCCATTTTAGTATCTATAGGAATATGAGTTTTCTAGACAGGAAATCTAAGAAACCACTGCAGACTTCACTCAAGTCTCTAGAGTTAGAGCCAAGGTAATCAATATCTTTCTGAGACAAACAAATTCAAAAACCTCATCATTTAGATTTGGAGAGGAGTTCCAGACTTCCATTAGCAGACTGAAGAATCAGATTACATGCGTTGAACTGTGAGACCACTCCACTCCATTTGGAGGGCATTAATGTGCCAGCCATAAAGAGATTTCAGTGTACCCCTTCAGGATTGCATACTAAAATCCTGTAGGATTTTAGAAGCATAGGCCTTTTTCAGAGAACTAGAAGACAAGCTTAACTACTTGGGAGATTCTTGGATGACGATATAACTACTTGAATGAAAATGCAATATTCCAGGAAAGAGCTATGTTTCTTGAATAGATGATCATCTTTTAATGCAAAGTAAAGTAAGAATTTATTAAAAATTAAGAGAATCAAAACTCAAGAATTAATATGTATGTGCTAAAAATAATTTATGGATATTTGGTACTTTAAGTGTGGTATACTATACAAGAATTATGCCTATAAAATAACCAACTAGCTTTATGATAACAATTCAAGTGTGTCTTTGACTTACTGATTCAAAGTTGTAAGTTTACCTTGAAATCTTACCTTTGTTGTTGTTATTAAGGTGTTACAAAGAAAGGGTTACCATTCTAGAAGTCAGGTAATGAGTAATTTTTTTGGATGATGTCACCCTGTCCTTTATTTTTCCTACATTTCCCCTTCAATCTATGTCTACAAATTGCATAGTTCATTGTTTCCATAGTAAATACAGAATATGTCAGTAATATTAAAATATTCAGAGAGTGATGGGTACAGTGGTTCACATCTGTAATCTTAGCTACTTAGGAGGCTGAGGTCTGAAGTTCAAAGCCAGCCCAGGCAGGAAAGTCTATGAGATACTTATCTACAATCAATCACAGAAAAAGGCAGAAGTGGCACTGTGACTCCAGTGGTAGAGTGCTAGCCTTTAGCAAAAGGAGCCCAGGGACAGCATCTAGACCCAGTGTTCAAGCCCCAGGACTTGCAAAAGAAAAATCCAAGGCCTGGAGCAGTGGCTCACACCTGCGCCCTAACTACTCAGGAGGTTGAGATTTTAAGGATCATGGTTCAAAGCCAGCCCGGGCACTAAAGACCATGAGACTCTTATCTTCAATTAACCACTAGAAAACCAGAAATGGTACTGTAGTTCAAGGGTAGGGTTGTAGCCTTCAGCTGAAGAGCTCAGGGATAGCAGCCAGGCCCAGAGTTCAAGCCCTACTACTGACAACAAAAAATAAAAATCACAAAAAAATCCAAGCCCTTCCCCCCAAAAAAACATTCAGAGAAACTGAAGTATATAGACATATTTATAAATCCAATCTCTTCAGTTTATTAAAAGTACTTAAGTACTTGTGATGATTTGTTACTCACACAATTGAAACCTGTGTGAAAGAGAATAGAATATATTAAAATTAAGTATTGTTTAATACACCAGACAAAGTCTAATCAACTACATTGGCAATGGGAACAAGCATTAATTAAAGATCCCTAAAGAATGATCTTATAATTTTGATAGATTTATAAATGTGTTAACATGATTAATGAGTTTTAAAAGCTTCAGAAGAACTAGTTTTTGAGTTAGAAATTTTATGAATTTTTAATTTTTCAATATCAAGGTAATTCTATTTCATTTGTTTTGCATAAAAGCCATTATGAAAAACACAAAAACTATTCATTGATGTGTAACCCTCTTTTATCAGTTGTGGGACTGAACTCATGGCCTAGATGCTATCCCTGAACTTTTCAGCTCAAGGCTAGTTAGTGATCTACCACTTTCACTGAGCTACAGCTCCTCTCCTGTTTTTTTTTCATATATTTTTAAATCATAATTAATAGAGGGGTTACAGTTATATTTGCCAGATAGAAGGAACATTACTTCACATACATTGATACCCCTTCTCATGTTTTTGTCCCCATTTTCCTTCCTCAACCCCCTCCCCTCATCTTGTTTTCCTCTCTGTTTTTCTGGAGATTAATTGGAGATAAGCGTCTCACAGCATTTCCTATGTATTCAGGCTTTGAACTGAGATCTTAACATGTCAGCCTCCTGAGTAGCTAGGATTACAGGCGTGAGCACACTGCTCCCATTTTTGAGTAATCAGAAGCTATCCTAATGATTGGACTCTTGACATATGTGCATAGAGAAGGCAACTCATGAAAACGGCCCTTCGACAATACAGTGAATTGGAAGGAAAACCGATATAGTAATTAAGGAGCTGGTTTCTAGGCAAGTATTGTACCTCTGAGATACATTCCCAGCCTGAGGAAGCATATTTCTGAAAGGTTAGTATTGCTTCTAATTAATGGATGGTCAGAAACATTTTTGTTTTGAGCATCTTACCATACCATCAGTAACTGAGGTTTTTTTTTCACCAAGAAATCTTTTATTTATTTTTTTCATATATTTTTATTGTAATTAATAGAAGGGTTACATTATATTCACCAGATAGAAGGTACATTAATTCACATATTGTTGTTGTTGTTGGTGGTGGTGGTGGTAATGGTCATGGGGCTTGAACTCTGGGCCGGGGCGCTGTCCCTCAGCTCTTCAGCTCAAGGCTAATGCTTTACCACTTCAGCCAAAGTACCATTTCTGATTTTCTGGTGGTTAATTGGAGATAAGAGTCTCTCAGACTTTTCATGCCCGGGCTGGCTCTGAGCGGCAATCCTCAAATCTCAGCCTCCTGAGTGGCTAGGATTACAGGCATAGAACAACAGTGCCTGGTGTGTGTGTGTGTGTGTGTGTGTGTGTGTGTTTTTCAAGGATGAAAAAATACCATTTCAGTCCACCTAGTAATGTGTAAGGCAGGCAATATTATTTTTTTATGAGAAAGTTTATAGGAGTTGCTAGACATAAGCGAAGAGTGAAACTGAAATTCATTTTTGGATCCCTAGAGCATAAGAACTTACCTTTCTGGCTGGATATTTCTCACTGTAGATAGTATGAAGCAAAAACACAAAGGTAGCTTATTAGTTACTATAATGATTTGATTGTGGTTTGCTTCATCCAAAATTCACAGTGGAGTTTAATCTCTATTGTGATGTGTACAACCTTTGGGGAAGGATTAACATTAGATGGCATTATTAGTGTAGAACACCTGTGATTGAATCTCAGTGGCTTTATAAGGAGAAGAGACAGACTAGAAAATACAAGTGTTCCTTGTCCCTTGTCATGTGAATGCCTTGCACTTTGCAAATCTGGAAGGCTGGGTATACATATATATATATATACACACATATATATACACGTGTATATATATATATATGTGTGTGTGTGTTTATTTGTTAAACAAACATACAAATAAATAACTGAACAACTTGGAAACCCTACCTGGGTAATCTTCTTGGGTCTTTGAAATCTTGCCATTCTAGCCGTTAGCTGTCATCCTAAGCTTTCTGTGCTCTTTATCCTAATTCTGTTCTACTCAGTTATCCTCTTTTGTGAGAAAGTGAAATCTGTAATATGAGCCTCCCTAGCTAGTGTCTGGTATGCTTCATTTTCACTTGTATCATTGTGCATTTGTGTTGCCATTTTTAGTTGTTGTCTCTTATCTTTGACTTTGTCCTTAGCATTAAAGTAATTGCTGCCTTTAAGGAGGAGGTAGGTAGATTTTTGTCAAGGAAATGTGTTCCTAACCTCCAAGCTCATCCTTTGTTTTTTCCTGACTCTGTTTCAGTTTGTTTTATAGGCTTATTCCTGATTGCCTTGGCAGTTGTCAGAGGTGGAAGGGCTTAAGTTGTTGGCCATCAGCTTCTAACAGGAAGTAGTGATTGCCTCAGCTCGGTATTCAAGGACACTGTTGTCTTTGCTCATTCCCTCTTGTGTCCTGTGGTGATTTTGGTCTCAGGTTGTCTGATCCCTTATTAAATATCCAAGACCTAATCCCTCCTTCCTGGTATGTGAGTTTGACGTAGGGCATCAGGTTTTATAAAGAACTCCCTGAGAGATTGTAAATGTACAACTGGGTTGAAAACTAGTAAATAGATAATTTTAAAGATCTTTCCTAGCTCTGCTCTTACTTTGAATATGTGCATTTTAGGCTGAGGCTGTCTATGGCATTACCATAGTTTTCAGACATGGAGGGAAATAATTCTCAAATTACATGGTTGTTCTTGATATAGATGTAGAATTATTCATGAGTCATTTGAAGCTGTTTGATGAAAAGCATTGGAAGTGAAGAAGGTTAATCTTGGAATACCTTTCAGTTTTTAGTAAAGTTGGGAAATCAGGGAGGATTACAGAGTCAACTGAAGAATAAATCTGACACCCATTTTAATGGCTTGTACATAAATGTGAACAGAAAGCAGCTTACTCAATTTTTCTGAAACTTGACATTGACTGATTTTTCCATGGCTGAGCTCTTTAGCTCAAGGCTACCACCCTACCCCTGGGCCTGGGCATTTTCCCTGAGCTCTTCAGGTCATGGCTACCACCCTATCCTTGAGCTAAGCCCAGCTTTCCATTTTCTAGAGGTTCATTGGAGATAAGAGTCTCAGGTCCTTTTGTGCCTGGACTGGCTTTGAAATTTGATCCTCAGATCCCAGCCTCCTGAGTAGCTAGGATTACAGGTGTGAGCTACCACTTCACTTTGGCTTGCTCCATTAATGATCTTATTATCTTGATTCTGTTCCATGGCAATAAAAAAAACACAGGTCAGATTCGGTGGAAGATGACGGCAGTTCAGGGTGAGACGTACTGAGCTCCTGCAAGATTCATGTACTGGCAGTGCAGGAGACAGTCCTCTAACAGAAATTGATCCTAAGTAAGCTTTAGGACCACAGAGAACTCAGGCAGAGAGGAAAAAAAGGAAAAAAAGGAAGAATACCAGCGCGAAAAGAGAGCATGGAGCTCCGCTGCGGACCGGGAGACAAAGGCTCTTCTGAATTAGAGCAGAGAAAGCGCTGTCTTCACAGCAGCACAGACCCACCGGCTGCAGACAGAGCCACACAGAGCCTGCGCGAGCCCAGCAATTCCTCTACTTGGCATTTACCCATTTGTCCAGAAACAAGACATACTAAATCCACTAGCACAACCATGTTCATTGCAACACTATTTACCAGAACAAAGATATAGAACCAACCGAGATGCCCCTCAGTTGATGAGTGGTTCAACCAGGTGTGGTATTTATACACAATGGAATTCTATGCTGCTGTCAGAAAGAATGACATTGCCCCATTTGTAAGGAGGAAAGACTTAGAAAAATCATATTAAGAGAAATCAGCCAGACTCCAAGGAACATAGGCTCAATGGTTTCCCTCATTTGTCATAATCACTAGAAACCTTGGGCTCTACTAGCAGAGATTTACAATAGAACAAAACCTAGATACATGAGGCCATATAGTATGATGTTAAATGAGAGGACTTCTAGGATATAGAAACAAAAGCCATATAATGAGTGATTGTTGGCCTTAATGTACTATGTTATCTCTCATTTCTTTTGCGGTTCCTTGATTATCTCATGTTGTTACAGTATTTCACCTTGTTATCTGATATATTGTATATATGTTTATTTGGTTATTTGAAATAGGAGAGGGAATGGGGGAAAACAAGATGAAGGGTGGGGATGGGGGGAGGGAAATGGGGACCAAGACATGAGAAAGGGTATCAATGTTTGTGATGTAATATACCTTTTATCTGGTGAATATAATGTAACCCTTCTATTAATTACAATAAGAATATATGGAAAAGAAAAAAATGGTCATGCTTGTGGAAAAAAGGGAATCCTCCCACACTGGGTGTAGGGATGTAAATGAGGCCTGTCATTATGAAAACTAGGCTGAAAGTTTCTCAAAAGCAAAGGGAACACTTCTATATGATACAACAATATCACTTCTAAGTACCTAGCCAAAATGAAGTCAGCATATGAAGGAGACATTGGCATGAGTCTCATGTAGCACTATTTATGATAGAGAGGAAATGGAAACAACCAATTATCCATCAGCTGGTGAACAGATAAAAATATGCATAAATACAGAATATTAGTCAGCCAAAAAGCAATAAACTCTTGTCATTTACAACAGCATGAATCAGATTAGAGCTCCTTAGGTTAAGTGCACTAATCCAGACTTTGGAAGATAAGTATCATGTGATGTGTCATATGCAGACTCTCAAAACAGTTGAGAGTAGAACTATGATTTCTAGTGGCAAAGACAGTAGAATGGGGACACAATGGGGAAAGAATGCTTATTACGTTCTACTATTAAAAGAAATAAGTCCTAGTGCCTAGAGTTCTTATTGTTCATTGGTTGTTTGTAGTGAGTGGATTAAATCTAGGGCCTTGTGAATACTAGGAAAATGTGCTCTCCCCAGCCCAGTTAATGTGCAATTAAAAAGTAGAATAAAGGTTAATCTTCAGATCTAAGCCTCTTGAGTAGCTTAAGATATGTGTGTGAGCAACCAGTGCCTGGCTCTTTTTGGTACTTTTAATCACTGGTTCAAAAAGAGTTAATGTATGAATCTCTAAAATGACTTTTTAGTTCTGCTTCTGTATGAATTTATAGGAGTAAGATCCAATATATAGTCTAGGGACTCATACTTTTTTAATATAACTCATTTGTTTGTTGATGTGCATTTCATCGTGTGCTTGTTGGTATATTATGAAGAAGTACATGCATACAGTTAGGGATTGAGTTCATTGGTGGAGGCCTTAAATTCAGTCCAGGACACATAACACATATCATAAAGAAATATATGTATTTTTTAAAATCTAGAATAAAGGGTTTTAGGGTATTGTTTTTTTTTTGTATCTCTCTCTCTGCTTTTCTTTCTTTTTTTTTTTTGCCAGTCCTGGGCTTGAGCTCAGGGCCTGAGCACTGTCCTTGGACTTTTTTTCTCA
The DNA here is from genome assembly GCF_031878675.1 of Megascapheus bottae. Lineage (NCBI taxonomy): Eukaryota > Metazoa > Chordata > Mammalia > Rodentia > Geomyidae > Megascapheus > Megascapheus bottae. The sequence continues at coordinate 1,499,114 of NC_143547.1, forward strand.
AGGCTAGAGCTCTACCACTTGAGCCTCAGCACCACTTCCAGCTTTTTTCTATATATGTGGTACCGAGGAATCGAACCCGGGTCTTCGTGCATGCTAGGCAAGCACTCTACCACTAGGCCAAACTGCAGGCCCGTTTTAGGGTGTTTTTATCGCGAACAAATGGCACTTAACTGAGGAGATGGATATGTTTGATTTGGATATCAGACAAACAAGCACATATATCAAATTATTACATGCCATTTTTTAAAGATCTAGAATATATACTCCTTAAAAACAGATCTGAAGACACAAAATGACTGTGCAGTTGCTAGATGAGTTCCTAAATGCCTGCTCTGAAATTCTACACATAATGCATTGCAGACAGATAGAGACTTTGACCTCCTTCATCCATCATTGCATTTCAAAGCCCTGGGGTCCCATTATCAGGTGACAAGGCCATGGCATTTAGCCATTGACACTTACCCAAGATTGTCAAGGGTGCTGCCAGAGACATTGACTCCTAGTCCTTCTGGCCTGCTTTGCACAGAGGCCAAGTATACTTGTGCAGTCTTAGAAGGGTAGGTGTTCATGGGAGGAGGCTGTGGGCAAGTGCAAGAAAGTGAGAACACACTTGTTATAAGTAGAGTAAAATAAATCCCCCAATAAAATCCACACATTACATAAACGCTAGAGCTGGAAGGAGTCTAGTGGATCATGCCCTTGCACCTCTTTCATCCTTCATCTCTCAGCTGTAATTATCCACTGAGGTTCATGTGGTAAAGGTAATACCATTCAGTTATAAACAAGACGGAGTGACATGCTGGGAGAATGAATAGGATTTGGATAAGCCAGGAAGAAAATGTCAGCAGTAAGTGTTTATTTAAAACTAATGTTTTGAAAGATGGAGATCTTACTATTATAGCCCAGACTGTCTTCAAACTCGCCTTTTTCCAGGCTCAGTCTTCTAAATCGTAGGGGTTATAGGCACACACATTCTGCTGCATGTGACTCTGATACACCTATTATATGCTAGTTTCAATATGGGTATACATGTCCTTACTTTCAAAGACTTTATTGCTAAGCCAGGTGTGGTGTCACATGTTTATAATTCCATTTAGGTGAAGGTAGACAAAGAATAGAGATCCCAGCCCAGTAACAAAGCACAAAATCCTATCTGAAAAATAAAGTAAAGTAAAAAGGAATAGAGGCAAGGCTTAAGTAGAAAATGTTTGCCAAAAAGTACAAGACCTTGAACTCAAACCTCCAATAACAAAAAAACCCTTTGTCATAACAAGGCACTATAACATAGTAATTAATGAATAGTATCATACATTGATTTTCTAAGTACCAGGAGACTTGCTAGATTGTTTATATACATTAATATATAATCCAATTGACAGTGCTGCAAAGGAGAAAACTGTCGACTTCAGGATAAAATTGACCTTCAAAAACGGTAAGTGCTTATATATGGGTGAAGTTAGGAAAGATACGGAGAATGACAGAATGGCTAGCATTGATCAAGATGTATTTATAAACTGATGTGTTGAACTGAAACCACTTTGCACACTACTTAAAGATATTAACTTATTAATTTAACAAAGTGAGAGCTCTTCCAAGGCCACATGGGTAGTGAGAAATACCTGTGCTTTTGCATCTTAAGGAAAAGAGAACCCAAAATGCAATTTAGGCTGGGACAATAATAAGTAAAATGCATGAAACATACATTGATTCCTACAAAAATAGCAAATAATTAACCTTCAGCCATAACAGATGTTTTCAAAAAATAAAAATAAGAAAATAAGGATCACATGTTTGTGGGTCTTGTTGCACTTTGTTAAGACACTGGCCATCAGGAAATCAGAAGAGATGGAAACAAGATTTATATGGAAAAAATAAATCAAGAAATTTAACCAAAAATGTACTGAGGAAGAAGTCTAATCCTCTTAAGAACTTATAATGGATTATAAAGCAACAAAAGTTCACACAGTGCAATAATGGCTCAAGAACAGACAGAAATCAATTAACAGAAGTGAAATAGTAGCCCAGAAGATCAGCTTATTTTACATAAAGTTAAATATTTAATAAAGTATTACAAAACAACACAAAATGGAAAAATGCTTGGCATATGTTGGAGAGAAACAAATCAGGAATGAAAATACATTCTCAACTTTTATCATTTATTAAGTTAAATTACAAAAGAAATTAATCAGTAGAAACCTTGGGCTCTACTAGCAGAGATTTGCAATAGAGCAAAATCTTGATACATAAGGACATATAATGTGAAGCTAATTGAAAGGACCTCCAGAATAGTGAAACAAAAGCCATATAATGAATGATTGTTGTCCTTAATGTAGTATGTTGTCTCTCATCTCCTTTGCTGTCCCTTGGTTATCTCATATTGGTATAGTATCTCACTTTGTTATCTGATATATTGAATTTATTTGTATTTGGATATTTGAAATTTGATAGGGAAGGGGGGAAAACCAAGACGGGTGGGGGGTGTGGGGGGGAGGGAAACGGGTACCAAGACATGTGAAAGGGTATCAATGTATGTGAATTAATGCACCTTCTATCTGGCAAATATCAGGTAACCCTTTTACTAATTACAATTTAAAAAAAAGATACCAACAAACCCAGGTAATTTGAGAGAAGAGTAGAGTCTTGATAGATGAGACAGATATTGACCATGATGCATTGCACTCATAAATTTTCATATTCAACATCTTAGAGATATTTACAAAAGTAAAATAATAACCAGCACAAAATCAGGCTGTAGATATGGTTCAAGTGGTGGAGCACCAGTCATCAGCAAGAAAGCCAAGCAAGCATAAGTCTAGGATACAATGTACATAAGTATTGACATTTTTATAATTTTATATTAAAGTAAAAATGTATTATAAAATGTCCAGACAAACACCTACACCAACTTTCTATTCAAATAATGAATGACTTTTGTACTGATAGAAAAAATCAGTATGTACTGCTTAGTTAATAAAGCTGAAATTCTGAGTTAAAAAAAAAGAAATTAAGGGTTATTTAAAATTATTACATATAGAAAAAATACAAGAAATTTGAAGCTCAAATTCTACTTCTCTTTGACAATCTGGCAAATAATCAAACATGAAAAAGGAAGATGCCAAATGATAGTCACATAATTCATGTCCAACTAAAGAGCATGATTAAGGAAATTGCAGTAATTTAACTCCATGAAATATGAAAATATATGTACAGTTAAATAATTATAGAAGCAATGGTATCATAAAAATATGATATTGAGCCAGGCACAGTGGCTCATGCCTGTAATCCTCGCTACTCAGGAGGATGTGCCAGCCCGGGCACAAAAGACTAAGACACATATCTCCAATTAACCACTAGAAAATAGGAAGTGGTGCTGTGGCTCAAGGGTAGGGTGGTAGCCTTGAGCTGAATTGCTCAGGGACAATGACCAGGCCATTCTCATTTGAAGGATTGTCAAGAAATTACCCACTTTCAAGCTCACTGAGACTGCTGATAAGACTCACTTCTTCAAAGGTTTCTGAAATAAAATCCTGGCTGGCAGCTTACCAGAGGCCATCCTCCTTGTCATGTGAGTCTCTCCAGCTTGACTCATCGAGACTACCATGAGAGAGTGTGGGAATATTTTATAAGTAACAGTCTTCGATAATCCCAAATGTGACCTCTTGTCACTTTTGATATACGTATTGGTTAAAAGCACATTTCGAGATCATGCGTGTACTCAAGAGGAAGGGATTACAGGAGGGTTTCACTATGAGGATTTGAGGATCATTTGGAATACATTAAAGACTATCTACCACAATTGCCTCCTATGGAAATCACTGGTTTCAAAGCATCTTATAAAAGGACATTTTGTAACGCAACCACATCATGTTTCCACTCTAATTTCTAGAAATGCAAACACAACAACTCCTCCATCCCACCATTTAAAAAAAATAAAAGATGACGTGTGTTTATTTTCAAATGTTTTTTATTGTAATTAATAGAAGGGTTACATGATATTTGCCAGATAGATGGTGCACTAATTTCCATATATTGATACCCTTTCACATGTCTTGGTCCCCATTTCCCTCCCCCCCACCCCTACCCCTCGTCTTGTTTTCCCCCCTTCCCTATCCAATTTCAGATAACCAAATACAAATATATCTGATATATCAGGTAACAAAGTGAGATACTGTAACAATATGAGATAACCAAGGGACAGCAAAAGAGATGAGAGATAACATAGTACCTTCAGAACAACAATCATTCATTATATAGCTTATGTTTCTATATCCTAGAGATCCTTTCATTTAGCGTCCTACTATATGGCCTTTTGTATCAAGGTTTTGTTCTATTGTAAATCTCTGCTAGGAGAGCCCAAGGTTTCTACTGATTATGACAAATGAGGGAAACCATTGAGCCTATGTTCCTTGGAGTCTGGCTGATTTCTCTTAATATGATTTTTTTAAGTCTTTCCATTTCCTAACAAATGGAGCAATGCCATTCTTTCTGAGAGCAGCATAGAATTCCATTGTGTACAAATACCACATCTTGTTGATCCACTCATCAACTGAGGGACATCTAGGTTGGTTCCATATCTTTGCTATGGTAAATAGTGCTGCAATGAACATTGTTGTGCTGGTGGATTTAGTATGTCTTTGTTTCTGGATGATTGGGTAAGTGCCAAGTAGTGGAATTGCCGGGTCATAGGGGACTTCTATGTTTAGTCTTTTGAGGCACTGCCATACTGCTTTCCATAGTGGTTGAATGAGTTTGCACTCCCACCAACAGTGTAGTAGTGATCCCTCCTGGCCACATCCCCTACAGCATCTGTTGTTATTTGATTTCTTGATCATGGCCATTCTAACTGGAGTGAGGTGGAATCTTAGAGTTGTTTTGATTTGCATTTGTTTTATGGCCAGAGATGTCGAGTATTTCTTCATGTGTCTATAGGCCATTCTTTTTTCTTCTTCAGAGAAGACTCTCTTTAAGTCTTTGGCCCATCTTTTAATGGGATGGCTGTTTCTTTGGAGATTAGTTTGGGAGTGATTAAATTTTTTGAGCTGTTGATATATTTTAGATATGAGGTCTTTGTCTTTTGTATGGTTAATGAAGATCTTCTCCCACTCTGCAGGATTTCTAGGTAATTTGTTAGCTCTGTCCTTTACCATACAGAAGTTCTGCAGTTTAATGCAATCCCACTTATCCAGACTTTCTCTGATTTGTTGTGTTTCTGGGTCCTTATTAAGAAAGTTTCATCCTGTGCCAAGGAGACCTAGTGTATCTCCTATTCCTTTTTGTGAGGTTTTCAGTGTATTTGCTTTTACCTTGAGGTCTTTGATCCATTTGGAGTTAATCATGGTGTATGGTGAGAAAGAAAGCTCTAAGTTCAGTTTTCTGCAGGTTCTTAACCAGTTCTGCCCGCACCATTTGTTGAAGAGCCCATCTTTCTTCCAATCTATTTTTTGGTTTTCTTATTAAAGATTAGGTGGCCATAACTCTGTGGGTTTAATATCTGGGTCCTCAGTTCTATTCCAATGGCATTCAGGCCTGTTATTATGCCAGTACCAAGCTGCTTTGGTCATTATGGCCCTGTAATAGAGTTTAAAGTTTTCTATTGAAATTCCTCCTGCACTGTTCTTTCTACTAAGAATTGTTTTTACCATAGAAGGTCTTTCATTATTCCATATGAAATTTTGGATTGCCTCTTCTATTTCTATAAAGAATGACATTGGGATATTGAAGGGTTTTGCGTTGAATTTGTAGATAGCCCTTGGCAAGACTGTCATTTTCACAATGTTAATCCTTCCAATCCAGGATCATGGGAGGTTTTTCCATTTCCTCAGTTCTGCTTTAATTTCCTTTATCAGGATTTTAAAGTTTTCATCAAAATGGTACTTTACATTCTTAGTTAATTCCTAGGTACTTTATTTTCTTTTTTCATATAGTTTTTATTGTAATTAATAGAAGGGTTACATGATATTTTCCAGATAGATGGTGCATTAATTCCCATACATTGATACCCTTTCACATGTCTTGGTCCCCATTTCCCTCCCCCCCACCCCTCATCTTGTTTTCCCCCGTTCCCTATCCAATTTCAGATAACCAAATACAAATATATATGATATATCAGGTAACAAAGTGAGATAGTGTAACAATATGAGATAACCAAGGGACAGCAAAAGTGATGAGAGATAACATAGTACCTTAAGAACAACAATCATTCAGTATATGGCTTATGTTTACATCATATTTTAAATGACAAGTTTAACAAACAATTGTTCAAGGGGGGAATCTCTAATTATAATCTCTGGGACTTAGTATTTAGAATTTAATCAAAATTAGGCTAAGGGTTTGTATATCATAGATACATATGAATTCATGAAATAAACATTATGTCTATAGAGTCATAGTTTTTTATGTCTATATAGTTATGTTTGTATTTCCATTACCATGTCCATAGCTTTGGGTATGCAGTTATTGAGTCCTCGCTCTTGTACTCTTTGGATTTAATAGCCACATATTAAGGATACCATGCGCCTTTTGTTCCTTAGGTCTTGACTTGTCTCAGTCAACATGATTCGCTCTAGATTCATCCACTTCCTTGCGAATGCCATTATTTTATCTTGTCTGTTGGCTATGTAGAATTCCATTGTGTATATATACCACATTTTCTGTATCCATTCATCTGCAGTAGGGCATCTGGATTGTTTCCATCGCCTGGCTATTGTGAATAGTGCAGAGATGAACATAGCTGAGCAGGTGTCTTTATAATATCCTGGGTCATGCTGTTCAGGATAGATGCCCAGAAGTGGTATGGCGGGATCATAGGGAAGGTCTATTTTCAGTTCTTTAAGAAATCTCCACACTTCTTTCCAGAGTGGCTGGACTAGTTTACAATCCCACTAGCAGTGCAGTAGGGTTTCCTTTTCTGCACAACCCTGCCAGCACCTGTCATTGTCTGAGTTCAAAATCTTGGCCATTCTTGTTGGGGTAAGGTGGTATCTTAGGGTTGTTTTTATTTGCATTTCCTTTATGACCATAGATGATGAACATTTTCTCATTTGCTTTTCTGCCATTTTAATCTCTTCTTCTGATAGGTCTCTCTTTAGTTCCCTTGCCCATTTAGTGAATGGTTTATTGGGTTTTCAGGGGATTAGTTTCTTGAGTTCCCTGTAGATACTGGATATTAAGCATTTATCAGATGTATTGTTGGTGAATATCTTTTCCCAGTTGGGTGGCTGTCTCTCTTTTTTTGCAACTATGTTTTTATCTGTACAGAAACTTTTTATTTTTTAAGTAGTCCCATTTATCGAGTCTCTCTCCAATCTGTTGTGACCCTGGGATTCTGTTCAGGAATCTGTTGCCTGTGCCTATGAGTTCCAGTGTCTCTCCTACTTTATCATGTAGCAGTTTCACAGTTTCCGGTCTGATGTTGAGGTCTTTGATCCACTTTGAGTTAATGCTTGTGCATGGTGAAAGACTAGGGTCAATTTTTATTTTTCTGCATGTGGCTGCCCAGTCTTGCCAGCACCAATAATTGAATAGACTGTGTTTGTTGCATTGTATATCTTTAGCTCCTTTATCAAATACAAGTTGCCTATAGGTATGTGGTTCTATTTCTGGGTCTTCTATTCTGTTCCACTGATCTTCTGGTCTGTTTTTGTGCCAGTACCAAGCAGTTTTTGTTATTGTAGCTCTATAGTAGAGTTTGAAATCTGATATTGTAATACCACCAGCATTGCTCTTTTTGCCTAGAATTGTTTTGGCTATTCTAGGTCTTCTTGTTCCATATGAATCTTTGGATTATATCTTCAATTTCCGTAAAGAATGTCTTTGGGATTTTGATGGGGTTTGCATTGAATTTGTATATCAATTTTGGCAGTATAGCCATTTTCACTATGTTGATTCTCCCTAGCCATGAGCATGGAATGTCTTTCCATTTCCTAGTGTCCTCTTTAATTTCTTTCATTAGGCTTTTATAGTTTTCACTGAATAATTCCTTTACATCTTTGGTTAAGTATATTCCTAAATATTTTATTCTTTTGGGGGCTATTGCGAATGGGATCATTTTCTTGATTTGGCCTTCTGTTTGTGTATTGTTGGTGTACAAGAAGGCTACTGACTTCTGAAGATTGATTTTGTATCCTGCCACTTTGCTAAAGTGGTTTATTAATTCTAGAAGTTTGGGAGTGGAGTTTGTTGGGTCACTCAAGTAGAGGATCATGTCGTCTGAAAATAAGGATAGTTTAATTTCTTCTTTCCCTGTGTGGATCCCTTTGATGTCCTTTTCTTGCCTTATTGCTCTGGCTAAGGTATCCAGCACTATATTGAAGAGAAGTGGAGAGAGTGGGCATCCCTGTCTAATTCCTGATTTTAAGGTGAATGGTTCCAGTCTTTCACCATTTAGTATAATACTGGCTGTAGGTTTTTCATATATGGCTTTCACTATTTTGAGGAATGTACCTCTTATTCCTATTTTTTTCAGTGCTTTCAACATGAATGGATGTTGTATTTTGTCAAATGCCTTCTCCGTATCCAGAGAAATTATCATATGATTCTTATCGTTAACTCTATTGATATGATGTATTACATTGATTGATTTGCGAATGTTAAACCAGCCTTGCATTTGTGGGATGAAGCCCACTTGATCATAGTGTATGATTTTTTAAATTTGTTTCTGGATTCTGTTGGCTAATATTTGATTGAGGAGTTTTGCATCTGTGTTCATTAGAGAGATAGGTCTGTAGTTTTCTTTTTTTGTTGGGTCTTTCCCTGGTTTGGGGATGAGAGTAATATAAGCCTCATAGAATGAGTTTGATATTGCTCCTTCTGTTTCTATTTCTCAGAAGAGTTTCAAGAGTATAGGTATTATTTCATCTTTAAACGTCTTGTAGAATTCTGCAGTGAATCCATCTGGACCTGGGCTTTTTTTGGTTGGCATTTCCCTGATTGCTTCCACAATTTCATTGTAAGAAATTGGTCTGTTCAATTTGTTTACCTCATCGTTGTTCAGTGTGTGTAGCCTATATTTATTTAAGAAATCATCCATTTCTACTAGATTTTCTTGTTTCTTTGAATATAGGCCCTGGTAGTACCTATTCATTATGGACTGGATTTCTTGGGAATCAGTTGTGATTGTTCCTGTGGGGTTTCTAATCTTGTTTATTTGAGTCTCCCTTTCCTTTTTTTGATTAATCTTGCCAAGGGTCTATTTTGTTGACTATTTCAAAGAACCAACTTTTTGACTTATCAATTTTGTTATAGTAGATCTTATTTCAATCTCTGAAATTTCTCATTTTATTTTTGTTATTTCTGTCCTTCTAGCTGTGTTAGAATTAACTTTTTCTTGCTCCTCTAGGTGTTTCAGTTTTTTTTAAGGTTATTTACATGCTCTTCTTCTGTCTTTTTAATATGTGCCCCTAGTGCGATAAATTTGCTTCTTAGAACTACCTTCGCTGTGTCCCATAAGTTCCTTTGTGATGTTTCTTGATTGTCATTACATTCAAGGAAGTTTTTAATTTCATTTCTGATCTGATCTGTTACCCAGGAGTTATTCAGAAGTGTGTTGTTCAATTTCCATGTGATTGAATGTTTTTTGACTTTGACTGCATTGTTTAGAATTATTCTGACTCCACTGTGGTCTGATAGGATGCATGGGATTATATCAGTCCTCTTGTATCTGCTTAAGTTTTCTGTATGAACTATTATATGATCAATTTTGGAGTGTGTTCCATGTGCTGCTGAGAAAAATGTAAAAAGTTTCGCCGTTGGGTGGAAGACTCTGTGTATATCTGTTAAGCCCCGCTGGGCTATGGTGTCATTTAAGTCGATGGTGTCTTTGCTTAACTTTTGTTGAGCTGACCTGTCATTTGTTGAGAGTGGTGTTTGAGATCTCCCACAATGATTGTGTTTGAGTCTATCTAGTTTGTTTGATGAATTTTGGTGCTCCCGTGTTGGGGGAGTAGATGTTTATAACTGTAATATTATGGGCATGGATTGTACCCTTTACTAATATATAATGGCCATCTCTATCTTTATGTACTGATTTTACTGAGAGGTTAATTTTGTCGGAGATTAAGATTGCTACTCTTGCTTTTTTGCATGGTGCATTATAGTGGAAAATTCGTTTCCATCCTTTCACTTGGAATTTGTTTCTGTCTTTGGCAGTGAGGTGGGTCTCTTGGAGGCAACATATGGATGGGTGGTGTTTCTTAATCCAGTCTGCTGCACTGTGTCTTTTGATTGGATTGTTCAGCCCATTCACATTTAGGGAGATTATGAAGTGGTCAGTGTCCATTTTCATTATTTATTTTTACTTCTAGGTTTCTTTCCCTCTCTTTTTTCCCCTTTTGTGTTTAGTGAATTATAGATGTTTGCTTCTTGATGGGGGTTCTTTGTGTTCTACAATTTGTTCTCAATTAATTAGCATTCTTTGTAACACTGGTTTAGTGTGCACGTATTCATAAAGCTTTCTTTGGAGTGAAATATTCTTGTTTCTCCCTCAAATGTAAATGCTAGTTTTGCTGGATATATCAGTCTGGGTTGGCAGTTGTTGGTCTTCAGGACATCAATGATGTTTTTCCAAGCTTTTCTTGCATTTAGGGTTTGCATGAAGAGATCTGCTGTAATTCGAATTTTCTTCCCATTATAATATAGCTCCTTCTTTGTTTTTGCAGCATTTAAGATCAATTCCTTGGTATTCGGGTCTAGTGTCTTTACTATGATATGTCTAGATGAGTTCCTTCTAGGATCTTGCCTGTTTGGGTTCTTGAAACCTTCAGTAATATGAGTATTTTCCCTTTTGAAGTTGGGGAAGTTCTCTGCTATGATTTTGGTGAATAAAGGTTGCATACCTTTGTCCTGGAATTCGGCCCCCTCCTCAATCCCTATTATATGAAGATTAGACTTCTTTGTTGCATCTGCCAATTCCTGGAGCTCTCTCTGGCAGATTCTAACTGATTTTTCCAAGGTGGCGATTATCTGTTCCAGCTCTTGTGTTTTATCTTCCGTTTCTGATGTTCTATTCTCCATCTCTGTCAATCTGCTGCTTAATGCCTCCATTTTTGCTTGAAGTGTGGACGCTGAGCTGCTCATGTCTGCTCTGAGGGTATTAATCTTTTCTTCCATTTCTCTTTTGAATTTGAGGAGCTCTTTGGAGATTTCCTGCTTATGTTCCTGGAATTGTTTTTGGAGTTCTGTTTTAATCTCTTTAGTCATGTTCACAATCATCTCCTTGAATAGGGTCATGTTTCGTGTCTCTTCAGGTGTCATTTCTTGGGATCGTGACATCTCTCTCATCCCTTCGCTCTTGTTACCTTTTGGGCTTTGCGTGGGACTTTGATTATTTATGTATGTTGTAATTCTTCTTTGCGCTCTCCTCGGCATTGAGAACTATTGTTGTAGTTTGCTCTGTGGTCAGTAGTTAGCGGTCTTTACTTGGATTGGGACCGGTGGTTCTGGGAATATGTGAATACCTGTGGTTCTCATTGATTCCTCTGATGACTAGGTCACAGTTTGCAGTTTTTACAGGTGTTCAGCCTGTTCCCAGAGGCTGTGTGCTGCTGTACGACTAGCTCTCAGCCCAACCAGTGGCCTCACAGTGGACTGTGGGGTGGATCTGCGAGCTTCAGTCTCAGTGTGCTGGGCGGATGGTTGGTTTTCCTGTGCTGCTTCTAGGGGCGGGCCCCTGGCCAAGGGTCTGGGGTTTGGGAGTTTCCAGGGGCTCCCAGCAGTACCAGCAGGTGTCCACTCTGTTCCCAGGGGCAGGGCCCAGCTGAGGATGTGGGCTCCAAGGGCCGAGCCGAGCCTTTCTGATTCTCAGAAAGCTAGCTTGGCTGCTGGTCGGCCCTTCAGTTCTCTGCTGCTTTGTCAGAGAGTCTGTGACTGTGGGGGGCCCCTCGGTGCTGTCTTGCTCAGGATTCCCAGTGGAGGATGCCCGGCTCAAGATTTGAGGGGTACAGATGCTGGCTCCTATTTTCCCGCACACCCCACCCGCTGTTGTAAGGCACGGTCTCAGCGCCCCCCACTCTCCAGACCCAGTGGCCTGGGAGAGGAACCTGGTGGGCGGGTGGGAGCTGGGACACCTCCGCCTCCCCTGGTGGGGTGCTGGGTCTTGGCGTAGCCCACCTGTCAGTCTCCAGTCAGAGGCATGGGAGAGGAACCTGGTGGGTGGGTGGGAGCTGGGACACCTCCGCCTCCCTTGGTGGGGTGCTGGGTCTTACCATAGCCCACCTGTTGGACTCCAGTCAGAGGCCTGGGAGAGGAACCTGGTGGGTGGGTGGGGGCTGGGACAGCCCTGCCTCCCTTGGTGGGGTGCTGGGTCTTAGCGCCACCCACCTGTCAGTCGCCAGTCAATGGCCTGGGGGAGAGGGCTGTTGAGGGAAGGGACAGGATTCTAAATTCCTTGCCCCCCTGCTCCTGCCAGTCTTTCTCAGGTGGGGTGGAGGGGTCTGAGTTAAGTTCCATTGCTTGGCAACAGTCCCGCTTTCCCGATGGGCTTGGGGACCCGCTGCGCTAGTCACGCCTCTGCGTTAGTCTGTGGGTGCTGCACGGTGTTGGAGAATCCTTCACTCCCCTCGGGTCTTGGCCGCCGCCTGTGTTCTGCGTCTGGGTTCTGCTGCTTCTGCGGCTCACTGGCCTGGTCCTATGCTGGTTTCTGCGGGTCGGGGCTGCCCGGCCCGGTGCCCTCCGCTGCTGCTTTTCACAGCTCAGAGCGGCGGCCAGGGGTGGGGGAGGGGGTCCTCGCGTTCCGAATTCTTTGAGAAAGTTGGATGTGAGCTTTATCCGGATTTCTTTTCCGGTTTGAGTCCTTCTCCGTTGCTTTTTGAGTTTGTTGTTGTGGATTTCTTAAGGTAATTGACTTGTGGGACTCCCTGGTTCTCTCTTTTTGTGGGAGAGAGCTAGGCAGCATCCCTATTGTCTCGGCGCCATCTTCCCTACCTCTGGGTACTTTATTTTCTTTGAGGCTCTTGCAAAAGGAGTTGCTTTCCTGATTGTTGCCTTCTTCCTCTTATTGTTGGCATAGAGGAAGGCAGTTAATTTTTGAGGGCTAATTTTATACCCTGCTACCTTGCCAAAGTTTTGAATCAGCTGAAGCAGCTTGGGAGTGGAGTCTATAGGGTTCTTTTTTTTTGCCAGTCCTGGGCTTGAGCTCAGGGCCTGAGCACTGTCCTTGGACTTTCTCAAGGCTAGAGCTCTACCACTTGAGCCTCAGCACCACTTCCGGCTTTTTCTATATATGTGGTACCAAGGAATCGAAGCCGGGTCTTCGTGCATGCTAGGCAAGCACTTTAACCACTAGGCCAAACTCCCAGCCCTCTATAGGGTTCTTTAAATACAGAATCATGTGTATGTACGTTTTTAACATCATTTATTTCTTGTGATTTCTTTTGATTGCCTAAGATTTGTTTAAACAAATCTTATTAGAAATGGGTTTGAGATCCTAATGTTTTATTTTAATTTCTGTAGTATAAGAAACACTATTTTACAACAAAGAATGGGCAATCCATTTGCTGTCTGGTTTATTACTAATTAATTGGAATACCCAGCATAGCTATTCATTTATGTATTATCTATGGCTACACTTTCTTTATTATAGCAGAAGGAGTAAGTCTTGGGACAGAGACTACGTGGCTTGCAAACTTCAAAATATTTGTATGTGGCCCTTTGAATAAAATGCTGCCAAGCCCTGTCGTTCAGCTAGACTGAATGTCACTTGGCTACAGTGCTAAATTCCTCCATTATATAACTTTGATTGCCTTGCTCCTTTTTCTTTCTCATTTTTCATCTCTCTGTCAAATGTTACCTAAAATTTCCATGGATAAATGATCTATGCTCACATTCTGTGTGTGTGTGTGTGTGTGTGTGTGTGTGTGTGTGTGTGTGTGTGTGTGTACTGGGCTTTGAATTCAGGGTTTGGGCACTCACTATCATTTAGCTTTTGTGCTCAAGGCTGGTGTTTTACCACTTGAGCCACAGCTCCACTTCTGACTTTTTGCTCATTGGTTGGAGATTAAGAGTCTCACAGATGGTCTATGCCTCAGTCCTGAAATGTCAGCCTCCTGAATTGCTAGGGTTACAGATGTGAGCCACCAGCACCAGCTGTGCTCCACAGTCTTCAGACAAGATCAATCTCTAGTAGAGATGCTAATCCAGAACTTACATCATTTGTTTTCTTGTTTGTCCTCGTTCAGTTGTAGCATTCACTCGACCTGTGAGCTTGAACATATCAGTAATGTTAACTGATCTTCTCTATGCTGGCCTCTTCTGCAGCATGGTGTGAAAATTCACATGGGCCTGAGTTTTTCTGATTCATCCACTGTCTCTTACTAAGTACCAGCTCAGCAGCATTGATGATAGAGTAGGGAACAAAACAAGGGAGGAGGAAAGAAAAGTCCATCTTGTCCTATATTTGAGGCCCCTGTTCCATCCAGTGGAGTCGAATCACCGGAATCCAGTCACTTTCCACCCGCCTTTATTCCTAGTCAACCTCCTGAAGCGAAACTACATTATTGCCCACTCAAACCTCATTGCTGCTGTTTCCATTTGTTTCTGTCTACGTCTCCTAATTACTTAGGTCATTTCAGATTTTAATTCTGTCTTTTAAAGTGTAACACAGCCATAATTAGGCCATATGTTAATTAGCTAGATGACGTCTTGAGCCTTGTCACTCGTGATGGATGTGGATCATAGGAAAGGGAGTTCAGTGTGAAGAGGTAGTCTGAGGAGGCTGGGGGTGACTTTGTTTAGCAAAATCTACCTTTGAGAGCAGGAACAATGGTGGTGTTCACTGAGGGGAAAGGATGGGGTCACATAAAGAAAAAGAGCTAGAGCTGACCTCTTTTCTTCTCCCGGAATGAAGTGGAAGCCAGAGGCTAAGCATCTACCAGGGATGGCAGAACCTCCTAAAGGACTGAAGTTGGCCAGGGCTGAGATCCACGTCTCCATGGAAGAGGCTATAGGTAAGGTGAGTATCCTTGGAAGATTAGACGGAGACACATCTCTGCCTCTTTGGACACACTAGGGAATGTAAAATATGGACCTGGACCTGATATCTTGGCACTGTCTTTGTCTAGGTGCAATTTACTAATGTAAACTTTCTGTTAACCTTTTTCTGAAATTACTGGCATAAAACAATTGAGCAGGAGATTGGGGAGACCAGGCTACTATTTCCTATTGCAGATATTTTCCAGTCCTTCACTCAGGAGATAGTATTCCCGAAAGCTAATTACTAAGGAGATTCATGATTGGGTGTAGTGACTTGTGAATTGCAAAATTACTGATTTTTCTCTATTTGGCAGTCAGCCCATGATGTGAGGGTAACCTGTTCTGTCATCGCCCAATTACTGGATGAAAAGGTCATCTCGAGTTACCTATTGGCTTGAATTGCAGTGAAAAAAGCATTATACAAAGAACCTCTCAAAGTATACCAAGGTTGGAATTTGGGGTGAAAAGTTTGTGCTAATAAATATTAATATTATTATTGCCAAAATCGTTGAGTTCTAATATATTCCAAACTTTTTTTTGCCAATTCTGTGGTTTGAACTCAGAGCCTGAGCACTGTCCTTGGGCTTTCTTAAGGCTAGAGCTCTACCACTTGAACAACAGCACCACTTCTGGCTTTTTCTATGTATGTGGCACTGAAGACTTGAACCCTGGTCTTCATGCATGCTAGGCAAACACTCTACCACTAGGCCAAACTCCTGTCCCCTATTCCAAATTTTTATACCTCTATTTCTAGTACTCCTAACATTCCTTGCAGAAAATTATTGTCATTCTCATTTAACTAGAAGCATGTGGAGTTTGGATTATACTCAAGGATGACACTGCCATCTGAGACAAAGTTAAAATAGATACTTTTTTCTTTTTTCCTATTTATTTATTTTATTATTGCCATTATTTCTATTATTTTACTGTTAGATATGAAAGCTAGGAATTCATGCTTAGCTGCTGAGTTATATCCTCAGCTCCCCTACCCCCCCATAAATTTGATTAAATGCTAAACTTTGAAATCTATATACTGGGAGCACCAAGCCTTTTCTGTAAAGAACAAGACAGTAGACATTTAAGGCTTTGCCAACCTTGGAGTGCATGTTATAACTACTAAGCTAGGCTATGTCATCCAATGACAGCCACAGATAATATGGCAAGCAATAAATGTGATTCATTCCAAGAAGGCTTATTTTACAGATGCTAAAGACCAAATTCAAGATCATTTTCATAATTCACGAATTAACTACTAATTTTCTATTTATGTGGACATTGTAATCATCTTTTTGTTAATAGGCCATATAAAAGCAGGTGGCATCCTAGATTTGGCCCATAGGAAATGTTTTAGGAAAACTTATGAAAGTAATAAAGTAAAGGCAGTAGAGCTCCATATTCTCCTAAGGGTGCCGTGCGAATTGTGGGAGAGTCTATGGGACTGAAACTGTGTAAGACCAGCATGCTAATTCTGACTGTAGCATTTAGAGTAAATGTAGGAGATTTAGGCATATTTCAAGATCTTGCCTCTTGCCCCCATCATCTTCCAAATGAACTTTTTCACACTTCCACTATTCTGTAATTCTAATCAGAGTGTTCTGCATAAACTGATTCAAATTGAATTGGTTTCATTGGATGGTTTCAGCAGTGATAGGAGAAGAACTAGTGTAAGAATGAGCCTGCACATAATGTCATTAGTTGAGATAAGTTAAGTAGGAGACACCTAATAGCTATAAGGAGAATGACTGGTATATTGGAATCTGAAATTGGGAGAGAAGATAGGACTACAGTTTGAGTATCCTTAGGACTTAGATTGGCATTGGATATGTATTTCAAGGTAGGTGTTTAAAATCTTATCACTATTGACATTAAGGGTAGGATATTTTTTTTTTCACTCAAGGTTTGTTCTTCATAGGGTGTTGTGCAAAATTCTTAGCATCAGACACTAGTATCAACCATTTCCTCCAATTGTGACAACCATCTGGGACGAGACCACCCTCGGTTGAGAATCACTGTTTTAGGGAAAAGTCCAAGGATTCCAATTATTCTAACTTTTAAAGTTAGAAAGAGGAGGAAGGAACGGCAAAAAGATAAGAGTGGCCAAAGAACTAGGAAAACAAATTACCGACCACTGCTTTAATATTAGCTAGACTAAAGCTTATATCCTAGAGCTCATGGCTGAGTCCTATTGAGCTCATCAAATGTCTTTTGTGGAATTCCCCAGTGGTCATAGAGGTGACAGGGACACATGAAGGACTGAGATCAGATATTTTTTCTAACTGTGTGGAGCCTGCAGGTAGTGCAATACAGTGTTTCCTTATAGGGAATGGTGATTAAAATAAAGAGGACATTTAAAATAGCATTTAGAAACCAAAGATAGAGGCCCTTATGTGGGTTTTCTTTCTGATTTTATTTTTAGAAATAATCTCCAAAGAAATAAAAATGTATGGGCTGGGTACTAGAGCAAAACAAGGATAGAAATAGATTTGCTATAATTTTGAGCAAAAGAAAAGAGGATATAAGACCTGTGGCTTTACCACTCTGAGATATAGGATAGGTCATTTGAAATATGATGTAAAAACCAATGTTAATAAATTCTTTAATAAAAATGCAAAAAGGAAAACAAAAAAATAAATAAAACAATTCTATTATTTTTTATCACTTCAATTATTTCACACTTTTGAGATAGGGATGGAACGTAGGGTTTGTATATGCTAGGCGACAGTATACTTACCACTGATCCACATTCTCACCGTGTGTTGTTTTTTTTTTGTGTGTGTGTGTGTGCAGGGGGGTGGTGTTTTGAGACAATTTGTTCTGACAAGTCTCAGGCTGTCCTTGACCTTGCTACCTTGCTATATAGTCCAGGCTGGCCTAGAATTCGCAATTCCATATCCACCTTTTGAGTGCTGGGATTTAGGAACATATCACCAATCTTACCTCACTTTTATGCTTACTTGTAGTTAAAAAATAGTAAAAACTCCAGGCCCCCATAGCTCACACTTATAATCCAAATCAGAATTCTATGGTGTGAGTGTTATATTTTGAATACAACTGAAGCAGATAATTTCTATGACAGTCTGTCTCCAATTAACCAGTAAAATACAAGACTAGAAATGTGGATAAATTGATAGTGTTCCAGTCATGAATAAGCAAGCCAAATGAGAGCGTGATCCTTGAGTTCAAGCCCTGGTACTGGCATACAAAAAATAGCGAAAAGATGTGAATTATCTCTTAGTACGTTTTTAAATTGAAGATCTATGTCTTGATAAAACCTCAATATGCAGACTAAATTCATTCCTTCATAGTGAAGTTAATATTACTGGATGTGAGTGTTTTTTTAGCTAGATGCATAACAATAAAGAACCAAAGAAAAGGAAATGCATGCTTTCCCCATTCCCCTTTTCATTTAAGCCTTCTTACTCCAAAATCAATAAACTTTCTTAAGAGGTTATTGTGCAGAAGAACCTAGTGATGTCTGGGTGAAGAAATGGGTTTCCGTAAGTGTTTAGAAATAAGAATAATAGTTCTCCTGGCTGTAGTAGTAGGTACTCAAGTCCAAACATGCAGCAAACATTTTCAAGAACTATATACGATACCTTATGTCCCCCAGAAAGAGTGCAGTAAAAAGTTATATCATTTTTATTGACTTATGTGAGTGTGTGTGTGTGTGTGTGTGTGTGTGTGTGTGTGTGTGTGTGTGTGCGAATGTGATTCCTGGGGCTTGAACTCAGGGCCAGATTACTGCCCCTGAGTTTTTTGTGCTTAAGGCTAGGTAGTGCTCTACCATTTGAACCCAAGTTCCACTTCCAGCTTTTTTGGTGATTAAGGCCCTTTGGACTGTGATCCTCTGATCTCAGCCTCCCAAGTAGCTAGGATTACAGGTATGAGCTACTGGTGTCTGGCTTGATTGAATAGTTTTAAACAGATGTGGTCTTTTCTGCTTTTGACCTTGTACTATGGTTATGTAATACATTCTCCTTTGTGAAAGTCAAGCAAAGGGAACACAGAATTCTTTTTTTTGCCAGTCCTGAGGTTTGAACGCAGGACCTGAGTACCGTCTTTGGGCTTTTTCCCCAAGACTAGAACTCTTCCACTTGAGCCACAGCACCATTTCTGGCCTTTTCTATGTTTGTGATACTGAGGAATCGAATCTGGGTCTTCGTGCATGCTAGGCAAGCACTCTACCACTATGCCAAATTCCCGGCCCCAAGGGAACACAAAATCTTTTTATTGTGTGACTTCATGTGAGAAGTTGAAATAAAACCTGTTATGACAATTGTGCATCTTAGGATCATTTACTTTTTTAAAAAAAATTTAATGTTTATTTATTTATTCAAATAAGGGAAGGGAAGGAGAAAAACAAGATGATGAGACAAAGGACAAAGGATGAACCAATGTAACAGCAATAGTCACAAGACAATATGTTGGAAATAAACTTTACAACTTGGGAGGGGGTAGGGGAGGCAAAGTGGGAGAAATACATGGGAAGGGATAACAATATCCGAGAAGTAATATACTCATTACTTACAAATGTAACTGTAACCCCTCTATTCATCACTCTTACAACAAACTTTTTTTAAATTTTTACATCATATTTTAAATGACAGGTTTAACAAACAAGTGTTCAAGAAGGGAATCTTTATTTACAATCACTGGGTCTTAGTATTTAGGACTTAATTGAAATTAGGCTAAGGGTTTGTATGTCATAGAAACATATTAATTTATGAAATAAAACATTATGTCTATAGAGTCATAGCTTTTTATGTCTATATAGTTATGTTTGTATTTCCATTACCATGTCCATAGCATTGGGTATGCAGGTATTGAGTCTTTACTCTTGTACTCTTTGGATTTAATAGCCACATATTAAGGATACCATGTGCCTTTTGTTCCTTAGGTCTTGACTTGTCTCAGTCAACATGATTCGCTCTAGATTCATCCACTTCCCTGCGAATGCCATTATTTTATCTTGTCTGTTGGCTATGTAAAATTCCATTGTGTATATGTACCACATTTTCTGTATGCATTCATCTGCAGTAGGGCATCTGGATTGTTTCCATTGCCTGGCTATTGTGAATAGTGCAGAGATGAACATAGCTGAGCAGGTGTCCTTATCATATCTTGGGTTATGATGTTCAGGGTAGATTCCCAAATGTGGTATGGTGGGATCGTAGGGAAGGTCTATTTTCAGTTCTTTAAGAAATCTCCACACTGCTTTCCAGAGTGGCTGAACTAGTCTACATTCCCACCAGCAGCGTAGTAGGGTTCCTTTTTCTCCACAACCCTACCAGCACCTGTCATTGTCTGAGTTCAAAATCTTGGCCATTCTTGTTGGGGTAAGGTGGTATCTTAGGGTTGTTTTTATTTGCATTTCCTTTATGACCATAGATGATGAACATTTTCTCATTTGCTTTTCTGCCATTTTAATCTCTTCTTCTGATAGGTCTCTCTTTAGTTCCCTTGCCCATTTAGTGAATGGTTTATTGGGTTTGGGGGGGATTAATTTCTTGAGTTCCCTGTAGATACTGGATATTAAGCATTTGTCAGATGTATTGTTGGTGAATATCTTTTCCCAGTTGGTTGGCTGGCTCTCTACTTTTGCGACTATGTTTTTGTCTGTACAGAAACTTTTTATTTTTAGGTAGTCCCATTTATCGAGTCTCTCTCCAATCTGTTGTGACCCTGGGATTCTGTTCAGGAATCTTTTGCCTGTGCCTTTGAGTTCCAGTGTCTCTCCTACTTTATCATGTAGCAGTTTCACGGATTCTGGTCTGACGTTGAGGTCTTTGATCCACTTTGAGTTAATGCTTGTGCATGGTGAAAGACTAGGGTCAATTTTTATTTTTCTGCCTGTGGCTGCCCAGTTTTGCCAGCACCAATAATTGAATAGACTGCATTTGTTCCACTGTATATCTTTGGCTCCTTTGTCAAATACAAGTTGCCTATAGGTATGTGGTTCTGTTTCTGGGTCTTCTATTCTGTTCCACCGATCTTCTGGTCTATCTTTGTGCCAGTACCAAGCAGTTTTTGTTATTATGGCTCTATAGTAGAGTTTGAATCTGGTATTGTAATACCTCCAGCATTGCTCTTTTTGGCTAGAATTGTTTTAGCTATTCTAGGTCTTTTCTTTTTCCATATGAATCTTTGGATTATATCTTCAATTTCTGTAAAGAATGTCTTTGGGATTTTGATGGGGATTGCATTGCATTTGTATATCAATGGGACTGACAAAATTTATCTTCAATTCTACATTGAATTAGAGGGTATCCATTGCTTGCTCTGTGGCAGCATAAATCCCTTGCTGGTGGAGAGCATGCCCTGTCTTTTCTCAATAGGGAATGCTCAATAACCTCTGTTTGTTAAGTAGCCATAACAACCCTCAGCAATGGTAAATATCACTATTCAATCAGGTTTTGTTTTGTCTGTTGTGGGCCTTGAACTCAGATGGTGTGTGCCGTTCCTATGTCTCTCTGTGCACAAGGCTCTACCTCTTCCGCCACAGCTCCACTTCTGGCTCTTTCTATATTAATTGGAGGTAAGAGTCTTCAAAATTTTTCTGCTCTGACTGGCTTTGAACCATGATTTGCTTATCTCAGCCTCCTGACTAGCTAGGATTACAGGTGTGAATTACCAGGACCAGGTGTCTATAAGACTTTTTCCTGGAAAGCCAGAAGAGTCAACTCTCAGCAGCAGCAGAGGAGTGCAGGACTGAATCCATTGAGGCCCGATGGGGGGACATGGGAACCCAACGCATCAGATCACACCTGGCTAGGCTGGAATGCTCCACAGTAAGGTGGATATTGGCAGATGCAGGCTTTTCCTGACAAGTGTGGAAGGGGGAATGGGGCTTCTGAAAGCTTCCCGGGGCCCAACACTGGCGTTTCTGGAGATGACTTCCATCCCCCCAGGCCTAAACTTAGTGGTAGCATCCAGCCTCCAGGGGGTCCAGGAGCCCTGAGCAGGGCATGGAGGGGCGCACAGTCTCCAAAAAGGGAAAAGAGAAGCAGCTCTTCAGGCAGTGGCTGTGGAAACGAGGGCCCTGGGCTCCTTGCCCCATGCTGGGCTGTGTGTTCCTTAGGGAGAGGGCCAGTCTGGAGAGATGCTGCTGGTTCCAGCTGCCTGACAGGTGAGTGCCTCCTGCTGTGGGGCTGGACCTTGCTCAGGATCATTTATTTTTATGATCAATTCTACCTTGTAGATTCATTTTTGTTGCAATGGATGCTTTTATATTAACAAAACATAACAAGTTTTATTTATAAGTGACAAAGGAGAAGAACTCAGATCACGAACTTAAAATTGCTCTTAATAATTATGTAATCATAAAGTCTAATGATAGTGGAAAGTCTGGAATGAAACAGGAATCTTAGTCTTTAGTTTTTTTTTTTTTAATTTTGAGGGTAGTGCAGGACTCCTCTAGGTTTGCTAAAGATTGCAATATTTTACACAACACGTCTTTAAATTCCCTGAGAAGCAGAAAGTGGGTATGGCTTGTCTACTTTTTTAAGGTGAGAATTTCTACTTCAGCAGACTTTGGGGAGGGCAAGCTTCATCTATCTTGCTGATATGTCTAAGAAGTGATCTATTTATATTACAAACCATATGCAGAACCTGGCAAGCCTCCCTGTAAATGAGCTCATAAGCAGTGCCCTAAAGTAGGAGCCGGGAGGGGGTGGGAAGACATTAGGGACCTTTCACAGCCATTATACCTCTTGGTGCTGATTAAACAGGAAGGATAAACAAAATCTATGATTTCTGACAGGAAGGATAAATAATGAATGCCTGTCAAGGCAAACTGAGTGTTCTCCTTGGTGTTATTTACAAGATTGCCAAAGCCAACTTCCTAAGGACTTGAGGACTTTTTAATGGGGTTTCTTTTGTGTGTGTGTGTGTGTGTGTGTGTGTGTGTGTGTGTGTGTGTGTTGTATAATTTTCAAGTGCAGATTTGTTTTACTGATGAGTCTCCATCAAAGTGTGTATATTTTAGCTAGCTAGTTCAAATCAACTAGGATTTGTAGACCATTTATCTAATGTTAAGTAATTAGATTTATCTGTAAGGAAATAGAGGAGTTGCTGACCTCAAAATGCTCCCAGACATAAAGGAAAGAGACAGAAAAAAAGGAATTGTATTATAAAATGTCAAGCACATGGAGGCAAGCACATTCATGGCTCAGAGAATGGCAAAGAGGCGGGGGGGATGGGGGAATACCATGTGCTGTATATGATACTATGGCTTTTGCAGAAGGATACATTCTTGGAGTGTATTGAGCTTTGTACAAAAATATTAAATTATTGTGCTTCTATTTAGATGGGTGTTATATGTATGTATATATGCACACACACAGATATGTTTTTGCTCCAAGTAATCTGAACGAGTCTGTCTCTTATTAGTTACTCATATCCACATGATTTTGGTTCTTCTTTATTTTGTTTCAATGAGTGTTTTACTGTAATTTGAATGGAGGGAAATGCATAAGGGAACAGATCCATTTCATAGTACAGATTAGTCAGAGGTGCACGACTCTAATATTGAACTTGAATATCCATGGCCTATCTTTCAGGGAATGTTTTGTACAGATACACCTTTACCTGTAGCACCATATCAAAACTTCCTTAATAAAATATACCACAGTCTGTTCTTAGTAAATAATTTATTTACTCTTACACCCACATATACCTGGATAGGGTAGCCATTAAGTGCCTGAAAACTGTCTCAGTGCCTATTCTGCCTTTGAGAGACACAGAAAACTGTGGATGTGAATAATACTTTCTCCCTTCTCCATATTCTTGCCATGAGCAAGAAGTAGCAATATAAACACTTTAATGAGATGGCCAGGTTAGCTATAGACATATTGACAGCAAATCAGTTAGAGCTTGTATTCAGCTGCTAATAGTTAAAGAAAGAAAGAAAAGAAAAAAATCCTAAGTACTCTCTCAAATTTGTCCAATATATCTCCTTTTTTCCAAGCATAAACTAAAGAGGAAATCAATTACCCACTATTTATTGCTGCTTTCACTCCTATTTTTTTTATTAAAAGGAAGTAGTATACATTAGTCAGAGTTCCCAAAGAAGCAATATATGTGGGCAATATCAGTATAGATAGGCTTTTATATAAATGTATCTGTGTCTCCCTATCCTATTCATATTATCTATAGCTATGTAATCTGTTTCATATTCTATCTTATTATCTATAGCGATGTAATCTATATTATATTCTATCTGTCTTCCTATATATATGTATATATGTATAAATATATATATTGCAATTAATTGGCTCTGGTCATTACGAAGGGCAGATTGATATGTACTAAGTTCTTTTTTTTTCCCCAGTCCTGGGCTTGAGCTCAGGGTCTGTGCACTGTCCTTGGACTTTCTCAAGGCTAGAGCTCTACCACTTGAGCCTCAGCACCACTTCCAGCTTTTTTCTATGTATGTGGTACCAAGGAATCGAACCCAGGTCTTCGTGCATGCTAGGCAAGCACTTTAATCACTAGGCCAAACTCCTGGCCGCGTACTAAGTTCTGTAGGGTCAACAAGTTGCCCACTCAGGAGAGCTGATGGTATATCTAAAAGCTTCAGATCCAAGAAAAGCTGATGTTTTGATTTCATTCTGAAAGTAGGAGCAAGTTGATGTCCTAAGTTGAGGGCAGTCAGGCAGGAAGACTTAG
The DNA here is from genome assembly GCF_031878675.1 of Megascapheus bottae. NCBI lineage: Eukaryota > Metazoa > Chordata > Mammalia > Rodentia > Geomyidae > Megascapheus > Megascapheus bottae. Next base: position 1,523,744 of record NC_143547.1, read on the forward strand.
TCTTGCTCTAGTAAAGGTCAACCTTTCTGTTCTGGTCACACTTCAACTGACTGGATAATGTTTATCCACGTTAGGAAGGAAAGTTTGCTTTAGTCCATTTACAGATTTAAATGTTAACCTTATTGGGAAATACTTGCAACAATATCCAGATTAATATAAAATGAACTATCATAGAGGGCTTCTGTTCTACCTTGGATGAACATTAATAGATCATTCAATATGAAATGCATTCGAGAGTGGAGACACTAGTTGGATGAGAAACATGGGTGAACATAGAGCTATAGAGATCAAATCAGATGACATAGTGACCATATTTGGAATCATCAACTACCTAGCATATGCCTAGCTGGCAAAAATGAAAAGATTGACTACCTCTTGCTAGGACACTAAAACTACCTGCAAGGCTGGGTCCTTGAAGCTTGGCCATTGCCAAGGAGGAAGATAAAGTAATCTAGAAAATCCCTTCTCACAAAAGATGCTGGTTTGGGGGGATTAGTGTTCTGCTTCTTAAGCCTATTTTTAGAAGATAAAAATGATATTCCATTGGACTTTATTTCATTTCCTCTGTAATAAATTCTGGTCTTTTCCCAGACAGCTGGATGACTGAACATTCAAGGGTGTAGGTCACATCACAGAGAAGGCAAAAAAAAGTAAAGCACAATAGAGATATTAAAAAATAAAAATTCTATTGTGGGAATTCTACTTTATAAATTTATGTTTAAATAAAATAAAATACAACTTTTTTGCCTTTCAAATTTATGTGATTCTTGATGTACAAATTGTAGACAAATTTTGTTACTATGCTATTAAATCTTCTGTCACTGTGGTAAATACCTAGAAGAAACAACTTAAAAGGAGGAAGGAGCCAGACGCTGGTAGTTCAAACCTGTAATCCTAGCTACTCAGGAGGCTGTGATAGTAGGATGTGCTTTGAAGCCAGCCTGGCTAGAAAAGGCCATGAAAACACTTAACTCCAGTTAACCGTCTAAAAACCGGCAGTGTAGCTATGGTTCAAAGTGATAGAGCATTAGCCTGGAGCAATAAAGCTTAGGGAAAGTGCTGAGACCCTGAATTCAAGCCCCATGACTGAAAAAGAAAATGGAGAAAGGATTTATTCTGGCATAGCTTCAGTTCTGGTGCACAGATGGCTTGCTCTAATGCTATAGGCCCATGGTGAAAAAGAGCATGTTTATAGGACAATATAGTGAAGCATGTAGCATCCAGAACAGAAAGAGCAAGATAGAGAGGTACAAAACAAGATATAACCTCAAGCTCTTTGTGTGGTAATCTACTTCCTTCAACTAAATCCATTTGGAGCCACTCTGAGAGCACAGTGCCATATTTGCTTTGTATTACTTGTTTGGTTGCAGTACTTTTTGAATCTGAGTATACTTTCAGTAAAATTTTTATCCTGACTCATTTCTGCCTATTAACTCACAGTGATCTCTACAATATAAACATTTAGTGTACTTTAATATATTGATTTTTCAAAAGGCTTTGAAAGGAGTGGCAACCCAGAATTATAGTTTGAAGTCTTTTCTTTAAAAATAGTGACTTGATCTGCATTGAATTTATTTACTTACCTTCCTTTTCCTTGTTAAGTGACCTCTATATACATCCAAATCTAGCTTTGATTGAGGTCATTTCAGGTTAATGTGACTTCTCCAAATACTAATTTGTTGTTCAAAATTAAATAATTGAGAGACCGCCTGTAATATGCAAGTCTTAATAGCGATCTTTTTGATGGAATAATTTTGAAGGAAAGTGTGCCTTAAATTTGGGTCCATATAGAATTTTGGAAAGAAGGATCATTAAAAATGTTGGACAAAGAGAAGTCACATAAATCTTTCGTAAGAGTAGAAGAAAATGGAGAGGAGCATCTGATTTTGAGAAACACAAAATTGTGGTATAAATTATATAATGTAAAGATAGTGATAAAAGACCAGTGGTAATTTCAGTTAGTGGCTTGTGAGGAGCTAGACTTGGATAGAAATTTATTTATAATAAAAGCATCTTGCTACTTTCTTGTGGCTCATGGCAGTAATCCTAGCTACTCAAGAGGCTGAGATCTGAGGATCGTGGCTTGAAGCCAGCCCTGTTAGGAAAGTCCATGAGACTCTTATTTTCAATTTGTCTCAAAAAAAGCCAGAAGTATCACTGTGGCTCCAGTGGTAGAGCACTAGCCTTGAGCAAAAGGATCCTGGTGATAGTACCCAGACCTAGAGTTCAAGCCCTAAGATTGGCAAACAAAAAAAAAACAAATAAAAAAGCAAGCATCTTCATTCACTCTATTATGTTATAATGAAAACATAAAAGTTAATGCTGGATAGTATACTGTGGAACATTATACTAGTTACTGTGCTGGAGCTATGGGGAGACAGATGCTTCAATGTGAAGACACAGGTCAGACAAAGTCATTCAAGCTGGCCTTGCAAGAGTTAATGAGAGACAGTAAATTTCCAGTATAGACAAGATGACCTTTGAATGGTCATGTGATAAAAGAAAGAATTCATCTGTTGGTTGACCTTTAAAATCCCTTTCTGCCCTAAGAGTCAAAGGCCTACTGATATTAAACAGGGCAGAGAAATCAGAGAATATCAGGGTTAGAAAAGAATTCAAGAGGTCATTGGCTTTATTTCCTACTAAAGAAATATGGTCTTTCTATTATCTTATTGAAACTAGGCATCCCCAGATTTTTTTTTATCATTATTAAACTTCAACTTTTAGAAAAGTGTTAGGTTCACTGTAAGAATGAGTAGAATACAAACAATTCTCATATGTTCCCTGCTCCTGTACACAGGCACAGCATATCCTATTATTGACAGTCTGTACTTAGTCTATTTGTTACATTGAAGGAACCTACATTGATATACCCTTATCACCCATAGTCTATAATTTATGTTACAGTTCCATTCATGTATGCGCATGCATATGTGCTCACACACACACACACACACACACACACACACACACACACACAGAATCCAATCTAGGGTTCCAATCTTATGTTATTCACTTCACAGGTTTTGAGAAATATATAATGACATGTACCCACCAGTACAGTATCCTCCAAAATAGACGCATTACCCTAAAACTCCTATATACACTGTTTACCCATCTGTCTCTCACTGTTGTCTCCGAAAAGCCAGTAGGGATTTTTTTTGCCAGTCCTGGGCTTGGGCTCAGGGCCTGAGCACTGTCCCTGGATTTTCTCAAGGCTAGGGCTCTACCACTTGAGCCACAGCACCACTTATGGCTTTTTGCTATGTACATCGTACCGAGGAATCAAACCCGGGTCTTCATGCATGCTAGGCAAGCACTCTAACACTAGGCCAAACTCCCGGCCCGCCAGTAGGGATTTTATAATCCCCATAGCTTCACTTTTCCCAGAATGTCCTCTATTTGGAATTACAGAATCTATAACCTTTGAAGGTTGGCTTCATTCATTGAACAATATACATTTAAAAGTGCATCATCGTTTTGTGCATGCTAGGCAAGCACTCTACCACTGGGCCAAACTCGCAACCCAATAATCTAGCATCTTAATGCACTGAAAGTTTTAGAAGGGTTGGGAAATATGACTGGAAGGTTTCTTTGAAAAATATATATTCAACATATTTCAATTCATATTGAAAAAAGGAACATCTTAATAACAGTGTTGACCTTTATTTGGGTTTTTTCATCCTAGTTTTTCTTCAGAACCTCCATTGTAATTGTTATTTGATCATAAATAGAGGAGGTGGATATCTATTTGTTCAGTTTATCAAATGTTTTCCTGAATGTAAATAAGACTATTTAAAGAAATATTTTTTTTCTACCATCTGGTACTAAGAATATGAATTTGTACAGATTTCCCTGAGTAATCTCTTGCAATATTCTTGGCACAGTTTGATGATGACTCTTAAGCTTTTTCGTCATGTACTCGTAATCTGTCTCATAAAAATAAATGAAACTGTGATTTTCATTTACAATGTACCATGTCTAATTCCATGTGTTTATTCCATCAATTGATAGATGTTTGAACTTTGTATTGCCTGTATGTTTTATAATGCCTCAGGAGAATAAAATGAGCGTTGTTAAGTACATCTTTTAAGGCAGAGCAATGAGTTGGGAAGGGGGAGTGACACTTCAGTTTATGTGATGGAATAGTCTCATTTATGACATTCTACTCAGAACATAGTGAAAAGTGGAAATGGAAAGAAAAAGATAACACTGATTTTCACTGCAAAGTGGCGGCACAAGTTGGTGGCATAGAGCTTTTATTCTTAGCAAAACTGCTAATAGGATGGATAATTACCAGAAGACAGTTCAGGCCAAGGTTTCATCGTTCTTCCATATTACCTTGTTACTGCTTAAAGGATTTAAGACACCTCAAATGGGATGGGCTTCTGTGCCTTTTGCTGTTACTGTTTTAAGTTACAAATAGTTCTGGTACATCTCGATGTAAGTGGCTATTTGACTTTGGAATTTTGCATTTGGGCTATACTGTCATCTATTCTTGAATATTTTTGTTTAGCTGCTCTAGAAAATGAGGAAGCCTGAATTTATATTTGTAAAATTCTTTACCACCTCTAGTTAAATATTTCCTTTCATTGTTTAAAAATAATTGATGTGTTCCACCACATATTTCTTTCATGTACTAGATGGCTAGGATTTTAGAGAATTGATTATAAAATATTTTCAATACGTCCAAAAAAAGTGCATCATCGTTTTTCATGACTTAATATCTCATTTGTTTTGGTTGCTGACTAATATTTCATCAAGTAAACCATAGTGTCTTTATTTATGCACCTCCTATAACACATCTCAGTTGCGCCCAAGTTTTGGCAACCACAAATAAGACTGTTATAAATATCCATGGACAGGTTTCTGTGTGGCCTGAGCTTTCAGTTCTAGGGGAAAGTACCATGAAACACCATTGCTGGATCATACAAGAGACTACTTAGTTTTATCATATACTGCCAAACTAACTTTCAAAGTGGCTGTATCACTATACATTTCTATTTGCAACGATGAGAATTTCTAGTGTTTCACGTCCTTGCTGGCATTTGGTTTTGTTGATTTAGTATATTGGTTAACCGTACTTAGCTTATTTTTTATATGCTGACTATACTAATTCACTGTCAGAAATTCACATAATCTTTAATACCTAGAGAAATGAGGACTTTTCTAGGGGAGCAAACTGAGGTAAAGAATACTTTTAGATTCTCTACTTGGACCCTGAAGGATTTCTATCTGGGCTGTGGGTAATGTACCTTTATGTAGCAAGTAGCTCATAAAATATATCTTTCTGTCCATCTCTAGTCTCCTCTGCAATTAGGTTGGGCTTTTGCCTGACTTTGGCCAAAGGAAATATGAGCAGAAGTGGTACCAAACTGTAGCTCTGATAACCTTGGGAAAATATGTCGTTTAGAAGAAGCAGTTGTAAGGGGCCAGAGACTGAGTTTGGGCCCAGAATGACCCTATGAAACACAGTTTAATGCTGTCTCTCTGCAATAGATCTTATTTTACTAAGCAAATAAGATACCATGGTTAATTTGTTTCTTTCAGTAAACTCAGCTTATTCTAATTCATATACCTATCTTCTCTGGTACCCTTAAGTTGCTACTTGGTTCTAATTCTGTTTTGTTTTGTTTTGGGACAGTGGTAGGTATTAAATTCTGGGCCTGGGTGTTGTCCCTGAGCTTTTTAACTCAAGGTTACCGACCTGTTCCCTGAGCCACAGCGCCACTTCTGGTTTTCTGGTGGTGAATTGGAGATAAGGGTCTCAGAGACTTTAGTGCCTGGACTGGCTTTGAACCACAATCCTTAGATCTTAGACTCCTGATTAGCTAGGATTACAGGCGTGAGCCACTGCTCCTAGTGCTTGGTTCTAATTCTTTTCTGGTCCATCTAGTTGGACCTCTCCTTTGTTTCTAAGATAAACTTCCACTTCTGAACCCTTTAGTGACATTTTGACAACCTGACCTATCTTAGTAAGGCTTTTAGAATTAGCAGTGTCAATAAGCTTTTCCCCAATTCATTCCTGATAAAAGATCTTTGCAGTCCTATGTTCGGGTCTTCCATTGGCTGTTCAAAGATTTCTCAGTTTCACTAGTACTAAGGCTCCAATCTTGAACCTGCCTGGTGACAAGTACTTTTGGCAGACAAGTTCCATATAAGGCAATCTGTTTATGAGTCTAACTTTACTTTTCAGATATGATACTTTTAAAGTGATTTTATTGAAGTTGATGAAAATTGTTATTTTTGATCGACCTAGATATTCTGAAATTATGAGAGTATACTTGCTTTCTTTACATGTTAGACAATTGAAAACTGACATATTTTTTGACTTTTTATTAAAAGATTATATTAACACTGATGTTTTACATCATATTTCAAATGTCAAGTTTTTAACAAACAAGTATTCAAGAATGGAATCTCTATATGCAATCACTGGCATATAAATTTAAGAACAAATTAAAATTAAGCTGAGTCTTTGTATGTCATAGATACATATTGATCTATAATAGATTAATATGTCTATAGAATATATATCCCATAATGGACTCAGCTTAATTTCAACTTTGAAAGCTGACATTTTTTTTCAAATTTCTACTCTTATCAAGGGTGCCTTTTTATCCAGATAACTATATATGCATTTTTACAAATATAAAAACTTCTTCATGATAAAAACTGGAATGATGAAAAGATACATATTTTAGTCTAAAACATTATTCTATCTAGCATTGTGCATTTAATATAAAAAAGAATGAACTTGTTTAAAGAAATAATAAGCCATGCATAAGCTATCTGATTATATACCTATCATCCATCTGCTTTTTATACATCTTTTAGTGTTCCTGGTAAGATTTCACTTTGGGTAGAAACTTGGCAAAGCCTTAGTCTCACAGCAATTTTTAAAATATAAAATGTGAGAAAAGGAGAAAAGGATCTGTCATATTTTTCAATTACAAAAGCATGGGGCAAGGAATAGCTTCTTTATCTTCTTTTCTTTTTCTGAACTTGGGAAGTCAAAAGGAGGAGGGTTGGAAGAATAAAACTGTAGCACCTTTCAGCTTTTGAAAAAAAAATCATAAAACTTGCTCTAGGTATCTAAACGGGAGTGATAACCATTGACCTCTCAGAATTCAAGGAGGCTACTGTAATTTAAAGGTACACTAAGAAGAACCAATACTTCATGGTATTTTCCCAATGTCTCTTGTCTTCAAAGCCAGAAGGACTGCATATTTCTTTCTAAGTTCAGAGAGGCTTTGAGAACCTGCTATTGCCATCTGGTTCCATTTAGCACCAATGCCTGTTTAATCCTAACGTCATGGAGCTTTCCTTCCCTTTTGCATTTCCTTCCTCTTTTATCAAAGCAGTCAAATAGCACCCAAGCATCAAGGCTAAAAGAACAGATCTATATCTGAAAATGTGTGTATGTGAAATAAAAGAGGGGAGGGGGAGGAGGGAGAAAAAGGGAGAAGCAGAGGGAGGGGGTGAATGATAGACCAGCATCAAGTAAGTTTTATAGGAAGCAGAGTTTGGGGCAGAGAGTTGGGCCACAGCATTGGCTGAGTCTAATGGAGGTTCAACTGGCCCTGTTTGAAGGAAACAGGTTAGAGGCTAGGTCAGTCCAAGTGATGCTTTTCTCCATGCTTTCCTCCTTTGTTTTACCTGTCTTCTGTTCTTGTCCTTTCCTTTCTTAATTTCCTATAGTCTTCTTTCAATCATTTCACCCTACTTCTATTCCCTTAGATTCTTCTTTGTTTTTCCTATGGCTCATGTGCTCTTCCCAAGGTAGCACCAACTGTGCTGCATGGGAAAAGTTACCATAGCAGGGCTGATGCTACTGTGTTCAAATTCACCATTTTCAAGTTGGTACTTAGATGAGGCCTAAGAACTTTGCTTTAGAAATGGTCTGTATCTGGTAGGTTGTTTTGTTTACCTAGGGCACTACATAGCAGCTTTCTTCTGAGAATCTCGAGTTTTGGCAATTGTGGGTGGTTATTGTGCTTCCATGTCAAATGCCTAGAGAGTCATAAGCAACCTAGAGAAACTCGGCAAACACGTTTCTGACTTTCATTGCTAGAAGATGGAGCACCGTCCTTTTTGGTGGGAAGGAGAGAACATACAGAATGTGTGCATGATTCCTCCAGGCACTTCCTGATGCCTTGAGCCATTCATGAGAGCTGTCAAACACAGAAAGCATGAATACGCCTGTTTCTGAATCTTGTCAGGTTTCCGGCAAGTACCTGATCTAAGGACTTCTGAAAGATTGCAAAGCTAGAGATTTCCTTTGGTCTTGATGATGTAGTATTCAAAAAATTGACAGATGATTGCTGATACTTTTACCTTATGAAAATTATGACTCCCTGGGTCTGGGAATTTGGCCTAGAGATAGAGTGCTTGCCTAGCATGCATGAAGACTCAGGTTCAATTCCTCTGTTCCACATACATAGAAAAAGCTGGAAATAGTGCTGTGGCTCAAGTGGTAGAACTCTAGCCTTGAGAAAGAGCAAAGAGAGTGCTCAGGCTCTAAGTTCAAGTCCCAGGACTGGCAAAAGGATTATGATTTCCTGTTGGCAAGAAACTTAACAGAGGTGACAATGAATGGAGACTACATATATCTCCCACTGGCAGAGTGCTTCTTATACATGTGTTGTTAAACTATCTCTGTGAGGTCATTGTATCACTGTGCTTTGAATATGACTTATCAAAGATTATATGGGATTTGTACATAAATATATTTGAACCCATAGTACTACACATATGTAATGTTTATGTTCTCATCAGAATGTAACAGTATTATCTGTCTGTAACACTGGCTTATTCTGTATTTCATTTATCATTTTGTATTTAATCTAGCATAGTGACTGCTATACATTAGTTGTTAAATATTCATTAAATAGAACTGAAGCACTGAAGTCCTGCCTCTCCCAACTTCTTTATAATCTTTTCAAAACACAGTGATATAATGACCTCACCGAGATAGTTGAACTACACATGTATAAGAAGCACTCTTCTTAATCGTGTTTGCTGCATCTCCCTTTCTTGCAAAGGAATTACACATGTAGAAGTTATATTTATTTGTTCTTAATTCTTATTAGGTTTTGAAATGTAAAATAATTATATTTATTTGTAGTTCACACATGCCAGGTGAAAAGCAACATCTCTTTAAAAACAATTTTCCCTCTTCTATTCCCAGTGTGAATTCTCTTCTCACTTTCCCAATTGCCCCACTTATTCTCTCTTATTGAGAAATGGCAGATAAAAGATGTGAGCCCAAGAGTGAGGTTAAATACACTGTCTCCCTTGAACTGAATCTGTATTTCTGATAATGAATCATATTTTAGTTTATATTTCAGTTGATTTTTGTTGTGCTAGTACTAGGTTTGAACTCATTACCTCGACCCTCAATTGGCCTTTTCTGCTCAAGGCTTGTGCTCTACCAGGAGAGCCATGCATCCACTTCCAGCTTTTTGTCTGACCAGGGTGACTTCAAGGTTTGATCCTCAGACCTCAGCCTCCTGAGTCTCTAGGATTACACGCGTTTGCCAACAGCACCTGGCTTCAATTAACTGTTAAACTAAATTTAAAGAAAAAAACGAGTTCAATTTTATGTTTCCTTTTCATTTCTAAAAATACCAGTGGTCAACTCTTTGAGTCAGGAATCACAAATATTTGTGCTGATGTTAGTTTCTTAAGGAAATTATTTTTGACTGTCCTTGGATTCAGTATTTTGAAAATATATTTTATATTTCTGCTAACCTTTCAGCAAAATCGGGGGAAAAACCTTACTTTCCTACAGATGTGTTATAAGAGAATTATAACTAAAATATAATCCTGCTCAAATACAGAAATAGATGCTAGTGGGTAGAATAGGGTAATTGATAGGCAGGAATATTTGAAGGTCAGGAATTATGGTAAAAGGTCTTGATGCTCAGTCAGTGTGTCTCCTTATGTTATATGTAGGATGCTTCATATTGCAAATAATAATAAAAGGCACATATTAATTTCCAATGAGAATATGGTTTTGCTTAGGTACTTTTAATCATAAGGCTATTTTGTTTACCTCTGCATACAAGTATTCACTCTGAGCTATCCTGTTGGGTCTGATTCAGAGAATGGCTCAGTCTCACCAACCTTATTTCTATGAATTTAAATAAGCTCAGTTCAAATTAAATCATCAAGTATCCAGAACAGATTCTTGACCTATATTCTTAGATGCTTTTCATTTCATGGAGAATAAGACTCCCAACATGAAAAATGCTGTAATATTAGTCACAGAAAAAAAGATACTGTAGCATTTTTATATATGTTATAGGCTGAAGAAGCGACTTATGTTGTTTGTAAAATAAAGATGTTAGCAGTTCACTGGTTTTATTTTCTTTTCCATAATTTTATAGAGTTGTTTAGCCATCATTGCTGTTTTATTTTGTAATTCTTCCATCACCTCTCAATTTTTTTCAGCCCATTTGTAGTCATTTCTCACCTCTATCCTTTTCCCATCCCCATCCACACCTGCATCTACTGGTTTCGTTGCTAGCTTTAAATTTGCTCTTTATCTAGTAAAGATTCTGTTTAGTTTCTCACACTTTTCAAGTTAAGAATTCTGTTTGGATATAATGACTGTGTCTTTGTTAAGAGTCTTTACTTGTTGACTGAGTAACATATGTTTCCTATCTTTCAACATGGTTTCCTTATTTGTTTGAACATATTCATAATAGCTCTGTTAAAGGCTTTGTTAAATCCACCACCTGAGATTCTTTTCCACAGAATGATTTGGAGTGGTGATTCTTGTCTCATAGTGATGTGGATGTGGGAGAGGGAGAGAAGGGGGTGGGGGGAGAGAGAGTGGGAAGGAGAGAGGGAGAGACAGAGACAGAGACAGAGGCAGAGAGAAGTGAGATGGGGAGGAAAGGAAAGGGAAGGGAGAGAGAGAGACGGAGGGAAGGAGGGAGGGAGTGGGAAAGGAAAAGAGAAAAACAAAAGAGGGAGGGAGTAAAGGGAGAGGAGAAGCGATGAGACAGAGAGAATTAGAGGTAGGAGGGAGGGAAGGAGGGAGGGAGGGAAGTGGGAGGGATAGAGAGAGGCAGGGGAGAGAGACTGGGATTTTAGAACCCAAAAAATTCAAACTCCTAAGAGTGTTATTTTAGGTCCAAATAAAAAGGCATTGTAGCTGAGTGCTGGTGGCTCATGCCTGTAATCCTAACAACTGAGGAGACTGAGATGTGAGGATCAAGGTTCAAAGCCAGCCCAGGCACAAAAGTCTATAAGACTCTTTTTTTAAAAAAATATTGTAGTTAGTAGAGGGGTTACAGTTATATTTGCCAGATAGGAGGAGCATTACTTCATACACATTGATATTCCTTCTTATGTTTTTGTCCCCATTGACCTCCCCCTACCCCCTCTCCCCTCATCTTGTTTTCCCCTTCCCTTTCCTATTTCAAATAAACAAATAAATGTATATGCAACACATCAGATTACAAGGTAAGATACTGTAAGAATATGAGAATAACCGAGGGACAATGAAAGAGATGAGAAATAACATAGTACATTAAGAAAAACATTCACTCATTATATAGCTCTTGTGTCCATATCCTGGAGGTCCATTCATTTAGCCTCATCCTATATGGCCTTACGTATCTAGGTTTTGAGCTATTCTAATCCTCTGCTAGGAGAGTCCATGTTTTGTACTAATTATTACAAATGAGGGAAACCATTGAGCCTATGTTCCTTTGGGTCTGGCTTACTTCACTTGATATGATTTTACCCACTCGTCCAGAAACAAGGACATCATAAATCCACTACCACAACAATGTTCATTGCAGCACTATTTACCATAGCAAAGATATGGAACCAACCCAGATGCCCCTCAGTTGATGAGTGGATCAACAAGATGTGGTATTTATACACAATGGAATTCTATGCTGCCATCAGAAAGAACAACGTCGCCCCATTTGTAAGGAAATGGAAAGACTTGGAAAAAAATCATATTAAGTGAAGTAAGTCTATGAGACTCATATCTTCAATTAGCCATCAGGAAACCAGAAGAGATGTTGTGGCTCAAGTAGTAGAGCACTAGCCTTGAGCTGAAGAGCTCAGGGACCTTGCCCAGACCCACAATTCAAGCCCCATTAAAAAAAAGGCATTGTAATAGATAGAGAAAGGAGATGTTTGTTTATTTCCCACAGTAGCTGTGGGAAACAGCACTTGAACAATCTTGGGTGGGGTATACAGGTTACATATGAAGAACTGGGGCAGGGATGAAGTACACACATAGTTAAAACAGTCCCAAGTCACAGGTATATATTTTCTAGTCATTGGTGATGCCCAACAGCCCTAAGTTTTGGTGGCTCATTGTCTCAGTGTTGATAAGTCTGCTGTTGATGTTTGGCAAGTGTTCTGTCATGAGCCTTTGGCTGTTTTCATTTAGGAAACTTTCATATTTTGTCTATGAATCCTGTATTTTCTGAAGTCCAAGGTAATTGTAAAGTGGCTATAAGAGGGAATGGCTCAGACCAAAGGACATACATGAAGTGAGAACTAATTTTCAAGTTTTTATATTGATTTTAGTTAATGTAGTTAGATGCATGACTTTGACACTGTTGTGATTCCTCCTTTTCTCCTATTTAGTCCATTCGGAGCCCCAGCCTATGCTATCGTGACTGGAGTAGAGATTGGAATACTTCTGTTTGGCCCTTTCATGTTCAATGTTATTTAGGACTAAATGGCCCTACAATTGTGACTTATTTCTGATTTCTGGGGCAGGATCTTACTCTGTCGACCAAGATGACCTGGAACTTGCTACATTTCTGCCTCTGCCTCTCCAGTTCTGAGATTATAAGTATCTGCCATCATACCTCGCTTTCCAATAATGATCTCTATTTGAAAATTCCTTCTGTTTCAGGGAAAGAGAAGAATTAGTAGTGTGGCCCATGCTTTACTCACTCAGTCTGAGGCAAAAATATATGCTCTGTTTTATTTCTTTCTTTTCAGATTCCTTGGGATTTGTTGTGTGGCACTGTCTGTATTTCATCTTTTAGAAATGTTCTTTGTATACATTAATAGAAAGCTTGCTATGAGCTATGAAAACTTTCATAGAAGAAAAGCTAATTCTAATTAAAAAACATCCTGTGAAATATAGTTTGAATCAGTTCATTATGTCCTCATGTAGTGCGGCTTCTTCCTACTCTCCTAAGACAAATTAAACAAGGAAGTGCATTGATGATGCAAAATATTAAAAAAGCAAATATTATGCTTAAAGAAATCCTGAAAAATGTAGCTTTGAGATCATTTTCTTCCTTCCCTTGGCTCTCATAAACAGCTACAGGTATAAAAGTGTTGTTTCTTAACTATATTTTTGGAATCATTGTGTGTGTATATATCTATATACATGTGCTTTGCATGTGAATATATATGTAATGTACACTTATTAAGGACATTTTTATGCAGGGAGTGGTCTGTTTTACATTATTTAATTAAAGTTATTCATTGACTGCACATGGGAAAAACTGTAAATGGAGACAAGGACAAAATTACCTAGGATATCAATTTTTATTCTCTGAAGTATAAAGTTGTGATAATAGGTAAAAGCAGGGAGCACCAAGCAATAAAGCATAGTATTATGCAGGTAAGTTAAGGCTTTATGTACTGTTCAACAGGAATTTCAGCTTGTTTGTTTCTTGGAAAATATTTTATTAGCATATATTCATTGGACAAAATAATGGGTTTAATTATGTTTTTGTATATTTGCAATGTACTTTGAGCATATTTTTCTCTCTCTTGCCCTTACTTGTCCCCTATCCTGCTTCCTGCAGGTCTCCTCTTTTCCACATGTTTCTCATTCTACCTTTATGTCTTTTTTTTTCATTTTCTGAAAGTTTTTCTTCTGATTTTTTTCCATGCAGCCAGCAACCGTGGCTTCTTATTTTTTCTTCATATATTTTTATTGTAATTAATAGAAGGGTTACATTATATTTGCCAGATAGAAGGTGCATTCCTTCACAAACATTGATATGCTTTCTCTTGTCTTGGTCCCCATTTCCCTCCCCCTCACCCCCACCCCTCATCTTGTTTTCCCCCCTTCCTTATCCAATTTCAAATAACCAAATACGCACATATCCAATATATCAGGTACCAAAGTGAGATACTATAACAATATGAGATAACCAAGGGACAGCAAAAGAGATGACAGATAACATAGTACATTAAGGACAACAATCACTCATTATATGGCTTTTGTTTCTATATCCTAGAGATCCTTTCATTTAGTGTCATACTGTATGGCCTTATGTATCTAGGTTTTGCTCTATTGCAAATCTCTGCTAGGAGAGCCTACCTTTATGTCTTTTAAAAAAATGCAAACTTGGTTCCAGTGGCTCATTTCTGTAACCCTAGCTACTCAGGATGCTTAGATCTGAGGATCATGGTTCAAAGCCAACCCAGACACCAAAATCTGTGAGACTCTTTTCTCCAGTTAACCACCAGAAAATCGAAAGTGGCACTGTGGTTCAAGTGATGGGATGGTAACCTTGAATTGAAGAGTTCAGGGACAGTGTCCCAGCCCAGATTTCAAGCCCCATGACCAACCAAAAAATGAGTTTATGAGAGAGCATATGTAGTTTTTGTATTCATGATGCATTAACATGATGATCTCTAGTTCCATTTATTTTCATGCAAATGATATAATTTCCTTCTTCTTTATGGCTGTTGGAAGATTACCTCCCAAATAAAGGCCAATTACCTCGACTGATGAGGCTGTATTCTGAAGCAAGATTTACTATCCTGACATGGAAGCTAGATTTCTCCCTTCAAATGATGACACTGACAACACCTTTCTTGGGACCCCTCATAGAGCCAGACCTGAGATAATTATCAACCAAGTGACACTTTGCTGAAACTAATTATTCATGCACTCATCTCATTTCCTATCCCAATTCACCCTCTACTTAAACATAAAACTTACGTCAGTATCCCTAAAATGAACTGAAATGCTTATTTTGTCTCATCCCACAGCATGCCTGGGCTATGTTAAGAAGTATTTTGTTTTCTCTGCACTCTTTGGTACTATCTTCTTGCTGTTGGATGCTCTTTGTATTGGATGATTTGTATTGTCACTTTTCCTGACCTTGATTGACTTTTGCCTTATGTGTTACATTTTCCCCAAATTATTGTTGACTTAAATGATTCAAATGATTAGTTACATGCAATAAGGATGATTCTTCGGACAATGTAAAGTTGAAAATACATTTTGGTGGAGCCATTAAAATCTGTGATGATAAGAATATATTTAGGAAAGAATAATTTCTCAAGGCATTGTTTTCTCTGAAAATTAATTCCTGCAGTTCTTGACTCTGTTTTATTCTGAGGAATCCTGGTATATGCAGTTACTGTCTATCAAGGTAATTGCCTATTGATTGATATGCAAAGGGGAGTAGCTTCTTTGTTGAAGATTTTGTGTGATATGTTAGACTGAAATTGAGCTTCTTCCAGGGAATATCCACATTGTGTGACTGAGTCCACATCATGTCTAAGGTGACATTTACAATCCTGATTTATCCCTTGCCAAGCCGAATTGTGTGCTACAGAATGTCTACTGATTATTGTGAAAGTTTCCTTTACTTAGACACACTTTTGTTTTTCCCAGCACTGGAGTTGCCAACTTAGAGCCAGTTGGCACCTTTCTAGCTATTAGTGTTGTTTACTTCTCCCTCTGGATGTCACCTCCCTGAGGGCTCTGTGCCAATCACACTTTAATGATATTTAAAAGGGTTGAATTATCTACAGAAAAAAATGTTTCTGCCTTGGAAGCAACTTAGGATGTTCTTAAAACCTGATTATAAATGAACACACAAATGAGACAAAAGTTTTATGCGTCAGTTGGATTTTTCCCGAAAGCAAGTTAAGAATAGCTAGTTTCTTTATTGCTGAAAGTGAGATGGAATGATCATTAAAGATACTTTGTAAATTTCAGATTTTTCTTATTGTGAGAGATGAAGCTTGATTAGTGTTCATTTGTTCTTTGATTTAAAAAATGATGTAGTTCTCTAGTCACATAAGATGAGAATTGATTGGGAAATTTTTCTTTTTAGTGTAGAATTTTGAATTGGTTGAAATTCATTTATAAATTATTTTTAAAGCAAAGCAGTGACTCTTTTGGAACTCAACATAATTTAAAAGTTTTTAATATTTTTTATTCTTTTTTTCTTTTTCTTTTGTTGGGAGACTGGGACTTGTTAGGTACCTGCTCATTGGCTGGCACTGTACTAACTGAGCCATGCTGTCAATGTCATTTTTATGCCTTTGTATTAGTTATGTGTATTGTTGGTACAAAGGTAAACAAGGGCAAAATGCTCACATAGAGGGCTGACAGAAATCTGAAGTAGGTAATATCTGAGCAAAAGAAGAAAGCTGAAGAGGTATTGTCTGGATTTTATCTTTTAAAACCTTATAAAAATTGTCATTAATTGGATCAATTTGCTGCCTGAGCTAATTATAGTCCATGACTTTCCACATGACTATGTTAGTGATGGTATCTTTTATCCAGGTCTCCCTCCCTCCCTCTCTCCCTCTCTCCTTTCCTTCCTTCCTTCCTTCCTTCCTTCCTTCCTTCCTTCCTTCCTTCCTTCCTTCCTTCCTTTCTTCCTTCTTTCCTTTCCTTTCCTTTCCTTTCCTTTCCTTTCCTTTCCTTTCCTTTCCTTTCCTTTCCTTTCCTTTCCTTTCCTTTCCTTTCCTTTCCTTTCCTTTCCTTTCCTTTCCTTTCCTTTCCTTCCTCCCTCCCTCCCTCCCTCCCTCCCTCCCTCCCTCCCTCCCTTCCTCCCTTCCTCCCTTCCTTCCTTCCTTCCTTCCTTTCCCCTTACCTTGCCTCCCCTCCCTCCTCTTTCCATCTACTCCTCTTTCACTTTTTTTTCTTTCTCTCATTTTCTTTTCCTTCCTTCCTTCCTTCTTTCCTTCCTCCCTCCCTCCCTCCCTCCCTTCCTTCCTTCCTTTCTTTTTTTCCTTTTTCTACCTCGAATGTTACAATCAATACTACTTTGTGTGCATTTGTTAGTTCCTGTTTATTCCATAAATCAGCATAAACATAAAAATAAGAGAATAAGAAATAGCATGTTACAGGTCAGCATTTGTCTTTCATTAATCAATTCATTTGCATATTCAATTCCATGTTTGCATAATATTATAGGACTATAAACTTAAAATACATTCAGTCCCTCCTGGGATGTGCTACAGAGACTTAAGCAAGTAGAAATTCCAAGCATTTCCATGCAGGGTGATCTTCTGAGGGTTGCAAGGTGGAGGGAGAAGCTGAGAAGCGGTGCTACTAGAGTAAGGGTTTAGTGGATGTGTGAGCAGTTCTGAGGACAGCTTTAGTACTTGGATGACATGTGAAGCAAATATTTAAAAGTAGACATCTTAAGAGAATGGAGGGGTGGGAACAGGATTATAGGGAAGAGATCATGTGAAGGAAAGTGACCATTGTAGCTCGTAGTCATGGGTAGCTGTTAGTCATGAACAATGGGGATTTGCAAAGAATCAAATGGAAAATCTTCAAATCCTCTAGTATTTAAGGGAAGTCACAGGAGTGTCATAGAAAAAAGAAACCACAAAGCTTCTGAGAGAAAGCACAGTACTATACTTAAAACGTCATGACTCATAGGTGCCCTCAGCCCTGTGGGCTGGACTGAGAGACTGAAATTTCTCATGGACAAACTCAGTATGCACGTAATATCCCAAGATGAATGCTGCCATTTTTTACCATAGAGACAACCCATTTTCCATCTACTGAAAGCACATTTTTTTATAATAGGTATTTACAGTATTTTTTTTTTGCTAAAAGGCCCTTTTTGCTTGAATCTACAAAAGGAAATGCTGATCCAGGCACCAGTTGCTCACACCTGTAATCTTAGCTAACTCAGGAGGCAGAGATCTCAGGATGAGAATTTGAAGCAAGACAGGCAATGAAGTCTGTGAGAATCTTAATCTCCAATTAACCACCAAAAATCAGGAAGTGGAGCTATGGATAAACTGTTAGAACAACAGCCTTGAGTGACAAAGCTAGGGAACAATATCTAAGCCCTAAGTTAAAGCTCCAGTACTGGCACAGAAATCAAACCAAAAAGTTTAAGAAAAGCTTATCATCTCTACCTCCATTTTGGATATATTTGCTCTGAGCCTTTGTCTCTATAATCACATTTGGTTCCAGGAGAAAGACCATTCAGATCGATAGCATCATTAAGACAAGGGACTGAAGCTATTCCTAAGGACCAAGAGAGTCTTACAATACAAATTAACCCCAAATGAGGACAATGACCTATAATGATCAGGCTGAACCCTGGTGCAAGAGGAATTTTCTCAAGGAGATCAGATTTCTCCCAAGTGATGATGACCATGAGAATAACTTTTCTGGAACCTAAGAGAACCAGATCTGAGATATAGCCAATCAGGACACACACTGTCTATGCATATCTTTTGCCCCTGCCTCTGAATCTTCCTCTGTTGTAACGTAATGGTCATGTCTATACCCAGTAGATGGCTCATGTCTATTCACTAAAGGCAGATGAAGACGGGCATTCTTCCCATGACCTGCCCATGCCATGTAATAAATGTCATTTCTTTGCCATTTACCATTTATCTTCATTTTTGTATATAATGGTAAGTGGCTGAATCTGATGTGTGGAACACCTGGAGATTGAATCTGGGGTCTAAAACTGATTTCAGCTGGGAGTGTGGCCTAGTGGTAGAGTGCTTGCCTAGCATGCACAAATCTCTGGGTCTGATTCCTTAGTACCACATAAAGAGAAAAAGCCAGAAGTGGTGCTGTGGCTCCAGTGGAAGAGTTCTAGTCTTGAGAAAGGACAGTGCCCAGACAGGCCCTGAGTTCAAGCCCCAGGACTGGCAAAATAAAATAAAATTGTAATTTCACTTTATTATGTGGAAGAACGGTTCTGAATTTGTGAATGGAAAGTGGCTATTAAACTTGCAATTTGGGCTGCATTTTTATTCATAGTGCAAAAATAGATGAGTAGAAGTCTTTATGATTAAAAGGACAGCAAGTCTCAAAAACATTCTAGCAAAACAAAAAGAATGAAAAGATAGTTTTGTATATAATGACAAGAGTCAGAAATTTGACAGCCCCAAATTACTAGGATTCAATTAACTATTAATAAAAAGTATGTTGAGGACTGTACCTCTGACACCCTTTAATCAGCTTTGCATTATGCTTTTTCTTATGTTCAGATAATTCTGTTTAGGGTCTTGCTGCTGGTTGCCTTGATATCAGAGCACTGTCATGGCTTCAGGCCATGACTCTGTTTATAGAGAACTAACATGAGAAGACAATAGGCAGCCAGGAAAAGAAGAGGAAGCTAGATTACCACCCATACTGTGGCCTTGGCAAGTGGTACACATTTTATCTACAGGAATACATGTAATAAAATATTGGTCTAGAAAGAACAAAAGCCATATAATGAGTGATTGTTGTCCTTAATGTACTATGTTATCTCTCATTTCTTTTGCTGTCGCTTGGTTATCTCATATTCTTGCAGCATTTTCCCTTGTTATCTGATATATTGTATATATGTTTATTTGGTTATTTGAAAAAGGATAGGGAAGGGGGGAAAACAAGATGAGGGGCAGGGGTGAGGGGAGGGAAATGGGGACCAAGACATGAGAAAGGGTATCAATGTATGTGAAGTAATGCACCTTCTATTTGGTGAATATAATGTAACCCTTCTATTAATTACAATAAAAATTATATGAAAAAAGAAAGATTGGTCTAGAAAGTTAACAGCATCAAGTGACCTAATGATCAAGCCGAGAAGTCTGGTTGTAGTCTGAGGGCACTTCCAGCTCATTGTCCTGCTAGCACTGAAGATGTGTCTAGACAGGAGAAGGAAAGGATAGGATCATATGAGAATACCCAAAAGAGCCCAATGTCCTAAAGAGTAAGCTTAGACTGAATACATGAGTGGAAAGCAAGAAAAAAATGTTGGTGTCTTAGATCAGCATATACCAGTCCATAGCCTCTATGAGAAAAGGTATGTGGTTCATCCTGAGTGACTGAGGGATGATGTAGCAAACTCAAAGGTGGCCATGCTTATATGTGAAACTACCTAGTCATTCTTTGATTTCTTTGGTAGTGTTGCAGAGAACTGATGTCTTGTTTGGCCATCAACATTAACCCATTTCTGTTTCCACAGGGATTCAAGATGCATTCTGAAATCAAAAGAGGTTTTATAGATATTTAGCAATGACCTTTGAACTCTGAGTTTGTTGGCATATTTGACTCTGTTTATGCTAAAATTTTTTTCCTCCATAGTACACTGAATTTTTCCTCTACTAAGCATTTGCTTTTGTGTAGCAAAGTGTGTGTGTGTTGGAGTTTTTTTGGGGGGAAATATGTATATTCTTTCTGGTACTTTCATGAAACTAGTCATTATTCACATGGAGGATAAGCAGGGAACAGAAGCTAGCACAACATTCATTTGTGGTATTTTCAAGGGAAAAATGTTGCAATAAATACATTATATGAGGCTGGGAATTTGGCATGCTTGCTTAGCATGCATGAACACCCAGGTTCAGTTCCTCAGTACCACACACACAGAAAAGGCTGGAAGTGATGCTGTGGCTCAAGTGGCAGACCACTAGCCTTGAGAAAGCCCAAGGACAGTGCTCAGGCCCTGAGTTCAAGCCCCAGGACTAGCAAAAAAATACATTTTACTAAAATTTAAAATTCTTCAGCACATTTTGAAACAAAGAAGACTGAAAACTAGGTATCATTTTCTTTTATAGGCAGATGGAAAGGAGACAAAGAGAAAAAAATCAATGATTCAATGACCTAGCTATACTTGAGTGTGAAAAATAAAAATAGAAGACTTCAAACCTTCCCTTCCATCTCACCAACCTTGTTGAAAATACAGGTGAGTGTTTGTATCGATTTACCAAGGAACTTGCAAATAGAGTTAAGATGGTATTTCTTACTCATGAACCAAAAAATAATGAATGTTTTCTAAAAGAACGTGTATGTGAGACTGATGTAATGTAAGAGCAATCTCAACAGCAAGGATGGCTATGTCTAGAGCAGCAATATTGGCTACAGCTTGTGGAGAAGTTTTACTGTGCTAAAGTGCATGTCACATGCTTCTAACAAGAATAATTGAGTATAAATATTTTCACCACTTACTGAATATGGAACTAAAGGCATTAATGAAGCTAAAATATATGCTGATGTTCACGTATTTCATATGACTAGTCCAAGTTTGTCTGTCTTTCTCCAGACTGAGTCTTCTTAGCAAGAGCAGATTGTTCATCTGGTAAACAGATCAATGGTATTGTCTTGGATTCTTGGATTTGGGAGCAGGGAAAGAATTTACCAAGATGAGAGAGTAAGAGAAAAATGTACTAGGAATTTACCAAAATAAGTAAGTAGGAAAAATGAGAGGCTCACTAGAATGCCATTTAAAGAAAAAACGGAAGTTCTGATCTGAGGCTGGGAACAGGCATTTCTGAAGTTACTGGGGATTCTGTTAACTGGCCGCTTCATTTTGGTGTATCTTTCTGATTGGTTGTCTTTTTTTCTTTGATTATGATTTGAATATCTGTTACAAAGAATATCTTCTGAGCTTCATTTCTGGATGCCATCTAGTCCCATGAGATATGCTTGACCCACTTTCTGGTTTTAGTCATCCAATTTTCGTCCTTTTTGCCCCTATTTGTTTTATCCTTCCAGGCTACTTGTATTTTGTTCCATGCATATTTGTACATATGTACATATCTTTCTATATGTATATATGTATATATGCACATATAAATACACAAGACACATATATACATATATATATTTACAAATTATATCACTATACTACATATATTACTGAGTTAACTTGAGGGGAGGAGAGCTGGGGAAAGGAAGAGTGGGAGCAAATGAGGGAGTTGGTAACACTGTTGGACAAGAAATGTATTCATTACCTTCCTCAGTAACTGTAACCCCTCTGTATACCACCTTTACAATACAATAAAATAATATTTAAAAGGAAGTTTTTAACATGAATAAAGCTTAGTCAGATTTCATAAAGTGCAGGTTTATTAATATTACTGAAAAATATTGTAGTGGTTTGTTTCTATGATCTGGGGATTTGCTTTAAAAATAATTTTCAAATTGTGGTGACTCATGCTACCATTAGCCTATTTCAAAGAGAGGGGATATACATTTTTGTGGTGAGATTAATGGTTAAGAATAATTTATGTTTATGCACTCTAGCTTCTTACTTTAGATATCTGCGGCTGATTTCTTCTTCGATTTGTTTAGATGAATCTTTTACAAATTGCATCTCAGCAACCTATTGTTGGATTATAATATCAAAAATAACTAATATTTTAAATAAAATAGAACATAAATATTTTAATATATGATTAATAAGTATTGCTTTGGTTTTGGTTATAATACACCTGTATATATACTTGCATGTTTAGTTATATATCTAGACATAATCAAGAAGTGAAATGTGATATTCCAATACTTGTAAAAGTGTTAAATAAGACCTTTCTATTAGCCTATGGCTAACACAAGGCCACTACTACTTTTAAAATAAATCTTTTTATTTAAATATTACCTTATACACTCAACAGCAGAGCTGAGTAAGTGCAGAAGAAACTATATGTTCCATAAAGCCTAAAATATTTATTACATTACTACTAACTAACCACCAGCCTAGACAAAGTCACTTAACTTCTTTGGAAATTGATTTTTCACATTTGTAAAATAAGTTATATGGAGTTAATGTTGTCTACGATACTTTTTAGAGATCAAGTTTGGATTCCCTGGAATCTAAGTGTTATGTCCTATATGCAAATTCACGGTGATAGTGACATACGGTTACTTTTACTTCTCAGAAACATATACTTTTAAGAAGCTCTTATTAAATAGATATACAAAATGTAGTACATATTTCTCAAAGCTGTAGAGTACTTAGTAGTGGCTTGATGTTTAAGTTCTTAGGGCAACCTATTCATAATTCTTGTATCTTCTGTCTGTTTTTCCCAGGGACCTTACTAAAGATAAAGGCATTTTGAAAACTCTAAGAAATGGGCTCACATACAATCTATAATGCATTAACTGTACGTCTAGCATAGTAAGAAGTGAGAAAAGTTAAAATATAATCCCAGGTGAATTTCTTTGACATGCTGTGAGGCCATTTATAGGTCAGATAAGAAAATTACTAGTCAATATTACAGGAGGAAAAACGTATTTGTAAGGAAAAAATTCTGTCTTTATTACGTTAGCATCAATTACATTATCTTGGTTGGCTTTCTTGTTTTGGTTTCAGCTATAAATATTTATGTAGACAGAAACCTCATAACACATTTCAAAGATCATTTGATATACAGAATTTTTGCTCAAGTCATAATCTGCACTGGATATTTCTTTCTGTCCTTGTAATTTTCTTTCATATTACTACTTGTTATAACCTATATCATGATACTCACCATCAAATCTTCTACTCAAAGGTTGCTAGGAAGAATGAGGGAAGGAGTAGGTAAGGGAGGGATGGGTGAGAATGTTGAAAGGGCTAACACTGATTAAGATATATCATATTTATAAACTACTTTGTTAAATGGCAACTCCTTTGAATAACTACTTAATGATAAAAAGAAAAGAACCACAGGGGTTGAAAAAGAGAAGGTTGCTATACTAAAGGAAATAAAATGTGACATTCATGTAGGATGAAGAGTAAGTTGCAATTGTCATTCTGTCCTTCATTTTTTATATATTAATGAACATGTACTATGAAAGGGTTCTGAGCCAGGAGACTTATGATAACTTTCATAGATTACAAATACACAGAAATCTAGAGACTCTATCACACAATCCCATTAAGTACAATCCTAAAGATCCTAAAAAAAATCAGGTCCAGGACTGTGCTCAAATCTCCAATTGGCTTTCCTAGAAGAATACCAGAATGGTAGAATTGAGAAGAGAAGAAAAACAAACCTAGTACTACTAGAGATGCTTTATCTTGCGCCAGCCTAGCTCCTTCCTGAGGACATAAGCATGGATGAGGATGACTAGACATCTTACAGACCTGAATGTGAAACACAGCAAAAAACAAAAGGCATTGATGAGTCCCCAAGGCAGGGCAGCTTCTGGATGCAAGAGGTCTCATTCCTGGTCTGCTTCCTAGATCCAAGCAGAAGGGGCTTTAATGAGAGGGGTGCCACTGGGTTTGTATAATATCCACTTCTTCCTTAGTTCTCTACTTACAACTCAACTCAGCATGCTGCTTCTCCCTTGGGATATGGAGTAGTAAAACCACAGGTCTCAAAAATCTCACCATTCTTTGCAAATCACCCATCTGTCTTCCATGAGGAACTGACAGTGAATGAAAAAAATAGCATCTTAGACCTGCAAAAGATAACTGCTTCTGTATCAGAAACTCGCTGAGCCCTCGCATCCCAATGTGTGAAATAAGCAAATGGTTGAACTCTTACTCAGTTCTCACATGCCACAGATTTTAGCCTTACACTTGACTCCCAAATTAATTCTGCTCATGCTGCAGAGATTTCATGGTGGCAGATGCTGTCTCGCCAATGCCTGTTCATATCCCTCGGTACTCCCCACCTCTGCTGGCTCCGCAGCAAGCATCTCTGACTTGCTGCCACAGGCATTCATCTGCCTCGTAAGATATCCTTGGATGAAAAATCAGGGGAGTCCAAATCCCCAGGAGGGGTCCTGAATCAATGCTGAATGTGATTAAAGATACCCCATCATCCTTTCCCTTGGGAGAGATCCTTCTCAAGCTGGTTCTCACCTACCCACACTAGAAACTTGTTGGTTAATATGCACTGAGTTGACTTCTTTCATTTTTCTATCCTGTTTCTGCTCCCTGCAAAGCCACGCTTACTAAGGATCTATATTGAACAAACTCAGTTGAAGACCTGGATTAAGCAAATTCTGGCTTTTGTGGGTGTGCCTGTACTGGGTGCTTGAATTCAGGACTTTATACTCTTGGCTGTTTCTCTCTCGGCTGGTTATCACTTGAGTATGCCTCCAGTTAGAAAGCTTCACTGATTACTTGTAGATGATTTGTCTGTCCAGGCTGGCATCAAACCCCATTCCTCAGATCTCAGTCTTCTGAGTAGTCAGCATTCCAGGTACAAGCCACCAATTCTTGGCCTTGTCTAATTATCTTTAATCTCAACTTGCATTTGTGGGCATTGGGGATTCCAGCTATACTGGATTCCAGAACTGGGGAAGGGGAGGGTGTGTTGGGACTGGCTTAAAAGATGCAGAGTATGGAGGGACTGCTACATCCCAAAATGACAAAAATGAATGATAAATCTAAGTCAAGAATGAAATAACAGATGGGTATTGGCTGGTGGATGAGGAAGTACAATTGAAAGGGCTCAGGCAATGAGGCAAATACAGGCATAGCAAAACTGCAAGAGCAAGTAGAACATAATGCAAAGGGAAATGCTATTGTGGCAGATCTTGTGCAGTCTCTAGTTCTCTAGCTCTACTATGTAATACAGCAATGGACTCATTTTTGCTTCTCAGTAAACACTGAATAAACACTATTAAAGGAAGATAGATGGAAATGTGAAATTCTGCCATTGCAAGTTTGTGGAAAATGGTACTTACTGAAAAATTTGCAGGGATTTCATGAGCAATGACTTGTCTGATTATAGATGCATAGAAGCTATGAATTCGCATGTGAATTCTAAGTAGTGAGCTTTTCCAGTCTTCTCTTCATTTTTCTTTGCAGGTACCATTCACCTTAAATCTTTGATGGCTAGACAAGTTTTTGAATGCCACTTGTATATTCAAAGATAATTTATTTGATAACCAATTTCTCTGAACCTTGAGCATTATTGCTGAAGTGTTTATATTGAGAGAAAGAGCTTGGGAGGAAAAATTTTCCATTCAATTTTAGAATATAATCAATTTATGGTTTTAATAACATCTTTTCATTCTTCTGGATGGGAAAAGGAATAAAATCTAATTCTGTGTTTATGAATACTTATATTAATAATATAATTAATGCTTATACAAACAAAGTTATTTTTATCAATTAGCAATAATTATATTAGCAATTATTATTAAATCTGTGTTTATTAATTCCAAAATCAAAGTTGACAAAGGTCAGTTTTATTCTCAGAAAGCCATGTGGTATTTTATATACTCTTTCACAGAGAAAATGAAAGGACATAAAAATGCAAGCATGTAGATAACACAAAAGTAGTGCCAATATTTCTTCAACTTTTTGTTAATGCCGGCTTTTACTGTTTCTAGGGGAAAAACATCTTCACGAAATGGTAAATGTACTGCTCTACAATGGGTAGTTTCAATTTACATTGCTTTATTCTGGGGATGGTATATTTGTTAAAGTTCATTTGTTTACCTATCATATCACCATATCAGCCACATGAGAAGGGTACTATCTATATCTGGGCAGGTCAGTATTGAGTCCAAATATCAGGAAAAATACACTGTGTTTAGTATTAAAATTAATAAAACAGTTGTAGAAAGTGAAAGGGCAGAAGTAAGTGGAGAACAACGATGGCTAGCAAGACTTCAGGGAATATGGTGTATCCATTGTGGCCAAGAGTTGGTCGGGTCTTCACAATGTCAGCCATAGACATTCCACATGAAAGGGCCATTTTATATCTCACTGTATACCTTGGAAGTCTCCTTCTCTCCTGGGATGCATGCCTATCATTCTAGCTTCTCAGGAGGGTGAGATCTTGGAGGATTCTAATTTGAGGCTGGCCCTAATAGAAGAGTACACTAGACTCCATCCCTAAAATCACTAACAAAAAGCAAGATTGTAATCATTATGGCTCAAATAGTAGAGCACCAGCCTAACACCCCTCCCCGCGTGCTCACAGCAGTGCTATGGATTGCTTAAGAATAATTTCCCTAGGCTCAGAAGCAAGGCAAGGATGTAGACTGACAGCATTATATTAGAGGTTTTCAATAATACATTAGGACAAAGGAAAAAGACAACTGGAAAAGTTTGGAGCAAAGTAGATCTCATCTGGATATGACATAATCATCTATATAAAATGTGAGTTTAACAGAATTAGAGATAAAGGTCACTGTAGTAATGAACAATCAGAAGTGAAAATTCAAAGAATAATATCTTATAATACTATTATGAAGTGTGAATAATCAGGGATAAATTTAATGTTGTATCTGAAATGCTATAAAATCTTGCTGAGGGAAATGAAAAAAAAATTGAAAACAAACAAACAAACAGAAAATAAGTCTGTTGCCATGAATCAGAAGACTCAATGTTATACACACGTCAGTTACCACCAACTGATAGACAGATTCAACACAATCCCAAATATAATCCAACATGGTATTTTGCAGAGATTAATAAGATAATTTAAAAATTCCTATGGAAATACAGGAACCAGTATTAGTCCAAACAGTTCTTATAAAGGCCAAATTTGAAGGATTTGACTAATTGGATTCTAAGCTTCTAGGTTACCAAAACATCGTGTGAATGATGGAAAGATAGGCATACAGGTTAATGTAATAAAATAAAGACCTGGGGCCAGGAGTTTGGCCTAGTGGTGGAGTGTTTGCCTCAAATGCATGAAGACCCGGGTTTGAGTCCTTGATATCACATATATAGAAAAAGCCAAAAGTGGTGCTGTGGCTCAAGTGGTAGAGATCTAGCCTTGAGAAAAGCCTAAGGACTGTGCTCAGGCCCTGAGTTAAGCCCCACGACTGTCAAAAAAGAAATAAAGTCCTGAAATAAACCACACATACATACATAATTCATGTAAAACAGAGATAGCATAGAAATTCGATGTGCAAAGGCTCTTCAATATTAATATTAATAAAGGAAACTAACTCTATTAGGAAGGCATAATATTTTTTTTCCAGTACTGAGGCTTGAATTCAGGGCCTGGGCACTGATCTTGATCTTTTTCAAGGTTAGCACTCTATCTCTTGAGCCACAGCACCACTTCTGACTTTTTCTGTCGGTGGTACCAAGGAATTGAACCCAGGGCACGCTCTTTATCACTAGTCAACACAACCAGCCCCCCTCTTTACATTTTTTTTCACTTTACTTTTATGTAATAAAAGTTATAGGTTTAAACACTACACAGAATGGTATTGTTTTTTTTCTTTCCTTTGAAGACCTTATAATCTGGAAAGAAAGAAGACAGCTTACCTACTTCAGTTTTTATAATCAAAAGCCTGCTGTGGGATAGCCCATGGTTGCAGATTATATCTATGAAGAACGTAAGCAAAAACTAATCTCTTGAAAACACTGAGAAGAGGAAATACATTTCCTTGGAGTAAGTAGTGGATGTCACAGAAAGTGTTTGAGAAAGGTTTGGTTGCAATCACGAACAAAAATGACACAAAATATCCGGAGATGGAAGGTCATGGAGAGCTCATTGCATTGCTGAAGGTAGTGTGCTCTCATTATAAGAAGAAGAGAAAGTAGAGAAAGACGAATGAAGACATGTCAAACCAAGAATGGTTTTAATCTCATCAATCTTTTTTTTCTAACATATATTTTTTATTGTAACTAATAGAAAGGTTACATTATATTCACCAGATAGAAGGTGCATTACTTCACAAACATTGATACCCTTTCTAATGTCTTGGTCCCATTTCCCTTCCCCTACCCCCGCCCCTCATCTTGTTTTTCCCCCCTTTCCTATACTACTTCAAATAACCAAATAAGCATATATCAGATAACAAGTTGAAACAGTATGAGATAACCAAGGGACAGCAAAAGACATGAGAGATAACATAGTACATTAAGGACAACAATCACTCATTATATGGCTTTTGTTTCTATATCCTGGAGGTCCTTTCATTTAGCGTCATCCTATATGGCCTTA
The DNA here is from genome assembly GCF_031878675.1 of Megascapheus bottae. Classification (NCBI taxonomy): domain Eukaryota; kingdom Metazoa; phylum Chordata; class Mammalia; order Rodentia; family Geomyidae; genus Megascapheus; species Megascapheus bottae. Next base: position 1,552,598 of record NC_143547.1, read on the forward strand.
TGAATCTATGTTTTGCTCTGTTGTAAATCTCTGCTAGGAGAGCCCAATGTTTCTACTGATTATGACAAATGAGGGAAACCATTGAGCCTATGTTCCTTTGAGTCTGGCTGATTTCCCTTAATATGATTTTTTTCTAAGTCTTTCCATTTCCTTACAAATGGGGCAATGTCATTCTTTCTGACAGCAGCATAGAATTCCATTGTGTATAGATGCCACATCTTGTTGATCCACTCAACTGAGGGGCATCTGGATTGGTTCCACATCTTTGCTATGGTAAATAGTGCTGCAATGAACATTGTTGTGCTAGTAGATTTAATATGTCCTTGTTTCTGGACGAGTGGGTAAATGCCAAGGAGTGGAATTGCTGGGTCATAGGGGAGTTCTTTGTTTAGTCTTTTGAGGAACTGCCGTACTGCTTTCCATAATGGTTGAACAAATTTGCACTCCCACCAACAGTGTAGTAGTGATCCCTCCTGGCCACATCCCCTCCAGCATCTGTTGTTATTAGTTTTCCTGATCCTGGCCATTCTAACTAGAGTGTGGTGGAATCTTAGAGTTGTGTTGATTTGCATTTCTTTTATGGCCAGAGATGTCGAACATTTCTTCATGTGTCTATAGGCCATTATTATTTCTTCTTTTGAGAAGATTCTCTTTAAGTCTTTGGCCCATTTTTTTTACTTTTTTCATTTTTTAAAATAGTTTTTATTGTGATTAATAGAAGGGTTACATTATATTCACCAGATAAAAGGTGCATAACTTCACAAATATTGATACTCTTTCTCATGACATGGTTCAGTGTGGGTATATTAATATTGGCTAGAATTCATTCATTTCTTCTATATTTTCAATTTTGTTGGCATAAAGTTTTGAAAATGATTCCCTTATGATGCTCTTTGTAATTTCTGTTGTGATATTACAATTCTCATCTGTGATTTTGTTTAATTGGGTGTTCTCCCTTCTTTTTTTGGTAATATTTGCTAAAGGTCTGTCAATTTTGTTAATTTTTTCAAAGAACCAAGTCCTTGTTTTGTTGATTCTTTCTATAGTTTTTTGGACTCCAATTCATTTAATTCTGCTTTGATTTTAATAATTTGTTTCCTTTTAATGGGATAAGGGTTGGTTTGTTGCCCTTTTTCCAAGAGCTTAAGGTGCGACATTAAATTGTTGATTTGCGATTTTTCCAACTTGTTATTGTAGGCACTCAGAGCTATAAATTTTACTCTGAGTACTGCCTTTGCTCTGTCCCAAAGGAGCTGGTATTTTCTGTGCTCCTTTTTATTAAATTTTATATAGTGTTGAATTTCTTTTCTGATCTCCTCGATGACCCATTGGTGATTCAACAATGTGTTGTTCAATCTCCATGAGTTACAGGGTTTTCATTGGTGGAGATTGGTGTTCAGTTCCAATTTGATGCCCTTGTGGTTTGAGAGTGTGCATGGAATAATTTCAGTGTTTCTGAATCTGCACAGGTTTGTTTTATGCCCTAAAATGTGGTCTATTTTGGAAAATGTTCCACGTGCTGCTGAATAAAAACGTATATTGTGATGTTGCTGGGTGAAATAATCTGCAGATGTCTGTTAGATCTAGTTGGTCTGTACAGTTGTTCAATTCTTAGGTGTCTCTGTTGAGTTTTTGCCTTGTTGATCTGTCCATAGGTGAGAGTGGTGTGTTAAAGTCACCAACAATCACTGTGTTTTGATCTATGTGTGATTTTAGTGAAAGTAAAGTTTGCTTGATGAAGTTTGGTGTTCCACGATTAGGTGTGTAAATATTTAGGATGCTTATGTCCTCCTGGAGGAGAGATCCCTTTATTAATATATAATAACCTTCTTTGTCTTTTCTCACCTATTTTAGTTTGAAATCTATTTTATCTGAGATGAGAATGGCAACTCCAGCCTGTTTATGGGTGCCGTTAGCTTGATAAACTTTATTCCAACCTTTCACTTCCAAAAATGTTTTGTTTTGGGGGGGGCAAGATGTGTCTCTTGAAGACAGTAGAACGATCGATCTTGCTTTTTGATCCAACTAGAGAGTCTATGCCATTTAATTGGAGAGTTAAGTCCATTGATATTGAGGGTTAGGATGGAAAAATATTTACTAGTTCCTGCCATTTTTACAAGCTTTGTTAGGGTCTGTGGCTTGACAGTTCTTCCGTTACTTAGCTGGTATAATTTTTAGGTGCCATTGGTGCTCTAAACAATCAGTGGAGTTTCTCTAGTAACATACTATAAATTGATCCCTGAAAGTATAGTCTTAATCTAATCAATCTTAAACAATATGAAACCCCTTTCTTAGTAAGGTATACAATTATTTTCTCAGCTGTAAAAAATAGTCTTTGCTTATTTTACTATTGGGCAGTCAAAAAGATGATTATGTTCACAACTAATTTTAAAGGCATGAAGGGAAGTGTACCTTTAGTTTATTAAGCTAGGCAAAATAATCCAATTTGATATAAAAATAAAATTGAATGAAATCATAAAATGAAAAATGAAAGTGCTGATGATCGTAGATATTTTATTTACCAGACCTATATAGTCATAGTATATAAGCTCTTTGGGTAGGATATGTTATCTAATTCTTCTATCTTTGCTATCCTTCAGGCCACTTACTTAGTAGATGTGACCAGCTATCATGTCAAAAAAATGTGAGGTTTCCAGGCTGAGCATGATGACATGCATTTGTAATTCTAGCACTTGGAAAGTAGAGACAAGTTGAAGACCAGCCTGGGTACAAACCAAATTCAACATCAGTCTGGTTACATAGCAAGAACCTGTCTCAAAAAGGGGCAACAAACCAAATAGTAGCTTTCAAGATAATTGAGAAATGGGTATTTTCAAATTAAAGAGCAAAAAGAAAAACCAACAATATCTACTGACAGAATAGTGGTAGAAATAGATTAGCATGAGACTTGGTTTTCTCAAAGCTCCAGATAGTGTAGACTGTTCTCTCGAGTAAAGGATCCATCCACATCGGAGCCGCTCTAACATCTGACTCCAGTCCTTAGAAGGGGGAACTGTTCCCCTATCTGAAGATGCTATTGTTGCCTATTAAAGTCTCTTTTATTCATATATTTTTATTGTAATTAATAGATAGAAAGTGCATTACTTCACAAACATGGATACCCTTTCTCATGTTTTGGTCCCCATTTCCCACCCTCACCCCCGCCCTCATAAAATCTCTTTTTTCTCTTCCTTTTCCTGCCCAGCTTCTTTTCCCATAGGCACTTCAAAGCACAAATCTCCGCCTTTCAGTGACTGGTGCCTTTATATTAATGCTCAGAATAATCCCTGCAGCAGACAGAAAGCTGTGCTGGCACAGTGCAGCCCTTGAGGAACTTGCCTTCCTTTTCATCACCATGCTGCCAAGACAACTTTCCCTCTACACTCACTCTCCCTGTCTCTGGCTTGCCATTCTTCTTAATGAGAAACCATCACCTGTAGACTTGCTGAACTGCACTTTGCCTGTGAATCCATCCACCTAATTTCCTCAGTGTTGGCTTTAGATAGACTGCTGCTAGTATATTTAATTGAAAAGATTTCCCTCCCCATTCTTGTAACAATCTAAAGCTCCCAAGGAAGCATCCCACCTGGGGTTGGTTAAGGTTACACAATGAGGCAGGGGATTTATATCCTCATTATCTCAGCTTTAATTTGCTTTGCTGTCAAAGATCAGCTAGGAATAGTTTGCCAGAACAAACCCTTCTTGCAATATGATGACAGCAACCAAGGTAAAATAATGAATATAGTACTAAGGAGAAGTGAGCATATTCCAATTATGTTTTGGAGCTAGAATAGTGAGAGTTTTGGCAAATGTCATTGGAGAGTTGATATTTCCCCATTTTAAATGTGCCTCTATTTTGACAAGGCTAATTAGCCACCTGCACTTGGGCATCTGAGTCTTGTGTCTCACCCAAAGCCTTGACTGTTTACCTACCATCTGCCTTTGGCATGGGGCACAGGCCTATCTGTGATGTAACATTCTCCCAGCACATCATGGTGACATTCTTCCAATTTGGAACTATGACCTGGAAGAAATGGGCAAAGAGCAGTGACTTCAACTGGGGGGTCATTCTGCCTTTCAGAGATGTTTGATAATGTCTGAAGAGAGTTTCTGTTGGGACTATGGGGGAGATGCTACTGGCATGAGTTGAAGAGAGAGCAGGGATATTGTTAAACAGCTAGCAATGCCCAGGGCAGTGTCCCACTCGCTTCATGGCAAAGAATATTCCATCCCCAAAGCCTATAGTGGCAAGATTGAAAGACCCTTATCATGGGAAGCTACTGCTTTCTAGCCCAGGATTTTCCCACTGAATTTAAATTTCTGGGTAGGATCTTTCATTAAATGACTTTAAGGTAGATGTGTTCAATCTCACATTTGAATGAAGTTCAAGGAAAGGCAAAAGAGAGGTTCCAGCAAAAACTCTGAAATTTAGGAAGGCTGTAAGAAATGTGTTCAAGTGGCTAGATTCCAGTTTGGAGGCCCAAACATCCCATAATGGATTCCCCCCACTGGGAAGAGCAAATGGTCATGTTTGTCAGCGGCAAATGCTGAAGCTGCAATTTGGGCCTCTCCAATGTTCAGAAGTTGCTAATTGATTCCCAGGGATTTTTTTTATCACACTGCCTTGAACTACTCGGAGTGGTCCTGTGGCCCAAGAGTCAGTGCAGAACTATGATCAAATCTCTTGCTTACAGACTTTGCCATTTCTGTGTTTCATGGCAACTCTGCTTTTGTAAATTTTGAGTTAATGTGCATTTATAATATGAGTGATTTTCCTTGTAATATTTCCATAAATGCATACAGTAGATTTTGAATAAATTCATCCCTCATTCTATTTCAATTCATCCCCCTCCTTCTTCCCTTTTTGCAAAGGGAATTTGCTGAATTTCATTATGGTGTGTGTGTGTGTGTGTGTGTGTGTGTGTGTGTGTGTGTGTGTGTGTGTGTGTATGTGTCTGTGTGAATGAATATGTGTGTGTGTGTGTGTCTGTGTGAATGAATATGAGTGTGTGTGTGTGTGTGTGTGTGTGTATAATGTCCTTCCAACTTCTTTATCCCTCAGTATTTCTTCCTTTCCCACTCTCTTCATTTACTGATTCCCTTTATCTAGTCCCCCTTTTACTTTCGTCTCCTTCCATTGTTATCTTCATCATCATCAATCATCTTCATCATCATTGTCATCACTGTCACTATTATATGCGGTGAATGAGGAAGGACATGTCATATTTACCTTATGGAATTTGGCTAATTGCTTTGTTCTTAAATAAGCAGCCTATACATCTTTGTACACCATTAGGATAAAAGTCCCTGTTAATAATTTACTACAGACTGAAGTATTCCTCTTTTGCATGTTCATCTCTTAAAGCATGCGATTACTGAAGCATATCTTGTTTCCAAGTAGCCGAGTGATGAAATGTGATTGGCCTCTCAGTATCAATTTCTCCTCTCCTCCCTTTCTCACTCTTCTTAGTTAGCAGTTGTTTGTTATGATACACTCCTTCCTCTTGTAAAAGCATTAAGAGGATTCTTTCTTTCTCTCTTCAGGGAAAAGGTGGGCTGTTTTGGCTTTTTACCATGGAGGGGGACCTTGAAGGAGAAAACTGGCACAGCTCTTCCATTCCGTGGGGCTTCGGCAAGGCAGCAGAGGATGAAGGAGAACATATTTGCCAGTGAGTAATGGTCTTCAAGTAAAAAATATCAAGGTCTCATCCCTGCTTTCTGACATGATCTCATGCTTTAGAGTAGAGTGAATTTAAATGGACAAGGGTTAAAAGCCATGTTTCCAAACTCTGTGAGAATGATACCTTTGACAGAGAGGTGAGGAAGTCCCTTTGAACTTTGCTTAGGCAATTCCTAAGGTTTAGAAAGAATATTAGAAGTAAGGCAGGAATTGTCGGCAAAATGAAAGGACAAAACTAACACTTCTTTGGTTGTTTCCTTAAGAATACATGTTCAGAGGCACTTTTGTGAAAAGAAAAATTGATTTGAGCTGCTTGTTCTTATATGTGGTATAATAATAACCTATCATTTATAGTAAACTGTGGACTGTTATTTTTTGCTAGCAAAATTGGGTTGTGCTTTTCATTTTCTTTAAAATAGTATCTTCTCAATGACAAATGTATCTGTCAGGGTGAAAAGGTTTGATTTTTAAACAAAAATTGCTATGCTTGGCTATGCAAATTGGCTTGTATTTAATTGCTTCTTTATGTTCAGTGGCCTTGAGAAATAAGTTTTTCTCCTTTGAGGAGAAACACAATTTTATAGAAAGTGCAGATTATTTTTAAATGGCTTGTGATTGTTTTAAAAGATTGTATTAACATTGAATTGTACATCATATTTCAAATGTCATGTTTAACAAACAAGTATTCAAGAAGGGAATCTTTATAAATATGTAATTTTTTCCTTGGGGTTGTCTAACTTTCAAGTTTAGAAATTCATCAGTAATGTACACACTTTGGAATGCTAATTGGAAACTTTCCAATCATTCTGCCATTTAATGTTTTCTCGTTAATCATTGGCACTGTGTATTATAATCCACTTATGAATTTGTTTAAATGATATTCTCCCAATAGAATCTAGAATTATTGAGTGTTTAAATGCTGCAATAAGAACATTATGTTCAGTTCCAAGTATAGAGGAATGGCCATACACTAAGAAAAATTCTCCAAATTCATAAAAATCATTGCCCTGACTTTCACTGGAGCCAAGTATTTTTTAAAGTTACCATAATTTTCCATGACTATAATTACTTGGTGGGCCTGTTTGTTTAGAACAATTTTGAAATGTGAGCAAATGAAGTCTTTCTGCAGTGCAGTTTTTTGTAAGAAAAATTTAGGAATTAATGCTTTCATTTCATCAGACTAAGACACAAATTTAACATATTGAAACTAGCTACTATGTTGCCCAAAAGCTACTACTCACTGCTTGAGATATAATGGCATTTAATAACTTTTTCTTTTTAGCATGAACACTTATCTCCTGATTTCATACGTGAAGACTAAAATAACTGAATATTTGCACTATGAAAAGTAACCACATATAACATGGGATTATGGCATTTCTGTTGCTTATCTTACCCAGATAATAACATTCAGAGAAACAGAATCATTTTGAAACATTCTGAAACATATTGCTTGTGGACTTGGAAGAAAGTAGGTAAGAATGTAGTGAATTATTCAAAATCAAAATAGTAAGTGAAAACAAACAACAGAATTCCATTGCAACATTTTATTGGCCATGGTCTTCTTTCTATGTGTGTTGTGAAAGTCTTGTACTTTATTTTATTTATTCCCAAGATTGAAGTTACTCCTGGAGGTGCTTAAAAATTCTGTAGTCATTAGATAATCTAGGTTGTTACATTATCTGTCTTACCTTTCATATATAAAATGATACTATTTATGAATCAACATGGCATTAAAAAAGCTATTATTATAACCTCAGCTTAGTCCTCTAGAAGAGGATATGCTTATGTATGGTACTAGTAACTGTTGTTCAAGGCTCAACAGGGAAGAGGATAAGTAGCACAACACCAAAATGATGCTAATCTAACTTATTCATTTGAGTCCAACTTATCCTCCAGTCTTCACAATAATAAGGTCTGCTATTCTTGCTCTGTCTCCAATTAGGCATTTTAGGTTTTGCAGATTGAGACTCCTTGAGTCCTTCTGTATGATTTGTATTGTAGTTGATTCAAAGAAATTGGCACAAGCCGGTCACCAGTGGCTCAAGCCTGCAGTTCTAGCTACTCAAGGGGCCAAGGTCTAGGAACAAAGGTCCAAAGTCATTCCAGGCAGGAAAATCCATGAATTCTTATTTCCAATTGACCACCCAAACTGCTGGAAGTGGAATGGTGACTCAAGTGGTAGAGTGCTAATTTTCATCACAAAAGCTCAGGGCTAGCACCCAGACCCTGAATTCAAGCCCTAGGACTGACACAAAAAAGAAAGAAAAAGAAATGGACACAAGACTGATGTGACAAATTGGCACAAAAATGTTTTGCTTGCCTGAAGCAAAACAAAATTAAGGAACCTGGCATTTTTTTTCTGCTGATGAAAGAACAACAACTGATTTCTCTGTCTAGAATATCCGCTTCATGGGATAGTTAGGACTGAGGTGTCTGGAGCATTTGCCTGGTGTATGTACCTTGGTGATTTCATTTACTGGCTGGTAATTTGATCAGCTTTGTTGAACTGGCTCTGTTTGGAAATTGAGAAAAATGTCTACCTCATGGACCTGAGGGGAATGAGGAAATTAGTGTAGGAGCGGTGCCTAGGACAGGGCCTGGCTTTTCTGATGACTTATCCCATTGATGCTTAGGCCTATTGTTATTACTAGTAGTAGTAATTTTATTTGCAACTCTTCAAGTTCAATGAAAGTATAGGGATATTGCTATAAAATGTTTGTTAGAAAGTATGATTTATTTACAACTTGGGAAGAACAGTGAATACAGGAGGGAGAGAGGGATATAAGGGTTAATACAATTTTTTTTTCATGTAGTTTGTTCTTTTCTTTTTGGCTAGCTTGCTTGCTCAGCTGGTGTTCTACTAGTTGAGCCTTGCCTCCAGTCTGACATTTTACTGACTGTTCTGGAATGTTATTGAATTTTTTCCACAGACTGGCTTCTAATTGTGATTCTCTGGATCACAGACTCCTGAGTGCTAAGATTACCGATGGGAGACATTAGTCCTCAGTCTTACTTTCTTTGTTTCTTTAACACATGGCTTAGTGATGGTTTGATGAAAATATGACATTTTCTTGATATACCTTAAAGCAAAAATATGGGTTAAATTTATTTCACTTCAATGAATATTTATGGAGAATCTCTGTGCAAAGTACTGGAGTACAAAGATAAAGACAACACGCCACAAAATATTAGAAGAGCCAAAATAAAAATTCTTGCAATGTAAAGGCTGGCAAAGATATGAAATAACTGGAACTCATATATTGTCAAAAATTTACTCACAAAATAGTACAGCCAAGTTGGAGACAGTTTGGCACTTTCTCATAATGCCAAACTTACATTAGCCATGAGAGCCATGTGATCTCACTCCTGGCTATTTGATGTAGAGGAATGAAACTTTAATTTCTCTTAAAGCCCTTTCAGGAATTTCTAGTGCAGTTGGAACAAAACTACTGTAGACTAGATATATTCAAATATCCTTTAAAAGGTTAATGGATATACTATATCAAATCCTTATAATAGATTAGTACTATGCAAAGAAGGCGGACTACTGATGCATAAAAAACAAATTGGATAATTACCAAAGTCATCATGTTAAGTAAAAGGAGCCAATTTCCAAAGGTCATATACTGTACAACTCACGTATATGCCATTCACAACTAAAGTATAGTGACATACAGCAGATCAGTAGATGTCAAAGAGCAGAGATTAGGAGTGTGACAACATCTTATGTGATAAAATTATTTTGTGTTATGATTAGAGACATGTTTATATTCTACATATGATAATGTTTATAGAGCTATACAACAATAGAAGCTCATGTTGCAGCATAATAATTTACAACATGAAGTAAATGTATATACAATGTACCAGGTGCCAAAGTCAGATACAGCAACACCAGGGGATAGACACTGGACCAATGGAAGGTGGGTAAATATGCCTTTTCATTATAATTTTCAAGAATTTGTCACCAAGGCTAGTCCATTGTTTATGTAAAAATATCAAGGCTGCTTACCTGCTAATACTTTTTTTTAGGAGATTCTGATAATAAGTTCATTACATTTATAGGAGAGACTGTCCTGAAATTAACAAATATCTCTAATACTCAGACCATTTACTAAGCTCTGGAGGAAATGGGCAATAAATAGCAAATTTGATCCTTATTCTTTTTTTAAAATTACTGTTGTAATTGTTTTGGTTTTGGTCAGGATATTGTATAGAGGGGTTACAGTTACATTCGTTAGGTAGTAGGTGCATTACTTCTCACACATTGCTGATGATTATTCTGAAATACTTAATAACTAAGGAAAGATCACCCTTGTGATCACTTTGAGAATGTTTGTGGTGCTTGGAAACAATCAGAAATTCAAGTATGTATAAATTCACAAAGATGTAGAAACAATTGTCAAGGAACGATCCAGAAGGCACATGTTCGAAAGTGGATTCACTATGGCTTGAAATGATAATAAGGCAATTTCTTAAGTTTGACTTTGAATAATGGATATGGACACATGGTGTTTTGATGAAGTTATTGTTGAGACAGTTGTGAACAGCTGTGTTGTTAGAACTGTGGTGACTCAAATTTCTATTGTTGCTACCATGTTGAAGTAGCCCCAAACATAAGACATTTAAATCCCAGATGTTCTAATGACCCAGGGAATTGAAAAGTGGATGTCTTTCTCTCATATTAGGCCATCATCTTCCTATGATGAGGGACAAATTGGGACAAATTGAGAGCCAGAGGGGTGGTAAGAGTTCTGGAATCATCTGGTAGGCTCATGAGGAGTCACATGCTGATTAACCCATTTCTTCCGTTCATTAAGGGCATTCTACTTCTTTAAGTTTAGTAAAGAATTATACATAACTTAGCTAAATATTCAACTCATTTCCTTTTCAATATGATAATTGAGTATTACACATCTCTGATCTTTTCGGGACTTCTTGAATCTCCTCAGTTTTATTGCTGGACACTGGGCACTGGGTGAGGGGGATAAGAAGAGGAACTTATGTGTCTATTCTCAGCTGCCTACTGCACAGAAAGACTTCAAATAAATTCTTAGCAATTATTTGCCATAAAATATTAATTCACCAATACTCATGTCATAATTTTCTTTTAAATCGATAGTTTTAAGATATACTTGAGATACACTTTGAGATTTAGTTCTAACTGATTTTAAAATATCCTTTGTTTTCTTCTTACTGTAAAATGAATTCATTCTTGTACAAATGTTTAAACATGTTGAAATGAATAAAATAGAAGTTAAATCTGTATAATTGAGCAAATAAATATATAGTAAGGATCAGGGATGTTTGGTAATAAAACGCAAATTTCATATACTGGTGTGGCCTTTTTGATAAGAGACCTAACAGAGTTGTTGACTCTCCTTGTATCTAAGGAGATCATCAAATGGTCCCATCAAAACTTTTTCTAGGTATATTTCTTTAAAAATCAAAAGCAGAGTCTTAAGGTATATGAGAAACTGTATTTACAGTAGTATCATTCCCATGAACTATGAGGTAGAAGCAGTTCAAATGTTCTTCAGTGGAAGCATGAAGAACATGGAAAAAATAGTTTTCTCTTATCCAAGGGGGAAGTATTCCAAGATTCCCAGTGAATGGAGTATCCAACCCTATACAAAAATAATTACGATAAAGCTTAATTTATGAAGCCAGGCACTGGTGGCTCACACCTGTAATCCTAGCTACTCAGGAGGCTGGGATCTGAGGATTGAGGTTCAAAGCCAGCCTGGGCAGGAAAGTCCATGAGACACTTACCTCCAATTAACCACCAGAAAACCAGAAGTGGTGCTGTGGCTCAAGAGGTATGGAAGTAGCCTTGAGCAGAAAAGCTCAGGGACAGCTCCCAGGCCCAGAGTTCAAATCCTACAAACAGAAAAAAAGTTTAATTTATGAATTAGATTCAGAAAGAAATTACAACTTTAGCTAATGACAAAATAAAATAATAGTTTATAATATATACTGTAATGAAAGTTATTTAAAACTTAGGAATGATTTATTCTAGAATTTTCCCTTTAATATTTTTGGACCATGGTTAACTTAAGTAAGCTGAAACTGTAAGAACATGGATAAGGGTATTTATACACTTAGATTTATTGTAGCATTATTCATATTAGCCAAAAGGAAGAAGTAATGTAAATGCTAACAGACAGAAAAATGTAATGTAGTATATGCATACGATGGAATATTGGTCAGTTTAACAAAAGAGGGCAATTCTTACTTATTCTATACTGTAGATAAACTTTGTAGCAATTACACTAAGTGAAACAAGCTACTCAGACACTAATCACCCCTCACCAAATAATATGTAAGTCAATTTATGAGCTATATCTACAGTAGTCAGTTTTATGGAAACAGTTGCCAGGAGCAAAAGGGAAGGTGTCATTTCAGTTTTTCAAAATGAAACCATTCTGGAGATTGCTTGAATAAAACTGTGAATGAGGTGGGCACTGGCGGCTCACACCTGTAATCCTAGCTAGTTAGGAGCCTGAGATCTGAGGCACATGGTTCAAAGCCATCCTGGGTACAAAAGTCTGTGAGACTCTTATTTCCACTTAACCACTAGAAAACCAGAAGTGGTGCTGTGGCTCAAAGGGGAAGTAGTCTTGAATGGAAGAGCTCAGAGACAACGCCCAGACCCAGATTTCAAGTCCCACGCTGACCAAAAAAAAAAAAGTGAGTAAATGAAGCAGTATTTAAGCATTTAAGCATATTGAACCGATAGGTTATGTATATTTTTATCACAATTTAATTTTTTAATGTTCTATTTTGAAAAGCCATTGAGTTGACATAACCTGCTCAGGAATACACATCACCTTTAATAATACTTTTTTTTTTTCTGGTGCCATGAAAATCTGAGGTGGTAGAATTATCTCATCCTTTGTCTTCAGGTATCTGGAAATCAGGGAGCTTTAATAACAGTTTCCATGATCTACAAACTCCACATTCAGTAAAAAATTTTATCCATTTAAGCATTTTTTTCCTGAGAGAAAGCCCCCCACCCATTACTGTCTTCAGCTCCTCAAAGAGGCATACAACCTCCGTTCACCTGTACAACCAAAGAACTATGTAATAGATGGTTCCACTCAAGTCACCTTATTAAATTAACTGTGCAAAAAACCTATTATTTTAAAGCTTTGTGCTGAAATTAAGCAAAATCTTGTTAAGACTCATTAATGCTATTGACTATTCCATCTGTATTTTAAGCAGCTAGAACGATTTTATGGGGAAATGCCTATAATACCAATTTGTCCCTGTAAGATGACCCACAGAGCTGCAGGTGCCCTCGGGTGATATTATTGGCTAGTTTCTCAGCTTTTCTCACCCAGATCAAGAAGGTGTAACCAATAGCAACTGATGATTCAAGCTCCACCTATGTGTGATCCCTGTTTATTGGTTTTTCTCCAGTGTAAGTCCCAGTTTTCTGAAGGTAACAATTGAGAAATACTTTGTTGTCTCAATAAAATGGATTTCCAGGAGGAAACATCTGGGAAAAGTGTTGAAATTACTAAGAGGAGATCAATTTAAGCAAACCGTTTTTTTATTTTTCCTCCTGGTTACAAAACACACAAACTCAGTGCTTTGCAAAACAAACATAGATGGCAGGAGGTCTTTTCTCCAGACAATTCGATTATACCTGAAGGATTCTTCTCTGACAATAACTGTGCCTTGCCCTTTCTGAGCCCACTTTGAACTGAAGATTGTTATCCTGGGTTAGAGATAATTGCTGAAGGGATACAACACATTCTTCCCCAGGGGCTGAAGCTAATGGGCTGGAAAAATTCTATCTCTTTAATATGTTTCTCTAGGAAGACCCTTTCTACATCCCAATTCAAATTCCCCCAAATCAGGGACTATGCATACACATATCATTACACACATTACTACCCCTAGTCATCTTATCTTTTATTTCTAGTTTAGTTCTTATTCTTTTTCTAGTTCTTAGAGATAATCTAAGGCAACATGGTTGCATAAAAAGATTATGAAATTATCTGTTTTTTATTTTTGTCAATTGTGGGGCTCGAACTTAGGCCCTAGGCACTGGTCCTGAGCTTTTTCACTCTACCACTTTGAGCCATAGCACCATTTCCAGTTTTCTGTTGACTCATTGAAGATAAGAGTGCCATGGACTTTCCTGTCTGGGCTGGCTTCGAACCATGATCCTCATTTCTCAGCATCCTGAGTAGCTAAGGTTATAGGCATGAACCAAGGCACCCAGCTGAAATGACCTTAACTGAAGCCTAGAGAAGTATGATAGATTCTTAGTGTATCCTAAATGTTTTCCTAGACCCTATGGAACAAATGTATTGATGCTATTGAAGGATCAATAGCATCAATATCAATAGGAAGTCATTTGAAATGCAGAATCTCAGGCCCCACTGAAAACTTGCTTAATCAGTGTCTCCCCTCCGCAGTCTCCCAAGGAGCTGTAAATGCACATTAAAATGTTCTGAACACTCTGCTGTTCCTTTTCCTACACAAACTGAGCTACAGCACGTGCCACCTACCTAAAAAGGATGTTTTTGCCATTAGACATTTGAGTCACCATGTAAAAGGCTGGGCTTTCCTTAATGATTACTATACTTTTAAGGCCATCCACTTAGCTCTTTATAAGTAAAAATATAATGTATTGAATTCAATCCTCATGATAACTGTGATCAGTAATGATTACAATGTCTAGCTTTCAAAACAGGAAAGTGATGCTCAAAGAGAAGTCTTTAAGGAACTGGTATGTGGAGAACCAGAATTCAAATCCAAGGTTTTCAGACTCCAAATGTCAGGTTCATAATTACAGTATTGCAACCACTGACAATTGTCAGTAAGTAGCAGTGAAAGCGTCTACATGTTTAGAAGAAGAGATTGGTAGAGAGGACCTGTGGCCTGTGCTTGGCTCGGTGAATTGTCACTTCACTCCTGACATTTCCCACTCCCAACTTGCCGGAAGTGAAGAGGCTGGCACGGCTGTCTGACAGATGGCACAGACCCACTCTACCGTATGTGCACTGCTCCTTGTTCCTGGATGCACAGCTGCTTGACATAGGCCTTGCCAGTTGGGCAGCTGCCTCTTGGGGTGTCTCCAAAGGCCATTGCTCAGAGAATGCAGTTCAACATTTTCTCTGCTTCCTCTTTTACATACATCTTCTCTCTGCTTCTGGGGTCTCCACTTGGGGCAGAAATTGCTGTTTCAGCTGCCCTGACAGGGAGCCAATTCCAGGCCCTGAAGTGCTCAGAACAGGTGGCTTATTGAAAAAGCTCACCCACAAATAGGGGAGCCAAGGGAAGGAACAGGATACAGATCCTCTTGGATTCCCTCTTCTGGGAGAATTCAGCGCCTGCCAAGGATGTCCTTCCAACAGCTGTGTATGGGATAGAAAGGCAATTTCCTCCTGGCTGTTCCCTTTCCAGGGATGAGAGAGGAAGGAATGAGAGATGAGGAGAAAATGCAAGACAAGGACACCCCTCTTAGACCTAGAAGCTGTCGCAGGAGGGAGCTAAGCAAGCAAGGCTGAGAATCCTTTTCTATTGAAGGAGAATGGGTAGCAATGGTTCCATTTGGTTTAGACCAGTCAACACATTCTTAAACCTCCTTGGAGATTTAAGAGTTGACATCTTAATGAAATGTACAGAATTAACCAGTACAGCTACTGCAGTTACCCCCTCTGTATTGAAATCAGTGTGCTATCTTTTTCCTTTGGTATGTTACATGAACTTATTAAGACCCTGAGCTCTCATCTGGAAAGTGAGGTGTAATAGCTCTCTCTTCATAAGATTGTTATGAGGAAAAAATAGATAATAGGGATCACATAGCTCAATAACTGGCATTCAATACATTATGTGATCATGTTACTTAATAAAGAAACATTTGTGAAACTGTTTTATTTGCTGTTGTATTCTCAGCTCTAAAGCAGTTCTTGGCACATAGTATTTCATGATTATTTGCTGAATAATAAGTCTATGAATGAATTGTGAACATGTTCAATAATATTTCAATGGTTATTTATTGTGTCTTATGAGAGAACTTTGCAGTAGAGAGTTGAGCACTTTGGTTTGTATCTAATTACGTGTTGAACTAGTCCATGTTGCATTTCATTGGTATGTCTCCTAAGTAATTTCCAGTCTGTTAGTTTTTCTCTTTTTTGGTCTTAAAAGTTTGGAAGAATAATGACCCAGAGTGTATTTACTCTTTACAAGTGCATTGTGATTCGGAAGGGTACTGGTACTAAGAATCTCTTCCTGTAGAAGTGTTTTGTGGATGTCATTAATTTCCATAGAGTGGCCTTTAGGTTCATTGAGGGAGATTATACTGGGTAGACTTGATCTAGTCATACAGATGAGCCTCTAAAGAAAAGAAGGCTAAGGATTCTTGCTATAGCTTGCTTGTGATTTTCTCATCCTACTTGCCTGTACTCTGGACATTGGATTTGCAAAATAGCCCTCCCAGTTGCATTAGTCAATTCCTTTTAAGGACTCAATATATTATCTGGTTCCTCAGCTCCAGTTGAGCCTTAGTTGATGAACTTGGTCATAGGAGATTATTGGTCCCATTTAATTCTAAAGAAAGTAAAGCCTTTAGCCTACCTTTTAATGGGATGGTTGTTTCTTTGAGGATTTGCTTTTGAGAGATTCAGTTTTTTGAGCTGTAGGTATATTTTAGATATGAGGCCCTTGTCTTTTGTATGGCTGGTGAAGATCTCCTCCCACTCTGTTAACTTGCTAGCTGTGTCCTTTACCATCCTGAAGCTCTGCAGTTTAATACAGTCCCATTTGTTCAAACTTTCTTTAATTTGTTGTGTTTCTGGTTCTTTATTAAGTAAGTTGTGACCTGTGCCAAGGAGCCCTAGCATGTCTTCTATTCCTTCCTGTAAAGTTTTGAGGGTATCTGCATTTACCTCGAGGTCTTTGATCCATTTGGAATTCATTCTGGTGCAGGGTGACATAGAAGGATCCAACTTTAGTTTTCTACAGGTGCTTAACCAATTCTGCCAGCACCATTTGTTGAAGAGGCTGTCTTTCTTCCATGCGAATTTTGGGCTCCCTTATCAACGATTAGGTGACAATATGTCTGTGAGTTGATTTCTGGGTCTTCAGTTCTATTTCATCAGTTCTCAGCTGCCCTGTCCTTGTGCCAACACCAGGCTCTTTTTGTTACTATAGTTCTGTAATAGTCTGAAGTTTGGTGGTGATATTCCTCCAGTGCTGTTCTTTCTGCTAAGGAGTGTTTTTGCTATGTGGGGTCTTTTTGGTTCCATATGAATTTTTGGTTAAGAGAGTAATAAAATGAGAATAGCAAGCCTTAGTTTTATCCAACATAACAAGCATTCACTTATTAAAATCCAATCCAGCCAAACTAGTGGCTCATTCCTTTAATCTTAGGTATTTAGGAGGCTGAGCTCTGAGGATCATGGTTCAGAGCCATCCCAACTAATAAAATCTTACCTCCAAATAACTAGCATAAAGCGGGAATTGGAGGTATGGCTCAAGTGGTAAAGTATTAACCTTGAGCTACAAAAAGATAATGGATAAAGGATAGTGACCAAATCCAATGTTCAAGCCCCATTACAGTCACAATGTATATGCTGGTAGCATCTTCTAAAGCACACCTTTTTATAGGTGTGCTTTATAATGTTTTCAAACTGAAGCTGTCTTATTCCTTTTAGTCTTTCATTAGTTCCCAATGTGCTTTTTTGTTCTAGAAACCTCTCAACCATGTAATAAGTAGAGAGCTCCACCTCACATTAGTAGTTGCCTTCCTGCAGCTGGGTCAATGTTTATGGTTCCAAAAGTGTTGTGTAAGCATCGTAGTCATTTAAAATGTCATTATCTTTGCACTAGAATCCTTTTTTTGTAATGTTTTCTTTTTATCCCCTCTATCCCTGCTTTTGATGACTTATGAGACAGCTTCTGGATTCTCTCTTTTAAGGAACTGTGCCATATTGATGTTCTTAGACGGAATCTCTCCATTTCAGGCTTCTAGCCACCAAGTTGTGAATGATTTCCCCTGTGTAATTGTGCAAGACATCCTTTTTGAGCTGTTCGGGCTGTTGTAGTTTCAGGTAATCCACTTAGCTCTCCGCAATCTCAGAGGCATAGTAAAGTATTTTAATGAAGGGAATTCAAACGCTACCAAATTAGTTGCTCCCTATTGCAATGTCCTTTCTTATCTTTAACAGCTAGTGCCAAATTGCAGTATGCATAAAGAGGCCAAGATACTATGGTCTGAATTTTTGCATCCCCAGATTTTTATGTTGATACTTAATCACACCAGTGGGCTGGTATTAGGAGGACAGGTGATGGGAAAGTGATGAGGTTCTCACTTCTGCAGTATGAACCTTCATAAACAGGATTATAGAAAGAATCTCAGAGAACTGTCTTAGCTTACCCAGTAAAGAAACAGCTGAAAGGTACAGGCTACGAAGCAGAAACAGGACCTCACTTTCATCTTGGACTCTCTAAGATTCTAGAATTGTGAAAAATAAATCTTATGTTGTCTTTAAGTCATTCAATATATGTTATCTTGTTAGAGATGCCTAAATAGCCCATGATATTTGCATCCATGCTTAGTTCCTATCATGTGATAGGCAACAGTGAAAGTGCCTGGGACCAAGCCATAGCACAATAGTTAATAGTGTGCATGTGCCCTGTGGCCTGGGCCTCGAGCTGTTGCCCCATGTACTTAGAGAGGTATTTCTAAAAAGAGAAGATGCCAGCAAATCCCTTGGACATTTTGTTGCAATGCAGATATTGATGCATCAGGTCTGGGACAGGGCCCAGGAATCTGAATTGCTAGCAGTTCCTTTCCCAGGAGATGCCAGGGCTTCTGTCCTGGGATAGACCACACTTGGACCAGTGAAGATTTAGCCCATTCTTATTCTTGGAGTTTGGATGATATTAAATTCAATGTAGGAATGACTCTAGATATGAATTATTTCACATCTACCTCACCCCAATTTCCTGGAAAAATGATAAATACTGTTCCAATTATCTACTTTAAAAAATTTGGTATGAAACATGGGTGAATTGAATAAGAATTTTTCTGAGCCAAAGTTCAAGGCATAAAAGAGTATATGTAGTGTGATTCTATTTATATGAAATTCTAAGAAAATCAAAGGGAAACTAGAGTAGTAGAAATCAAGTAAATTATTAACTAAACCTGGGTGGTGGTAATCCTAAGTTTATTTAAGTTTGTTAGGGGGTGATAATGGTTCTTTTTCAGACATAATACTGATATACTTACAAATAAGTGATATGAATCCAGGAACTAGTTTTAAAAATCTACTAGAGAAAATGGATTCAGGTATAGCTAAAATAGAGGTTGGGGCATGTGTTAGTAATAGTTGAAGCTAGATGTTGAATATGTGGCTTCTATGACAAAATACTACTACATATACACACATGTGTCTAGGAGACAGACTTCAGACAAAATATTATCAAAGCAAAACAGAACATGATCTTCTGTTGATTGTTTCTTCTCTTGATGAAAGGTGGTTATGAATGTAGGAGATGTTATCACCAATGACTCCTTTCATTTGTTTATTTGATATGCACTCCGTATGCATGATAAGGACACATCAAGAAATCAAACACATAAGATTCCTACGATCATGAAACTTGGTAACGAAGGAACATAATAACTATGTAAACACACCGTGTGGCACTTTCATTCTATATAAGCACCACAGAAAAAGTAGAGGAGAGGCAGGTGATCGGAAATGGTGAAACAGTGGGATGAACAGGTAAGGCTCATTGAGGAGTTGAGTGGGCGGATAAGAACTTTTGGCTAGATGGTATTTTCATCAAGTCTGGAAGGAAATGATTTTAGTCTTGGTAAATACTGGAGGACAAAGAATGATCAGGGAGGAAACCACAGGTAGGAGCAATCCAAGGTTCAAAGAGACTGGAAGAGATCCATCCTTGTAACCCAATGCTGCCTCTGTATATGTGTGTGTGTGTGTGTGTGTCTGTGTGTCTGTGTGTGTGTGTGTGTGTGTGTGTGTGTGTGTGTGTGTGTGTGTGTGTGTGTGTGAGAGAGAGAGAGAGAGAGAGAGAGAGAGAGAGAGAGAGAGAGAGAGAGAGAGAGAGAGAGAATGAGAATAGGAACAGTGGGCCAAGATGGCTCTAGATACGTTTCGACTTTTATTCTGAGTGGATGGTTTTGAGCAGTGTGGTGTGAGCTGAATGGTGTGGTGAGCATAGTCTCGAAGAGTTTGGAAAAGGTGCAAGGTGGAAACGTTGCTAAATTCATTTTCTCTGTCATCTGTATTGTCTCTCACGTGCTGAATGTAGCTCACTCCATCTATTATTCAAAACTGAGGCCACCCTCCTTTTTCCCATACCCTTTCAGCTCAAATGTATGTCACTTTGAAACTCACTGTACAGTCTTGCCACCTAAACGCAGTAAATGGACTGACGGCATCAACCTCACCTGGGAGGAGCCTCTGGGCTGCACTGTCTATTAGCTGTGTGATTATCATAAGAAGTGATAAGCAAAGGAAGTGATTGCACTTATGTGGCAGGACTCAAGAGTGAGTTTCAAAGTGAAGTGATAGATATTCTAAATAGCTTGATTTAATTCCCAAATTGAATGGATGGATGGGATAGCATCACATTGTGTTCTATAAATGATAGCAAAAGCAAAAGAAATGTCTAATCAGGTAAAGAGTGGAGTTACAGCAAGTGGATGTGGTGTTAGGGAGAAGATATTAGTTTCTGGAAATAGTTTGAAAGCAGAGCCATTAGAATTTGCTAACCAATTGTGTGTAGGCTGTGAAAATGACTGAGCAAATATGTCTCCAAGGTTTGGGACATGAGTAAATGACCTTGCCTTTGACACAGGAAGATTGCTGTAGACGTCCAAGTAAGGGTTTAATGGCTGTTTCCATCAATCTCTCTATTCTTCCGTGAATCCAACTTCGGAAATCTGGGCATTATGTTTGTGCAGTGGCTTTCCTACAAATTACAGAATGGCCTTTTCATCAAAGCAGATTTGAAAAGGTATTAGGGGATACAGGAAGTCTGGATTGTAAATTTGCAAGGCATTTTCTGTGATGCTAGAAAGTGAATAGCATATACTCTACATTTTTCTCTGTGGCATCCTAATTTTTCATGCCTAAAATGCACCTGGGTGATTGAAAATATGTTTACTTCCTTTTAGGATGTGGCTGGTGACTGTAGCAAGAGGAATGTCACAGAATAAGTTGTTATTACAGAATAAAATGGCGGAAGAGTTTCTTGCAGACTTAAAGTTGGCATCAATCCTAATCTTATTCTCACTTGCTGTGACTCAGGAATGATATTGACTTTCTTTGAGGCTGACAATTTGTACTACCAGCTTTCCCTTTTATTTGGTTTTGCTTTTTATTGTCATCCTACTGACTTCTTTCTCTTGCTACCTATGAGTAAGAAAGATTAAGATTTAAATGATGGATAATGCCATGTGATAATTAATATACAGTGATCACTGAGGTACTCACTAATACTGTAATTTTTATAAAATGCTTTGGATATAAGTTCTCATTTATTTAATTTGACTCTAAACATGAGAAGATCTTTATGGCTAGTTACTGGGTCATTGTTTGCCAAAAACAGGAGATTCCAACTGGTCAGTCTTTCTTAGTAATTTTGTTATCCGCTGTCAGGGCAGCATTAGATTTACCCTAGCCATTTCCTGCCCCTACCATGACTCCACAATGATACAAAAGTATTAGATATTAATGTATTAATGCATGGCTTTTGAAAATATACTACTTAATGATTAGGTCCAAGCTTCTGAACAAGGTTTTGTAGTTTCTTTTAGGCCTGTCAGGAGTTGCCTTGTTCCTCTTTTGCCTTTTTTATCCAATTATAAGCAATTCTACTGGAAAGATGCAATAATTTGATAAGTAGCAGGGCACCAGAGGTTCACGCCTGTAGTCCAGACTACTTAGGAGGCTAAAATCTGAAGCTTATGGTTTGACGTCATCCCGAGCAAGAAATTCCTTGAGACTTACCTCCAATGAACCAGCATAAAAGCATAAAGTAGAGATGTGGTTCAAGTTGTAGAGCATTTTTGCTCAGGGCTAGCACTCAGGCCCTAATTTCAAGCTCTAGCACTGCCTCTTCCCCCCACCAACTAATAATTTGACAGGTATTAAATTGCTAGTTTACTCATCACAGGCTCTATAACAAAGTACTATAAACTGACTGGAGTACATAACAGACATTTACTTTTCATAATTCTGGAGATTCAAAGTGCAAGGTCAAAGTGAGGACATGGTTGTACCTTGGTGAGGGAGGACTCATTTCTGGATTTTAGACTCTTACCTTCTCACTGGGCTCACGTGCTGGTCTGTCCTCTCACAATGATTAACCCATCATGGAGACCCAGGCCCCGAATACCTCTATTGGTTTCTTTAGAGATTAGATCTCTTTAACATGTGAAGTCTAGGCAGGGGGTTATTTAGTCCATAGCAATTGCCTTGAGATTTTTTTTTAAATCAAACTCTCAGTAATCTGCTATGTACTGCTTGAACTTAACATGGACTTTATGTCTTAGAGTGGAATTCTAATGGAAAAGGAAGGGAACTCATAGTGCTCTCGCTCTGCTCTTTAACTCTCTTTCTCTCCTCCCCCTCCCTCTCCTCCCCCACCCTCTCTCTTTCTCTCTCCCTCTTCTCACTCCCCCCCCACACATACACACACACCCTGTATGAGGTGTAATATCCAGAAACAAAGAATGGAAAAGTGAAGACCAAGAGTGAGGTCTGGGAGCCTGGATGGGGGACTTAGTGTAATAAACAGGGATGGTTATAGTAGAGGCTAGGGTCTCTGCACTGGCTATAGAGTCTGTGAGAACTGGGTAGAATATGAACTTGATCCAGAAATAAGGGACAGATAAGTATATAGATAAGTATATGATGTAGTTCAAGGGTAATTCAAAGACTTTTGCCTGACATGATTGGAAGAAGTTAGTTTATAGGCAAAGGGTTCTTGGAGGCCAATAGTAGGGAATGGAGAGAGGTCAACATTGGCAAGCAAAGCATCATTGAACGGGCGGCAGCTGCTGTTCTCCATTGGGTTCTCAGACTTTGAGTGAGATTACTAATCTAATCTGCCACTGGACATTTTTCAAATCTTTCTAGTAAATGAAAAGTGGTTGGAAGGAGAAATAATATGTGCTTATATGCCAGTATTGAGCCCAGACTTCAACCTCCAAATGGAATATATTGCCATGGTTTTCTAAATTAGAGTGGTTTCAATGTTAATATTTATGCTAATATACTTTTATTAAAGAACAAATTGAATCAAATTGTGGTTTAAGAGCAAATGAAAGCAGCCAATATTTACATACAATCTAAATTCTTTGAGCCAGGTCATCAAATATTTACTGCAGCCATCAAAACTGGGTCTGATAAATAAACAACATGCAAACCTATTTTTTGTTCTCATAGCTGTGCTTCCTCTTCTGTCACTTCAACAACAATCACACTTCTATGTTTTTTTAATTTTAATTTTTCAAATTATCTTTACATAATTGTACAAAGGGGTTTCAATTCACAATTCTATTTCTATCTTTTAAATTCTATACTCTTTCTTGGTTGAAGTCAATATACAGATATATTTTTTTGCTAGTCCTGGGCCTTGCTGAATGCAAGGCCCTGAATGGACCTGAGCACTGTCCTTGGGCTTTCTCAGGGCTAGAGCTCTACCACTGCAGCCACAGCACCATTTCTGAATTTTTTCTATATATGTGGAACCTGGGTCTTTGTGCATGCAAGGCAAGCACTCTACCACTAGGCCAAATTCCTGGCCCTTGAAGTCAATATATTTTTAAATGACAAATGCTTGTATTGTTATTATAAAGGTGATGTGCAGAGGAGTTCGTTATAGTTACACAAGTCAGGTAAAGAGTACAGTTCTTTAAATGACAAATTTTAAAGTTATTAAATTTTATTGAAAACCCGGGGCTAGAAATTCATATTCTATGTTCTCTCATTGGAACTCCCTAGAAACCTCTTTGTAGCATTCATCTAGGAAACAATCCTTCTTTTTTTTATAATTGTTAGTTTTAGATCCTGGATGGTTTGAGTTTTACGATGGTCTGTAGAAGGCAATGTGAAATAGCAGGGATTGTGGAAACAGTGTCAGTTTATTTTAAAATGGTCACGTTTATCCACATTTGCTTTCAACAGATGGGTACAGATGATCATTCTTTGGTTTAAAACATTTCTGGTTTTATTTTTTTCATTGTCTATCTCAAGAATGCACACACAGAACCCTTCCTTGTGAAAGGTACACCTCAGAAAATTCTGCCTTACTCATTGCTAAGAATTTGCTACTGAACTTAATACTAAGTAAACACAGTATGTATTGCTTTCATCTCATCCCTTTTGATCCTTGATGTTCTTGGATGAAGGGCAAAAAGTGTGGTGAAAATATTGGCTTCAAGGAAGATGAGAGCTCAATTTGGCTCTTAAATTTGTCATTTCACCTACATGGAGTCAAGTGATTTTCCACAATTAACTGAACAAATGTTGCATTTACTGTCTTCCTCACTGCTTTTATCCTATTCAGGAAGCAAGTCAGAATTGACTCTATCATCCCATTATCCTTAATTTCTAAGACCTATGGAGGTCAATACTCATCAACTGCCTTCTAGGAAGAGCCACAGTGTCCACCCTAGGACAGAGTCTTTATTGATCAGCTGGTTGCTGATCTCAATTCAATGTCAGTACTCTGAAGTCTTGACCTGGCACCTACAATCCTTGAGCTTTTATAAAATGTTTAATTTTAATGATACCGAAGTATTATTGACATGGAGAAAATAGGTCTATTTTAGTGATAATGGAAATTGTTCCTCAAATACCAAGACTCATTTTTCCCCATATTACTTTCTGTGGTAGACAAAGTTGGTTGTATTTACAATAGCAGTCCCCTTTCTTCCTTACTAGCTGGGATTCAATTTTATGTTGGTACATGCAACTACAGAAGATGAGTCTAAACTAGTGTTCTAAATTGGCAGTATGAACCAGCATATGGTAATTCCATTTGCCTTGGACGGATACTTCATTTTGTAACTCTTCTTGCAAACTTGATTACTGTGAGGCTCCTGGTCAATGAAAAATAAGGATAGGACTGAAAAATATGGATAAGATGTCCCTTAGCAAAGGGACATCCAAGAAATATTTTCCTGCCCTACAAAAGAGAGATTGGAGGGACATACCTCTATACTGACCTTCTACCTTCTTTACTGCCTTGGAGGTGGCAGTAAGATGTGTTGCTCTCTTGAAGCCATGAAAGCATAAGTCCCATTTGTAAGGAAATGGAAAAACTTAGAAAAAATCATATTAAGTAAAGTAAGCCAGACTCAAAGGAACATAGGCTCAATGGTTTCCCTCATTTGCCATAATCAGTAGAAATCTTGGGCTCTCCCAGCAGAGATTTACAATAGAGCAAAACCTAGATACATAAGGCCATATAGTATGATGCTAAATGAAAGAACCTCCAGGATATAGAAACAAAAGCCATATAAGGAGTGACTGTTGTCCTTAATGTACTATGTTATCTCTCATCTCTTTTGCTGTCCCTTGGTTATCTCATATTGTTAATAGTATTTCACCTTGTTATCTGATATATTGTATATATGCTTATTTGAATTGGGGTAGGTAAGGGAGGAAAACAAGATGGGGTGGGGGAAGCAGGAGGGAAATGGGGACCAAGACATGAGAAAGGGTATCAATGTTTGTGAAGTAATGCACCTTCTATCTGGTCAATATAATGTAACCCTTCTATTAATTACAATAAAAATATATGAAAAAAATAAAAAAGAAAGTATAAGTCCAAAACAAAATTCTGAGGATGGCAAAGTAGAAAGATGAAAATGAGCCTAGAACCTTGGTGATGTTATTGCTCTAAGACATTATAGCTGGGGTCCCTTTCCTTGTCTTACCTTAATTTTTTGGGTCACTGCTGGGGCTTGAACTCAGGACTTGGGAACTGTCCTTGTGCTTTCCTCAAGACTAGTGCATTACCACATGAGCCACAGCACCACTTCCTGCTTTTTCTATGTAAATGGTACGGAAGAATCCAACCCAAGGCCTTATGCATGCTAGGCAAGCACTCTACCACTAGGCCACATTCTTGCCCCCTTGTCTTGTTTTTAGATAATAAAATATATTTATTTTACAAGTCACTGTTTCTAATTCTGTTCATCAGAAACAATTTTTTTATTAACACACCTCTTATCATATTATCTAGGCAAATCATCTACTTATTCTGTAGATATGGGAAGGAGTCCTGGATTATTCTCCTCTATACCTTAGTTCTTGCCCCATGACTCCCCCTTTCTCAAAGGTATTTAGTGGGGTTTCATTAAACTGTCCACACACACACACACACACACACACACACACACACACACACACACGCACATGCACATGCACACATACACTTTGATACTCTTTAGTCCCTGTACTCTTTCCTTTCCTCCACCCTCAACTTGTTGAATTGGTGTTCCCAGGCAGTTCTAATTACACACATGTCCCATCATTCATTAGCATCATTTTCGGGTTAGTTCAAAACGGATTAATGAAAATGTGCAAAAGTAATTTGCTATTTTTTCCATATAATTTTTATTGTAATTAATAGAAGGGTTACATTACATTCGTCAGATGGAAGGTGCATTACTTCACATACATTGATACCCTTTCTCATGTCTTGGTCCCCATTTCCCTCCCCCCCACCCCTATTTGGTTATTTGAAATTAGATAGGAAAGGGGGTAATTTGCTATTTTTATTGGCAACTCCACTGGTCACAAAATTGTACCTTCTGCTCCCAGTCAAAATTGCTCCATCTAGTGGTGAATCTTGTTTCACACTGCCAGAAAAATGTAAATGCACTACTTTTTCAATTAACCTGTGTTTGTGTGTGTGTGTGTGTGTGTGTGTGTTTGTGTGGCAATGTCAATGATGTCACAAAGTTCCTCAAAGTTGGTTCTTCATGAGTATATACATCTCAATTCGTTATCTTTGGCTTATTTTGAGAGACTTGGAATGGTAGACTGTTACTGGAAGATTTTGTTCATATTGGTTGATTTTTTACGTTAAATTTTGTATTACTAGAATAAGCCATACTGGATCATGATATAGAATCCTTTTATATATCGCTATATTGGATTTGAGAACATTTTACTAAGGATTTTCCTGTGTGTGTTCATAAGTGATAGTAGTTTTTTAGTGTCCTTTTCTTGTAATATCTTCATCTTATTTTGGTATAGGAGTAATGCTAGCTTCATAAAATGAATTGAGCATATTCCCCCACCTTCTATTTTCTAGAAAAATTTGTATCCAATTGGTCTAGTTTTACTTTGCCAGGAATCCCTATAGAAATACTGTCTATGAAGATTTGTTCTTGGGGCATTTAATTTTTTGAAGTCTTAAGTATATGAGACCCTTGTCTGTTGTGTAGCTAGTGGGTTTTCTATTTATATTGCTAGCTATGTCCTTTGCTATGCAGAAGCTCTGCAGTTTAATGCAGTCCCATTTATCCAGGCTTTCCTTGATTTGCTGTGTTTCTGGATCTTTATTTAAGAAGTATTGACCTGTGCCAAGGTGCCCTAGCATATCCCCTATTCCCTCTTGCAATATTTTCATGGTATCTGCTCTTACCTTAAGCCTTTGATACATTTGAAGTTGATTCTGGTGTAGGGTGATATATAGTATTTAACTTCTGTCTCCTACACATGTAAGCTAGCACCATTTGTTAAAGAGGCTGTCTTTCTTCCATCTGATGATTTTTACTCCCTTATCAAAGATTAGGTGGCCAAAGATTGCTAGTTGTTGGATCTTCAATTCTATTCCGTTGGTCCTCAGACCTGTCCATGTGCCACTACCACATTGTATATAACTCCCCTATAATCTAGCAGTTCCACTCCTGGGCATCTATCCAACTGATTACAAACAAGTCCAGACTAAAGATACCAGCACAATGATGTTCATTGCAGCATTATTTACC
This sequence comes from Megascapheus bottae, assembly GCF_031878675.1. Taxonomy (NCBI): domain Eukaryota; kingdom Metazoa; phylum Chordata; class Mammalia; order Rodentia; family Geomyidae; genus Megascapheus; species Megascapheus bottae. The sequence goes on from NC_143547.1 coordinate 1,580,284, forward strand.
ACAGCTAAGATATGGAACCAACCCAGATGTCCCTCAGTAGATCAAGAAAATGTGGCATGTATATACAATGGAATTCTATGCTGCCATCAGATAGAACGATATTGCCCCATTTGTAAGGAAATGGAAAGACTTGGAAAAATTATGTTAAGTGAAGTAAGCCAGACCCAAAGAAACATAGGCTCCATAGTTTCCATCATTTGTAATAACTAGTATCTGTCTAGGATAGTCCATGCAGGGTCTCAATAGCTCAATAGCTATGTACATATGACCATATAAATGATGCTAATTTGAATGGACTCCAAGATATGGAAACAAGAGATTTTTTTTACTGTACTGTGTGAAGTAATTTCTTTTTTCTTTTTCTTTGTTTTCTTTTGGTTTATTCCTCTATCGTCATTATGTTTGATTTTGGTAGTCAGTGTCTTGTATATATGTTTATCTGTTTGTTGGAAGGGAAGGGAAATAACAAAAAGTTGAGACAAAGGACAAGCGTGAACCAATACCACAGCAATACAAGACACTGTTGAAAATGCACTTTACAACCTGAGGGGTGAGGAGTCAGAGGGGAGGGAAAGTAGGAGGAAACAAGGGAGGGGTAACAATATTTGACAAGAAATGTGCTCATTGCTTTACTTATGTAACTGTTACCACTCAGTACATCAACTTTACAATAAAATAGAATATTACTAAAAAAGAAAATAATAAAATAATTTTTAAAAAGAACTATCTATTCTGCTTAAGTCTGATAAGAGCTTTTTGTGTTCACAATTCATCTCATTCATATGTCAATGAGTATTTTCTATATGTAAATAGACAGTCAATGGATTGGGATTTCAGTGTCTAGTCCACCTAGTCAATTTTGCTATTAGAGTACAGAAGCAGCAGTGAACAAATAAACACATCTGTATTTCAATAAAACCTTATAAAAATAAATGGTAGATTTCATTTGGCCCATGGGCATAGTTTGCCAAGTTCTCTTAGAAGCAATAATCCCTTCTTGCCATCCCCAATTCTACACTGAATTTGTGTATCTCTACATATCCATTTGGTAACAGAGAGATGTTAGAAAGTGACAGATAGAAAGACAAATGGGTAGAAAAGGTAGAGCAGGTATTTCAGCTGGATTTAAGCTCCAAGCAGTGAAGACAATGTAGAGGCGAGTGTTAATGGAATCATGTAAGAACTTTAGGAACCCCTGACTATGGTTATGTAAGATTTATATTAGTGGGGCCTCATTGGTGCTGGCTGTAAGGTGAGCAAGCAAGGCATGGTGATCAGGTTAGAAAGTGCAAGCAGGGAAGACAGGGAGGCATCTGTGATAAAAATGCCCATGTAGACATTTTTTTGTGGACATGTGGGATGTATTCTTTTATATTCTTACAGCTATTGCGATGAGAATGATAGGAAGGAGAGCAGATTCCTTTAGTCCAGTAGCTTTCCAAATGAATGTAGTTGAGCCAGACTGAATTGAAGTAATTTGAGGAAGTAACTAAAGTGAACCAAAATGGTATCATAGCCAAAGTGGAACTATAATGGAAGGTGAACAGGCTTGGCCCATGTATCATCCCTTAGGGGACCTTAATAATGGCAAAGAGGTGTTGTCCTGGTTCTACATGTGGGTTTAATGAATGATTTGGTTTTTAGGAAGAGTTAAGGGACAGGGAGAGATGAAAGGTTTCATAGGCTTTGCCTATTGCAGTGCTAACTCCTACCTAGAAGCTACTAAAGAGATGTTTTCAGTTGCAGTTGACTTATTTTTGTGCTTCTTAGTTTAAGAGTTATAGTGTCATGAGTTTGGTCTCATACCATTTTGTATACCTCAGCCTTGCAACGTTACCATTGGAAACAGAAACTCACGCTTCACATAGGACAAATATCATTTTCCTCTCAGAAATCAAAAGAGAGATCACTGACTGGAAATATATTTTTTCTCTGTATGCTGTCTAATTGATTGACACCACAGACAGTTTTAACTTACTACTGCTTTTATATGTTAGATCTCAAATGGCTTGTTTGGATAATAACATAAAAAAATAAAGGCTCAGTTCCTCCAAGGACAAAAATACCAATTGACAGATGAGTCTGTTGGCCTGAAATGCCACTGAACTTATTTCAACCTGTGGAGAGAACATTCTATGGATGCCTTGTGACAAAAGGGATTTTGGAGCTTTGCCTGTGGGTTGTCTTTTTGTTATATAGACAACTTTAAAAGCCCCATCAATACTTTCAATTGTTCAAATATGTGGAAGCTCAGTATTGTCTAACCATGATTGTGGAAACTGAGACTAGATTGCTTATCTTCAGATATTTATAGAGGAATAAATGAGTAAAGAGACTTTATAGACAATAAAACAATGGGAAGTAATTCTTCCCATTGTAATTCTTCTTCAGGGCATAGGCTAGGGCACTGTAGTTTTATATTTGTATTTATATAATTCCAATCACTATCAGCAACTCCCATTTTGGAGATTAAGAAACTAAGGATAAAATAGGTTGAAACTGACTTTTAAAGATAGCCAACAGCTCCCAAGTGGTCTGATTATGATTCATACACACAGCAGCCTTCCACACCAAGTGTTCCTTTGTTAGGTACTTTGTCTGGCATGTGGTTAACATTTCATTTCTAAGAGAGACCTGGGTAATAGGACTTTCTATTTTGGGACCATGTCCCAAAATGCCTAATTCTAATGCTTTCTAGGCAGTGATATCAGTACTTTCTCCTTGCAAAGACATGTGCTGTGGTTTTGTTTCTGGATAATACCAGAGGAGGGCTGGCCTGGTAGGTCACAGTGAATCATTTAGGAAGTTTCCAATTATCAATGCTTGGCTCATCATCCCAGATTGTTTAAATGAGAAGGCCTGTCCTGTTAGACTCATAATGGTTGTGATGGACAGTTCAGATTATGAATTCCTGGTCTAAGCGTTTCTGCTTTGTGTTTTCACTGGATTGACTACATAATCCCTGGCAGTGCTTTCTCCAGTTTGGAAATGGAAGTGATTGGGCTGTGCTGTCAGATCTCTTCTAGATACTTGTGATCGGCAGGAGAACTAGTTCACACTGGAAGTATTCTTCAGTGTCCTTTGTAGAATTAAAAAAATGTTAAATATCATTAGCCCCTTTGGCATATGATGAAAATTAGGACACATTCTGATAAAATCTTACTTTCCTTTAGTACTTCCAGTAGAATGAAGATCAAGAATTTTCCTGAAGCTGTGCCCAGGCTCGGCTGAGTAATGCAGGCTCAGTAGTAGAGCCCATGCATAGTATGCATGAGGCCATGTGTTCCATCCCCAGAGCACTGGGGCATAGCAAACAAAAAATTCCCTGAAGTTATGAAAGCAAATGGAGGCAACAAGGGCAAGAGTTGACGAACAGAAGATACCAGACCCCAGATCAAAGTTCCTGTTTCAATAGCACATCCAGGAAACACTGCTGGTGTTTCCAGGAAAGAGAATGATGGTATTTTCAGATCTGATGATTGTAGTCATTTTAACAACGTCAGACAGTGAGTGCTGCCAATATGTCCTAGACTTCTAGATTAACTAGAATGCTGTAACTTGAAGAACATACATGGTCTAATGCTACAGCTCTCTGTACTCCAGAAATATCTCTAGAATGTGTTAATTCTAGATTTTTAGGAGGTTCATGGATGCAGAAATGGAACTGGTGCTTCTGTCCAAAGGAGGAACAGGTTGAACGTGGAGAATTTGGGATGTGCTTCATTAGCTTGGTACTTGCACAGCGTCTTTCAATTATGGTGTTATTTATATACTAACTTCGTAGAGTTTGGTAAGTTCCTCTAGTGGAACACCCCTTAATCCATGGATGAAAACTCAGATGGCTATAAGGAGCAAAGCTGGTAAAGTAGAAAGGGACATGGAGCCGATGCTGGAGCACAGAGAATGTGGATGCTATAGAAAATCTGGGCATTCAGATCCTGTTAGAAGACATTGAGCACATGTTTGCAAAAAACACCATGAAGGCCAAAGAAACATATTAGAAGGCCACTAAGATCAGTTGGTATTCCGTTATGGGCTGGCATTGTTTAGTTTAAAAACTATAATCCCTTGAATTATTTCATAATTCTTCATAAGTTTTAACATGCTGTTTGTTTCCAGATGCTCCAGGGAAAGAAAATAAACTCAAAACAAACAAACAACCCTGTGTGTTCTTTAAACTGTAGCAGCTGTGGCTAAACATATGGGAAAATTATTTCTATGGATACTACTATTCTCTGTGTACTGTGCCGGGTGGAGAGAAAAAGGAATTTTTTTTCATGTATACATTAAATAACATGGTGTAGACACAACATATGCTGCCTCTGTCACTTAGACATTTTCACATTGGATTTTGAATAGTGTTCAGAAATTTAAATTAATTTAACTTCTTTCTATAGATAACTGCCAGTATTTCTAAGGATAAATCTCCATAGGATGCATACTTTTTTAAAGAGAAAAGGGAAAAAGAACTTTCTAGCAATACAAAAGAAAGAGCTTTGAGGATTTACTTTTCTTCACTGGAGCTGATTTTTATTTCCTGTTCCTTGGCACAGTATACTGACCTTATAAATGTTATTAGATGTTGACCTTGTAAATATAAATAAGAATCATCAATAAGTGAAATCATATTTCTAAACATAGAGGACAGATTCTTCTCCTAGGGGCAGGATGCTATGTTATCACCTTTCTACTATCCACCCTATAAAAGTATTTTTAGAAGCATTTTCAATTAGAATGGTTAACCAAAGTTCCTAATAATAGGGAATGCTTAGCACATGCTACAAAATGAGAACACAGCAACACAATCTTGTCCCTCACTTAAAGTGGTAGCAAATCTGTCCTACATTTATCTTTCATAGCAAAAAGTAGGGAAGCCTATTTCAATCTAACAAGCATCTAAGCTGGGACGTGAGGGTATCTGAAGAGCAAGGAGGCTGCTGCCCTCCTCTGGAGAGACATATGGCACAGAATTCTGCTGTAAAATGTGCTGGTCACTATGTACACATGGCTGAATAAATTTATTTAAATGCCACTTCCTTTGTCACACTGGCCACATTCCAGATGTTCAATAGCCACATGTGGCTAATGGCTGTCCTATTGGACAAGATAGAGCTAGAGCATATTTACCATCAAAGAACGTTCCACTGGACAAGTGTTGTTATAGCATTCATGAACTCCCCTTTGGGATCATATTTACTGGGTTTGAAACTTACCATACCACTTCTGTGAGTTCAGAAGACCTTCCTAAGATTACTATGAATCCATTTTTCCCATATGTGAAATAATACTTCCAAGACAGCTGCTGGGAATGAGTTTATGCATATAACATATTTTTATTCTTTATTTTTTTGGTGGGTCATGTGGCTTGAACTCTGGGCCTGGGCACTGTCCCTGAGCTCTTCCATTCAAGGCTACTGCCCTACCCGTGAGCCAAGCCCCATTTCCCATTTTCTAGAGGTTCATTGGAGATAAGAATCTCAGGTCTGTTTGTTTCTGGGCTGTCTCTGAACCTTGATCCTCAGATCTCAGCCTCCTGACTAGCTAGGATTACAGGTGTGAGCCACCATGCTTGGCACATATTTTTATTGAAATTTTTTCATATATTTTATTGTAATTAAAAGAAGGGTTACAATATATTTGCCAGATAGGAGGTGCATTAATTCACATACATTGATACCATTTCTCATGTCTTGGTCCCCATTTCCCTCCCCCCACTCCCACCCCTCATCTTGTTTTCCCTCCTTCCCTATCCAATTTCAAGTAACCAAATACAAATATATCCAGTATATCAGATAATAAAGTGAGATACTGTAACAATATGAGATAACCAAGCGACAGCAAAAGAGATGAGAGATAACATAGTACATTAAGGACAACAGTCACTCCTTATATGGCTTTTGTTTCTATATCCTAGAGGTTCTTTCATTTAGCCTCATCCTATATGGCCTTATGTATCTAGTTTTTGCTCTTTTGCAAATCTCTGCTAGGAGAGCCCAAGGTTTCTACTGATTATGACAATTGAGGGAAACCATTGAGCCTATGTTCCTTTGAGTCTGGCATAGTTCACTTAATATGATTTTTTCTAATTCTTTCCATTTCCTAACAAATGGGGCGATGTCATTCTTTCTGAAGCAGCATAGAATTCCATTGTTGGCACATATTTGTATTTCATTTTATTTTTATTTTTGGCAATACTGCAGATTGAATTCTAGGCGTTGTGCTTTCAAGGCAAGTGCTCTTCCACTTGAGCCACATCCTTAGCTACCATCTAAAGTACTTTAAAATGGGCCTGGATTGTAGAAAGTATAGAATAGTTCAATAGAGTCTTTCTTCTGTAGAGTATCCACAGAGCTGGCTGAATACTTGGAAGAGGCAACAGATTAACTCTATGGTGGGACTAAGTACATTTCCTGGATATGGTGCCATTTAAGAAGGATATTGGCCAGGAGTTTAGCCTAGTGGCAGAGTGCTTGCCTAGCATGCACAACAACCCAGGTTTGATTCCTTGGTACCACATCATAGAAAAAAGCCGGAAGTGGTGCTGAGGCTCATGTGGTAGAGCTCTAGCCTTGAGAAAGTCCAAGGACAGTGCTTGGAACCCGAGCTCAAGCCCAGGACTGGCATAAAAGGATATATAATAATGCATCAACAAGCACAGGAGGGATCTGGGTGGGGAACAAAGGGTATTTCAAATCAAAAACATAGGTGCATGAAATTACTTTGTCTACCTACGTAGTATCTTCTCCTCAAACTTATCTATGGTAAGGGGAATGGCAGAAAGCGGGTCTAAATATACATGTGAAGATATATTATGGTCTACCTTGTGTGGGAAACCTATGGGAGGAAAGTTTGATTTTATATAAAAAAATAAATAGCCAGGGACTGGGAGCATAGCCTCGTGTTAGAGTGCTCATCTAGCATGCACAAGGCCCTGGGTTCAATTCCTTGGTACCACTTACACAGAAAAAGCCGGAAATGGTCCTGTGGCTCGAGTGACATAGTGCTAGCCTTAAGCAAAATGTGTCTAAGGACAGTGCCCAGACCCTGAGTTCAAGCCCCAGGACTGGCAAAAAGGAAAGAAAGAAAGAAAGGAAGGAAGGAAGGAAGGAAGGAAGGAAGGAAGGAAGAAAGAAAGAAAGAAAGAAAGAAAGAAAGAAAGAAAGAAAAAAAGAAAGAAAGAAAGAAAGAGTGAGTGAGTGAGTGAAGTTTTCTGATCTGATACTAAGATTTTTCAAAGAACTATGGTGGTACTCTGGAAGATGGATTGAAGTGGGCGAGAAAGTAATCATGAAATGCTGAAATTTCTGAGAAGACAGATAAGTGTAGACAAGTGTTGGGGATAAATTACTCATCAGGAGGTATCAAAAGAGACCGTGAAAACAACTCCTTAGGCTTCTGACATGGTTGGAGACTTGATGAAAAGGTCACCTTGACCTCTTCAGACAATGCGGACAGCTCCTTGCTTTCTGTCCTGCACTGTACCTCTAATTGGTGGCAATTACATGCCATCAGCACTGCCTTATGCCAATCTTATTTTCCCTGTGGTGGGCTGTACATTCTATGAGATAAGACGTAGACTAGGGTGGCATTGATGTGCTTTCTTAAACCTTATCTCTTGCCAGAAGAGCTCTCCTTGCTTTAGCATTTTAATGCTACCTGCCTTCTGTTCTCTTACTTCAACTGAAGTCATCATGCAAAAAAAAATGGCAATGGCTGTTTCATGTGTAGGCTACAGAAAGAATTTAAAAAAAAATCTTTGAAGCTGGGCACAGTGTCTCACGCCTGTAATCCTAGCTACTCAGGAGCTTGAGATCAAAGCTAGTCCCAGCTGGCGTTATCCCCAACTAACCACTATAAATCTGGAAGTGACACTGTGGTTCAAGTAGTAGGGCAGTAGCCTTGAGCTGAAGAGCTCAGGGACAATGCCCAGGCCAAGAGTTCAAGCCCTGGTACCACCACCACCACCACCACCAACAACAACATTTTTTACTTTATTTATAAAAATAGGGTTGTTAGTTCGAAGTTGGTGTGTATCAGGGAGGTTGAGACACAAAAAGAGACATGGGTAGAACGTGAAATTGAATCTCAGGGGAGACACTAGATATAGATTTGTACTCCCTCGTCACTAATATATACATGCAAGCCGATACCATGGGGGAGATGAAGACACCTGAGTGGAGCATGCACAGGACATTTTTAACACAGGGTTGACCACAAACAAATGTGGTATTTTTTGGCCATGGCTAGGGGTAGAGTGTATTAGGAAGAACATAGTGACAGACATAAGTGAACCAGGCTCAAACAGATGGCCATTGCCAGAAATGTGGGTCCATCTGCACTCTCTCTATCCATGTAGTGGTGATGGATACGTGACCTGTGGCTTCTTCCCCAGTGAACTTTTCTTCTCTTCTTTGTCAACAATTCCTTTTTAACAAGGTCAATTTGATAGGAATCAACTTCTCTGTTACTTGCTAGGCTGTTTTCAAGGTTCTTCAGTGTAGGTATTGTTGACTTTTTAGATTCCTCTGTGTGACAGGATATCGCCTTATCCCTGGCTTCTACCCATTCGATTCCAGTAGTACATCCACTCCTCCATCGTGACAACCAAACATAGCTCCAGGCATTGTCTCATAGGTTCTAGGATGCAAACTTGCCCTCAGTTGAGAACTACTGTTCTAGGCAAAGGCATTGGTCCATACCAGATTCAAAAGAGGAAATAACAGACACTGCACAAATATGTTATGAATCATTGTGAGCCCTTCAGAATCTACTAACCAGCCTTACAGATTGCATGGTCCAGAGAAAAGGGCCCATGGGAGTGGGAGTCTGCGCAAGGATTAATGAGTGTGTGGGGGAAGGAATAATTTGTGTGGAACTTTTCAGGGATCCTTGGAGGAGCCCATAGGAGTCTGTAAGAAATCGTACTTGGTGGCTATCCTTGAAGGAGTCTAGTGGCAATCCCTGTGCACATTAGAGATTGATGTTTGGGGAAAAAATCTCCCTAGATCAGAAGTTACACCAGTTTTTATTCCACATTAATATTTCTTCATTATTCTTGGCTTTCTAGGTTTGAAAACTCGAATAGAATGAATACTGTAGAGCACCACTAACAATTACCTGACTCCTTTTCTTGCCCTTCTTCAAAGATGGTCAGTTTACTTATGGCCATGAGTTCAGGCTCTGTGACAGTTCTGCATGCAATGTATTAAACTATTCCAGAATTAGTAGTGAATTGCTGAAGGACAATATGGCAATGAAGAACAGGGGAATGGATATTATCAGTGAGTAAATCTATTTTTGGCCCTATAATTCCCAAATAAAAAAAAAACACAGCTGGCTTCCTTTTATGAACCATTAGACAAGCACAGTATACTTTCGTCCCTCCCTCCCACCATCTAAGTTCCTGCAACAATTCCCCTATCCCAGCACTTGACTTCTAGTAAAAGAGCAGAATATTTATCATCAGCCATGGAAATTCTATACTGCAAGAGCTGTAGACTTTAACCACAATTGATGATCAACAGTAACATCTTCATTTAAATGTCAGTAATATTACGACAAGTAAATGCAAGTCCGCTGTACTGTGGCCTTATTGGATGAACCTCTTGCCTGTAGCCGCCATGGCTGCAGTAGCATTGATCTTTCTTTGGCATCCCTACTCTTGCCAGTTCACAAGCATAGAATTCATATCTTTTTTTTTGCCAGTCCTGGGCTTGAGCTCAGGGCCTGAGCACTGAGCACTGTTCTTGGACTTTCTTAAGGCTAGAACTCTACCACTTGAGCCACAGCACCACTTCTGGCTTTTTTTCTATGTATGTGGTACCGAGGAATTGAACCCGGGTCTTCGTGCATGCATGGCAAGCACTCTACCACTAGGCCAAACTCCTAGCCCTGGATTCATATCTTCTATATGGTAATTAGCCTCTTAAGTTGGACATTGATTTGAAGTGATGATATTTGGAGCCAAGGGGAGTGTCTCTCTAGATATGATGAGACATACTAAACTTGAAATTCCTTGTAGCATGATCCTTTCCACTTCCTTAGCAGTACCTAGGACGAAAGCAAAAATAACATTTAATGAAGACCTACTATGTGCTTGAATCAACTTTCATTTGTTTCTCAAAGCAGCAATATACTGATCCTATCATTAAACAATTTCACATTCAGACAGTTAATGAAATTTACCCAAGTCCAAAGTGTTTGTAAGTATTCAAATGTGAGTCAAAGGGTCACCCATTTTCTCCCACTGTTCAGTTCTGTGAGGTCTCTAAGTAAGGCAAGCCTGGACAGGTGGAGAACAGGATGATTTGTCTGTTGAGTTCCCTATTCATGTGACCAATCCATCTTCTTGTTGCTAGAAGCAACTGAAAAACAGGACAGCAGTGTTAACAAACCTTCCTCAACTCACTGATTTAACTGTTCTCAATGGTTTAGTATCCTCCTCTGAAAGAAAAGTTCCTTTTCATATATTACCACGTCACCTGAAGTGCTTCTCCATGGACAGTATGAGTTTGCCAGAGCTTCCATAACAAAATACAACAGATTGGTCATGTGCTAACAAGCAGTTATTTTTCTTTTGATTATGGAAGTTAGAAGTCCAAATTCAAAAATCTAGAGACATTAGGCCAAATAGTACGACACTAAATGTAAAGACCTCCAGGATAAGGAAACAAAAGCCATATAATGAGTGACTGTTGTCCTTAATGTACTATGTTATCGCTCATCTCTTTTGCCATCCCTTGGTTATCTCATATTGTTAAAATTTTTCACCTTCTTATCTGATATATTTTATATGTGCTTAATTGGTTATTTGAAATTGGATAGGGAAGGGGGGAATCAAGATAAGTGGGGGGAGTGGGAGGGAAATGCATCTTCTATCTGGTGAATATAATGTAACACTTCTATTAATCAGAATTAAAAAATATTAAAAAAAGAAATGTATAGATTATCTCACTGATGTAACTGTAACCCTTCTATATACATCACTCTTACAATAAAATTAAAGAAAACATTAAAAAAAAACAAGTCCAAGTTCAAGGTGTTGGCAAGTCTTGTTTCTCCTCAGGCCTTTTTCTTTGCTTCATAGAAAGTCACATTCTCCTTGTGTCCTCAAATGGACTTTTTCTATGCCTGGGCACTCCTGTTGCATTTTCCTCATCTTGACATGCAATCAGGCCTATTGGGTTTAGTCCTTCCCTATGATGTCATTTAATATCATTTTTTTTGGCCAGTCCTGGGGCTTAAACTCAGAGCCTCAGCACTGTCCTTGGGCTTTTTTCCTCAAGGATAGAGCTCTACCACTTGATCCACAGCACTACTTCTGACTTTTCTATGTTTGTGGTACTGAGGAATCAAACCCGGATCTTCGTGCATGCTAGGCAAGTACTCTACCACTAGGCCAAACTCCTGGCCTCAATATCAATTATTTTTTAATGAACCTATTGCCAGCTACTGTCCCGCTAGAGGTTAGTATTTACACCTAAAATGTTGAGGGAGCCACAATTCAGTCCATAACATGGGGTAAATAGAGTTTCTATGTCATCAACTGGCCATGTGACAGGATTTGGCAAATAGAATGTGGACAAATGTAACAGATGCTGTATCTGAGCAGACGCTCATACTGCAGCTGTGTCGTTGGCTCATTTCCCCGTGAAGTCTACAAATCCCGAACTGGAACTAATCCTTGTCCCAGATTGTGAAATTAAGAAAACATAAAGAGCACAACTACAAGTTAACAGTAATAAACATTTAATATAACCAATAATTAACCCTTTGTGATCAAAAGCTACTATGACTTGGGGGATAATGTGTTACCACAGCATAGCCTAATAACAGATGATGCACATAATGACACAAGGATATATTTCTCCCTCCATTAGCATCTGATACAAGTTAGGGATGTTTCCTTTTTCACCTCTCTTTCTAAATAGTGACACAGGAATCCAAGCTCCTTGCATCATATGGGATCTTGTAATCTTGAAATCCTTTATTTCAGATTGAGATAAGAATCAATGATTTCATGGGGGTTTGGACAGGACTGGAAATGGAGAGTCTCTGCTTCCCCCCCCTCACATTTTTATTAGCATCAATTAGTTGTAAAGGGATTTTGATATGTCTGTATATGCAGACCATGTACCTTGATCTGCTTCACCTATTCCACCAGTCTCCTTCATCTCTCCCCTTTCACAAACTAATGTCTGTATCCTTACTGTTTCTATTTTTACATATGTACCTAAAGTATTTTGAATATATTCCTCTTCTTCACCTTCTCCATCTGCCCTGACCTTTGCAATTGTACTAGTACAAACCTCTGAGAAAGGAACTGTTTTCTATTTGTATATACTATGTATATATTATATATAAGTACATATATCTATATATATGTATGTATATTTGTATATATATGTATATATATATATATATTAGATTTTCAAAGTTTATTTTTGCTTTTTGTTTTTTTGCTAGTCCTAGGCCTTGAGCTCAGGGCCTGAGCATTGTCCTTGGGCTTTCTCAAGGCTAGTGCTCTACCACTTGAGCCACAGCACCACTTCCAGCTTTTATCTATGTATGTGATACTGAGGAATTAAACTCTGGTCTTCGTGAATGCTACGTAAGCACTCTACAACTAGGCCAAACTCCAGGCCCCTCAAAGTTTTTTTTATTAACCATAGTATTTCATATGTGCTTATAAAAAACATTAATCAGGCTAAGTCCCATACTTGCTGCCCCCCTTCCCTAACTCTTTTTATTCATTAACTCTACAGGTAAAGATAAAAACATGCTTCTTGACGTCAATAGCCTTGAGTTCTAGTAAAGCCATACATTATAAAATCATGTCAAAAATGCATTATGGGCCTAATCAATTGAACACCCTAGCTTAACAACACAGCATATCATAAGGTTATATTCATTTCACTAGTGATCTTTAATTACTTGCTTACTAAGAACTTTGACTTGTTATGATTGCTCAGTATCATGAATGAAAATTGGACCTTATATCTGCTAGTCTGAGAAGATACTGATATTTTAAATTTGATATACACATCCTAGTGACTGCATCTGAATACTTTCTACTTAAGTATTTTCTGATGGTTTGCCATGATCATAAAAAGTTAAACTCAACCATTGTAAGCCAGGGCCCCCCTCCCTCTGTGTGTGTCTCTCTCTCTGTCTCTGTAAAAACATATGTATATGTGTATATACATGTATTTGTATATATGTGTTATTTGTAGATAAATGTCTATGTGTACATTTATTCCAGATTCTATATGCACAAATAGATGTATATAGATATCTATGTCTCTCTATATGCACATACATGTAGATACATAAAGATATATATATATATTTCTATGTACACACATAATGTATATAAATATATGGCTTTCTTTTTTGCTAAGAATTGATCATATGATGCAGTCAGATACTCACCTCTGTAATTTTAGCTACTAAGGAGTTTAAGATATGAGGATCATGGCTTGTAGCCAGTCTGAAAAGAAAAGTCTGTCATACTTTTATCTCCAATTAACCAGCAAAAAGCTGGAAGTGGAGGTGAAGCTCAAATGGTAGAGCACTAGTCTTTAGTGAAAAAGCCAAGTGAGAATGTGAAGGCTTCAGTTCATGCTTCACTACTTACACACACACACACACACACACACACACACACACACACACACACACACACACACAGAATCACTTGGTCTATATTTATGTGTAAATGAGGCTTGAAACTATAATCTTCTAGAATATCCAGGAAGACTTGAATACCTTACCTTAGTATTTAATTCCTGAGAAGTTTCTTCTTCCCTAGCTATTAGCACCACAAGAATATTAACTGACTGTTGTCTAAAGTGGTACACATACATTGGATTTAACGAAGTAATTTTAAGCACCAGACATCTCTATGCATGTTTATAAATCTAGACTTGACCTAACTGGTTCAGCGAGTATGAATCATTTTGCTGTCTCCTGGATGCACTCCATGTACAGCCTGTGCAAGTTGCTGTAGGAAACAGGAAGTGACTCATTTTTATTGTGAGGTATTCAGAAGGGTTTTTTTTTTCAGAAGGCTTTCTATAGGAAGTGATGGTTGAACTGGCCCTAAAGATGTAGGGAAGTCTGCAAAAATAAAAAGGGCAAATGAAATTCTTTTCAGAAGGGCACAAGCATGTGAGTATCATCATATTTTTTTTAAAAAAACATGGTATATTGTTGAAAATGTATTGAACAATATCCAGTTCATAATATGTATTAAATTATGGAAACAATACAGAAAAGTCATGGACAGAGTTAAATGGTACCCCTCCAAGAGATTAATAAACTAATAATTAAGTTAATGAAGATCTTATAATAATATTTTGAATTACCCAAGTAGACATAAAATTCAGTGAAAAGTTTCCTTCTGAAAAAAGAGAACATGCTGGATGTCTGTGGCTCCTACCTGTAATTCTAGCTACTAAGGAGGGTGAGGTCTGTGGATTGTGTGCTTTGAAGCCAGTCCAGGCAGAAAAGTCCATGAGGCTCTTATTTCCAATTGACTACCCAAATGATGGAAGTGGAGGGAGATGTGTTTTAAGTGGTAGAGTGCTAGCCTTGAGCACAAAATGTTCAGGGCCAGTGCCCATGCTCTGAGTTCAAGCCCTTTGACCTAGTTAGATAAGAAGGGGGAGAGGAGAGAGAGGGGAAAGGAGAGACAGAGAGAACCTTGTGAAAATGGATGCAGAACTTGAAGGATTCTTCCCTACAATCCTCAATCTACACAGAGTACTTAGTCCTATAAACATCTTCATTTAGGATTCTAGTCTCCAAAATTGAGGAGGCTCTCATTTCTGTTGTAATGTATAGACTTTCTGTGAATCTATTGTGATAGCACCAGGAAATAAAATTTTTTCCATATATTTTTTATTGTAAATAATAGAAAGGTTACATTATATTCGCCACATGGAAAGTGCATTGAGGATATGAACAGTCTGGATCTGTCTTCTTTCCTGCAGGTTTTGACAGCATGTTGGGAGCAGATGAGAAGCAGGTGAGGTAATAGTGCACATACTTAAGATGGGACTGATAGGGTCTGCTTTGAGCATCAGGAAAGCAACTCAGTTGGCCCTGAAGAATACTTGGCAGTTATTATCATTTTGCTTATTCCTGTGGAATGAAATGATGACACATCTTGAGGAACTGTGAGGACAAAGCAAGGGCATCCACGTCAATCATGAGATTCCACAGACACTTTTCTAACCACGGGAAAACTAGTATCGTCTATTGGGCGAATGAATTACTCAATGGGCTGCTTTTATCCAACTCCTTGAACAAGGCAGACATTTTTTAATCATCAGTCTATTCTTTACCTTTTGTAGAATATTGCTTTTAGAAATGTGATTCCAAGTGCAATGTTGGGGAGCAGATAGGCAGCACCTCCAGATTCCACTGAGGCTTACTGCTTAAGAAAATACCTCCAAAATATAGTAGGCTGAAACAACAGCCCTTTTACTCTTTTGTTTTGTAACTTCACTGGGCTGAGTGGAGCAGCTCTTTTGCTTACTTACTGGTGGGTGGAGGTTGTATAGTTGTGTAATGTTTGGGTCCGGTGTCGACAGGAATTTCACTTGGGATTTCAGTTGGACATCTCCCTTTAACTCAGCACTTCTCTTCATGTGGCTTTCTTTTATGGCCTCTTCTCCAGAAGGGAACCAGGATGGCTTATATATCCATTCTCAGGCCTTCAATGATAGATAGTATTAGAAGAGATACGCACACTAAAATCTGAGAAAGATCAGGGACAGCCTTACTTTGGTTGCGTTCTGTTGGTTAAAGCAATCACAGTCAATAGATTCAGGGAAGTAGAATCACACAGCCATCTTTAATCCATCTCAACACTATTTTTTATTTCTTTAAAAGTTAAACTTTTGTCATTTTCCGGAAGCAGAACAGGTAGGAGTGGAGGGCTTCAGTGTAGTTATTCAAAAAAAATTTGATAGCTGTATTGAATGAATACATGATTACACACATGTCAAAGAGATGAGCGTGTTTTATGATTGCTAAGGTACTAATAAAAAGCATTCGTTACAAATAAAAAGTACTGAAAATGCCCAGTGATACTGTTGAAAGATACGCTTAAAAGGTGTTACATGTGAAAATCATACATATGCAAACTATAGATACTGAAGAAAAATGACTGTACTTATCCCAACAAGCAAATAATCAGTTTCATTAGTGTCTTTACCATACTAGTTTGGCTTGTTCAGTTTCTTACGGAATATTTCCTTTGCAAGAACAATTTTGTATATCTTTATCTCTTCCATTATTTTTTTTTAACAAATCTTGGGTTTGAACTCGGGGCTTAGGTCCTATCTCTGAGCAATTACTTGCTCAAAACTATCGCCTTGAGTCACAACACTTCCAGATTTTACTGTGTTTAACTGGCTATAAGGATCTCAGGGACATTCCTACTGAGATTGACTTCAAATCATGATCCTCAGATCTTAGCCTCCTAAGTAGCTCGGATTACAAACATGAGCCTTCAACACTCAGCCAGCTTCAGCTTTCTTTTTATAAGAGTAAATTTTAGGGAAAAAAGAATAAAAATATATGCCTAATTAGGAACTTAATGTCAACCTGAAATGATTCTATTAATTAAATCATGTTATTAATTAAAAAATGGATGCATAGCACATGGTTTTGAGCATAAAGAATACCATGCTTGCTCTTTCCCTTCCATTTAGGTGCTAAACTTATTACAAATAAGTACTAATAATATTTCATTTCTTTTTATGAATTGTAGGCTTGCTGATAAAACTGCTCAGGTGAAAGATAAGCTAGTCCCAAAATACCATAAAATTAAAACCATTTAAATCATATGTGGATTTCATCTTTAATGTATAATGCCTAACTCATAAACCCTATTATTTACCTTTCCCTAATGCTTATTTTTTTCTCTTGCCTATCGTAGGCATCCTGAAACTTACAACTTTAGATACTACCATCATTTAAGTATTGTAAGTTAAATGCTACCCATTTTTATATTTATGATTCAGGCAGCATAGCAAAATCATATACCGAAACACTGCAGGAAAATGCCGATATGTTTCTTAGTGAAACTATTATCCAAATCAGGAGCTAGGCTGCCTGTTCTAGAGGCCGTGTCATAAACAAGAGTTGCAATAAAATTGTTCATTTCCTTCTTGGAGTTGAGTTTGTCAGACTGTGTAGCAAGTATTAAAGGCCCAAAGCAAATATATTCTCTTGTTTGAACACAAAGAAGTATTTCAGAGGCCCAAAGAATGAAACTAGAAGCATGCAAAAATGCCTTTAGGTTGATACATGTGCTTCTGGACACATTTTCTAGTTCGCTCTCTTTTTTTGTCCTCTCTTTCTTTCTCATATCCTTCTACCTGCTCTGAAATTCACATCTTCACTAGGATGAAGAATCCATTCTGAAGCCTGCTCCAATTATTCTACCCACTCACTCAAGTAGCCTTTCCTTGATAAAATAGCATCTGTATTAGTCTAAGTTTCTTGTGGTGTTGATTTGTTGTTTGTAATCTGTCACTATCCGCTAAAAACAGAGGCAGAGTTTTCTATCTTCTTGCCCTGAAATGCCTGGCACATAGTAGTTTCTCAGTAAATACACATGAATTCTTTCAGAGATCAAGCCTTCTAAATTGAGTGTTAAGTAATGCATAGAAGAAAAGGGGTAGGGTGGGAGGGGTTGGTGAGATATTAAAGGGGGTGACACCGATGAAGAAGCATTGTATTTATAAACTTCTGTATTGAGTGGCACCTGCTTTGTACAAGTACTTAAAATCTTTTTTGTTTGTTTGTTTGTTTTTGCCTGTCCTGGGCTTGAGCTCAGGGACCGAGCACTGTCCTTGGACTTTCTCAAGGCTAGAGCTCTACCACTTGAGCCTCAGCACCACTTCAGGCTTTCTGAGGTACCGAGGAATTGAACCTGGGGCTTTGTGCATGGTAGACAAGCACTCTACCACTAGGCCAAACTCCCAGCAGAATCTTTTTCTTTTATTTTTATTTTTAAAAGAAGACAAAGGCTAAGATAATCAGCACTGTTGCTTCAGGTCCTGTTCGTTGACTCTAGACATAGAGAGAGTTACACACACTGTAGAAAAAGCTACGCATTTCAGATTAGCATCATGATTCATAGATTATCAAAATCAGTCTCTTCTTTTAATGTTCTCCTTATCAGTGTTTATTGTTTCATGCTAACTGTGCCTTACTCATTTGAGTCATTGGAAGTTTTCTAGATGAATGAGGTAAGGAAAAGTCATCAGGAAACAAAGGATTTTGTGTTAATGCTACAGATGGATGATCCATTCTTCTTGCATTCGTATCAGTGTCTAGCAATTCCAAAGAATCCAAATCATCCTTAGGTCTCGCTCAGTATCAATTGTACTTTAGGAGGCAAGTTCACCTACCCCTCATTGGAGAGGATAATGGGAGGTATCTTTTGACCCTACAAAGGGAAGTTTCCAAAATACTTGGTGACATTCCAGAGGTTAACTTTGTATTTCTTTAGGGACAATTGACATCTCACTGGCATAAATGGAGCATCAAATTGCATTATTTCAGTGGCAGGGCTGCTAATTATGATTCCGTTGATAAATCTGGTAGTGAGTATGTAATAACCTTGCCCCTTCGTTTATGTTTGCCACTGTGCTAATTTCCTTTTTAAATTAAACTCTTCAGAAGAGAGCTAAAGGTGTAGAATTTCGATTTCAGTTAAATAGGCTTTGCTTATTCATGGTGTCTATCTAGCTCTCCTAGCTGGTGTTCTTGCCAGTCATATTTAAGGGTGATACGTTTATCAGCATGGTTTGTTATGAGTAGAAGGCAAAGTCTACCGCCTTATGATCTCACTTTCAAAGAATTCTAAGCAACAGGTGTGGACTTAGTGTGCTTAACTGTGTGGTCAGATGGAAGTATCACTAGACGTGCCCAAGCTCACAATGTTGCATGCTATGATGGTTAGGATATTGTCTGCTTTGGGTAATTCCCTCACATTCTTCAAGTAGAAAGTATGCTTCAAGTGTCTGTAGTAGCACTTTCATCAATGGCAATCAACATAGTGCTAGAATGAATACTTGACTATCATTTTCCAAAAGCACAAAAGTTATGACAGCTTGGAACACTGGTTTTTAGGTTAGAGCAACTTGTAGGACAACCTCCATGGATAAGATGGTCTGCAGAACTCATGGGCATCACTTTTCCTTCCCAAACTGAAGACCTTTTGCAGGAATGTTTTCTATTACTTCAGAGAGAAAAAATATTGTTTGTTTGTTTTACCAAATATGATTGAATGGTATTTGGTATATTGGGAAGACAACGTGATCAGGATGCCCTTGTCTTTTGTAAGGCTATCGCTCTGTTTGTAATTACTCACGTACTTGTGCTCCTTGGAGATTATAAAATCAATAATGTAATGAACCATGTTTATCTGCACCACTTCTCCAACCTTGAGATCTAGAAAAGAGTCTGCTACAAGGCAGAGAATCAATAATATATAGAAATTGAATGATGAAAGATTAAAATGAATGTTATTGAAGATAAAAATTACTACCCGATATATTTTATTGTGGTAGATCACTTTTGTTTGCTGGGGAAGAATGGAAAGCCAACTGTATGAACAACAAAACACAGACAATATGAGTTGGATGTAATTGGGTTGAAGCTTCAGGCCATCCCTGTATACTGACTTGTCAATATACTTTAGATATTTATGACACTGGATCTCTACTGGTACAATGACCTATTGGAGATTGCTTTTCCAAGGTACTTATGGGAGATTTTAAGAGGTTATTAGTATGAGAAAAACCATATGCTTAACTGTACGTCATTTTGGTATTTGCTTGTAACTGCATTCTTCATGGCTCCTCGCCCCTGGTAGAATATGGAAGCATTCTGCTTTCGTCCCCCACAGTTAGCCATATGCTACTTGCTATCTATCTGCAGGTACATCTTACATACCACTCTCTCTTGGAGAAGCAATATAGTTCCCGTATACAGGAGCATATTTCAAACAAGCAACATGGGAAATGGTTAGTTGAAGAAATACATGTCTTAAACATTCAATAGCTTAAAAAGCAGTATCTTTGTTGAAATAAATCCAGTGTTAAAAGTTTGTGAACAGGGGCCGGGAGTTTGGCCTAGTGGTTAAAGTGCTTGCCTAGCATGCACGAAGACCTGGGTTCAATTCTTTGGTACCACATACTTAGAAAAAGCCGGAAGTGGTGCTGAGACTCAAGTGGTAGAGCTCTAGCCTTGAGAAAAATCCAAGGACAGTGCTCAGGCCCTGAGCTTAAGCCCAGGACTGGCAAAAAAAATGTTTGTGAACAATTTCAGTCAGTTTAAAGCACTTAGGTAAGAGAAACTAATGTCATGGAAATAATTCTATTTTACATATTGAAATTGTGGATCAATATGTTTCTCTGCAAGTTAAATTTTTCCCAATGTACATAAGTCATCAGGTCTTCTTCTTCTTTTTTTAAGGTAATCCTGGTTTCTAAGTCTATATTTGTTAGCATAGTAGTCTTATCAGTTGGCATTTAATCTGATGTGACCCAGGGACTTCCAGGAAGAAAATGTACACAAAAGCATGAAGAAATACCTGCAAATGCAGTAGCTAAATGAATATAAATTTTAATACTTTGGAGAGTGACAGAACGTAAACATTGCGAATTAGACTCTGTTTTTGCTGTATATATAGCAGCAAAATAAAGGGTTGTACTAATTTCTCCCCATATAAATTTACCATTATAAGGATTATGTCAGAGCAGAAATTTACACTATGTTTTATATTGTAGTAGTAAGTTTGCTTCAAATGATTTTGGGGTGGAAAATTTTGAGCAATTATATAGGATTGTTTCTAATTGTAAGATATAGATTTTTAAATTATCATTAACTAAAGGGTGCATTTTAAAATGTATCACTAGTTAAATTTATATTTGCATAAATAAAAATTGAGACATAGAGGAAGCATAAAAAGAATTCTACTATCTACAAAAGTTAAGTTGTGGGATCACCTTAGGTGCCTATTAGTAGATAAATGATTTTATTTTATTTAATTAATTAATTAATTTTTTAAATTTATTTTTTGCCAGTCCTGGGTTTGGGCTCAGGGCTTGAGCACTGTCCTTGGACAGGCTAGTACTCTACCACTTGAGCCTTAGCACCACTTCCGGCTTTTTGCTATGTATGTGGTAACAAGGAATTGAACCTGGGTCTTCATGCATGCTAGGCAAGTACTCTACCACTAGGCCAAACTCCCGGCCTAGATGAATGATTTTAAAAGTATAGAATATTACCTGGTGATTGCAACTGTAACCCCTATATATATTTCCCCAAGAATAAACAATAAATAAATAAATAAAAAATTATAGAATATAGATAAAGTTACATTTCATTCATAAACTTACTTTTTGAATGGGAACACCTTTGTAGAGCTACTTAAACATGTTAAAAATGAAAATGTGTTATAAATGCCTAATGGAGTAGTGTGGAACCATAAAGAAGAATGAAATCATGTCACAGGAAATCATCTAACAGGAAATTGGGTGGAGCTGGTAATGCTCATTACAAGTGAAATAGGCCGGACTTAGAAAAATATTGCATGTTTCCTTTCATATATGGAAACTAGATCTAAAAAGACAAGTAAACTAAAAAAAAAGCAAAGGGGAAGAAATATAAAAGAGACTATTTGGGAGGGAAACTAATGATAAAGGAAGTTGGTAAGAGAGAGCAAGAGAAGTGAATATGATAGAAGTACCTTGTCTGCACATATAAAATTGCCATAATGAAACTAAAAGTAGTTTTAAAAAGATGATAGTTCTCTTTCTAATTAATGGAGGAATAGCAACTTCCTACCTCTTGAAAGCTAATAGAAATGAGAAACTGGAAGTTTCTCCAAACATAGTATCCATTACTCATTAACAACTAGATGTTAGGTCTGAAAAAGGATGCTAAAGATTGCATCCTTGTACATAATATTAGTATCTTAGTTTTAGAACGTATAGAAAGAACATAAGATTGGTTTTAAGTGTGTTAAAACGTACATGAGTTTCATCATTTTAAAGTGTGCAGTTTAGAATTCCATACAATCAGAATGTTGAGCAGCCATCAGTACTAGCTTGTTCTAGAATGTGCCATCAACTTGAAAGGAAACTTCATTCCCATTAAGTAATTGCTGTCTATTCTTAATCCTTATTCTGGATATTTTATTTGAATTTTTAAAAAATTTTCTTCAAGGGATTGTACAAAGGACTTTTAATATAGCACGTCAATGTGCAAGTGCATTGTATCTCGATCAATGTCACCTTTTCACCATTCTCCCCACCCTCTCCCAACCCCCCCATCCTCTCAAGTTCAAGTTGCACGATTCAGTTTTCACATATATACATTGAATTCGTTATGACTGTACTTGCTCAACCTTTCCCTTTCCCTCCCCTTGCCCAAGTTTTTAAAAGAACAGCTATAGCCCTCATTTGCTAAGTGAAGTGAAAGCTATGGTTCAGTTTTATAACTTGGCATTCTTCTTTCTACCTGCTCACCATGTTACAAGTAAATAACAGTCTTCATTGTTGAACAGAAATGAATATTGGACATTTAGGCACTGTAGGTGAAATGCTAGTGTTTCACATAATTTCTTATGTCCCAGAATTAGAAAAATGGTCCTAGCATTATTTTTAGTACTTTACACATATTATCTTATTTACTCCATGTAACAAACCTTGGAGAGAAATGTTATCATTAATATATTTTTACTGAAAAGGAAATGGAGACAAGAGGAAAGTAATTTACTTGCCCAAGATTAGATGTAAAATATAAATGGAAGAACTAAGATAATCCCTAAGATTCAAGGAAGAAACTATCTTGTCTCTACGTTTAATTATTTTTTTGCCAGTCCTGGGCTTGGGTTCAGGGCCTGAGCACTGTCCCTGGATTTTCTCGAGGCTAGGGCTCTACCACTTGAGCCATAGCACTACTTCTGGCTTTTTGCTATATATGTGGTACCTAGGAATCGTACCTGGGTCTTCGTGCATGCTAGGCAAGCACTATACCACTAGGCCAAAATCCCGGCCCTCTACGTTCAATTTTCACAAATAGATGATGACTTTACAGGAAAGGATCAGGTAATGGTAAAAATACAATGGTGTGTAAAAATATAAGTCTCTGTGACACATGCCCATAATCCTACACCTCAGCTCCCAATTCACTAAAGCTTGAAAGACTTTTAAGAATTTAATCCCAAAGCTCATTTTCCTACAAAACCTGAACAGAATCAATGTGAAGTCATTGTAGTCCCTTTGGGTCCACACAGTGGAAATATTCACTTTTCACCTTTTTGTGGCATAGTATTTTGGTTTGCTGTAGCATAATTGTTATAGCAAACTCTGTTGGAGCTATGTAAACTTAAAGGACAGGTCATTAAATATTTTTAGCTCTCCACTCTCCAGGAGTGTTGAAGGATTCTACTTTCCCTTTCCTTAAAAGCTAAAATATGATCATGTGATGATTTGGTCAGTGAATATGGTAGATGTTTTAGAAGGTAATCCTAATTAGTTATAGTTCTCATTCCCTATGGAATTTGTGCCAGCAGTGCTATTGACGTTACTTGCTCAGAGTGATGGTGTATTTTATGTGCTAACTGGACTACTGGATGCCCAGATAGCTGATAAAACATTATTTAGGGACGGATCTGTGATGATGTATTAGGATGAGACTGGAATTGGGTGAATAAGTAAAGAAGATCACCTTTAGAACTATGAGAAATAAGTTTGTTTCCTGTTCTGATTTATCCCTTCTATGGGTCATTGTTATGGTAACCCAGATTGACTAAGACATATGATTGCTAAAACAGCGCCTTAGGATCCCTATGGTGGGGAATCTCAGAACCCTTCCAGAGAGGAAAGGGAAGAATAGGGCACAAACTATCAATGTCTAATCTGATCTCCATATGTCTGCTTTCTATTGTTCAGTTTTTGCTTAAAATTTTGTTCGAGGGGAGGGTCATGTGGAGAAAAACAGCCTTAAAAGGCATTCAAAGGTGGACACCAGTGTTATCCCTTTAATTCTAGTACTCAGGAGGCTGAGATCTAAGGATTACAGTTTGATGACAGCCCAGGGAGAAAAGTTCATGAGACTTATCTCCAGTGAATCACCAGAAGACCAGAATTGAAGCTGTGGCTCAAAGTAGTAGAGCACTTGCCTCCATCAAAATTGTTCAGGAACATAGCCCAGGCCCTGAGTTCAAGCCCCCCCCACCCCGCACACACCATGGCTGAAGAAAAGATATTCAAACATGTATTTTAGAGCGATCTTAAATAGCAAGAGTTAAAAACGAAAGCATTTTTGTATGTCTTATTTTTAAAAATTAGCAAGTTATTTATAATTGTCAATATGCTGGCCAATGTATTTTTTTGTGGGTCATGGGGCTTGGACTCTGGGCCTGGACGCTGTTCCTGAGCTCTTCAGCTCAAGGCTTCTGGCACTGCCCTTGAGCTAAGCCCCACTTTCTGTTTTCTAGAAATTATTTGGAGATAAGTCTCATGCTCTTTTGTGCCCAGGCTGGCTTTGAACCTTGATTCTCAGATCTCAGCCTCCTGAGTAGTTAGGATTACAGGTGAGGGCCACCCGGCCGGCTAATTGAATTTTTTTTTGTTTTTGTTTTTTTGTTTTGTTTTGTTTTGTTGCCAGTCTTGGGCTTAAGCTCAGGGCCTGAGCACTGTCCTTGGACTTTCTCAAGGCTAGAGCTCTACCACTTGAGCCTCAGCACCACTTCTGGCTTTTTTCTATGTATGTGGTACCGAGGAATCGAACCCGGGTCTTCATGCATGCTAGGCAAGCACTTTAACCACTAGGCCAAACTCCCGGCCCAGGCTAATTGAATTTTAATGTAACATCTTAACCCAACTTTTTGTTTTGTTTTTAATATTCAGTGCTGTTGATTGGTAAAGCACAAAACCAAATGATACATTTGGAAATCTGTATGTACATCACTTGAGAGCTTTGCTAAGCTGGAATTTAATGAGATGTTCCTTAAAGCTTCTCAAATTTTCTTGGCTCATGAATTAGTGTCTCTGAAGGGCATGCTATTAGTGTATTCTGACTTAAGGCAAAATTTGAGATTTTTGAGAAGCTTTTTCATGGATTCCACTTTCATGATCCCAGGTACGTGACAAATATAATGGCACAAAGAAACATTCACATAGCCTGGGATTTAGCTCTTCTGTATGTGTACTACCTAGCTGTCCCTGCACGAATTGACTGGGGCATGAGGTCTCATAGGAAGGGACTTCTCTGATTCATTCCTCTTCCCACTGGGGCTTCACAGATGCCTGAAGCCTTGTGGGGAAATAAGGAAACTTGGGACTTCTTTCAGTATCTGTCTTAAAGAAGAAGAAGATGAGGGAATAGTAAAAAAAAAGTGAATATAACTTATAAGATATATTTTCTAGGCAATTTACTGACCTGTGGTTTGTGTTCTAGATTGTAGCATGATCATTAAAAATAATAATATATGTGTACTTGGGAGGACTGCATCATCTAAATGTATATGTACACTGTTAGACCTCTTAATGATATGGTTTAAAGTGAACCCAAATAGAGACTCCAGGAGATAGCATGTTTCCAACACAAATCTACTTGTTTCAATTTTTTAAAGATACACCTTATAAACCTCCCCCCCCTCTGCTTGTGCAGTATTTGTGAGTATGTTCATACTGGTGACAGAATCCAGGGAGGGTATAGAATTTCTTCCTTTCCTCTTTTTTTTTCTATCTGGAATGTATGAGTTCCAAGATTCTCCAGAGCTACTACTGTTACTTGGGGTAAAGAACAGATCAGCAAAGGCTATGGTTGGCTCAGACCCATGATCTCCATGCGCCACAGTGTCTTAATTCAGGATAAAAGCACTTTCGGCTCAAGGACACTTAAGGAGACTTCAAATTACGCTCTCCACTGAAGGCAGGAAGAAAGCAATGACAGTGTTCCCATGTTCTATGAAAGCCTTTTGATGGTAATTATCATTATTGCCACTTTAATAGTTGAAAAAGTTGTGGAGGTTTTCTCAGTGAAAATGGCAAACCTTGAGTTTAGATCTAAAATGTTGGAGGTCAAGTCATCAGAAGCCATTTTTGTTCTCACCCTGAGAAAAAAATACTGCTGTCACTCTAGAATGTGAGTGACAGTATTTCTTGCATAGTTGTAATAATTCTATGGGTGATGTTCTCAGTGCTCAATAGTCCCAGCGTGCTGCATCCTCATAGTGAAGATCTACAGAGATCTCACTGGTGTTTCATAGGACCATTGCATTTGAGTGCCCTCTTTGTGGCTCCCATTTCTACAGGGAGTTTTGTTCATATATCCACTTTAGGATTAAAGGATGAGGGAAGTGGGGTTTGAAGAGTTTTCCATCTGGCACTCTTTGGACAATGGAGATAAAGTAGCCTTTAAGACATAGGTATATACCAAGATGATTGTTAGCAGATGGTTAGAGTCTAGTGGCTTGAAGGGGCAAAGCACATCAACCCAGACATCTGAGTAAGTGGCCCAGTTTGGGAATCCCTACTGTGAGTTTTCTTATGGCCAAGAAAATGTGAAATTCAATTTTTATACATCCAGAAGGTATACATTTGTCTTTAATACCACATAAGTATTTTTGATTAAAAATAGTACATACCATAGTGCCTCAATATCCATGTATGTAAAAAAATGATGTCTGTAGCCACACAAATTACATACTCATTGCCTCATTTCATTATTTTTCCTTTATTATTTTATTACTTAGTTTGTTGTTTCAGTGAGAGCATCTGGAATGTATTCTCTTAGCAGGTTTGTAGCATACAATATAGGGCTAACAGCTGTCCTCATGCTGTGCTTTGGATTTCTAGACTTACTCATCCTACATAAATGCAACTTTGAACCCTTGAACCACGACTCCTATCTTCCCCTTATGACTATTAAAGACAATTTGGCTTCATGTTAAAAATTGAAATTTCATGCCTGACACATCTGGAATCCTAGCTGCACAGTTCAAAGCAAGCCTGGACAGGAAAGTCTGTGAAATTCTTAGCTTCAATTAACCACTGAAAAGCCAGAAGTGGAGCTGTGGCTCAAGTGGAAGAGCATGAGTCTTGAGCAAAATCACTCAGAAACAGCCCACAGGGTTCTAAGTTGAAGCCCTAGTACTGGTGCACACACACACACACACACACACACACACACACACACACACACACAGTGACATTTAATTTATATATGATCTAATTGATCTAGTTAAATGAGTGTCCAGTTCACTGATTGTTTAGTATGGTAATAAGGTGGGCTCCAGATATGACTCATAGAAGAGCCAGATCTGCTTTTGTGGATGTTATAGCTACTGTGTCCAAGGCAGAGCTTTAAGGGAATCACAGGGTACAAGCTCCTTCCAGTAAGCCTAAGATTGGAGCTTTCATTTCTTGAGGCTACAGAATCAAGACTTCTTGGGGCAGCAGGATAGAAGAGTTAAATCACAATGGGCATAGTACAAGTGAAGTCACATTTATCAGGGTGACCTCCTCGGTAAGTTTATCTTCAGATATTACATTTTGTATCCCAGGGAAGCCGAACCAATTCTGCTTCCCCCAGAATTCAATCCTAATCTTTGAAAGATAGTGGGATCTGGCAGCTGCCAGCCAATGCCTCCTATCTTAGGATGTAGGTGCCTGAGATTGAAGCAGTTAGCTCCATGTTTTTGTTCAACATTTTTGCATCTCCTCCTGACTTACAGATTGTAGGAGGGGCAAAAATAACCCTGGGGATAAATTTGTAGTCAACACCCATACATCTCCCCTCTGACGTCTTCTCTTTATCACTGCATCCTTGGGAAAAAGCTGTCCTGGCCATGGGCACTAGGGCAGTGTTTGAATAAACAGACCATTGTTGCCCACAACAGGGATTATTAGTGACCCTGAAGCTTGTTAGAAATTACATGCTCTACCCAAATCAAGTATGCAAAAAGAGATGCCTAGCAAGCTGGATTTTTTCCATTATTAAATTATTATTATTATTATTATTATTATTATTATTATTTTACAATGCCTGGGACTTAACTGAGGGCCTTACTCATGCTAGGGAAATAGGTAAGTGAGAACTGTGTTTTAACATGCTCTTCATAAGATTCTACTGTGCTTTAAAATTTGAAATGCGATGAGAAGACCCCTGATCAGATGGAGCTCAAAGTGCTAAATATAAAGACATGGCTGTTGAAGCTCATAATACCATGACAATAGAAACAGCCAGATCAACTCAAAACTCTGAAACTCATCTCTACATGGCCTAAGATATCCAGGCATTGTATTACTTTCGCACAAGGTAATAATGATTGGTAGCAGGCTGCTCCCACTGCATGTTTTTATTATTTACTGATATCCTAATTCTTCAAACAGTTCTGCCTTGTGTATTTCATTGCAAATAGATTAACAGAAAGAGAATGAAAAATAGTGAGAGAGAAGGGAAAGAAGAGAAACTATTTCTAAAAAATGCAAGAAAAACCTTGATTGTTAATATTTTTTTAATTTAATTTTGTTGTCAAGGTGATATATTGAGGACGTAAAGTTAAAACTAATTCGAAGCCCAGTCTTAAGTGTATCTCATTCAAGTTAAATATGTTGTCTTCTTGTCTTCATTTCTCACAATGGGATTTAGCAGTTTGAGATTCCTAAGCATGATACTATTTAACACATTTTCCAGATATAAAATAAAAGCCAAATGCAGATGGATGTGAGGAGAAATTGTATTTGAAAGCATGGTCTGACCGGGTGCGGTGGCTCACGCCTGTAATCCTATTACTCAGGAGGCTAAGAGTGGAGGACAGTGGTTCAAAGCCAGCCCAGGCACTAAAAGTCCATAAGACTCTTATCTCCAATTAATCACCATAAAACCAGAAGCAGCACTGTGTTTCAAGGGTATGGCCTTGAGCTGAAGAGCTCAGGGACAACACCCAGGTCCAGAGTTCAAGCCCCATGGCTGATCAAAAAAAAAAAAAGCATGGTCCAGCCTGGTACCCAGGGCTCACACCTGTAATCCTAGACTTGAAATTTGAGGCTCTCTGTTTAAAATCATTTTGAGAAGACAAATCATCTGTGTGACTCTGACCTCTAATTAGCCAGCAAAAGTTAGAAGTGGAGGTGTGCCTCAAGTTATTTAGAGTGTCAGGCATGAGAGAAAATGTCAAATGAGCAGAAGGCCCCGAGTTCAAGCTGTAGTGTTGGCAAACACACACAAAAAGCTTGGTGCAGTGCAGGAGTAGCCATTGCTCTGTGCTAGACTTTTCCACAAGGAAACAGATTGATCTGCAAGTATCCTCAAGGTTGAGTACAGGGGAGTTTATTTTCAGGCAAAGCTAGAAAGAAGGAGCTATGGGAGCAGAATGTGCAGGACATGTTTTGGTTTGTTTCTAGCCAGTATGTGAGGGGCGATGGAAGGGAGCAGATGCTAATTGGGCATTGCCATGGTATCTGCATTAGTCAGTGGATACAGCTAAGCATTTATGGCCATGAATAGGGATTTTGAAAGTTTGAACCTCACCATGTCCTAAATGAACAAGGTGGCTCTTCCTGAGTCTGCACCAAGTCATAGAGTTCAAGGATGTTTTTTTTTTGTTTTTGTTTTTCTTTTTTTGTAATTCAGGGAAAGGGCTTTACTGGAACATAAAAGGATTGAGGGATTTCTTATCCTTTGTTCTTTTCTAACTAATATATATATATATATAGCTATATTTATATATACACACATTATACGTATATATAATGGTCAATATAAACCTGTTAGTATTTATCTAATAAGGTAATTGTCCTACAGTTTGAAATGTATGTTGATTTTTAAATCTGACTAATTTATATGCTACATAATGAAAGAGAATTGCTTCACTAGATATCAAGTTTCTCTACTGAAAGAGAGATTCATAACCACAATACTAAACATATTCAGACACCTAATGGATTTTTTTAAAATGTATTTTGAGGCTAAAGTTGGGTGAACTATTTAAAGCAGAAGTGCAAGAGTTGCACTGACAAAGACACTACATCTTTTTCTTATGTCAGTATATCTAGTATGAAGAATATGTTAAACTTCTCAGTGAAGAATTGCTGGGAAATCATGAATTAGATCTAGTAATGACAAAACAGTATCCCTAAGAGCATTATTACAGGTTGTCATATTAGCACCTCCTAAAAATAATCATCATAGTTCTATTTGTTCATGTAAATAGCTTAATTAAAACAAAGCAGCCAAGATCAGGGAGTCAGTTATAGAAGTAAAAGTTTTCCCCTCCCTCCCTCCCTCACTTCCTTCCTTGCTCCTTCCTTGTGTCAATACTCAGAGCCTGCGCACTATCCCTTAGCTTTGTGCTCAAGAATAGCATTTCATTCTTTGAGCCACACCTCCACTTCCAGCTATTTGCTGGTTAAGTGGAGATAAGAGTCTCATGGACTTTCTTGCTTTGGCTGGCTTTGAATGATATTCCTCAGATTTCAACTTTCTGAGGAGCTAGGACTGCAAAAATGAGTCACTGGCTCCTGCTGACTTTAATTATCTTAATACCAACTGTTTCAGTGCAATGGTCCACTGTGACCATCAGTTGATTATAGCTTGGGTACAATAATGCAAATGGTTTCTAATATCATCCTGGTTTCCTGCCATAGTGTTCATAATTTTCCAAAGCTTTTTCTCTATCATTGTATTCTACATTACAAGATCATATACTGATTGAAAATAATCTGCTGTTTGTTGCTGATCTCATTGAAAGGATTTATAGCAGAGTAGAGATGTCTTTGGGGAGAGGGTAGTATTGGAGTTTGAATTCAAGGTTTGGGGGCTCATGTTTGCTATACGGGTACTCTACAACTTCAGTCCTTTTTCTTTTGTTATTTTTTAATTTTTAAAATTTTTATTAATGTAAATGTAATGTATAGGGTAATGTATAGCGGGGTTACAGTTACATTCGTCAGGTAGTAGGTGCATTACTTCTCACACATTGATACCCCTTCTCATGTTTTTGTCACTATTTCCTACCCCACACCCCCCTCCCAATCATCTTGTTTTTCCCCCTTCCCTTTTCTATTTCAAATAAACAAATAAATGTATATACAATATGCCAGGTAACAAAGTCAGATATAGTAACAATATGAGATTGACCAAAGGGCAACAAAAGAGAAGAGAAATAACATAGTACATTTGGAACAACAATCACGCAAGATAAAGCTCATGTTTCCATATCCTAGAGATCCTTTCAGTTAGTCTCATCATATATGAGGTCTTGAGTTATTGTAATCCTCTGCTAGTAGAGTTCTAGATGTGTACTAATTATTACAAATAAGGGAAAACATTGTTATTTTTTATGACAGGGTTTCACATTTTTGCCTGGGGCTGACTTTAGACTGAAATTTCTCCTGTGTATGCTTTCCATGGAACTGAAATCATGGATATATGCCACCATGCCCAGCCCAGAGTAAAAAAGTCTTGTCACTGTGGTTAAGTCTAAAGGTCTTCTAAAATACACCACTAAGAACAGGTGATCAGTGTGTTCAAGGTGCTATAATAAAAATAGGATAAAGTAGATACTTAAAAACAACAGAAGTTTATTACTTCCAGTTCTGGAGGCTGAAAGAGTTATGATCAAGGCATGACTGATTCAGTGTCTGGTGAGAGCCCACTTCTTGGTTCATAGGTGGCCCTTTCACTCTGTGTGTGCCACTATGTAGTAAAATGAGCTCCCTTAGGACTATTTAATACGTTTTTTTTTTTTTAACCCTAAGAACCTAACCACCTCCTAGAAGGTCTCACATGCATAATTCCATTACCTTCGGGGCTAGAATTTTTTCATAGTATTTGGAAGAACACAAATTCAGAACACAGAGTAGAAAACTATTAAGAATTATTGAGGCATCGCTTTAGGCACTTTATAACCTCATTTCGCTTATGTTATATTTAGTATTTTCATTTCTCTACAGGAAATGTCTAACATGCATGACTCAGAAACCAGTTCCCTTTCTGAAGGAGAGCAAGGGGTCAACAAGGCAGGGGACTCTTTCTAGCATCTGTCAACTATGGGCTGAGCATTTTTGCCTTTTAGGCCCGTCTTTGCTAAGTGGTACGATCACTTCTGTGTGGCAGTGAGGCAGAAGACTCATGGCTCCTCGTGTGCTCACTCTCCGGTACATTCCCCGGCACAGAGCTTTTCCCCACCTCAGGCGCTCTGCATAACTAATACTGAGTATTCTGTCACGCTCAGACTCCTTAAAAGTGTTCTAACTTGCACTAGTCCCACTGGAGGCTACCCTGACTCTCCTACTTTTTGCTTTCCAAAACATGCTATTATGATCAATTCCATTTCAAATGTCTGGAAGGTTTTAGCCAGGCTCCAGTGGTTCATGCCTGTAACTCTAGCTACTTAGGAGACTAAGATTTGGGGATTATGGTTCAAAGTCAGCCTGAGCGGGATCGTTCCTGAGACCTTTACCTCTACTCACATACTCAAAAAGCTGGAAATAAAGCTGTTGCACAAGTGGTAGAGCACTAGTCTTGATCCGAAAAGCCTCAGGGATAGCATCCGAGATCAAGTCCCATGCCAGACAAACAAAAAATTATATATAAGGTTTAGAAAGGGGAAGAATACTTTAGAGAATATAAGCTAATTAAGTATAACATAAAACTAGACTCAAAAGCCTACTGAAAAGAGGCTTAGTTCATTGTCTAGATTGAGTTAGGTTAATTGTGGATGGGAAGCAGCATGTTGGAGTCCTGTGATGAACATAATACACTTTTAAACTTAACCCTAGTGCCATCTATCACTTTATTGTTTGTGGACAATTCCTCTCTTATTAATATGTTTTCTTAGCTTAGACAAATCTTGGAAACATTTCTTCTGTACTAGTTTTAAACTGCATCTTTGTTCATTCTCTTTTTCATCCTTGGCCTTTCAGAAAATAAATTTAGAACATTTCAAGAGCATTAGAATATTTTTTTCCATGTTAAAGTTAGAACTGAGATAGAATTTCGCAGAGGGAGGCAGGCTGGCTAGTAACATATGTTTCATGATCTAGTCCACAGGTTTGTAGTGTCAGAAATGAGAATTGTGTGATTTTCTGAGTCAATCAGACTGAAACGTGCAGAGCCTGGCTATACCCACAAGAAGCTCGTGCATCATCACAATAGCAGTTTATTTGTTTATACTGAGGAATCTGATTTTCAGAAGTCGGAGAATATTTGTTTTAACTGTGTGGTGCATTTTTTTTCCTTATAGAAAAAACCATGGGTTTTGGTGAGCCACAATGAAATAGGACAAGAAAGAGCCAGATGAGCTCACTGGTTTGTGTCATCTCCCTGGAGATCTCTTGAATATTCATGACTTCCTGGTTAGAACTTGTTAAAAGGTAACTTTTAACAAAAGGTAAAATGCCTCCCATTGAAATACAAAATGAGGCTAGGAAATAATTTGTGTAATGATTAAGTGAAGGACCCAGCAAGATGCTATACCTAGTTCAAAATGGAACTCTTGATTTATGTGAAATGAACTTACAAGGTAGATAGAAGCTAGCTTTTTCCCCAGGGGTGTGGCTGAAGGAGTCAACTGAACTGCCACCAGATTTTATTTCCATGTCAATCAGCAAAAATTATGTTGCTAATCATTTCTACAACTTATAAAGTTGTAAAATAGCACAAAGAAAATGAAATGAAAGCAACAGCCAACAAAGTTGTCGACTGCCCAATGCCTACTTTTCTTATTAAAGATACTCAATAGACTTTTTTGCTGATTCCAGATGTTTTTTTTACAAACTTGTTTGACATCTGTGTTTGACAGTTACTATCTTGAAGGCCATTTATATAACACATTTCTTGGAGCCTTGGCACACTTTCATTCTTCACTCTTCTTTCCTTGGCATACTGCCAGGATTCCCCAGGAAAGTAAGTCTCTATTTTATTATTTAAAATAATTTAAATATTTTAAATCTTCCATTTAGTTAAAATTTATTGAGAAATTAATATATTCATCCCAAAACCTGATTATCCAGTGTCACCTACAGACTTTTAGAAAAACAGCCTCTTAAGCCCATATTTTGGATTATTCTCGGATCCATGTTCTTGGCCATTAGAACCAGGGATTATGTTTTCATTTAGGACATGTTTTTATTGCACAATATTTGTGTCCAGAGTTTGTGAATGCATTCCAGGGAAGAGATAAACAAACCTGAAAGGAGAAAAATATCTCAGCATTGATGAGGAGGAAAGCTGGACTACAGTAACATTTGGAGTGAAAGTGATAGGACCTAGTGACAAATTGAATACTATGCTAGAAAGAAGTTGAGTAAAAATTTTTCATCTGTTTAGGATAGCTTCCTGTTGATGAGGGTGTCATATGGAAATTAACTTAACTGTTACTCCAGAATTGAATGAGTTTATTCTGCAAAGTAGAATGAGTGTTCTCTTGGGCAAAAAGATTTAGGTTTGAAGGCATAAAAAGGCTGAAGAAAGCAGAAACAGAGCAAACATTGAATTGATAATCTTGAATTTCCTTTTCTTGGAAAGGTAAAAGCAGAGGAGACTTTCTTATTTTGCTACCTGAAATAGACTTGTTCAGCAATTTGTCCACTTTCCATCTTTCCATCTCTGTCTCTCTACCTGTGTCTCCCTCCAACCCCCCTCTTCCATTCTCATGATTTCTTGAAAGGTCAGAGAAATAACTTAGCTTGGACTTGTTCTGAGAAACTTTAGCATGAATGATTTCATTTCATTTTCATTTGGTCTCTTGGTCCTAGTATAGGAACTCAGTCCAAACCAATGATCTGCTATAATTTTTATTTAGGAAGTGACTTATTGGGTGGTGATAAGGCCCATTATCTTTATCATATTTTGATCATTAGAATGTCCATGTTACACTAATACACTTTAGCATAACTTTTTTTGTCCACCACCAATCTGAAATTAATCCTATGCGCACCACCAATTTAATGTCCTGCACCCATGGGCCACAGCTATAATTCAAGCTACTCAGGACACTAAGATATAGCAGGTTGAGTTTCAAAGCAAACCCAGGCAGAAATGTCTGAGATGATATCTCCAAATAACCAATTAAAGGGTTGGCTAGAAGCTAGTTCATATGGTAGCATGCCAGACCTGCAAGCACAAGACCCTGATTTTTCAACCCTGGTACTGGCAAATATAATAATAAATGCAAGTTTTTATGATAGGATTTTTGTGATGGGTTATAGACAAAATAGAGCATCACATTTTAAAATCCCAGCGTGTGAACCTACATTATGTATAATGGTGATATTTGAGCCCCATTAGGTTCCATTAAATGGGTATCATAAAGAAAAGGAAGAGAAAGAAAAAGGAACAAAGAAAAAGAAAAAAAAAAGAAAAAGAAAATTCTCAATCCTACAAAAATCTAACTTATAATGAACTTTGGTTTCTAAATAGAATCTTAAAATAAAAGCCCAAGTTATGTATCATTATAGATTGTATTTCTGAAAACTTATTTTTTCATATATTTTTATTGTAATTAATAGAAGGTTACATTATATAAACCAGATAGAAGGTATATTACTTCACAAACATTGATATCCTTTCTCATGTCATGGTCCCCATTTCCCTTCCCCACTCCTCCTGCTCATCTTGATTTCCCACTTTCCTGATATTATTTCAAATAACCAATTAAGCATATATGAAATATATCATATAAAAAGATGAAATATTGTAACAATATGAGATAACCAAGGTATAGCAAAAGAGATGAGAGATAACATAATACATTAAGGACAACAATTATTCATTATATGGAGGTCCTTTCATTTAGCATCATACTATGTGGCCTTATGTATCTAGATTTTGTTCTATTGTGAATCTCTGCTAGGAGAGCCCAAGGTTTCTACTGATTATGACAAATAAGGGAAACCATTGAGCCTATGTTCCTTTGAGTCTGTCTTATATCACTTAATATGATTTTTCTAAGTCTTTCCTCCTTACAAATGGGGCAATGTCATTCTTTCTGATAGCAGCATAGAATTCCTTTGTGTACAAATACCATATCTTGTTGATCCACTCATCAACTGAGGGACATCTGGGTTGGTTCCATATCTTTACCATGGTAAATAGTGCTGCAATGAACACCGTTATGCTAGTGGATTTAGTATGTCCTTGTTTTTGGAGGATTGGGTAAATGCCAAGTAGTGGAATTGCTGGGTTGTAGGGGAGTTCTATGTTTAGTCTTTTGAGGAACTGCCATACTGCTTTCCATAGTGGTTGAACGAGTTTGCACTCCCACCAACAGTGTAGTAGTGATCCCTCCTGGCCACATCCCCTCCAGCATCTGTTGTTATTTGATTTCTTGATCCTGGCCATTCTAACTGGAGTGAGGTGGAATCTTAGAGTTGTTTTGAGCTTCATTTCTTTTATGGCCAGAGATGTTGAGTATTTCTTCATGTGACTATAGGCAATTCTTATTTCTTCTTCAGAGAAGACTCTCTTTAAGTCTTTGGCCCATATTTTAATGGGATGGCTGTTTCTTTGGAGATGAGTTTGGGAGTGATTAAATTTTTTGAGCTGTTGATACATTTTAGATATGAGGTCTTTGTCTTTTGTATGGTTAATGAAGATCTTCTCCCACTGTGTAGGCTTCCTAGTTTATTAGCTATGTCCTTTGCCATACAAAAGCTCTGCAGTTTAATGCAGTCCC
Source organism: Megascapheus bottae (assembly GCF_031878675.1). NCBI lineage: Eukaryota > Metazoa > Chordata > Mammalia > Rodentia > Geomyidae > Megascapheus > Megascapheus bottae. The sequence continues at coordinate 1,617,005 of NC_143547.1, forward strand.
ACTTATCCAGCCTTCCTCTGATTTGTTGTGATTCTTGGTCCTTATTAAGAAAGTTTCGACCTGTGCCAAGGAGGTCTAGTGTATCTCCTATTCCTTCTTGTAAAGTTTTCAGTGTGTCAGGTTTTACCTCCAGGTCTTTGATCCATTTGGAGTTAATTCTAGAACAGGGTGACAAAGAAGGATTCAACTTTAGTTTTCTGCATGTGCTTAACCAGTTCTTCCAGCACCACTTGTTGAAGAGGCTATCTTTCTTCCATTCTATTTTTTTGGCTCCCTTGTCAAAGATTAGGTGGCCATAGATCTGTGGTTTAATATCTGGGTCCTCAGTTCTATTCCATTGGTCTTCAGGTCTGTTCTTGTGCCAGTACCAAGCTGTTCTAATAATTATAGCTCTGTAATAGAGTCTAAAGTTTGGAATTGAAATTCCTCCAGCGCTGTTCTTTCTGCTAAGAAGTGTTTTTACTATACGAGGTCTTTTATTATTCCATATGAAATTTTGGATTGCCTCTTCTATTTCTTTAAAGAATGACATTGGGATATTTATGAGTATTGCATTGAATTTGTAGATAGCCCTTGGCAAGATTGCCATTTTCACGATGTTAATTCTTCCAATCCAGGAACATGGGAGGTTTTTCCATTTACTCAGTTCTGCTTTAATTTCCTTTTTCAGGGTTTTAAAGTTGAAAACTTATTTTTGTAAGTGAAGCAGGCATGCCTTGTTCCCCACACAACTACTTTCTATAAAGGATATAAAAGCCCTTAATTGACATATGCTTTCTCAGAGGGAAAGAAATCACCACAGCAAATAATAATCAATGATGCCAAAGACAGCTCTGCTGGAGGTTCAAGTGTCTCAAATGATAGGGCATCACTGGATGAATTAGAGAACCCCTAATCCATCAGTGTTGAAAAGGAACAGCCTGCACAGCAAGCAGCAGGTGAGGTTGCCTTTGCAGCAGCTGGTTTGCACATCTCAGAATAGGCCGAGCATATTATGGCACTGATTATTACAGTGTCAGCTTATCATATGTCAATACTGAGTGCTTTCTTGTGGAGCATGCAGGATATCCTATATTTCCCCTCCCTCTCTCCCCTCCAGCTTTCTTTTCCAGCTCCTGTCTGTGTTGCCAGAGACTATTTGGATTTTAAAGGCAGAAAAATAAGTCAAGTTCTCATTTACCTGGGGTTGATCAAGTGCCAGCTGCCCAGGTATCTTTGCAATCAGTCTGTCATTGGGAAGGCCATGTATTGTCGCCAAAGAGGACCTGACAAGCTGCCTGCATCTCAGATGGCACTGACTCATATCATGGGCTGTTATTTTGAAATGCTTGTCAGTTATCTCGTTTTCTGGCATAATTTTCTAGAGATTCTTTTGGCTCAACATGTGGTTAGGAATTTGGAATTCCGCGTATATATCTGAAGATTGAAATCTCCCATAAAAGAAGAATAGATGTGCTACCTCTCCCTCTGGCTTGCTTTCCCTTTTATTCTCTGTCCTAATCCTGCAGTTTGCTGTAATATATGCCATTGATTTGTTACTCTGTGCCTATTTGATCGCAGCTTTCATCCCAGTGCTTGGATATAGCCATGTGGACTTTAGCTTTCTTGGATGCCACGTCATTCTGCCAATTTTCATGTTCCCATTCCTCAGGACAATGCTTAAAACATATTTGACAGAGGCAGAATTTATTCCCTACTCCCTGAGGCATAAACCCAAACTCTTTAGCCTGGTAATCAAACCCTTATTTATTTGTCTCACCTTATTTTCCTTTGGTTACCTACTTATAACCAGAGTGTGGAACCCAAAGGATGCAGGAGATGGAATCATAAAGCAGTTACAGTTTCAAGTCCTCTGTTCTTCAAATCTGGTCTGTAGTTATGTTTTTTCCCTCTTCCCCTTGCAATTTTCGAGCTACTCATTGATGATACTAATTCCTACTGTCACTTCAGGTTGCACAGTATAGTCCCAATTTAATAATTAAAATGTTTGATGTCATATTATAAAATATGGAACTTGGACTTGTTGTAGGTAGGAAGTCTGCAGCAAAAGGAGGATATATGACTGGCTTTTCATCCATTTCCTGTGCTCCAGCTTCTCCTCCCTTTCAGATTTCAAACCACTGTTGCTGAATCTGCCAGAGAGGAAAGAAAAGCAAAAATAGGGAAGATGTGTGTGTGTGTGTGTGTGTGTGTGTGTGTGTGTGTGTGTGTGCGCGCGCGCGCGTGTGCGTGCATATGAGAGAGAGAGAGAGAGAGAGAAACTCAGGGCCTCAGGGCCTTGAGCACTCTCCTGAGCTTTCGTGCTCAAGACTAGCATTCTACCACTTGAGTCACAGCTTCACTTTCAGCTTTTGGGGAGTTAATTGGAGATAAGAGTCTTATGGACTTTTTCTGGCCAGACTGGCTTTGAACAGAGATCTTCCCATCTCAGCCTCCGAAGTAGCTAGGATTTGCATGCATTAGACACCAGCACTTACAAAGGAATTTTCTTTTAAGCTAGGGCTGCCACAGAAGTTTCCCCTTGATGTGATCACAGGGCAAGGATGCAGTTGATGTTTTATATTGTAGTCTTTTTCATCTATTCTTATTGGTCATGTAGACCTTCCTCTGCCCTGAGCAATCTGAAAAATCCTTCAACTTCTCTCTGGTAAGATCCACTTGCTCCTTTTTCAAGTGTTCTCCTTGGACAGGATTAATACACTGTTATGCCAACTCACACTCATACATAACTGACATCTGGAAATTTTATCCTTTGTGACAGACACTAAAGGTTCAGACAACCTCTGATAAGTCTTTTCTCTCTAGAGTGCCTTCAAAGAAATTAGCCACCTCAACCATCACCCTTGACCATTTATGAGTGTAAGTCAAACACTAAAACAACCAAAGCTTCATTTAATTTCCCTAATTTCTCCTTTATTATTTATTTATGTGTCTATTTATTTTAATAGGAACACAGTAAGTTTGTTGAGAGTGGGAATGTAGATTTTGGGTGCAAGAGTGGCAGGAGTCCACGCATAAGTGTTCCTTATAATAATCTTTCCCCTAGACATCCTTTCACAAATGACCCTACCAGGTCCAGACTAAGAAATCATAAGGGAAATCTGAATAAAACTAATCTAAAACATTTGACTTAAGATTTATTATCTACACAAAACGCTTGGTAGCTGCTGAAAACATAATGGGAGCCTCACTCTAAAGTTGAGAGACCAAAGGGAAGAGCTTGGAATGACTGTAACAAAGTATCTTAGAGGGGGTAACATATTGCCAATCATTTCTTTCTCATACTTGTGTGGCTCAGAAGACAGGGACAAGATGCTGGCAGCTTCAACATCTGGTGAGGACTCATTCTCTGCTAGATATGGTGCCTCTAGTGGCACCCTAGAAGGACAAATGCTGTATCTTCCCAGAATCCAAAGGAATGGAAGGGTAACAAGTTTGTCATTACTTTCCCCAACCTCATTTTTACAAGAGCACTAATCCAATGCATAGAGTGGGGGCATTCATGACTGAATTGCTACTCAAATATTCTCACCTCAGGCCCATCAGGTTGGGTACTATATTGCAACATAACTTTTAGAGGGATAATGTATTCCGATCATAGCAGCTGGTGTATGAGAGACCCCACACTTTTGAGAAGAGGTTCAACTTCAACCACAGGAACAAAGCTGGCACTTCTGTTTCTACTGACCTGTAGTTGCTTAGTTTCCCCTGAATGTCTCCTACTGAAAGATCTTCCTGGGATCAGCTAGCAAAGCAGAAATGTGAAATAGTCCCAGCCTCAGCCTTCCAGAGCAGAATACGGAAGGGTTGATTTTCAGCTAAAGATGTAACTTATCTGACACAGTTGTGCCCGTGGTAGGACTGGATTCACAGCATGTCTTCACCAAGCCCTTCCTTAAAAAAAAGTGATCTCTATGGCGTCTAGTTACCTTGCCATGTACACAAAATACCACCATGTGATTTGGTTTCAATACCTCCCTTCTATTCACCTCTCGTGCCACCACCATGAATAAACAGTTTGTGTCATTGATTTTTTCTTACAATGCATTTCTTCATTCATAATATTTCTTTGAATATATATATGCAGAGATGCAAGTAGGATAACTCAAAGGAAAGCATTGTTGCATATAAATTGGAGATCTTAAATGATTTAAATACCAAATAATTAAAAGGCGCAAGTGGTATGTGGAGAGAGCTGGTGCCACTCACAGACTCAGACCTTCTCTTGTGTAGGAGGCACTGCCTTGGATTGAACAGAATTGATTTCAAATGATATCCAGCTACATTAACTCACAGTGGGGAACTGTTTTGGACATGAATATTGCCATCTTACACTTTGTTACATGGCTTACATGTCCACACTCCGTAAGCCAATAGATGAAAGGCTTATTTACCATAAGCAATCCTAGACGAATATGGTACCATCTTGCTAGAATAATTCTATAGAGAATGTACCTACCATTAGTCATTAGGTAGTTTTCAATCATTAGCGTATTGTCAAAGAGAATTATTAATGTAACCTTTTCTTTAAAAAATTAAAAAAAAAGATAAATAAAGCCAAGCATGATGGAGGAGCCTGAGATCTGTCGATCTTGGTTCAGAGCCAGTCCAGGCACTACAGAGCCATGAGACTCTTCAATGAATGGGAAAGTGGGAAAATGAGAAGTGGCACTGTGGTTCAGGGTAGGGTGGTGGCCTTGAGCTGAAGAGCTCAGGAACAGCTTCCAGGCCCAGAGTTCAAGCCCCATAACCCACAAAAAATATAAATAATTGCTAGCTTATTGGCTAACCATTTCCTTCTCGGTAAGTGGTATGGAATTGAGAAGTGATGCTAAATGTGTTGACTGAAGACAAGTAGAAAGCAAGGAGAGAGATGTACGGACAAGTTATTTTGTGCTGGACTAACAGATGTTTTCTTTAGAAAAGTGAGGAAAGGTCAAAACTGATAAGCCTAAATGAAGGGGCAGGAGCTAAACTGAAGACTTTAAGCAAGAATAAGAAGACAGATTGATTATAAAGGAGGTTTAAGAGGCAAGATCGATAAGAGTCAGAAACCAAGTTCTGTGTTCTCCTAATGGCACAGTAATGTAATCTTAGTATTCAGGATATTGATGCAGGAGGATCTTAAATGTGAGGCCAGGCTGCTCTGCATAGAGAGACCTAAACTCAAATCAAAATGTATAATCCTTCCCTTTCTACCTTAGACTTACTTTTATCAGAATCTGGATAAAGAACTGAGATTCAATGTCTTGATGCACCCCAAGAAAATCTTTGATAGCCCTTACCTATACTGTAAAAATCAGATGCAGTAGAACTTCCCTTTATTGTCCTCATAACACCCTATGACTTATTTAGTTGTTTGGGATTGTTTTCTTTGTTACTTCTCTATTGATGCTATGAAAAAATAACCACAATCTTAATGGTTTAAATGATACAAATCTATTGTAATATGATTTCTGAAATTCAGAAATCTGAAATAGTTCTTACTATGCTAAAGTCAACACCCATAGGACTTCACTTTCTGGAGGCTCTAGAAGATAATCCATGTTCTTTTAAGCATCTGGCAAATAACCCATCTTCTTTGGGCTGGATTTCTTTCTTGCATCTTCAAAGCCAACAACAGCAGACTGATCACCTTCTCACTATCATTCCTTAGTTGTTGTTGTTGTTGCTGTTATTGTGGGTATGAGTGTATGTGTGTATGTGTACTTTTAAGGACTATTGTGATTATATTCGGTCAACACAATAACTGAAATGAATCTCTATTTTTAGATCAGCTGACTGACATTTATTTTACCTACCACCTTAATTCTTTTTTGCCTTATAATATATTCATAGACTTGGGGGTTTAGCATGTTGAAATATTTTGGGAAAGGGGCTCTATTATTCATACTACATGACCTTTTTTTCCAGGTTAAATTTCCAAGGGGACAGAACAAGTTGATTTTTTTTGTATTTTAACTAGAAAGGTGACTTGCCAGAGTAATCATTCAAAAATTAATTGTTAATTGTTTGGGTGAATTCGGGCTAAATGCTGCATGAAAATGCCTTTATTTCTGAGATTTATGTTAAAGATTCCTTTAGGTTACTTAGTTCATACTCCAGAAATAATTTTATTAAGTACATTTTAATTAGGAATATGACATATGGATTGCTTTAACTTACCTTAGTTTCCAAAGGCATTTTTTCTGCTTACTTAAATCAATAGTGCATTATCACAGCTCAGAGACCTTGCTCTTCTCCTAGTTAGTCTATAAATGAATCACTACTTCAACAACACCTGCAATTTCTGTCAGAATGAGAGTCCAGGAAAATTATCTTCCTGTTTAATCATTGTTGTTGGGGGAGAGAAATCAGCATTCTTTTGTCAGTAGCACATGGTTCCTGTCTGTTGCTTTCTCCTCTCTCAGCATCTTAAATTAAAATAAATCAAAACAATACATGAATGCAAAAGAAAACAGTATTAGCTATTTCCACCCCAGTTTAGAATCTGAATAGTATCTTGATTTGATTGTTATTTAGAAGCAACCACTTTATGTTCCACAGTCTTGAAAGGCAAGAACATCTTTCTCTTCTAACAAGGAGGAAATAATAGTTTGCTTGTATTTCTTACAATACAGTAACACTTCCTGAACTCCATATTTGAATATTTAGTGACATAATCAGAGAGTATTTATTAAGCACTGTGCTTCACAAAAGACTTCTAAATAATAAGCCTTACCTATAAGGGGCTCAAAATCAAGTAGAAATATAAGCAAAGCTGGAAGGAAAGAGCATCTGTACAGACTGGAATTCACTGTGCCTTTTCTATAGAACCAAATTTACAGGTAATAATATGCTGTGGTCTCCTGGTACAGTCCTTCATCATTTATTGAAAGCTAGGCTAAATTGTTGAGCTTCCAGATTGGTTTTTTGTGATTTCTTCTGTGGAGGAGGCATATCTTAAGCATGGAGCAGTAAGTCCCAGCGGTAAAGGAAATAGTGGCTTGCTGAGATTTGGGCCTTAGATCTGAAAGTAGGGGGGTTCTCATCAATGACACAGATAATGGAATAAAGAAGCACAGATATGAATATTCTAATGACCCTAAAGCAATTTTAAGGCTATCCTGTATCCTGGAAACCAGATCCAAGTCTAAAGTTGCTTTGATAAATTGCAGCAATTATCAGGATCATTTAGGTGCCAAAGGCTGTCTTGCTATACACATACTTAAGAGTGAAATGATGCGATCTGTGGAAAAACAACATGAATTTGAAATTTAGGACATGCCTGGAATATATATTTTTAAATAAAGTATTATTTCAATTGTGTTTTAAAATATGTAACGAAGACATCAATTTATTTTTCTATCTTGGATTAATTCATGGACTGTTTGTGGACTGTGATTTAACCCACCTCTCCTTACTTCTCTCCATTCTCATCAGCTTTCATTGCAATATACAAAAATACATTAAGTTACAATAATCAACTGTTACTAGTATATTCCTCTTGTAGCTTCAGTTCTAGTAGCTGTGGTATTTTAGGGGTTACTAGGATACTGTAACAAAATCAGAGACAGAGATGCTACGCTGTATTTTTGGAAACCATTAATTTTAGAATGCCTATTGGCACCAAGAGAGTAGACAATTCAGATCTCATGCCAAGGTCAAAGGGATGCACATTTCCAAAGATGTGTGTATTATTAGGTCTCTCTTGTGTTTCCCTTTCAACTCAGTTACCCCCTCACCTTTCCTATCACCATAGCAACTCTCATCCCATAATAGGCAATGGTTATCAAGAGAATCCAAGAGGAAATCTTTTTTTTGTACTATCATTTGTTTCTCTTGCCATCTGGTGATCTTGTCTTATTACAGATTCATTGTACTGTGGAATATATGCTCCTGGCCATTCGCTCTGCATTTTAGCTAAGAGCCTGAGAATCACCACATTGTGTGCTGGGTTCTGGAACCCTTTGTGTTCTTTTCATTATCCAGTCACCACACTGATCCTACTTATAAAAGAGAAAAAAGGGGGTTGGAGCAGTAGCGCTGATAGACGTGAGTCACAATTTTAACAACAAATACTGTAAGACCAAATGATCCTCAGAAGATCATTGTTCTTCATAGATATGAGCTACACAAGAAATAGCCAGGGAAAAGAGAGTAGTAGGTGTAGAAGTGTGAGCAGGAGTAAAAGTTCTGCTGATTGCAAATTTCTGCAAATCCTTTGGCTGTGTGCAATGAATTTTCCCAGAAGCTTTCAATGATCGCCTAAAGTATTTGATAGATTTGCTATTGTGGCTTCACCTCATTGGGGCTCTGATCATAAATGTCTGTCATTTAGTTCATACTACATAGATTAGACAGAGAAGGGCTTCTAGCCAAGAATCTCACAGAACTTAGATAATTACCCTTTGGTGCCTCCAATTGCATTTGATTGTTCTTTAGGTTAAGTCTCCCTGCCCCCAAACAAATATAGTATTGATCTGGTTGTTAGGATGTGGAATTGGAAACTGTTCTTTCTCTTTTCCAAATCATCTGTGTGTCTCACATGGTTGAATTTTCCAGCAGGTTTTTGATTGGATGTTTTAGATTTCTGCAGGCCACGATCTGATCCCCAGGGCATCATTATTTACTGTCTTTCTGGAATCTGTGAGTCACTATGTACTAGCCATAGGCCAGCCTGACAATCTTCCTCTGAAGTCTGAGTGGCTGCTTTTTTGTGCATTTGATTATATTAGGGCCAAGAAATCTATTTTCTATCATTTTTCAGTGAGGCTTTTAGAATATAGCATCTATACACTATTTTAAATGGCCTTGCCACTTCCTGTAGTTGATTATTATTTATAGAATGTGTTTCAGAAATTATTGCAATATTACAATTTTATTACCTATGAAGGTATATATATATATATATATATATATATATATATATATATATATATATATATATCTTGAGCTCAGGGCCTGAGCACTGTCCTTGGACTTTCTCAAGGCTAGAGCTCTACCACTTGAGCCTCAGCACCACTTCCAGCTTTTTTCCATATATATGGTACTGAGGAATCAAACCCGGGTCTTCGTGCATGCTAGGCAAGCACTCTGTTAGTAGGCCAAACTCCCAGCCTGAAGGAATATATGTTTATATAAATGTAATAATGTGTGAGATACTCAATGGCTAGGTCTACAGCTCATTAAAAATTTATTGTGATAACGCATCTTGAACATTGCCAGCTCACAGTTGACATTTAATAAACGTTCTCACGTGAATGAAGAACTAAGTGAATAAATATGACTGCACTTTTAAATTTCTCCCCCATTAGTGTGTGGTCAGCAATGCAAATAACATGTCTTACTAGCTTCTTAACATTCGTTGTCTTTGCTCATGGGAAATAGCATTAAGTTTTCGGTGCCAGGATTGAGACAACCTAGATATAAATATAATCCCAGAATTGCTTAGGCCAATTTTCCCGATGTTACCTAACAAAAAGAGGTCTACTGTTTTAAGTACCCCGAACATGAGGAAACTGTAATTATAACTGTCATCAAATATAAAATGATTGAATTCAGAGATGTTACAATATGAAGAATATATATCCTACAGTTGATGAGAAATTTTAAGTGGTTCAATCATAGTGAAGCGTCTGATTTTTATTTGATGGCTTGGGAAGAGATTTAACTATTCTCAAATCCAGTCTGAGGACATTTATTGTCCTAAGAATCCAAGTGACACTGGCCTCAGATGTGATTAATAGTTTTGCTGGCAGTTAGGAATGCTAGAAGAATCTAGAGACCTTTATATTCCTTCATTTATATGAGGTAATACATTGCTTTTCTTTAAACCATTTCGCGATTTCTTTAGTTATTTGTTTAACTATTGCCAGTCCTGGGGCTGGAACTTGGGGCCTGTGCACTGACCTTGAGCTTCTGTTGCTCAAGGCTAGCACTCTACCACTTGAGGCATAATACCACTTTTGGCTTTTTCTTTTTCTTCCTTTCTTTTATTTTTTGTTGGTCATGGGGTTTGAATTCTGGGCCTGGATGCTGTCCCTGAGCTCTGCAGCTCAAGGCTAGTGCTCTACCATTTGAGCCACAGCCCCACTTCCAGCTTTCTGGTGGTTAAGTAGAGTTAAGAGTCTCACAGGCTTTCCTGCTTGGACTGGCTTTGAACCTAGGATTACAGGCATGAGCCACTGGCTCCCTGAAATTCTGGCTTTTTCTGTGTATGTATTACCAAGGAAATAAACCCAGAGATTCATGCGTGCTAGGCAAGCACTCTACTACTAAGCCATATTCCCAGCCCTAGATTTATTTTTTACATTTGGAAATGGAAGCGTATTGATTCAGATATGACTTTCAATAAATGCTGCTGAGTTCAGAAAATACCAGGCTGTATACTGAGTAGGAATGCTGAAACAATTCAAACTATAATAACTTGTCATGAAAGTAGAAACATTTCTCTTCCTGATTCTCTTTAGAATGATTCGCATTTCATGACCAGTTCCTGCCCTTGACTCCATTTGGATTTTAATTAGAATTGCTGAGTAGTCCTCCACAGAAAGTTTTTTTTTATGAACATCAAAACTGTGTAGTTTAAGAAAACACTGAAGTAATAATAAAGAGTAGAAAAGAATAGTATTTAAAAACTCAGAGTCTAGAGTCAGATGTCTAAGTTCAAATCTTGGCTCTGTTGCTCAGTCTGAGGGCCATAACACATTGATTCCTTCTATCTGTTCTTTCTTTACCTCCACATCATTAAGAGAGCTGAATGAGACTTATGTGCGTAAAGCCCTACAAATGCTAGTCAACACAACTGGGGACATTTAGAGGTCATTTTCAGTATTTTCCATCCTCAGAAGTGAGAATCATCAGATGACCTTAGCTTTATTGTTATATAAGATGAACTGTTTACGTGAAAGTGAAAAAATACAGGTATGTGGAAAGGAATCCTTCTGAGATTAATGTCTACTAGAGCAAATAACAGATAAGAGACCAGTAAGATTCCTGTTCATTTGTCTTCTCTAGAGCTGGTCCAGAACAATACTCTAAAGTAGGTGGCTGGACTTACCTCGCTCTTCCACAGGCTCTTCTATGTTTCAGCAGCAGAATTTACTGTCTTTTCACTTGGCTTCCCAGTAACGTCCACTTCAATATCTCTTTCTAATTCACACTGTCTCTGTGCTGTCTTCTTCCTGTGTTTAGGGAAGCAATTACTTTTTCTATTAATTCAGGCTCCTCTCCATAGTAGCAAATAAGGAAATCACTGAAATATTTAGTTTGAAAACATTTAGTTTTGTTTAAATGTATTATAAGATGATGCGTTTCTAAGAAAAAAGTTCTGGTCTGAATCAGAGACCAGGGCTCTCTAATTTTGTATGTCCTACTTAAAGAAGCCAGGTATAAATTCACCTTAGGGTATCCAGAGATCAATTGCTTCGCTGTTCAGTGTTGACCTGGATCAACCCAGGCCATCACCAGAGAGCTTGTTGGAAATGTAAAATCTCAACAGATCACCCTTCTCCTACTGAGCCACAATCTGCATTTCCACAGGTAATTTGAAGAGCTATATAATGTGGAGAAGAAATCTCTCGGGAAGAAAATGTGGACAAAAGTAGAGGATTGTGTGTAAAGCTCATCTATTTTTTTCAATCATGATTGAAAGAAAGCCTTTGATTTCATGCTGATAGGTGTTCATTCTTTGTTTTCTCTGTCTTTTGTATTCCCTTTTGTCAGGAAGAGAGAAAGCTACCATTTATTAAGAGACAAAGGAGAATAGAGATCTATTGGCAATAAGGACTGCTTGTAACACTAGGGAATAGGCAGAAAAGTATGTCTTTGGCCAGAGAAGCTCTTAGGCTGTAAGGATGGCAGCTAATAAATTCTCCTGGAGTCTTGAGGAGAACCAGGATTAGATTCAGATGCAATTGCCAATGATCGAAGATTCCTAAATGCCTTGGGATGAAAGGGAGCCAGGGATAACAGATGCAGGGCATAGCTCAAGGAGGTTGGCAAAGAGTCAGTTCCCAGGAGGAGCTAAACCTGAGAGGCAGGCCTGAACGAGTGATCTGGAAGTACGTGATTTGGAAAGGGACTTTGAATTCTTGAGGAATTTGTTAAGGTCAAGAGATAGAGGAAACAGCTAGAAGAACAATGAAGCATATTCTACAAAATTAAGAAAATTGAGCGAATGGATTTGGGAGGAATGTGAGGCAAAGATGAAAGGGGTGATACTGAACAAGGTACATTCTATTCATAAAATGCTTTGTTGAATGGCAACTTCTTTATACAACCACTTAAAGATAATTTAAGAAAATGTCCCAAGCAAGCTGGGTGCTGGTAGTTTTGTCCTGTGCCTATAATCCCAGCTACTCATAAGGCTGAGATCAGAAGACTGCAGTGCAAAGCCAGTCAGGCAGTGAGATGTTTATCTCTAATTAATCACAAAACATTCCTAAAGTGGAGTTATCCTTGTGCTTCTTTTGCTCAAGGCTAGTGCACTTGAGCCACAGCACCACTTCTGGCTTTTTCTGCTTGTGTGGTTCTGAGGAATTGAACCCAGGATTTCATGCATTGTAGGCAAGCACTCTACTACTGAGCCACATTCCCAGTCCTTGTTCAAATTTTGTCCCACCATTTCTGTGATCCCTCTTTCCCTTCCCCAAACAGATAAACTAACATAAAAGACAAAAGGTACAGAAATCAAATACAGCAACAAAGGAGAAAGAAAGAGAAGAAAATGCCCCAAAGCAAAATAACATAAAAGCTCTTGTTCCTTTTTCTTGGAGTTCATTTCTATTAACACCATTTTATATGATCATATGCCCATAGCTATTGAACCTTTGTTACTCTCCAAAGAATATACTCTTTTAGCCTTGTGAGACTTTTTGATGCTGTTGACAACTTGATGGGAGAGCAGTTTGGGGACAGGGAAGCTTTGTGACATTCCTAGCCATGGAGCTCTTGACTAGTCCCCGTCTTGTGTCCCATTGTTTTCAGACATACTTGTTGGGAAGAAGGGAAGTAGATTCTTCTCAAATTATTTATGAGCCTGTGACTTTAGTTAGTGCAACAGAAGTATCTGAATCAACCTGTAACTTATCACACACACACACACACACACACACACACACACACACACGCACACACACACAGAGAAAAGAAATTGACAAATTCTTCATGCAAAAGAAAGGACTTTCTGCCCTCTTGAGAATGAATTCTACATTAGAAAAAATTTCCTTTTAAAGCTTTTACTCTTTCCTTTTGTCTTTCTTCTCTCTTTTCTTTCTCACTAAATGAACCACACAGCTTTGATGTTCTTCAGCACTCTTCTTAAAAAAAAACCTTTAAAATGTAACATTCTTGACGACACATCTATTTCAGGTAATCTGCGGCTTTGATCAATAAATTGATTTTTAGTTAAATGGGAAGGAAAAACTACTTTTCTGGTAAGAGCATCCATCTGGTTGATCCTTTGAACTGATGATTACATTTGTCAAGTGAATTGGAAGCCATAGTTGTAAATATATCCATTGACCAGTTGATTTACTCCTCATATCACACATTCTTTTTGTTTTGTATCAAGCAAGCCAGTTGTTACATGGATAATTACTTTATGAGAATTAATGGCGAAGAAAGTACTGATGCCTATTCAACTGAAATTAACCTTGCTCAGGATGGTTGTGACTCTGAAGTCTTTACTACTTCTCACCTTTCCCTCCATACTTAGGAGGACCCATTGGCTTGGATGGGATCAGTTATGTAGTGTGATCAGTTTCACTATCTTTCAAAAATGGTTGTATCCACTTTTAAAGTTCTAATTTTTAGTTGAATTTTCCTTTCTGGGTGATGGGGCTCACACAGCTATTCAGGAGGATGAGGTCTGAGGATTGAGGCTTGAAGCTAGCACAAGCAGGAAAGGTCATGAGATTCTTATCTCCAGAAAGCCTGATGTAGAGTTATGACTCAAGTGGTAGAGTGCTGGGCTTGTGGGGAAAAAAAAGCTAAAGAGAATGTTCAAGGCCCGTATTATTAAATGGGCTGGTATTTATTGAAGAAGTGTTTTATTGTTATAAATCAACCAAGTAAACAATGAAACAAACAAGAATATAAAACCTGCTTCGTGTATTTCTATCCTTAAGCAAATATTCATTTTTATCATACACAGTGGATGCACTTTGTTGTTTCTTACTGAGAAGAAATAGCTGGAACTATTAATAATGGACTCTGAGTCAATGTCTGTCTTTGTGTAAATTTGCTTTTTAGAATGATTTTGTGCTGTCGCTCGTCTTAGAAATGGAATTTGCATCATAGTCATATCAAGGACACCTACCAGGGCACAGGTTTTTATTCTCTTGCGCTCTGAGGCATACTCAAGACAATCTGATGTAACTGGGGAAGCATATTAGATTTTCCTCCTGGAAAACTCCAAGGATGAAATCCTTCCATGTGACTTAAGAAGCATTGGCTGAGCTATTTTTCAGAATACGTTGAATCATGTCAGCTAGAGATTTGAGAAGAGAACCATATCCAAGAGTACTGCAGCCTATTTGCTTTGGTAAGATAGACATCTCTAGGGTATTTTGCATGTTTGGTTAGAAAAATTAGAAGCAAACCAAAATGCATTTGAAATGGAAAACCACTTCAAAGACTATATGCTACTTGTTGCTATAGAAGAGGAGAAAAAGAAATTCTTGTGGTAATTACTTCAAGAGAAATCTAAACTGAATCACTGAAGTAATGAAATGGTTATTATGAGCGCTATAAGTCAGGACTGCTAGGAAAATGGAATTTTAATGAGTACATTGTTTGTAGAGAATAAATCATGTCCCACAAATATAAACCTTTATTTCGAAGCAATTAGAAAATTAGAGGACAGAAGACAAGAACATCTTTAAGATCTTAATTCACATTAGGCTCAGTGGTTTTGCAATATAGATTCCAAGTTTGATATATGCAACGGATTCCCCTCTCCTAGCTACTGCAACTCACCCAAGATGACTTACCATTTATGCCCCTACTACCTTGCAATACTATTATCTTTTATTTTCTTTTTGAACATTTTAAAAATAACTATCTGTGCTTTAAAGTGTAAACCAGGACATGCTGGACTGCTGAAGAAATGCTCCCCCTGGGCCCCCTCCCTCACTGTGTTGCCCTGAAATGCACAATATACATTGGCTGTCTGCTCTACTCCTGCTGTGGCTGTACTCATGCAGATGATATCCATATATCCAATCTGGACTTCTGACTGGTCTTAGTTACCCCAAATTGGCCAGCTGCACCAGGATTTCTGAAATGAGCAGTGACTCAATTCTTTGGTTACTTTTGAAGATGAGACAAGGCTTTTATAATAATCCTTGATCATTCTTTTTTTCATATATTTTTATTGTAATTAATAGAAGGGTTACATGATATTTGCCAGATAGATGGTGCATTAATTCCCATACATTGATACCCTTTCACATGCCTTGGTCCCCATTTCCCTCCCCCCCACCCCCACCCTTTCCCTCGTTCCCTATCCAATTTCAAATAACCAAATACAAATATATCCAATATAGCAGGTAAAAAAGTGAGATACTGTAACAATATGAGATAACCAAGGGACAGCAAAAGAGATGAGAGATAACATAGTATCTTAAGAACAACAATCATTCATTATATGGCTTATGTTTCTATATCCTAGAGATCCTTTCATTTAGCGTCCTACTATATGGCCTTTTGTATCAAGGTTTTGCTCTATTGCAAATCTCTGCTAGGAGAGCCCAAGTTTTCTACTGATTATGACAAATGAGGGACACCATTGAGCCTAAGTTCCTTTGAGTCTGGCTTACTTCACTTAATATGATCTTTTCTAAGTCTTTCCATTTCCTAACAAATGGGGCAATGTCATTCTTTCTGACAGCAGCATAGAATTCCATTGTGTACAAATACCACATCTTGTTGATCCACTCATCAACTAGGGACATCTAGGTTGGTCCCATATCTTTGCTACAGTAAATAGTTCTGCAATGAACATTGTTGTGCTGGTGGATTTAGTATGTCTTTGTTTCTGGATGATTGAGTAAATGCCAAGTAGTGGAATCGCTGGGTCATAGGGGAGCTAAGGCAAACCAATCAGAATAACCCCAAATTTCTCAGCAGAGACCATGCAAGCAAGAAGAGATTGGAATGATATATACCATGCCCTGAAGTCAAATAACTACCAACCAAGAATACTGTACCCAGTTAAGCTCTCATTCATAACTGAGGGAACAATAACAATATTCCATTCCAAGGAAAAGCTTCAACATTATGTAGCAACAAAACCCACACTACAGAAAATTTTGAAAGATGTTCTACACATGGAAAACCAACACAAATGTAATACAGAGAAAGACATGGCACCTAAAACTGATAACATCTCACAAAAACTATCAAGACACAGGCCCTAATGAAAGCTTGTAAAAATGGCAGGAACTAATAAATATTTCTCAATCCTGACTCTCAATATCAATGGACTTAACTCTCCAATTAAATGGCATAGATTATCTAGTTGGGTCAAAAAACAGGATCCATCATTCTGCTGTCTTCAAGAGACACATCTTACACAAAAAACCAAACACCTTTTGAAAATGAGAGGTTGGAATAAACTCTGTCAAGCTAACTGCCCCCATTAACAGGCTGGAGTTGCCATCCTCATATCAGATAAAATAGATTTCAAACTAAAATTAGTGAGAAAAGACAAAGAAGGTTACTATGTACTACTAAAGGGATCTTTCCTCCAGGAGGACATAACCATCCTTAATATCTACACACCGAATCTCGGAGCTCCGAACTTCATCAAGCAAACTTTACTTTCACTGAAACCATACATAGATCAAAACACAGTGATTGTTGGTGACTTTAACATACAACTCTCACCTTTGGACAGATCAACAAGGCAAAAACTCAACAGAGAAACCTTAGAATTGAACAACTATATAGACCAACTAGATCTAACAGACATCTGCAGATTATTCCACCCAGCAACAACGCAATATACATTTTTATCAGCAGCACATGGAACATTTTCCAAAATAGTCCACATCTTAGGCCATAAAACAAACCTGGACAGATTCAGAAACACCGAAATTATTCCCTGCACTCTCTCAGATCCCAAGGGCATCAAATTGGAACTGAACACACAACTCCACCAACGAAAACCCTGTAACTCATGGAGATTGAACAACACATTGTTGAATCACCAATGGGTCATCGAAGAGATCAGAAGAGAAATCCAACAGTTTATGAAATTTAACAAAAAGGAGCACACAAAATACCAGCTCCTTTGGGACACGGCAAAGGCAGTACTCAGAGGAAAATTTATAGCTCTGAGTGCCTACAATAACAAATTAGAAAAACTAATAAGTTAATGTGTCACCTTAAGCTCCTGGAAAAAGAGCAACAAACCAACCCTAATCCCACTAGAAGGAAGGAAATTATTAAAATCAAAGCAGAATTAAATGAATTGGAATCCAAAAAAACTATAGAAAGAATCAACAAAACAAGGAGTTGGTTCTTTGATAGAATTAACAAAATTGACAAACCCTTAGCAAATCTTACCAAAAAAAGAAGGGAACATACCGAAATAAAAAAAATCACAGATGAAAATGGTAATATCATGACAGAAATTACCAAGATCCAGAGTATCATGAGGGAATACTTCTCAAACCTTTACACCAACAAATTTGAGAATCTAGAAGAAATGGACGAATTCCTAGCCAATATTAACATACCCACACCGAACCAAGAAGAACTAACCTAACTCAACAGGCCTATTTCAAGCACTGAAATAGAAATGGCAATAAGAGACCTTCTACCTAAGAAAAGCCCAGGGCCAGATGGATTCACAGCTGAATTCTATAAGGTCTTCAAAGCAGAGCTCACACCAATACTCCTCAAGCTCTTCAACGAAATTGAAAATGAAGGTTCTTTACCAAACTCATTCTATGAAGCCAGTATAACCCTCATCCGCAAACCAGACAGAGATTCATCAAAGAAAGAGAACTATAGACCTATTTCTTTGATGAACATCGATGCAAAACTTCTCAGCAAAATCCTTGATCATTCATGATCAATGTCATTAGTTTCTCAACTCTTAATGACTCTCTGGAAAGATTTTGTTCATTCGTTTGTTTGTTTGCAACAGCAGCAAAAGTAGGGTTGTATTTATCCCATCTGGTATTGTAGTCTCTTCCCATTGTTAACTAGGCATGTGTAGTTGGAGGAGCTAAAATGGGCAGTCTCAGAAGTTTGAATACAGGCTGGTGAGCTTCTGAGATGACTTTGTTAAGCAAGAGGGTGCTTCGGGCAAAGCAGTGCAGTTCTGTAGTGTGTGTGTGTGTGTGTGTGTGTGTGTGTGTGTGTGTGTGTGTGTGTGTGTGTGTGTATGCTGGTCCTGAGGAGTGAATTTAGGAACTGGAACTGTCCCTGATCTTTTCTCCTGAACCACAGCTCCACTTTCAAATTCTTTTGGTTGGGGGGTACTTAGTTGGAGATGAGTCTTTCTTGCCTAAGCTGGCCTCAAACCATGATCCTCAGATATCAGCCTCCTGAATGGTTAGTATTATAGGCATGAACCACCAGCTTCTGGCTGTCTTGTTTTTTTGATGATGATGTTATATCTACAAATATAAATATGATTTAAACTATTCATTCTACAGTAGATGGGCATTTGTTCCTTATTTTGTCTTTTCGGAATGGCATTTCTCTGAGCCTTCTTCCTCAACTCCTAGTGTGCCTTTACACACCTACAGTTGAGTATGCTGAATCAAAGAGTAGGCATGTGTGCAATTTACCTAATTAATGCCAAACTAATCCAAGGTAGCAGCATACATTTGTTTTTCCATCACAACCTCCATCCCCTGGATGTTCAGCCTTACATTTTTGAGAACCTGAGAAAATGATTGGTTTTATTTTTTGTTTCTTGATTACTATTGAGAGTAAATATTTTTTATTGGCCAGTAAGATTTGTTGTTGTTTGAAATGTCAAAGTTGTTATTAAGTTAGAGAATTTCATTATATATTTTGGATAATAAGTTCTTGTTTCCTCTATTTAATACCCATATCCACTTCTGGTTTGTTATCTTTATTTTTGTTTCCTTTTTGGTGACTTTTGGCAAATTAGAGATCATAATTTTTCATTTATTTAGTCATGAAGTTTGAACTCAGGGCCTGGGCACTGTTCCTGACCCTCTTTGTGTTCAAGGCCAACACTCTACCACTTGAGCCACAGTTCTAGCCTTTCTTGCCTGGGCTGGCTTGGAACCATGATCCTCAATTCTCAGCCTCCTGAGTAGTTAGGATTATAGGCTTGAGCTCCCAGCTCCCAGCTTGAGTTTTTAACTTTAACATCGTTGAATTTATTCAAATATCCCTTTATAGTTTAATATCTTATTGAAGAAATTCTGCTGGCAGGATAGTGTACTGCCAGTACTCAGAGGCAGGCAGCCCAGGATTGTGAATCTGTGGCCAGCCTGGGTGTTAGAGTAAGACATTGAATCCGGCAACAGAAAAGAATAAATGCTCCCTACTGAGAAGTTGTGTGTTTTTTTTCTATTTCCTAAAAGTTTCTGGTACTCTCTTTCACATCAAAGTCTTTAATACATAAAAGTATTGTACTGTCCTTGCAATTACAGTGTGAAGGCTTAACTTCAATTTCTTTTCTGGTTATGAAAATATTTCGGTTGTTTTTGTTAACAATGACAAAAAAGGAGAAATATTTTGCTTGGGTTTTTATTTCACAGAAAATTTTGTTTTATCTAATTTATTTAAAATATATTTGCATAAACCTTCATGAAATGCTCTCATTTTTTTCATCTCTACAGTGTCTCTTAAGTTCTTTCTAAATTCCTGCTATATTGAAATTTTTCCTTTTTGTATTGATTCTATCTCTTTGTTCATCTCACTAGATACTGTATTTTTATAATCTCCTCAAAGTCAATGTTCATCATATTTTTGGTTTATTTTTTATTTTAATAAATGGGTTTTTATTCTATCCTAATTTTGAGTTTCACATTTTCTTCTATTTTTTGCACCCCAACTTCTTTATGTTGTTTACTACTAAGCAAACAATAAGTCATCCTTCTCTAAGGTAAGCATTTTCTATGAATTTCCCCATAAATATTGCTATAGCTCCATCCTTCAGATTTTCAACTTTTACATACATTTCAAAGAAGTATACATGTAGGATGATGAAGGTATCATTTATCTGTTACCTCAAAAGGTTTTTTTGAATGTAAACCGTTATTTTCATTCATTTTAAATATCTTCTGTCTTTTGTGAAATTTGTTTTGTTTATTTGATGTCTTTGAGAAAGGATCTCATTATATAGCTTCAAATCTTGGTTTCATTTTCTATGTCCTTATGTTTTAGTTCTACTTCTTTTAGAATGTGCCAACATGATCTTAGAGGGCCTCTTGTCTTTATCTCCTCCTTAATGTACCTTCATGGAATTTTGAGATCATTTTCCTGCAGCAGAGTCCCCTGAGTATTTTTACTTCTCTTTCTACTCTGGATTGCTACTAACATGAGGATAGGAACACATTTAATTTGCTTCCTATCATTTGACAGGAAAATACTTGGCATACAGTATATACTTGTGGATTTTTCTTTATATGATACAATGTTTATGAGCTATAATTTTAGTCATAGTTAAGACTTAGTTTCCTCAAGGTCTTAGGTACATGGGAGATGGAAAGCTATTGATTATTTTCTCCTTAATACATAACCAGTCACTCTGCCAATTACTTTGCTCCACAGTCCCAGCGGCATTATGGCCAAGTCATTTATGAAGACATTCTTTCCGATCTGCAATCCTGATTTCTTCTAACAAAATGTTTGTTTTCTATCTCCTAGACTCATCATAGGATTAATCATGATGGGTCAGTCCCTTGACCTTTGCTCTCATGGACTTACTTTGATAGATTAAAGGGAAGGTTTATAAAGAATGTATCAAAACAGAGGCAGAATATTAGATGACAGTGAGGAAATTATAAACTCAGTTTAAGTGCTAGTACAGAAAGCTAGAACACAATGGGATATAATTGTAAGGGGAATAATACTTTTAGAGTTAAGTGTGCAGGGCCAAGAGTTTGGTCTAGTGGTGGAGTGCTTGCCTAGCATGCATGAAGACCTGGGTTCGAATCCTTGGTACCAATATACAGCAAAAGCTGGAAGTGGTGCTGTGACTTAAGTGGTAGAATGCTAGTCTTGAGCAGGAGAAGCTCAGGGACAGTACCCAGGCCCTGAGTTCAAGCCCTAGAATTGGCAAAAAATGGGGGGTGTAGGCAACACTCAAGTGGTAGATTGCCTGCCTGGAAGTTGTGAGGCCCTGATTTCTAAAGCCAGTGTCCCCATCACCACCACGCCCTCAGCGCCACACACAAACAAGTAGCAGAGTGTGGGAACACATATGTGCAGTCTCATATACATGGGAGGCAGAGACAAAAAATTGAAATGCAAAGCAAGCCCAGGCCCCAAATAAGCAGGACTCATTCTTAGAAAGCATGCCAGTAATCCCAGCTACTTTGGAAGTGAAGGGAGGATGATCATAGACTAAGGCTGATCCAGGAAAAATCATGAGACACTATCAGAAAAGGAAATTACCAATCACAAAAAGACTGCGCTCTTGGCCGGGAGTTTGGCCTAGTGGTAGAGTGCTTGCCTAGCATGCACAAAGACCTGGGTTCGATTCCTCAGTACCATATACATAGAAAAAAGCTGGAAGTGACTACTTGGCATTTACCCAATCGTCCAGAAACAAGGGCATACTAAATCCACTAGCACAATGATGTTCATTGCAGCACTATTTACCATAGCAAAGATATGGAACCAACCCAGATGTCCCTCAGTTGATGAGTGGATCAACAAGATGTGGTATTTATGCACAAAGGAATTCTATGCTGCTGTCAGAAAGAACGACATCGCCCCAGTTGTAAGGAAATGGAAAGACTTAGAAAAAATCATATTCAGTGAAGTAATCCAGACTTAAAGGAACATAGGCCCAATAGTCTCCCTCATTTGTCATAATCAGTAGAAACCTTGGGCTCTCCTGTGCTGAACTGGTTATTTGAAATTGGATAGGGAAGGGGGAAAATCAAGATAAGAAGGTGAAGTTATGCACCTTCTACCTGGTAAATATAATGTAACCCTTCTATTATTCACAATAAAAAAAGTTGAAAAAAAAACTGGAAGTGGTGCTGTGGCTCAAGTAGTAGAGCACTAGCGTTGAGAAAGTCCAAGGACAGTGCTCAGGCTCTGAGATCAAGGCCCAGGACTGGTAAAAAAAAAAAAGACTGGGCTCAAGTCTAAAGTGGTCGAGTACATTTCTAGCAAGCCCTGAGGCCTTGAGTTCAAACTCTGGTATCAAAACCACACACATAGATACAGAAAAAGAACAAAAATTTTAGTGAGGATATGCAGAAATTAGAACCCTTGTACTTTGCTGAGAAAAGTATAAAATGATTTCATCACTGAAGAAAAAGAGTTCAATGGTCCCTCAGAAAACTTCACATATAATTACCAGAATTCTTACTAATTTCATTCCTATATATATATTCCTGAAGTGAAAACTGTTCGCCAAACAAATATATGTAAATATAGCTTCACCTTGGAACTATTGAGAATAGCCAAAAATTAGAACTACCCACAGGTTTATCAGTTGGAAAATTGATAAGCAAATTGTATTTACATGCAGGAGGGTTTTATTCAGCCATAAAACAATGAGATCCTGTCACTGCACTGTAAGTAAAATCAAAACATTTCACTCAGTGAAAGAAGCCAGATATAAATACTTGTATTGCATATTCCTATTTGTATGAAATATCCTGAATTGGCAAGTCATTAGAGGCAGAAAGCAGATTAATGGGGATATAGGGACAGTAAGTGGATAATGACTGTCCCATAGATGTAGAGTTTCCTTTGGATGTGTTAAAATATTTTGAAACTAGAGATGATGATCCTATAACATTTTAAATTAATCAAGAGCTCTTTAATTGCTTAATTTGAAATGGTTAATTTTGTTATGCAAGTAAAACTTAAAATCCTGAGGAAATCTGAGTAAATGTTCAGTGATGTGAATAAACCTTCAGAGGACTTTGATAAGTATCTATGCCATACCAGAGTACTGGGCTCATTTACTGTCCTATTTCTTTTCTGTATATTTTTCTATAATTACATTTTAAGGAAACCTTAAGCATAATCTATATTATCATGACCCATTTCTACACTTCACAGAACTGTTAATTTTTATATTAGTTTCTTCTATTGTCAGTAGACTGGGTATTAAGGAAATACACCTTGAACAGGTATTGGCTGAGCTATATTCTCATCTGGAGTCTCAACTGGGGAAGAATTCATTCTCAAATGCTTGATTTGCTGGTTGACTTCAGGTCCTTGAGACAGATAGGACTATGGGTTCAGATCCTTGCTAATTCTTGGACGGAAGCCACACCCAGCTATCTTTATGTCCTAAGAACTGTCATTTTCTTTCTTTATTTTTTGCCAATCTTGGGCTTGAGCTCAGGGCCTGAGCCCTGTCCTTGGACTTTCTCAAGGCTAAAGTTGAGCCTCAGCACCATTTCTGGCTTTTTTTCTCTATGTATGTGGTACTGAGGAATCAAACCTGGGTCTTTGTGCATGCTCGGCAAACACTCTACCACTAGGCCAAACTCCCAGCCCAAGAACTGTCATTTTCTTGTTGTGTGGCCTTTCCCATAATGGCTAATTACTAATTGAACCTCACAAGGTAAACTCACTCTAATTGTCCTATGGCATCTTACATAAAATGATATAATCTAGGAGGGATAGACAGCTCATGACTTCTACCATATTTTAAAGGTATATCACAGGTTCTGCCCATACTCAAGGACAGTGGCCACACATTTGTTTGAACATCAGGAGGTGGGAGACATTGAGAGATCAGCTTAGGTCATGTCTACCACAAAGTCTAAATTTTAACATCATGAGTTCCATTTTCAAGTTATGAGCCCATAAATATTTATCATGTAAAACAAACAAATATATCTCTTTTGTTGCCTTTAAGGATCACATGCCTCTGATTTTGGTTGATCTTTTTTTCTGGAAACACAAAAATTAATGAAAAGATGTTTCATATAAAAGACAATGA
Organism: Megascapheus bottae; assembly: GCF_031878675.1. NCBI lineage: Eukaryota > Metazoa > Chordata > Mammalia > Rodentia > Geomyidae > Megascapheus > Megascapheus bottae. Next base: position 1,641,123 of record NC_143547.1, read on the forward strand.
AGATGCATACTGCAACAGAATTTCCAACCCTCTTACTTACATTTCAACACGGAGTATTTTAAATGTAGATACCAGTGGTAGCCAAATACACTTTTAAAACCAAGCTCAAGTACTAGTGATTTCTTCTAATTGCTCCAGCCTCCTCATATCCCAGTGAACCTTTCATTTTTCTTCTGTGTTTTGAGCAGTGAGGAAACAATTTATTTCCATTAAGTTTCAGTTATTTGTTTTATAGTCACCTGAAAACATTGAAAATCTTACTTCCCTAAATGGGATTGGAGATAACAATACCTTTGGCACCAATAAAACATACATAGTTGAGATGGATTCCAAGGGCTCTGAAGAGTTGAGTTTGCTTGTGTAATTGCAAAGAGCAGCAATTGAAATTGTACTGGAGTTTTATTGCAAGTGCACTCACGTTCAGATCACAGGAAACCATTGGATTTTTATATCTAGATTACTATCCAATGATTTAGAAGATAGAGCTGCTGTAATTTTATTCCGTGTGTTCTTTCTGAGTGCTATAATAGGCTTTTGTTTGCACGCAGGCACCTAATTAAGAGAGGAAAAAAAATCCCTTGTTAAAATCAGCTGAGAATAATCAGAATGATCATTCTGTGGCTCATAAATATTCCATGAGCAATATGAGAACATCAGTAATATTTAACTGTTTTCCAGTTCCACTTAAAACTTTTTGTTCTCAAAGTCTTCAAGCCCAGGAGAAGACTGGGCTTTATATTCATAATCACAAGAAGAGTGCATGGGATTTCTATTTATGGTAATTGGGTTTATTTATACACACTCAAGGGTTATTACAAAAATAAACACAATATTGCTATGACTACCTTTATAGTGACACCAGCCTATTGTATGTCTTTGGAGTTTTAATATTTTGTATGTCCTTTCTTGGTTTTGAATCCCGCTGCCTTTAAGGAACCTGGAGCAAAAGCAGATGATTCCATCCATCTTAAAAAAAAACAAATTAAGTTCAATCAGAGTTTTTATTTAAAAGTTTTAGCTGGTCTAGAAAAGAGATGGAAAAGAGAAAAGAATTAGATGATGAAGATGTGTACTCATGAGGGAGCAATATTCAAGGAAGTTCAGTTTTAGGCCCTAATTTGCCTGCCCTCTGCAGCATAATCTAAGGCACATTAGCATTAGAACTCTTGTCCTTGAGTTTGCTGTCTCCTCTTGGAGGTGGGTTCAGAGGTTAGAGGGGCAAGAGATTCTGGGTGAAGAAAAGAGACTTGAGCTCCCCCTGGAGACTCAAATGCATAACAACTTTAGTTTTCTGCAGGTGCTTAGCCAGTTCTGCCAGCACCACTTGTTGAAGAGGCTGTCTTTCTTCCATTCTATTTTTTTGGCTCCCTTGTCAAAGATTAGGTGGCCATAGGTCTGTGGTTTAATATCTGGGTCTTCAGTTCTATTCCATTGGTCTTCAGGCCTGTTCTTGTGCCAGTACCAAGCTGTTTTGGTCACTATAGCTCTGTAATAGAGTCTAAAGTTTGGTACTGAAATTCCTCCTGTGCTGTTCTTTCTGCTAAGAAGTGTTTTTACTATGCGGGGTCTTTTATTATTCCATATGAAATTTTGGATTGCCTCTTCTATTTCTTTAAAGAATGACATTGGGATATTGATGGATATTGCATTGAATTTGTAGATAGCCCTTGGCAAGATTGTCATTTTCATGATATTGATTTTTCCAATCCAGGACCATGGGGGGTGTTTCCATGTCCTCAGTTCTGCTTTAATTTCTTTTTTCAGGGTTTTAAACTTTTCATCAAAAAGGTCCTTTACATTCTTAATTAAGGTAATTCCTAGGTACTTTATTTTCTTTGAGGCTATTGCAAAAGGACTTGCTTTCCTGATTGTTGCCTCATTCCTCTCACAGTTGGAGTAGAGAAAGGCAGTTGATTTTTGAGGGTTAATTTTATAGCCTGCTACTCTTCCAAAGTTTTGAATCAGCTCAAGGAGCTTGGGAGTAGAGTCTATAGGATTCTTTAAATACAGAATCATGTCATCTGCAAAGAGGGCAAGTTTTACTTCCTCTTTCCCTATTTGGATCCCCTTTATGCTTGCGTCTTACCTTATTGAACTGGCTAGGCATTCTAATACTATGATAAAGAGTAGTGGAGAGAGTGGGCATCCTTGTCTTGTTCCTGATTTTAAACGGAATGGCTTTGGCTTTAGCTTTAGCTTTTCGCCATTAAGTATAATACTAGCTGTGGGTTTGTCAGCAGTAAATTAATTAGGAAGCCTGCAGAGTGGGAGAAGATCTTCACCAACCATACAATGGACAAAGGCCTGATATCTAAAATATATCAACAGCTCAAAAATTGAATCAATCCAAAACTAATCTCCAAAGTAACAACAATCCCATTAAAAGATGGGCCAAAGCCTTAAAGAGAGACTTCTCTGAAGAAGAAACAAAAATGGCCTATAGACACATGAAGAAATGCTCAACATCTCTGGTCATAAAAGAAATGCAAATCAAAACAACTCTAAGATTCCACCTCACTCCAGTTAGAATGGCCAGGATCAAGAAATCAAATAACAACAGATGCTGGAGGGGATGTGGCCAGGAGGGATCACTACTACACTGTTGGTGGGAGTGCAAACTCGTTCAACCACTATGGAAAGCAGTATGGCTGTGCCTCAAAAGACTAAACATAGAGTTCCACTATGACCCAGCAATTCCACTACTTGGCATTTACCCAATCATCCAGAAACAAGGACATACTAAATCCACCAGCACTACAAGGTTCATTGCAGCACTATTTACCATAGCAAAGATATGGAACCAACCCAGATGTCCCTCAGTTGATGAGTGGATCAACAAGATGTGGTATTTATACACAATGGAATTCTATGCTGCTGTCAGAAAAAACGACATTGCCCCATTTGTTAGGAAATGGAAAGACTTAGAAAAAATCATATTAAGTGAAGTAAGCCAGACTCAAAGGAACTTAGGCTCAATGGTTTCCCTTATTTGTCATAATCAGTTGAAACCTTTGTCTCTCCTAGCAGAGATTTGCAATAGAGCAAAACTTTGATACAAAAGGCCATATTGTATGACGCTAAATGAAAAGATCTCTAGGATACAGAAACATAAGCCATATAATGAATGATTGTTGACCTTAAGGTACTATGTTATCTCTCATCTCTTTTGCTGTCCCTTGGTTATCTCATGTTGTTGCAGTATCTCACTTTGTTACCTGAGATATCGGATATATTTGTATTTGCTTATTTGAAATTGGATAGGGAAGGGGGGAAAACAAGATGAGGGTTGGGTGCGAGGGAAATGGGGACCAAGACATGTGAAAGGGTATAAATGTATGTGAATTAATGCACCTTCTATCTGGTAAATATCATATAACCCTTCTATTAATTACAATAAAATTATATGAAAAAAGAAAACATTTCACAAGTAAAAGGGAATAATAAATGATCACGAATCCTACAAAGGAAATTATAATATTTTATTGCTGATACAATATAGAAATCTGAACACTCAGTCTTACATTGAACTTTGTTGAGACAAAGCTACCCACGTAAATAAAGCACATTTTGAATAAAAAAATGACATGTGACTTCCTGATCCCTGGGTTTTTGTTTGGGAAATGACACAATTCAACATCTCAAAAAATAATACTCCCACTATCACTATTTTCTCCCCAAACCTTTAACCAAAGAGTCTCATTGCTTTGTTTTCTTTTCCTTATAAAAATTAAATTTCTCAGATGATGTATTCTGGGGTATGTGTAATGGCTCTATACAAATCATTGTGAGCCATTAAATAAAAGGGCAGATGTGTCTGTCATCCTTTCCTCCATTCATTGTAATCAAGTCGGTGGCTGCGAATGGGCATTCTAATTATTTGACTAAATCTGGGTTGATCAGGCTTAGCACTACAGATATTTGGGGCTAGGGAATTCTGTGTCGTGAGTGGAGGATAGTGTACCTCTGAGGGATGTTTACCAGCATTCCTGTTTTCTATCCACTAGATAGCATTTGTGCACACACACATATGTGCATACCTGCACACATAAACACGTGAATGTGAACACCACAAATGTCTCTGAACATTGCCAAATGCTCCCTGAAAAGCAATTGCCACATTTGAGAGCCACTGGTCTCAGGAAATCATAGGATATGGAGAGGGGAATCAAAGCATAAAGAATCATGTTGGATCGATGCATTCTATAGATTATTATGTTTATCTTGAGCCTTCAACATGCATTAGAGAAATCAGGAATCTAATGTTAGAATTAAAACAAATCTCTGCTTTTAAATACGTTCTTAAAAGCTTCTGTCTTAAGTTTTTTGTGATGAATTAATTGTAGTGGCTACAATAAAATTGAAGGAATGTAGTTAGTTGTCCCTTTAATACATTTTTAAGTAAGTCATTGTAAATAAATCCAGGAGCAAAGCTTATGCAGATATATTGCATCTTTCTTTGAGACTATTATTCACATGTAAATTTTACTTCAGTGAAGCAAGAACAAAAGCTCTTGACTGGATTCCAATTCTGCTAATTATTTTGTGATGAACAGGTTTCCTGTTTTGTTCCAAAGAGTGATTTATGTGCTAATAGCAATGGCAAAAAGAATAAACACAAAATAAGAGGTAATGAATTTAAGGTTACTGGTGTTTGTAAGTAAGATCTGCCTTCCTTTAGACCAGTGGTTCTCAAAGTGTGGAGATTTTTAATTTTTCAAAATTGAGTGAGGGACTGCTATACGAGTAAAGTCTTGGGATGTTGGCAAATATCCCACAATGTATGGAACAGTCTTCAATGGCAAGAAATTCTATGACCCAGACATCAATCATATCAAAACTAAAAAAACCTTCACAGAATTATATGAAAAAAGAAGGCTTTGTCCTGGAAGGAGGGCTTTGTCCTGGAAGGTGTCTTGTAAGTCAGAGGAAGGTTATTAGCTGCTCTCCCCCAATTACTCTTCTATATTGGTTTATGAGAGATCAATCCTTTGGTTTAGGATAGATCTTTACTGCTCTTCTTTACGAAAGCAGATTGTACTATGGGACAGTAGTAAATATTGAGTGAGGCTCTTTCAGATGGTTTAGTCTTAGAAAATGGCAGAGTAGAACATGCCTATTTGTGAACTGCACTTGAAGGTGGACGAAGAGACTTGAAATTCATGAAGAATCTGTTGGAAAGCGTAATGGTGTATCAGATAGAAATGGATGTATCAGTTTTTTATGGTCAGTTGCTTTTAGGAGCATTTTTGGATCCACACACAAACATACGCAAAACAAACTGTGAAACCAAGTACAGTGGCTCAGCTCACGCCTGTCATCCTTGCTACTTAAGAGGCTGAGATGTGAGGATCATGGTTCAGAGGCAGCCTGGGCACTAAAGAATGTGCGAATCTTGTCTCCAATCAATCACTAGAAAATGGAAAGTGGAGCCTGTGGCACAAGGAGTAGGGCAGTAGCCTTGATCTGATGCGCTCAGGGACAGCACCCAGGCCCAAAGTTCAAGCCCCATTGCCCACCAAAAAAGAAAAACAAAACAAATTGTGTTAGTTGTGTGTGTGTGTGTGTGTGTGTGTGTGTGTGTGTGTGTGTGTGTGTGTGTGTGTGCGCGCGTGCGTGTGTGTAAGAGTGAGAGACAGAAAGAGCAAAGATCTTTTTTACATTAAATGTGAAAGATGATTGCTATGAAATAAGCCTCCCACATATTTCTAGGTATTCAGAGAGTGTGGGCTCTACTCACCCCAATAATTCAAACATCCCATGGGTTACATTTAGCCCTTAAACTTAGAAGCTACCACTTGGTTTTTTTTGGAAGCTCACTGCTTAGTCTTGCATTCCAGTTACACCTCTCTGTTCTTCCTTTTAATTGTTGCATATTTGATGCCATATGTCTGATCTGAAGTAGATCCAAAAGAATTTGAAATACTGCTAGCACTTAAAAAGTTCTCTTTTTCTCCCAAGTCACATTTCCACTGAAGACTTTTCAAACACGATTTTCTTTCCAGAACAGCTTGATTATGTAGTTTCTGGACCTTTCTGTTAGCCAGAGTATATATTTTGTCTATGTACTCTCATATATCTTGTTACTAAATTGTAGTTATGGCAATGAGGGTCAGGTTTAAGAGTTTAGCAGAAACTTTCCAAGGTGATCTGAAGAACAAAACTGATTACCCAGAATGTCACACCGAGTCTTCCTTCACACACAGCATCCTCCAAAATGGGGATTTCCTGACATCTGTTTCTTCGCACTGGCATACTGTAGCATCGTTTCTTCCAGTCACAAATCAGCCTGGAAGAGGTCCCAGAGAAATTTAATTTTGTCATTCCAATCTCTCCCAACTCCTGCTTGAGCCTTACTATCTATTTTCTTGGCATTCCCATTTTGGTTGCCATGAGCTCTTAATAGAGTTGAACCTTCAGTATTTTAGATTTTGTTCTCTCACTAACAGGCCCAAGAGAAGATTCTACTTTGCTTGAAAAATGCTACTTAAAATTGAATATTAAAATGGAAGACAATGGAGTTTTTTGATAGCCTCTCACTAGAGTTTTAACTTTTTAAAAAGTATTAACAAGTTATTTAAATTCTCAAAACATCACTGTATAATGTGATATAACTATGAACATAATCCTTTACATAAGCCTATTTGGTCAAAGGTTTTACCTTTTATTTTTAACCATTCCTACGCTTGAGCTCAGGGCCTGAGCACTGTCCTTGGACTTTGTCAAGGCTAGACCTCTACCACTTGAGCATCAGCACCACTTCTGGCTTTTTTTCTATGTATTGGGTACTGAGGAATTGAACCCGCGTCTTCATGCATCCTAGGCAAGCACCCTACCAGTAGGCCAAACTCCTGGCCCAGGTTTTTCTTTTAAATGCTGGTAATTAAAGCTTGAACTCAGGATCTTTAATCTTTGCTTGGCTCTTTTGTTCATGTTGGTAACTATAACTGGAACCGTATGTCCTGTTCCAGCTTTTCACTGGTTAATTGGAGACAAGAGCTACCTTCTAACTTCCCCAACTGCACTCCTCAGATCTCAGTCTCCTATGTGTCTATGATCTTAGGTATGACCCACTATTCCCAGCATCAGTCAAAGTTTTTTTTGTTGTCATTGTTGTTGTTTTTTTTTGCCAGTCTTAGAACTTGAACTCAGAGCCTGGGCACTGTCCTTGAGCTTTCTCAAGGCTAGCACTCTACTACTTGAGCCACAGTACCACTTCAAACTTTTTCTGTGTACATGGCACTGAGAAATCAAACCCAGGGCTTCATGCATGTGAAGCAAGCACCCTACCACTAGGCTACACTCCCAGCCCCATCATTTAAAGGTTTTATACCAGCTAACATAGTAACTTCTTATGTTACATATCTCATCCTTTCAAATATTGTATTTGGACTTAAAAATGTGATTAAGAGGATGCAGTTATGTAGGTAATGGTTCTTGCCCATAATTACTATTAATCTGTATTTGAAATCCAACATTGCAACCCTTATGTCTATTAGCTGTGTTTGAATTTTGGAAGTAGGAAGTAATCCTCATGTGCTTTTCACATTGTTTATGTTACACACGTCAAGGCCAGTTTTTTGGTCGGTTGTGGGGTTTGAATTCTGGGCCTGGGCGCTGTCCCTGAGCTCTTCAGCTCAAGGCAAGCTCTCTACCACTTGAGCCACAGTGTCACTTCTGGTTTTCTGGTGGTTAATTGGAGATAAGTGTCTCATGAACTTTCATGCTGGGCTTACTTGGAACCATGATCCTCAGATCTCAGCATCCTGAGTAGCTAGGATTACAGGCATGAGCCACTGGTGCCTGGCTTAAGGCCATTAAAAAAATCTTTTGTTAATGATGCTATAATATTCCATTAGTAAACTGTTCCATAATCAACAATAGGATTTTAAATTTTCTCAAATATTTGAGGTATAAACATTTGATTGTCTGGATAGTTTCTCTACGAGGTGGGGAGGGAGAAGCGGAGATGCAGACATTATACAGAAGAGATGAAATTCCATCAGTAAGTGCATTGATTTTGTAACATACCATGCTGTCTCTGAAAAATGATGGACCTTGCAATATTTCTGTCAAATGACAAGGAGGAAATTAAGAAAACATATTTAAATACTTGGTTCTTGTAAGTTGTGAAAAACTAAAATAGTATGATTTAGCAGAATAGTCCCTCCTCAGAAGCTCTTTTGGCTCTTCTTTACATCATTTGCAAATAAAATAAATAAGGAATGACAATCATGTTCCCAGAGTGGTAGCAATTAGGTTAAGAAAATTCTCTGGGTAAAATGTTGCTTGTGACTCCAGGAAATGTATCTTTTAAGTCTGGCAATAGATATAAGCATTTAAAGTACATGTAGCAAATAAGATGAAATTTCTTCAGAGGAAAACACTAATGGTCCCACTTTATATATTTATTTGTTGGTGCTGTTCATTGCAAAGCCCTTGGGGTCATAGGCTACAGTTAATCTGTGTTTTAGCCAATACATATCCCAGTACCTACTCATGGTAGTTGCTTAATGCTCATGTAGTGAATAAATGAAAGCTTGCTTGTGTATTTTTAAGCAGAAATTCATTACTTCTTGTGTATAGATTTTGGAACTGGTTTCTAAGAGGAATTTGGTAGAGTTTGGAGAAGTAAGCTAGAGAAACTTGAGTCTATAAACAGAGATAAATGATGGATTTTAGTCAGAGGTCAGAAGACCAGAGTGCCAATAGAAATGTGGACAATGAAAGTTATACTTGAAAGTTTCAGATAGAAATAAGGGCTGTACTGAGAATTTGACTAGAAATTATGCAGTGCTATACTGGGAATTGGTACCATATTTCCTTTCTGTGCCCCTGTTCCTCCATTCTGAATTGGGATGCTTTAATCTTTATTATTTATTGGATATTGCAAGTATATAAATTTGTTGTTTTTTTTAATACTTTACAGAGACTCTCAGCTAAGAGTTGTCTGGCATTCAGAGGACACTTTGAACTTTAGCTATTGGACAATGTTGGAATTGTTATGTATGGGGACTCATGGAGGTAGACGGAATATATTTTGCATTAGGACATGGCCTTGAACCTTTGAGAGACTAAGGATGGAATGTTACGATTTGAATACGAAATTCCACCCACAAGTTTATGTATTGAGTAACTGATCCAAGCTGGCACTATTTTAGAAGGTTCTGGAAACTGAAGGAAATGGAGCCTAGTTAGAAATTGAGTACTAGATACATGACTTAGAAAGTTAGTCCTTTCTTATTTGTTGCTTCCTGTCGACCATGAGGTAAATAGCCTCTACCACATTGTTCTCATTACTATAATGTTCTGCCTCACCATGCCACAAATCAGTGAAACTAGTCTACGGACTGAAATGTGTGAAATAATAAAACAAAATAAATATTTCTTCTTGAGATGCTCTCATAGGTATTTTGGTCACAGTGATGAAAGTCTAATGCAGGAAATGACTGTGGGTTTTGAACAATCCAGTAATCCACATTCTTATTACCTGGAATGATGCTTTCTGAAATCCATTTGCACAGATCATTCATCTTAAAGCTTGTAGGTTGCTCCTTACTTGTGTAAATGTCAACCTTCTGAGTAAACAGGGCTCTTCACAATTTGCCTATGTTGCTATCCTTCTTCTACAAAGTTTCTAAACTCTTTCACTTTGATCACACAGACTTTTGTCATTCATCATGAAGTTTCATGTCTTCTTTTAAATACGCTGTTTCTTGTATCTAGAAGCTCCTGTTCTTTCAGTCATTCAAGTTTCAACGTAAGTGTTGAAAGATTTTTCTGACCTCATTACCTTTTGGAAGGTTGTCATTGATGCCTGTTACCCCCAGACATTTATGTGTAATACCATCATCATACCTACTAAACTTTAGTGCTAGTCCTAGTCCTAGTGAATGGAAAAATGTATTTCTCATCTCTACATATCCCTTATATGTGCTGATTCATTGAGTCTAGGAGGAAGTGGAAACATGAACAACAGAACCAAAGATTTTCTTCTTTTTGTGTTTATAAGTGTCATTAGAGTAAGAGACAAAGACTAATTAAGTGTATAGATTTTTTATTTGTTATTTTAGGCTAGAGATAAGGGCAGGATATCCTGATAGCTCTTCAGAGGTGAAAGACTGAGACTGGAACAAAGTTGAGAAGCCTGGAATAGAAAATCTGCTTTGGACAACATCCATATTAAACTCAGATTGAAATCCCTTTCATGGCCATATAGTCCTTTCAATTTCATTGCTGTCCAACATCCTACTTTGGAAATTTTGGTGATAAAAGGAGATTTGTCTAAGAAAATGCCTTTTGTTGTCAATCCATAAATCATCCATACCATAAGAAATGTGTTCATAATAAGCAAAGAAGTTATTATTCCATCAGCTTTACATAACCTACCACCAAAACTTTTTAATGCTGGAAAAAAGTTATCAAAAGTTATGTTTCTTTAGAAAACATTCTTCTTTCCAAACAGCTTGCATCAGGAACAGCTGCACAGTCACTTATACAAACTAGTTGACTAAGTGCTTTTCAGTTTGTATAGGAAGATGTTTTTCCTTTGCTTAATAAAAAAAGAAGAAATCTGCACTGATTTCATAAAGCTGGAATAGCTCAGGATCCCTATCTGAATGAGCTATTTAGATTTTGGATAATTTTGTATGTCTATTAGATGCACAGTAAATAATAGCTGATCATTTTACTGCTGGGGAATACAGATCTCATCTAGAAGGCCCTTCCATGCTGCTTACTGGACAGGACTTGAGAGATATTAAAGTGGAACTGCTTCACCTATCATATAACTCTATTCTGGCACTTAATATTCTAATATCCATTGGGCTTACTTGAGCATTGCTTTATATGAACATGATATGTCACTCAATCTTAAAGCAATAGAAATATTGTGAAACCCAATGGAATAACTCAACGTGTACCTTCTTTAAGCATGTTAAAGAAACTCAGGGAAGAAAGAGTACAAGAAACAGCCTAATCCTGTAAATTAACATAATTTGGGCTTGTTTTATTTAGTGTTGTGTTGCTTCTGAGGCTTGAATGCAGAGCTTTGGTGTTGTACTTGAGCCTTTTTACTCAAGGCTAACACTCTACCACTGAGCCACAGATCCACTTCCAGATTTTTAGTAGTTAATTGGAGATAAGAATTTCACAGACTTTACTTCCCAGTCTGGCTTCAACCATGATCCATAAATCTCAGCCTCCTGAATACCTAAATTACAGGTGTGAGCCACCAGTGTTCACTTAAACATAGTTTGGATAGTGAAAAATTGACAATTTATTATTGGATCAGAAAACTTTCCAGTGAAATAAATGGTTTTAACAACTCTGACAAAGTACATATATCAAGATGGGTAACATTGAGTACCTATTCCCTGAAGATGACATAAAGGCATGTTTGAAACTTCATGGGGAAAGTAGCTGTAGTTCCTGACAATTTCACCAGGGCAAGGTTCGTTTATAGAGAAAAGCAACTAGTGCACCTGTACCAATCACAGGAGACCAGATTTACATCTCATGTTGTTGATCACATCACAGGCTCTTGAAAGGCAGAAAGCAAGTCTGAATGAGAGATTACAGAGAAATAGGCAGAGGAAGCAATTTGCAAATGGAAGATATCAGCTCCCTGAACTAAATCCTTCTTCATAAAATGATTATGAGCATCTGTGCATTTTGTGGATGGCTGTCTCTGTCTTTGGGAGCCCATCAACAGTCTTCAGAGAGTGGTAACATAATGTACCCTTGTCAACACACCAGACACATCCTGAAAAGATTCTATGATTTTCATTCTCTTCTACTCTTTGAGGAAAAGAACTCAGCTTACTGATATTTCATAGGCTTTTCCTTGAGAACTAAAGTCACGGTGCTGAAATGCTATGCTGGCTCATGCTTGCTAGTTTTTCGTCAGTATTAGGGCTTGAACTCTGGGCATGATTGTTGTTCCTGAGCTCTTCAGATCAAGGCTAGCACTTTACCACTCAAGCCCCAGCGCCACTTCTGGTTTTCTGATGATTAATTAGAGATAAGTATCTTAAATTCTTTGGTGCCTGGGCTGGCTTTGAACTCAGATCCTTAAATCTCAGGGTGCTGAGTAGCTAGGATTATAGGCATGAGCCACCAGCACCCAGCTATGTATTTTACCTTCTCAAATACTCATACCACCTCTATCCTGCTCCTACATATGAAGTCTTGTCTGTAGATTTGGGTGCATTTCAGATTCATTTTCCTTATTAATTTTGGCATAAAGTAGAGCTGTGCAAAAAAAAAAGAAATCTGCTAAGCTTTTGGGTTGCAGAAAGACAAAGTGATAGATACATAAGTCAAAGAAGCATATCTGAATTTCAACTCTTATCTTAAAATGTCCCTAGAACACTGCTTGGAATTCTGCACAAGAAACAAAGAAAAGGTTCAGAAAGAGTCACTAAAAGACAATGTTGGGTTCTCTTCTACAGGTTTCCTCTCTGACTGATTGTACTAGCTGCTTCTGATGAAGTTTTGTTTACCCAGAAAGACCCCTAGTTCCCTTCCCTCCCTATGCTTATGTTCACACGTTTCAAGACTGAACCCAGATATTATTTTCCCCTATAAGGGCTTCCCAATACCTTATACTAACTTCAGAATTTTACTGTGACTACAGATACTCTGACTAGCTCTTTGATCCCATTGAATGACTAGAACTGACACATTTGTGATCTCTATCCTTGTGGAATTGTGTACTACACTTCTCACACATTTAGTGCCACAAAATGTTTAATGCCTGGGTATAAATCCTACTGCATCTGTAAATCCTACTTTTCTACTTGATATAATTTGTAACTCCTTGGGTGCATTTTAAAACCTGATTTCAGTCTCCTTATAGCCTTTTATTTTGTTCAGTGTGTAAGTGAGTAGTCATGCAATTAGCTGCAGTAGTATAAATGGGCTTCATGGGAAAGTGGTACTCTGGTGTCTACTGATGATGGTTCATGTAATGTAACGTAGCATATGCAGTTCATTTTCTAAAATCAGGATGAATTCAGCTATGCATATATTCCTGAGAGTTTGGGGTTAAGAACAGGTGTATCTCTTTGAATACATCCCACTAATGTATACAATACCATAGGGGTTGGCATTTGCTAAGGTTGGTTGTTCTCAAAGCTATAACAAAGATTTCAATGAGAGTCTTATCTATCACATAGCTACTAGCATTCCTTTAAGATGGATTGGGATGGAAGTGAAGGAGTTTCAGTCGCCTTTTCTGATGATTTACTTGACAATTGCATGGAAGCTTAATTGAAAAATATAGGAAGGTGAAAGGTGATAGATAGTTTAAATTAAATTAAGAAGAAAGTTACCCTAGAGAAATAAGAGCCTGTATAAATGACCACACACATCTTAGATGCTTTATGGGTATGGAAAAATATTGATTTAAGAGAATAACTGTGCTCCCAATATCTCTTTCAACAGAGACAGCCTGAGACAAAGAAAGGTCTTGTTAGGAGAAATAATCAAACGTAGCAAACCCAAACTGGCAAGCTATTTATTTAAAAAGAGAGGGAAAGTCATTCATAAATGTCCATTTTCTATTTTGCATTTTTCTTCCTAACTGGAGACCTGCTAAAATGACTTGACCTACAAAATTGACACGTTTTTAATCTCTGTAATTAAACGAGGCTTGGAATTCATCCCTGTAAATGAATTCTTTAGAATGGCTACTGAATTAATAATCTCACTATCATCTTTTTTTCACAGAGATTATTGTTTTTGTATAAAGATTGACTTTCCATCATTAACAGAATAGAACCACTGCCCAGGCTTTCAGAAAATATGATTAAGAATAGAGCATGACTAGAATGATGTCTGTGTGCAATCTGAATCAAGGAAATAAATCATAATAATAGTGGCTCTTCCTCTTCCTCAGGCCCATAAGGTATCCATTGATACACAAAGCTTTCCTTTAAACACAGGATTAGGTGACTCCTTGGAGGCATATTCTCATAATGCAGGAAAGGAAGATGCAAAATATGGCCACAGAGTATTGGCTTCCTCCTCTGTGTATTCCATAGAGCATTTATTACCAGAATTCGAGACAATGAAAGATGCATTTTAATTAGCTTTCTATCTCTCTAGTGATTTCTTGGACCCTTTACTTCCTCTTATGCAGCTCAAATAATATAGAGGAGCAATGGACTGCCTGTTTCTGCTTGTGTAGGTATGTGAATCAATTCTTTTCCTTGTTCCTAGGCAGGCAGTTTTGTGTGTCAGACCAGCAATTCCAGAGACTCAGTAGCATTAAGCCTGGAGTCATATTTCTAACCACATGATGATGCCTAGCTTTTGGCAAAGTTTGAAGCTTTTCATCTTGGTACAATGGGCTTGCTAACTGAGAGTTTCTGCTTGTGTTTATTGCTATGGCTTTATTTCATAGAAAGGGTATGTGACACCTATCAGCTGTACAGTAAGCATTTGTTGGATGAGATTTTCCTTTGAGTTGCCTTCTCTGTATTCATTCATTCACTCACTCACTCATTTATCAGACCAGCATTGTTACCTATCATAAGTTAAAGTCTCTAATGCAGGCTAAATATTGTATACTAGAATTTGTCACATCTAGGTAGGTAAGGTTTAGCACATGTAGATAGACACATTGATCCATATTTAGCAAATTTGCTATAGTATGCACACATTTCCTTCTTCCCACTGGCAGATGACAGGATGAGAATTGATCCCCAAAAGACTCAAGCTCTTATCAGGTGGAGATTTTAGGGAAAAATCAAGGGCTGAATAGATGTCCACAAACCACACTAGAAATTACTCTGGCATCTAGTTCCTTTGATCAAAGCCCCATCCCTTCCAAGAACTCTGATTCTAAACACAACTTTCTGGCATCAACATTGAAGTTCAGTGTTTCATTCTTCTCTACTTCCAATATCACTGTCCATTCCAGCTAAAGGGGGAAAGAAAGTCAGTGGGTAGAGGATACATGTGAGATGCTGGCTTTGCAAGTTATTTTACCTTCTTTAAACTTTGATTGCTTTATCTGTAAGAGAGGGCTACAATAGAATTAATAGGAACAATCACAGGACTAAGGGAAGTGATGTATTGCCCTTTAACAAGTTTCTGTTACATTCCCATATGTTAATTTAATTGATGTTGGAAAATGTATATTGGGATTCTCCTGGAAATCCATTCATTGCTTTTCCTATTTGTCACCTATTTCTCCACCATAGGTTCCTTGCATTATGCTTTAAAAAATCACCCATCACCCAACTAAATGTACATCATTAATATCATGAAATTCATGATTTTTTCATTATACTTTATCTCAGGCTGCAGACGACTGATTATATGGGGGTATTTCAGCCACACAAGCTCCTAACATAATTAGCTCAGTGAAGCTTTCAGCCATGAATCTTTTCCATCCCTAACAACCTTAGACTCCTCAAATGCAGGCTGAGCCAGGACTGATATTTTCTCTCATTTCTTCCTTCACTGCCCTACATACCCAAATGTTAGTTTCATACTATGATCACTTGATGTGTGTAACTGGTTCAAGCTTGCTAAACCACAAATAAAACGTTTCAGAGCTGGCTGTACCATGAATGTGATCCCAACGTTAGGGAGGCTGAACAGGACAATCCTGGGTTCTAGGCAAACGTGGACTACATAGTAAATTTCAGGCCAGCCGGAGCTATACAGTGAGACCTTTTTCTAATGAAATCCTTCAAAAACTGAGAACCATCGTTCCAATACAGACTGCTATTTAGGTCTTTATTAGAAAGTGAATTTTTAACTGGGACCAGTCTGTTTAAACAAATACTACTGACAAAGTAAAGCTATAGAATTCTAATTCAGCTGGTTCTCAAGACTGGCTCAGAATTGGGAATATGTGAACAGAAGTGTTTTTTGCTGTGGATCTAAGAACACTAGAGTTCACCATGTTCAACATGGCCGCTGGCTTACATCATGACATTTCACTTCCATGGTATTTGTATATATCAGGCCTGGATCTAAAAATGTGAGTTCCCAAATCCTTATGTGTGTCACCTTGGAGCTGGCACACTTACCAACAATTAGAACAAGCTGGAATGAGTTAACTATTCAGCTTCTGATTCTGTAGTCCTTCTTCCAGTCCATGATATACACTTGTCTTCTGGTTTGGTAGGTATAGTTACCTCGTCTTTCGTAGTAAATATGGACAAATGGCTAAGTGGCCTCTTACTGGGAGGAATAAATGACTATCGTGGTAAATTTGGCCAGTAGTCTTCTATACTGAGGACATGCATTCCTTTATTCTTGAAGCAGTCCAGCATTTTGCTTATCTTCTTCCTTGAATTTTTGGACACCTCATATCCAACACATAACCTTCATTTCTATTTTCGTGTTTGATTTTGTTTGTTTTTTGAAATCTGGCTATGTTGCACAGGCTGGTTTTGAACTTGTGAGCTCATATGATTTTCCTTCTTTAGCCTTCTGTGTAGCTGGGATTAAAGGGTCATACCACCACATTCAGCTCATCACTAGTTTTTGAAATCTGAAATCAATGACCTGGGGGTCACATGAATCTTGTAATTGGCATATAAATTTGGTAAACTCTATTTATTATTATTTATTCATTACTGTTTATAGTAAAAGTACTTTATTCTCCTCTTACATTTGCTTTATCCTTTCCTTTATAAAGTTATAAAGTTCATAAATTCCACACCAAAATGTAAGAAGACTAGGCTATTTGTTTAGAAACATTTTTGCAGTCAGGTGTCTTCCTCTGACTTCTTCCTTCTAACCCATATTCAATATCGAAGGAAAAAAATCAGAAACCAAGGGTAGTAGAACACTTCTAAGGTATATTACTAACAGGTCTTCAATAGCCTTTCCTCTTTGACACTGTTCACTCCAATTCAGCTATGTCACAACCTTGAATTCAGAGCAATTCAAGGGAAACCCTTAGGCACTACGTGGCTCAGTAGGACCACACACGTAGGGCGGTAGGTGAAGTCAGTTACTATCTGGGAAGCATGGTTTGGTTTATATGAGGATTGCGCATCCACTTCCTCATGGAAATTGGCATTGCTTGAAGCAATCCACTCTTACTCAGCTGCATCCATCCACCACTTCTCTCAACCCTATATTCCTAAGGACTCAGAGCAGGGCTGAAACCACCATTTTACCAATGTGGCAAGTGTGGCCTTCATAGTAACATTAAGAGCTCTCTCCCGGGTAACAAGAACAAAATTTGCATGTATACACTTACAAACTGCAATATTTGAGCAAACCAGAGTATGTGCGCTATTCAAGTCCCACTTCACAGTAGACTTCCATCTCATCTCCACATTCCTAGCAAACATTAGACAATTTTTAATACTTAAGTGACATATCCAAATACGTTCCATTTTATTTTGTATTCTTTACAATTAAGCCTGTGTAAAGCACAGGTCCTTCCATCTTATTGTGTTTCCTAATGCAGTCTGGATTGGGGCTTTTAATGAGTCACTTGGTGGGCTGATAAAGCACACATTCCTGGACCCTACTCCAGAGATTCTGATTTAGTAGAATTGAGATGAAGCCCATGAACCTACATTTCAAAGGTACTTTGTAGTAATGCAGATCCTATTGGTCCATACACCACACTTGAGAACTGTCTTTAACTGTAGACATCTCATCGTGGATTGGCCATTTATATGTGAATCTCACTTTGACAGTTATTCAAAATCTCCAGCATGAAGATTCTGTGACAAAAAGGAATCATTTCCTGAGTTCTCTTTATTGGACTACTCTCCAGTCTAGACCGAGTCCATTTAATTTCCAACGTTTCCTTTAATCTCTCAGTACCTGGAGGTGCAGAACCATACTGTAGAATACTTTTGTCCTAGATTTTACCCCGATGAATCATCTTTCCACAGACATGTGAGCGCTCACTAATGCATTATGTCATCCTTCAAAGCTCTGCAGAGACATTTGATATACCTTTGGGTTGGATGCAAACTGATGGCTCAATGTATCCCTCATGTAGTGGCTGTGATTTGAGAGATTTCCCACCAGTGTGCCAGAAAGCCCTGTGTCTAGTGCTGAGTGGGGAAAAGGTGGGCTTGTGATTCTGTTTCTCAAGCCTGACTCCAGGCTTGTGTGAGCAGAGCTGTCTCCTCCCAGGCTGCTAAATGCAAAAGTGGGGTTTATTTTTAGAGAAGGAATCATTAGTCATTAGTCTCTCCCAAGCTTCTTTTTCCCCTTTGGGTAAATTTTAAGAACCTGATCTTTATAAGAAAAATTTCAGGCTGTTAAAAAAGAAATGGTAAAATGATTATAGCCTTGGTACAATGAAATTTCTTTTCCAGACAAAGGGAGACTTCCCACGGCAGTCCTTGTCTGAAACTCTTGGTCCCTATGTCAACATCAAACTTTATCTTTCACAGCTTATTGTTGAAATCTCAGATTCTTTTGATTTTTTTTCTTGCCTCCTCAAATGTAGGATTTCTATACCTGAATTTATTATTCACTGAACAATTGCCCTTTGAGCCTGTTATAAAATCCCATAATGGCAGTTGATTCTTGCTTCAATAGTCTTCTAGGTTTCGTATATACAAACATCTATTTAAGAAGAGAAGAATTTAATAGGTACAATCTATGCCAAAACAGAAATAAGTAAAAACAAGATTTCTCTATTATCTTCAAATTCAGATTTATAAGAATTTTAACAGTCTTCCTTCACCTTCAGCTAAATAAATGTAGTGATAATGGTTTTACTGCCAGACATGCTACCAAAATTATGAGTTTTCTTGCTTTTAATAAAAGTGTAGTTGTAACTGTGTGGTTGTAAATGTCATCATTTAGAAGCTCATGAAAAATTCATAATTCAATATTGATGATTGTGGCTGATAAGGTACATATATCCCCTGGGAAAGATTGCATATTACATCACATATTTCTCTTCCTCCCCATAGCTGCATCATTTCAGTTTTGTAGTTTAAACCTATTCAGTAGACTAAAACCATTACGTTAGGAAAAGCAGGAGACAGATTTTTTAATATTTTTTATTGTAATTAATAAAAGGGTTACATGATATTTGCCAGATAGAAGGTGCATTAAGTCACATACATTGATACCCTTTCACATGTCTTGGTACCCATTAAAGAGACAGATTTTTAAAACTATTCAAGGGACCCCAAAGAAGGAATTCTGAACTATAGACACCTGTAGTCCAAAGGATTTTTATAGTTTGGGAGCTGGAAGGAAAAATAGATGAGGTGGAAAGAGACTATGACAGTCTACATTTATGTAATATTTACCTAAAAGTACTTAAAAGGACCAGGCACTAGGGTCTCATACCTGTAATCCTAGCTACACAAGAGGTTGAAATCTATGGACCATGACTGGAAACGATGCCAAACAGGAAAGTCTCTGAGACTCTTATTTCCAATTAACTACCAAAAAGCCAACTAACACCACATAGCTGGGTCTCAGTATCATTCTTTCTGATGGATGAGTTGAATTGCATTGTGTAGAAATATCACATGTTTTTAACAATACTGAAGTGAACTTCACGGAGCTGGAAGCTTTAGTGTGGCCTTGTTTTTGATCCAATGGCTCAATGACCAGGAATGGGATTACTGGGTTATAGGGTAGCTTTATGTTTAGTCTTTTAAGAAACCTCCATACTGCCTTCCAGAGTGATTGAGTTCCTTTTTAGCCATATCCCTGCAAACATTTGTTAATGTCATTTTCCATTCGTAAGGAAATGGAAAGACTAAAAATTATATTAAGTGCAATAAGCCAGAGCCAAGGAAACATAGAGTTTAGGTTTCCCTCAAATGTGGTAACTGGACTGTGCCTATAAATCTAAACACACTGAATGTTAAAAATACATACACACACATGTACGCATATACACATAGGGATATGATAAATTATATAGGACTCTAGAATTCACTCACTGAGGCCAAAGGAAGATATGCATAGGAGTGGTTGGCAAAAACTGAATATTTATGTGTATATGATCCTATAAGATAGTACTTTATGAAATAAACTTAAAGCAAAGGAAGCAAAATATATTTTAAGTTGCTGTGATTATTGTTTCTGTTCCTTTTTCATTTTTTCTTTTTTGATTGTATTTGGGAGGGTAACAGAAAGGGCAGAGAGAGAGTTGGAACCCAGAGTGAAAAAATGTAACAATGGTATTCACTAGACATTGTAGAAAATACACTATACATCTTGTGAGTGGGGCCAGGAGGGAACAACTGGAGAGTGAGGGAAGGGGAGACATGGTTTTAAATGAATTGTACTCATTTACTGATTCATGTAACTGTAATCCCTCTATATCTACTTTACAATAACAATAAAAATTTTAAAAGTAAAATAAAAGTTCACAAATAGCTGTGGCTCAAGTGGTATAACACTAGCCTTGAGTAAAAACACTTAAGGGTAGTTCCCAGGGCCTGAGTTCTAACCCCAGGTCCAACACACACACACACACACACACACACACACACACACACACACACACACACACACAGAGAGAGAGAGAGAGACAGAGAGACAGAGAGACAGAGACAGAGAGATCCTAGCCAAACAAATAACTGTATGAACAGATTTATTGTGGTAAATTAAGATGGTAGATGGTCATAAATTCTTTGATACTTTCTCATTAAAGGCACATCCCTGGGCCAGGAGTTTGGCCTAGTGGTAGAGTGCTTGCCTAGCATGCATAAAGACCCGGGTTCGATTCCTCGGTACCACATATAGAAAAAAGCCGGAAGTGGTGCTGAGGCTCAAGTCATAGAGTTCTAGCCTTGAGAAAGTCCAAGGACAGTGCTCAGGCCCTGAGCTCAAGCCCAGGACTGGCAAAAAAAATAAAGGCACATCCCTATATTTCCTCCACTTGAATCCAAATGGATCCATTCATCTACTGAGGGGCATCTGGGTTGGTTCCATATCTTTGCTCTGGTAAATAGTGCATTTAGTGGATTTACTATGTCCTTGTTTCTGTACAATTGGGTAAATGCTAAGGAGTGGGATTGCTGGGTCATAGGGGAGCTCTTTGTTTAATCTTTTGAGGAACTGCCATACTGCTTTCCATAGTGGTTGAATGAGTTTGCACTCCCACCAACAGTGTAGTAGTGATCCCTCCTGGTCACATCCCCTCCAGCATCTGTTGTTATAAGATTTCTTGATCATGGCCATTCTAACTGGAGTGAGGTGGAATCTCAAAGTTGTTTTAATTTGCATTTCTTTTATGGGCAGATATATCAAGCATTTCTTCATGTGTCTATAGGCTATTCTTTCAGTCTTTAGCCCACCTTTTAATGGGATAATTGTTTCTTTGTGGATTTGGTTTAGAGGGATTTAATTTCTTGAGCTGTATGTAGGTACTTTTTATATAAGAACTTTTTGTGTTATGGCAAGTGAAGATTTTTTTCCCTCTCTGTGGGCTTTCTATTTATTTTGCTGGCTATGTCCTTTGCCATACAGAAACTCTGCAGTTTAATGCAGCAGAGCTTCTGTATGGAGCCTTCCTCCATGTTGTGAGGAAGTTGTAACACCTCTGTGGAAAGGCCCATATCAAAAAGGACTTTAGTGAGCTTACAGCTGGCACTAACATGGCAGCTCTACGAATAAGCCAGGTTAGAACTGGATCCCCAAGCCCCAGTAGAGCTGCCCCATCTGAGCCATGTATCAAAGAAATTGAGCTAAATGATCGTTTTTCATAAATTTTATTGTAGTTAATAGAAGGGTTACATTATATTCACCATATAGAAGGTACATTACTTCACATACATTGTTAACCTTACTCATGTCTTGGTCTCCATTTCCCTCCCCCCACCCCAGCCCCTCATCTTGTTTTCCCCCCTTCCCTATCGACTTCAGATAACCAAATACACATATATACAATATATCAGATAACCAGGTGAAATACTGTAACAATATGAGATAACCAAGGGACAGCAAAAGAGATGAGAGATAACATAGTACATTAAGGACAACAATCACTCATTATATGGCTTTTGTTTCTATATCCTGGAGGTCCTTTTGAGCTAAATGATGTTTTTATCTTTCTTATTTAAACATATTTTCATCTCCATTAGATCATAGTGATTTTGCAGGCTGCTTGAACTCATCCTTAGGAGAAGGAAGAGTAAAACTATTCAAAAGGTAAGTTACAAAAGGATATGTGAAAAATAGATCTATACAATAACAAGATATTTTAATGTTTGTGGAGATGGGGCTGTGGTTTAGGGTTTATATTTGCTTATCATGCTCAAAGTCCTAGAAAAGAAGAACAACAACAACATAACAAGAACAATCAGAAGAGGGAAGGAAGTAGAGAAGAAAGGACGAAGGAAGACAGGAAAAGATAGTAGAAAAAAGAACAAGAGGAAAGAAGAACAGAAGGAAAGGAGGGAGGAGGGAAGGAAGAGGAAGGAAGAACAAGAGAATGGGAAAAGATTGGAAGGGAGAAAAGTGGGAGATGAAGCAAAAAAGAAAAAGGAATGAAGACGGGAAGGAAGAGGGATGAAACAGGAGGAGGGAGTCAGGAAGGAAGGACACAAGAAAAAGAAATAGATGGAAGACAGGAAGAAAGGGTGTGAGTATAAGGAAAGGAGGAAAGGAGGAAATAAAGGAAAAAGGAAAAGGAAGGAAGAAAAGAAGAAGGAAGGAAGGAGGAAGAAAGGAAAGAAGGAAGAAAGAAAAAAGAAAGTAAGGAGAAAGAAGGAGAAATTTAGGAGTATATATCAATTACCTAGTTGACCCAAGGCCCTTTCCTCAAAAGAAATATTAAGCCCTAAACAGCAGACTAGCAGACCTGGCTGTAGTGGCCGAGCATTTTATTATGATGAGCCAGGAAACTAGGTCACAAATATATTAGACTTGTGTTTCTCAGAACTTACAGAAATTCTAAAAACCTTTATCACACTGGCTTGGGAAATACATTACTTTTTACTTAAGAATACTTATATTTGGAGGTTTTGAGTCTGCAAACATTTAGCGGGTTCCAATGAAAAGTTGAATGCAGCCTTCATGATATGAATGTGGCCAGTAGAATAGCCTCAGCAAATAGAACCCCCTGCTTGTCTTGCATGGGAACCTTTCATTAGCTTTAAATTGCATACATAATTTACGCTGACTGTAACACATTAAAAAGCTTCCAAAATGAATCTCTGTCTTCTCACTGGGCAGAAATAAGTAGCCTCTGTAATGATAAAGAATGTGACCCATTTGGGGAGATCATTAGCTTCTCACATGTGCAAAAATGGGGTGAGGGCAGGGGTGATTAGCTTGATTGTGGTGATTATTATACATCGAAACATCAAGTTTATACCTGACATACATGCAATTTTTATTTGTGAATTATGCTTCAATACAACTAAAAACCATTTCAGAGAAACAAATATTATACGAATTGTATTTGTGTATGGAAATCATATAGTTATTTAATATAGGTACAAAGATATTATAAATACTGTTTAAATGATTGGGAGGGGGTGGGGGGAGGGAAAAGGGGACAAAAACATAAGAAGAGGTATCAATGTGTGAGAAGTAATGCACCTACTACCTGGCGAATGTAACTGTAACTCGTCTATACATTACCCCAACAATAAAAAATAAATTTTTAAAAATTCATGAGCTTTGCTTTTGATATCTTTAGAGCAAAGCTAGAAAACTTTTACAGAAGACACAAAACTAATGTCCTGTGTTCTTCCCATTCAGCTTCCCCCCAATATTTTATATTAGCAGAGTAATCAATACCACATAGTAAAGAGGTCTTGCTGAGCAGATAATAGACTTGAATTAGATAAACTTGTCCTGAATAGACTGAACGCACTATTGGGATGTGTTAGTCTTACGTGTGATTTAATTTGATCACTACAAACTTGATATCCATAGTTGTAAAATGTTAAGTCAAAGATAGAGTAACTGCCTAGGTAAGGAAGACAAACAACACAGAGGATCACTGTGATCAGTTTAAGAAGTTTATTTCCATGTATCTGGTAAAATTTGGGGAAACAATGTCTCTCCACTTTTTGGAGTAAATATTCTTGTAGACTTTAAATATTAGTTATTAATGCTTATATCACTTTAATATATAGAAACATATAGTGCTTTAAATAACTTTCTTTTAAAAATAGTTGCATTTCTAGTCTAATTAACCTTGTTTACCTGGGCCATTACTACAGCTTTATTGTCTAGATATACATAAAGTTAATTTTGAGTTCTTTTGGCATTTGATTATAGGGAAAGCAAGTAAGCACAGAAGCAAAATAAAAGAGAACTGAGTAGGTATCAGAGGATCTGATCTGTGACATGGTTTTATTTGTCTTTACAAGTTGTATGGCAATAGTCACTCTCTTGGGCCTTAACTTTTCACATTTAATTTCTCTGTACTAGGAATTTACTTCATGAGTAAATGAGAAATTGGTATGCTGTTTGCAAATAGAAAACTGACATATATAGGCAGACATTTATTACGAATTCCTTATAAACAAAAAGCTATTTAAAATATTTATGCTGCTTCCAATATATATAGGACAATGTTCTACATCTTGAAAAGATTTAGAAAAATAAAGCAAAGATACAAATGCTGTGTGCCAGTACAGCATAGATGAATGAGTTCTCATGCATCATGCATACACATGTACACACATACATGTACACATACAAACAATATAGTTTCTAAAATCCATTCAAGAAGCTATGTGTTAAGAGTTGTTTAAAATACAGAGTAAGCCAGGCACTGGTGGCTTACATCTTTTGTCATCCTAGCTACTCAGGAGCCTGAGGTCTGAGAATTGTGACTCAAAATCAACCCAGGCATGAAAAGTCCGTGAAACTCTTATCTCCAGTTAAGCGCCAGAATACCGGAAATGGAACTGTGGCCTTAAGGGGCACAGCACATGTCTTGAGCAGAAAAATTCAGGAACAGCGCCCAAGGCCTGTGTTCAGCTGCCAAATGATATAAACAAACAAACAAACAAATACACAGTACATACATGAAATGCAAGATCAAGAACTGCTTTATGGGAAGAACAAGATGGAAAATACTTTAGCATTTCAGGACCAGACTTCCTCTGTTACGAATACTCAGATCTGTGAGTGCAACAAATGGTAATCATAGGCAATATGGAAAATAATGGACATGGCTGGGTTTTTTGGGGAAAAGATGTTATTTCCTGAAAGATGCAATGTACAAGATTTATCCCATGAGTTGTGATTTTCCCGCTCTGAGTCTATCCAGTAGATGATAAATACAGCACACTATGGTAGGTAAGCAGAGTATTCATGAAGAATGTATGGCATTCTACTAAGGAAGGAAAACCTCCCCAAAGACTGTAGATTTGACTTAAGTCTTGAAGAATATTGTCATATTTGTAATGGGTGAAGAAAGCCATTTCCTGGGAGAAAAAGTAGCCAAAGAAATGTCATAAAGATGGAAATATTGAGAAAGTTTTTAAAGAAAATCTACCAGTTTGGATAAAGTTAGAAGCAAGGTTGTTTGTTAGGCTAAAGTTAGAAATAAGATCTCACTGGCATTTATTTAAGAAAGGAAAAACACATATTCTCACTTAGACATGAAAAAAGCTCTATTATTTCTGACTTCACTTCACCCTCTTGTCTATACTGATCTGTAACTGGTAAGAATATTGTTGGTGTTGTTGCTTAATTAGAACAATTTTATGTTTCTGTGTTACATAGTACTTGTAGATCTTTCCAGGGATGTTATACCACTTGGAATCACTCAAAGAATGTTTTCTTTTCCTTTATGGTGCCCCATACATGGCTCACAGATCAATCAGCTGCATATAGATTAACCATCCTAAGGTTGAAAGGCTGAGGAGGAGTGTCTGATTCAGAGCAGGAATAAATTCTATAGAAGAACATTACTCAATGCCCTAGTCATTAGCCTCATGCCACTATGTGCACGTAAATAAAATTAAACATTTCAATGATTCAGTCATATTAGTTCCATTTCAACATTTCAATAATCACTTAGCGGCTAGGATAATGACAGAACATTTTCATCATTTCATTAAGTTGTGTTGGACTGCGTACTGTTCTTATAGGAAAACAAACATTAAAATGTTGGCTTGAGAACCCGGGAATGGAGATCTGGAGAGCAGTTAAGAAACTTAATAACTGTGCATCCATTACCAATTTACTTTCTATGTATTGGTTTTGTTATCTGTAATATGTAGTAAAAGTAGTTCATACCTTGTAGGTGATTCTGAGGATAAACTTGTACAGTGGTATAGAGCTATTAATGCCACATAAATGTAAGATGTTGTTGAGCCATAAAAGTTTTGTTATTTCCTCATTGTTACTTTGCAAAAGTCCTCATCGTTTGCAAATAGAATTGGTTTTAATTCTTTTTTTCTAATCTTAATGTCTCATTTCATTTTCTTGCTGAATTGCTGTGGCTAAAACTTCTATGGCAAAACTGACTAGAAAGAGAGAAAAGCTAACATCTGTGTCTTGTTTCTGATATTAGGTCAACCATTCTCAGTCTTTCCCTATTAAATCTGTGTTACTGACAGGTTATTGATAGATGTTCTTTATTGAGATGAGGAAGTTCCTTCTTTAACAAATATGTTGACTTGTGTTTATTGTTATGGTATTTTAATAACCAAAATGTGTTGATCCCTTGCTTTATTCTGTTTATTTTTAAACACTTAGATTTTCACTTATATTTTCATCCTTATTACTGTAAAAATCAGCCAGGTATCTTATTATACCCAACATTCCCTCCATAAAGAAAAATTTTTCCATGGCAGTCAGCAAACCCAGACATGATATTGTATACAGATGAACTAGCCAAATCTTCAACACCTACATCACAGCCACTGCGAAATCGTCAGTACATAAATTATATTCTAGCATAGTAGGAAACGTGTTATACCTTGGAAGAACCTTATGTCATTAGTGTATAATTTATTAGTCTTCACATAGAAGAACAGATTTTTCACATTAATGTGGTAGCTATCGAGGAAAAGAGGATGGAAGAAGTAGAGAAAAGAGAGAAAAGAAGAGATGGCAAATAATAGAAACAAAGAAGGTACTCTTTTTTTGTCAGTCCTGGTGCATGGTCTCAGGGCTGGAAATTGTCCTTGGGCTGCCTTAAGGCTAGCTCTCTACCACTTGAGCCACAGAACCACTTCTGGCTTTTTTTTCTGTGAATGTGGTACCAAGGAATCGAACCCAGGTTTTTGTGTATGCTAGGCAAGCCCTGTACCAATAGGCCATGCTCCCAAGCCCCAAAAGAAGGAGCTCTTTATGTTGGAGAAGGTAAACAAACAGATAGGGGAATGAAACTGATCACACAGTACACCACTCATGAGAGTGAGTCCTAGAGGTCATTCTGTAACACTTTATATTTGGAATAGATCTACTGAACTCAGATTTGGAATTCCATTGTTCATCGTAGGCTTGGGGCTAAGAGAAAGCCATTAACAATATCTTGGAATCTAAGGAAATTAACTCAGTAGAACAAAAAATCATTCTATGCAACCATGTCATTCATTTAGCAGGAATGCCAGTCCTTAATTCCTGTATCAGTGCGTGATAAGGATCAACCCTCTTCATTGCTCTTCCTTCCTTTCTGAGACATACACCATTTACAGCTTCCTCTACCTACTT
The DNA here is from genome assembly GCF_031878675.1 of Megascapheus bottae. Lineage (NCBI taxonomy): Eukaryota > Metazoa > Chordata > Mammalia > Rodentia > Geomyidae > Megascapheus > Megascapheus bottae. The sequence goes on from NC_143547.1 coordinate 1,668,720, forward strand.
TAGCTTTCCTGTGCTTCTTCATCCCAAAGAAATCTGACAAATGTGTTTATACTAAGGAACGACAAAAATGTATGCTATGTATTAGCTTCTCTTACTCCTAAGTGCTAACATTTGATTTGATATGATTTGATTTTTACAGGAGTGGGGCTTGAACTAGCTCCTTCATATTCTGGCTTGGCTTTTTTCGTTCAAAACTGATACTCTACTGCTTGGCCACATTTTTACTTTCCCATTCATTAACATTTTCAAATAGGATATTGAGAGGTGGGATAAGCAGCTTCTGACATGGCATTGAGTAAACACCTGTTATTTGTTTATTTTGGTGATTCCTTTCACTTTTGATGTGGATGGCCTTAGTGACTGTAATCCGTACATTCACTGCATAAATGGGTTTCATTGTGATATTCCCATATATGCACATAATGTACCTTGAGAAAATTAATACCTTTATTTTCACTCACTTATACTCCTCCGTGCTCCCCCATTTTAGATTGTAGTGAGTTTCATTATTCTATGTTAACACATACTTATAATGTAATTTGCTCATATTCCTTCCCCTTCATCTTCTTTTTCCTCCCTTCATCTTTCCCCTGATTTCCTCATCTTTTACATTCATGGCTGACTTCCTACTAATTAGTAAATTGGCAAGTTTTAGAATGTCCTTTGATTAAATTACTATTGCCTTTTGTCTTTTTCCCATAATACTTTGGCAGTACCTGCAATTGAACTCAGGGCCTTTAGTTTGCTAGGCAAGTACTCTACCGCTGGAACCTTATTACTTTATTTATTGTTTTCAGTGTAGGGTCTGGCTTTATATGTGGTCCACCTTGAGCCATGATCCTCCTATTTGTGTTTCTCCATTTTGTTTTTCCCCTGTAGCAGGGATAATAGGTATGCATCACCATATCTAACTACTGATTGAAGTTTCAGGAACTTTTATATCCTGATTGGCCTCAGACTGGAACCCATGATCTCTGCCTCCTTGGTAGCTAGGATTACAGGGTGGGGCTATTATGCCTGGATTCTTTTATCTTCTTGGGTTGAATGCTTTGTTGAAGCAGGCTGCTAGACTAGGAAGACACACATGGCAAGGGGCTAAAATCAACCTCATACCAAGAGATACTGAGATACGAAACTCTTCATTTATTAGCCTGCCAGGAACTGAATCTTGCTAGCAAGTACAGAAACTTATACATGCATTCTTTTCCATTTGATCCTTCAATTAAATCCTCAGACCCCGAGGTGACACTTTGATTTCAGTCTCATTAGAGAACAGAAAGAGAGGAGCCAGATAAATCACATCCAGATTCATGAATCACTGATACTACAAGGTTATGTGTGTATGTTTTAAGTAACTAATTTAGGGAATAATTGATTATGTAGTACAAATATTAGTCATTAGTACTTATCCAAAGTAATGACTTCTATGGCTGGGATTGTGGCTTATTGTTAGAGTGCTTGCCTATCATTCATGAAGTCTTGGGTTCAGTTCCTCAGTATCACATAAAGAGAAAAAATCCAGTAATGGTGTTATGAATGAAGTGGTAGAGTGCCAGCCTTGAGCAAAAAGAAGTTCAAGGACAGTGCCCAGGCCCTGAGTTCCAGCCCCAGAACTAGCACCCCTTCCCCCCCCCCCAAAGAAAAAGTAATGACTTCTAAATGGTCAATAAACATATATTTTGTAATTGGAAAGGCACTTCACTGGCTCTATCCTCTATATACTAGTGAATACTCTCCCTATACATGAAGTCATCTTTATGATACTTAATAGTTAACTCTTCCGGATTTGTCTTACACAGTTTACAATTACTATTACGACCTGAACAGCATAGAACATTTGCTGAGATTATTGGATTTTCTTTCTTTTATCATTTAATCCAAACATGTTGTTATTCATCCACATCAGGTTTATACTTACAGACTTCTCTAACTTGTAAGAAATACTCTAATTGCTTCTCTTCAGTTGTCAAACACATATCTTGGCCTAGAAATCTTAGGAAATATTACATGAATATATTCTCTAAACTCATTACCTAAATCACAAAGGCAGCATTCTGATAAACTGACAACTAATTCCTATAAAATCAATTTAATAAACTATGTATGAGTGATCGTTAATGATCATAATTATTTAATCTTTATTTTTCTAGTTTTCTCAATAAAGAGAACATACTTACCACAAGCCTACTAGAATTAGTTCTGATTTTATCACATATGCACCCCTTAAGAGTGAAAAGGAATCTGTTCAGATTTCCTACCTATTTTTATTCAGAAAATGCCAGCCCATAGTTGATAGTTCTTGGATCTAGCTTTCAGCCAGAGCTTGATATATCACTGAGAGTAAGCTCCAATGAGAAACAGAGTAGGAGACTTTTAAGGTTAATCTTACTCTCTTATTGCTCAAATGTGGGGGAACAATCTATTGTCCCCCTAACTCATAACCTGTTTTCATAACACTTAGATTTTATGAAGCCAAGTAATTCTACCTCTCATTAAAGTTATAAATAAGTTTTTCTTATTATGTAGCTCAGGTAGCTTGTTGTAAGGCATAAGCATCAAGGCAGAAGGATATGATGGAGGAAACATGTTTACATCATGGCAGCCAGGAAGCAGGGAGGAAGAGGAGGAGAGAGAGAGAAGCCAAGGATAAGATACTGTTCAAAGACTTATCCCCAATTACCTACTTTCTCCAACTAGGCTAAGTCTCCAAATATCATTCATAGTGTACTTATTCAGCAATGAAATCATTAATGGATTGATCCATTGTTGAGATTAGTACCATCATGATACAATCATCTCTCAATAGCACAATCAGCTATAGGCTTCCCATATATGAACATTTTGGAGGACATTTCATATTCAAACCATAACACCTAGTATGTGTGGAGCTCTTAGTTTCATCCCTAGTACCACAAAAAAAAGAATAAAATAAGGAGTCTGAGATCTGAGGATTGTAATTCAAAGTCAGCCCAGACACAAATGTCCATGAAACGTTTATGTCCAATTAACCACCAGAAAACTGGAATTGGTGCTGTGTTGCTCAAAGTGGTAGAGCATTAGCCTTGACCTGAAGACCTCAGGGACAACACCCAGGTCCCGAGTTCAAGCCCCATGATCGATTAAGAAAATAATTTGGTAGACCAAAGTAGTAAAAGTATATATATATATATATATATATATATATATATATGTGTGTGTGTGTGTGTATAACTATGATATAATATAGATTATATTATATAATATACATGTGTACACATATATGTGCATATAGACAGATATATAGATTGTATATGCATGTGTATGTTTAAGAAAATGCCTCAAGAAAGCTATGCCTGGACTGCTGCTACAAATGTATATTGCATATATAGCATGAGTAAATGATCTATTATTTTTTTGTCAGTTGTGAGGCTTGAAATCAGGGCCTTTAGGAACTGTCCCTGAGTTTTTCTGCACAAAGATGGGGCTCTACCACTTCCAGCTACAACCCTAATTCCAGTTTTCTAGGTTGTTAATCAAAGAGTCTCAGTGACTTTCTTGTCTGGGCTGGCTTAGTATCATGTTCCTTATTTCTCAGCCTCTTAAGTAGCTAGGATTGCAGACATGAGCCATCAGCTCCTGGCTTTATCTATGGTATTGTTGAGTTAAGTTCCAGTGGAAGCAATGACTGTACAAGTAATGAAGGCCATGAGAGAAAGTGGGATATGAGGATGGAAAGATGCCATTGTGATGATAATACTTCATGCTTCCCTCCATTTCCCAATAGACAACAATATCAAAGCATAATATTCTAGATTATAAAGTACAAATTTGTTTGTCCGATGAGGACTTTGTGGGTAGACCTGAAGAGAAAACAAAGAAGAGTAAGAATAGGATGGGGTGGTTATGTTTTGTTTTGTTTTGTTCCTGTATTTCTGTAACTGACAGCAGTATGCTTAGATTTTGAAAGGAAGACAAATTCTTCTGTACTCTTCAATTTTGAAAAACGTAGTCATACAAAAAATGATGTTTGTGTACACGAGCTTTCGCAAGTCTATCATTTCCAAGTTCACGAATGTAAAGAATGCACTCTTCCCTTGTGTAAATTATGTTATAGTTCATAATAAATTTTGCAAACTCCATTTTGTTGGTCATCTCTGATCATTTTGCTGATCATCCATTTGGGTACTTTTAATTTGAAGGTAATTTCAAGCTTATCACTCTTAGTCTTTGTAGTTATTTCCTTTAATCTTATTGCCAGCCAACTGTTGTTTCTTGTCATTTTTTTATGTTTCCAAACACATAACTCAACATGTTTTGGGGAAGGTAGTAACTTTCTCAACTAAAAATCTACATATTTAAGGCTCTTATGCATTTATACCTGGCCACATGGAATATTTCTCACTATTAAGATATAGGTGAATACAAGTTTCAGTGGTTCATACTTATGATTCTAGCTGTTTAAGAAGCTGAGATCTTACTGGATGAATGTAACTGTGATCCCTCTATACATTGTCCCAACAAAAAAAAAAGAAGCTGAGATCTAAGAATTCAGGCTTGGCAGGCAAATCTCTATCTCTAATTAACCAGCAAAAAGCCAGATATGGAGGAATGGCTCAAGTGATATAATGCCAGGCATGAGGAAAAAAAAATCAAGTGAATGTTCAAGGCCTTGAATTCAAGGCCCAGTATCAGCACCAAAGGAAAGAGATATAGGTAAAAAAATAGAGTGGGGCTTAGAAAATGCTCTTTATTATGGTATGATACAGCTGAATTAGATGTTTTGTACCTGTTACTCTTTCTCATTTTTCTCACTGAAACCAGTCACAGTATTGCAAGCCTAGTAGCCATTTTGTAGTTATGAAGTAGCAAACATAAGATGGCAGCCACACACTATACTGAAGCTGAATCTACCACATTCCCTGGAACTTAATTTTCAGACATGACAGAGAATCATTTTGATGATTCTCATTGTTATTTTTAGTTCCTCTTTCTTGCAGAAATACAGAAGAATTAACAAAAAAGAATAAGGAGAAGACCAATTTACCTAGATAAGCAGGCTGTTTCATTAGCCTGGAAAGCGCTGTGATGTAAAAGCTGTACCTGTTCATGAGAGTCAGTGATTGGAGAAGTGAGTAGAAGAGAAGAAAGATGAGATTGAGCCAGAATACCACTAGAAAAATGAGAGAGTTGCTTCTTGACGAGTCAGGTCAAAGGAAATGGAAGAGAAATTGTGAGGAACTGTGGGATGTCTAATGCTCTTGTTCTTAAGTGTGGTTGAGATGGTAAAGAGAGGCTCACTGTGGTTAGTATACTTTTTATGTACCTTAAACTCAGTAGAGTACATTAAATGTAGAGGGAATTGATTTTATAAAACTATCACCTGACATCTTTTTAGAAAAATAATGACTAATGCTTCTTTGCAAATGTGCTTCTCTGGAAAAGCATGGGGAAAGGAGATTTATTTTGCCCAGTTCCTATTCATCTCTGTTACAGATTCTCCAATATGTTTATTTGACCTTGAAAATGACACCTCGAGCCATTAGACAAAGGAAGGCTAGCCAATGATGAATAATTACATTGAAATTAAAACCATCTATGTAGGTTAAATTATTTTTCTCAATTTAATATACATAGGAAATACTGGCAGTGTATAGGAGGTTCTGCTTTTGGAAGAGGAGTTTTATAGACCAAAGTACTGCCCAAGATAGGGACTACATCTCCTTTTACTCTCTATACCCTGTTCCTTCTTCCACAAAGATTTTATGCCAGTGACCCTACTTATGTTGCACACTAGGGCAAAGCTCAACTTTCCACAGAAACAGGTCAAAGGCTTTCATTGAAGGCAAACTTTGATCTCACTTCTCAAGAGCTTGGGTCTGACCTCCTGAGCTCTACACTGTTACTCTATTTTCCCCATTCACTGGGCTATTGTTGTCCTCAGAATAGTGCTTGGCCCATATATCAGAACTATTTATATCCTTCTGCTGCTTGCTGATTGACCTAGCTTTGGAATCCTTACTTGCCCTGAACTTGAATATTTGTCTGTGCTTCCTTACACACTTGTCTTGTGGATTCTTATCCATTTCCTACTCTGACTTGTAGCAGTTGTGCAGGTGGGCCCTTCCAGTTATTTTATAGGGTAGAGAATACAGAAAGAGGAAGAGATAAGAATATTTAGCAGGAAGTATATAGGAGCATGCAACCTACACATAACCCAGCCACAGAGAAGAATCCAAACTTACTGACTATGGCTGTGTTTATATCATTCCCCTCTCAGCAAGTCAGAAACTGTTTATCCCCTGGAATCTGATTTTGTGAGTAGGCTCTTTTTTTTTTACATAGTATGCTTCTCTCTGTGTGTGTCTAGCCTCTGTACATATTTCCTCTTCTGAAAAGGACACCAGTCATAGTGAATGAGTGTCCTACTGTCTCTTCTTAACTTGATTATATTTACAAAAACCTTATTTCTAAATAAGATTGCAATGAAAAATACCAGGAGTTCAGATGTTAATCTAACATTTTCAGAGATACAATTTAACTCCCAATGTATACCAGTTTCTTATATAAAATCCTTTACTCAGAGGCAATCCAGAATTTGAAGCTTTGTAGACTATGTGAAAGTAGTACAGGTGAATACCATCCCCACAGCACCAAGGATTCTTGCTAGATAACACTCAGAGTCACTGTAGTGAGACAAAGACGGCCAATTGGTGTGCTCCCACCACTTCAGGTTGGATTTTACTGTCACTGGACTTATGACTTCACTTTTAAAGATATTTTCTGGAATACTGAATTATGGACCACTATCATCTGACTTGAATATTATAAGGCTTGATCTTCAACTATGGTTATACTCTTCTCTGGCTTTATCTTCCCATTACACATCTCTGACCAACCCAGTCTATGGTACACATCCATTTGATCACTGCCTATTGTCTATTGAATGAACTCAAGACTCCTGAAGAGGATGGACAACGCTTTTATCAACTTGACCTTTCTTCCTCCCTGCAAGGTCCTGGGGTGAGAGCCCACTGCACACTTCACTCCCTTCCTTCCTTCCTTCCTTCCTTCCTTCCTTCCTTCCTTCCTTCCTTCCTTCCTTCCTTCCTTCTTTCCTTGTGTGCATGCATGATTTTCATACCAAACAATAACTTGTAAATATCCAAATTCAACATATCCCTTAAAGCCAAGTTGAGAATAGGCCTTCTTTGATCTTTTCAGTAGAATACACCTTTCCCCATAAATAATGATGAAGACCACATGTTTAAGCATTTACCATGTACCAGCCACTGATTACAATGCTTTGCATATATTAATTAGTTTACTCTATGAGGTCTTTTTCAGCTGTGTCTTCCATATGCACAAACTGAGATGCAGAGAAAAGTCATTATCCTGGAGTTGTAGAGTCTGTTAGTGCATGATCTGTAATTTGAATGCTCAACATCTAGTTCCAAGCTTATTTGTTTAATCCATATATCTTTTATTTTATTCTTACTATACTATTTATCACTCTCTTGGGTGATAATTCTCAGTGTCAGTCTCCTTATCTAGATACTAGCTCTTTAATTTAAATTCCATTTCAATTAAATGGATTTTACACTGATATCCCCCATAATCTTTAGCATGGTATTTTGTGCATCACAAGAATATTTTTACTATTAAATATGATGAAACCTACAGTAAGAAAATAAATCCTCAAATCTTAATGACTTAAAAAAATAAAATTTATTTCTTGTTCACCCAACCAATCATTTTAGGTTTTTCTGGTTCGGTGGCTCTTCTCCAAAGTATATCTAAAGGCAAAATTTTGGTGGTTGTTTAGTTTTTCAAGTCTCTTTTTAAATCATTTAACTCAAGTTTCCCCCAAGGTTGGTTTATTTTCTTCTAATCAGCTGAATATTTAGTAGTATGGGAATTGAGAATTTCATGGCAGGAAGGGACAGGAACTACAAAGAGCTGTCATTGTTCTATTAGCTAGAGTTCAGTCACCTAGCCATATCACACTTCAGGGGACTCAGAGAAATGTAGCATATGTATGTGTCCATGGGAACAGGAAATAGCCCAGGTACAGATAATCAACTGCAGAATGTTTGCACTAAAGCGCAACATTCTGCAGTTCTGCCCCAGCAGCATTGCAATGAACTCATCAAACACCCGTGGAACACTCCCTCTCCCAATCAAACAATCCCTCAAATTCAGTCATTACTCACACCATGTTTCTCTACTTTGTTTTCAAGATATTGGAGAGACTTGTGCCCAAAGTCTTGGAAAATCTGGCTACCTATTTAATTTCTCTTGCTTCTCTATAAACACATTTAAGCAACTTCAAAAATTATACAGAATTAAAGTTGTTTAAAAAGGGATTGTCCTAATCATGTGCACTACTCAGAAGTACTCTGATCTTGTTTCTTTTCTCATGACTGAATATAAGAAAATTATCTATTTTTAAAAAGTCACATGGCGATACATTTGTGAGACAGTATATAAGTTTATCCAAATAAATTTGTTTTTTTTTTAGCCAGGCATGGATGGATTACACCTGTAATCCTAGATACTCATGAGGCTTTGGATCATGATTCAAAAGCCAGAAAACTTCATGAAATTCTTATGTCTAATTAATCACCAAAATTCTGGAAGTGGAGCTATGGCTCAAATACTAGAGCACCAGCCATGAGCAAAAAGTGAAGGGCCAGTGCCCAGGCCCTGAGTTCAAGTTCTATAATGGCACAGACTCCCTCTTCTCCCGCCCCCACACAAATGCAGTGGTCATTTTCTAGCCACCTATATTTAAGCTTTCTTGTCTTAGTTAAGCAGTTGCTGAAGATTTGTTCACTTTTCTTCTTCCCTTTATTCTTTCTGGGGAAAGATGGGGAGGGCGGGCACTGATGGAGAAAACAGACCTGTGAAAGTGCTTTTTTTTATGACATGTAACTACCATCAAGCCACAAAGCCTGGCTGGCTTCTGAAGGTCTTTTATCCTTTTATTTCCTTTGTACTAATTCAAAAAGGTCTGAATACCATTTGGCAGTGTTCCCTGTCATTTTCTTTCCCCTTCCATTTTCATTTCTTTTATCTGTAATCTCCACTCTAGCTATATTCCTAAAGATTGTCCTCTTTCAGCCTTTGCTATGAAGGATAAATTACAGCTACCATTTGTTTGTTGTTTGCAATGCATTTCTCTGTGCATGAATGTATGTATGTCTGTGAATATGCATCCATCTGTTATGTATGTACACATATATACACATGATTTTTATACATTGAAAACCTTGAGTTTCAGAGATTTCACATAACTTCTAGGTCCCTTATGAGGTGGTATCGAGTTTCTTAGTCCTTTTGTAAAATTCATTTAGTCCATTTTAGGTTTTATTTAGTCTCCTTTTAAAATCACTATTGAAAAGGTTGTTAAGTCTTGTCAACCCTGATAATTTCAGATTTCCAGTGTGAAATATTTCAAAATTATAGACAAAAAGAGAAAATAATATCAGGTCAGATATGTGTATACTATAATTGCCTAGACATTTGCTCGTGTGTGTGTGTGTGTGTGTGTGTGTCTGTATGTGTGCCAATACTAGAGCTTTTTCACTCAAGGTTGGTACTCTACCACTTAAGCTACAGCTCCACATTTGGCTTTTTGGTGATTAATTGGAGCTAACAGTGTCAGGGATCATGACTCACTAGTGCCTGGTACGTTAGAAATTTTTAAGGGAATCATTTTTCAAGGATGGAACCATGGTAACATTTCCCCTACTTCCTCCCCACATATGTTTTCCTTATTTTTAAAATAATCCTTAGGTAGACACTTATAATCCTAGCTCACACTTATAATCCTAGCTATTCAAAAATCTGAGGTCTGAAGATTGCAGCTCAGAGCCAGCCTGGGCAGAAACGTTTGCGAGATTTTTATTTCCAATAAACTACTCAGGAAAGACTGGAAAAGGTGCTGTGGCTCAAGATGTAGAGCACTAGCTTTGAGGCAAAGTAGCTTGGGGACAGCAACCAGGTTCTGAGTTCAAGCCCCAGGACACACAAAAATAAAATGAAATAATCTTCATGCTTGAGCTTACATTATTCCTGTATAAAAGTAGAGTTATATCAATATAGACCTGCTTTTAGGCCTTTTGATTTGTAAATTATGTTTCTGCAGCAGTTCCTTTTTAACTCGATGTTGTGTTTTAGAATATTTCACATAGGTGATAATGTCTCCGTCTCTTGTTTTCTTTAATTCTAATTGCCTGCAATATAAACATGCCACCTTTATTTAGCTGACTTTCTATTAAGATAGAATTAGATTTTTTTATTCAGAAAAATTTTAATAAACATTTAGTAGCACGGTCGAATTTTAAGAATGTTCTTTTAAGGATAAATTGATGAACATAAACAAAACATATTTGAAAATGAATGTTCAAAATACCAAAAAGTGCTATTTTTACTTTATTCCTTACCTCAGCAAGATGTTTGTTCATCTTGTTTTCTTCTGTAATTTTCTTAGTTCTGTAATCCTAAATGTGTTTATTTTTGTCCTTTTCTAGTAACTCCTTTCTGTTTTCCATCCTTTTTTTTGTTTACCATTTTTTTCAGTGGATCATCAGGCTTCTCAGGGCCTGAACACTGTCCCAGAGCTACTTTGCTCAAGGCTAGTGCTCTACCACTTTGAGCCATAGCTCTACTTCCAGTTTTCTGGTGGTGAATTGGAGATTAGTGTCTCTAGGAGTAACTAGAATTACAGGCGTGAGCCACTACTGTCTGAATTTTCTTACCAGTTTACTCAAGACAGGAAGGAGATGGAGGCATAAATTTAACTGGGGTAGCATGAATGCATGTATGGAAATACGTCATGACAAACTCTCCATACACAACTAATATATGCTAATGAAATATCTGTAAAATACAAACATAGGTAGGCTGCATTGAGATGCCTGCTGCACAGAAACCATAAATTAATAAGTATTTGCTCTTTAAATCTTCTGAATTAGTTGCACAGTAATTTGTGGCTCAGTACCAGATACCTAACATGAATCTTGGTCATCTTCCAAAGATCTCCATGTCAGTAAACCACTTGACTCCTCATGATATAGTCTTGTCTTACTCCTCCTTCATTCTCTACAGCAGGCTCTTTTGATATTCTTCTAACTGGCATCTACAAGACAGAACCTACGTAGCTCTACTTTTCTCTCTCAGCATGGACATATACTAAGCAGAGTCGCTATCATCTCTTGACTTAAGTGAGAAATCATAGGTGTTCAGACAGGTCTTCTCGAGAATGTTAAGGAGGATTTTTTAACAGAGGTGTTTTGGCTAATACATTTATTTATTCATCTATTTAGCACACTTGTATATATTATTGAGGTCATTCTCAAAATACTGGAGACGGTGAGGCCCTAGAATCATGAAATCTGCATTAAAAATGAATACTAGATATTAAACTAACAGAAAATGTGAAAATTTTCTAAAGAAGAGAAAACTAGTTATAAGTACAGATCTTATTACTTTATATTCTTTTTCTGTCTAATACAGTCGTACAGGAATTTGTAAATGATCAGGTTGTATGTGCCATTATATTTATTACTCTGTTATATATAAATAGACAGGGAATCTCTAAAACCTGATACTGTGTCTGCATGTCTATTCCCTTCTCTATCAGAGAGAGTGTATTGAACCAAAGGGGAAATAGTGCCGCTTCTTTTCTGTAATATAGAATTGGTGATATGTGTGTGTATGTGTGTATACACAGATATGTATATACGCAGGTATGTGTGTAAATGCATGATATAATTAACATGATATATATACATATAAATGATTATATATGTGTGTGAAGCCATCTGCCAATAAAAGCATATAGGAGTTAGAATTCCTCTATAACTTCTCATACTTTTTGTGAGAATCATAAAAATTCTTAGAATGGAAATGGGATATTCCGGCTGTAGAATTTACTCTCCTCTGAAGTATGGAGATTTTCTTCAGAACTTTCAAAACTGGTGACTTTCCAACCTCTACACAATCATTTCTAATAACTGGTAACATCTCAGAAGGCAGTTTATTTGTTAGAAGGCTGGGATTGTTGTAACCTCTTTTGTTAATTGGAATCCTATTTCTTTTTCTTTGTGATAGTACTGGAGCTTGAAATCAGGGCCGGGACACTGTCCTTGAGCTCTTTTGCTCAAGGCTAACATTCTACCACTTGATCCACAGCACAACTTCTGGCTTTTCATGGTTAATTGTAGCTAAGATTCTCATGGACTTCCTGCCCAGTATTGAATTTGAACTACGATCCTCTAATCCCGAATATCTAGTAGTACAGGAGTGAGTGACCAGTGCTCAACTTGGAGTCCTATTTCTTTTTTACTTAAGTCATTTGAGCCTGTTTATTGTAATACTACAGAGTAATTCTGATCTAGAGTTCCTTGCTACTGTACGAATTCATAACAAGAGTTTTCAACAGCTTATGACTAACGCTATTTAGATAGTGATTTGTTTTTTGGTACTTGAAGTAAACTCAATTTTTTTGTATCAGCCTGATAGATTCTTTATCTGTGGGAAGAGAAGATATTCAAATCTTGCATCGTGAAAAGGTATCATTTCCTCATCCACATAGATGTTGTTGTAATCATCTGATGGATACGAGCAATCTGTGTGAGAAAAACCAGAATGAGCTTGAAACAATTCCTTCCTGTTACATGGAGTGTGACAGAATGATCAGCAAAAACTGTTCATGGAAATCAACACTCATTCCGCGGTCTTTGCTTCCTGAAAACATTTTCTTCTGGAGTATAAATGTAAAGATAAGCAACAAATAAGTAAGAACTATAGTCTCAATGAAAAAAACCTAAAAAAAATTCAGCCCATGCTTCTTATATATTGGAATTCATAATGTATGTACTGCTATTGGATGAAATATTTTGAAGTGAACTATGTCTCCTTTCCCTATCAAAAGATACATTAGTGAAACTAATACCTGCACAGATAAAATTATTCCTGATAAGCAGTCAATGACGTATTAAATATAAGGGAATCATTTGATTGCAAACTATTGAAAATCCTCATTTGTTGTATTTCAAATTGCCTGTCGTTGAAAGTCCCCATAGATGAAAATAAGCAAGTTTATTAAGTAGGTCATTAGTTTCTCTCTGTTGCTAGCCACTGAATTTTATATCCCAACATTAAGAATGTATTAGTTTTCATTTGCTGCATAATAAATTGCCACAGTTTTAGCGGCTTAAAAAAAAAAACCCAAACCATTATATGGGTCAGGAGTCCATCCATAGCTTAGCTGGATTCCATGCTCAGAAGTTTCACAAGTTCATAAGCAAGATGTCTGCTAGGATTAGTCCACTTCCAGCCTGACACGGCTGTTACAGAAATTCACAATTCCTTTGTAGGTGAAGGACTGAGGTCTCTGCTTTCTCATTGACTGTCAGCTGAGAGCTGCTCTAAGCATCTATCTGCAGGCTCTGCAGTTCCTTGCCTCTTGACCTTCTCACATGAAGGAAGCTTACTTCTTCTGAGCCAGCAGGAGAATCACTCTGAACTCTAGACACTTTTTGAAAATGTAGAGAAATAATAGGTTTTTATTTGTTTGTTCCAAGGAATGTTTTTTTTCTTGTTTAGAAAAGAAATAATCTTAGGTTTACTACAAAATCAAGAGGCAGGGACAGAGATTTCCCATACAGTCTTGATTCTTCTGTCATCAATTCCCATGTCATTAGCATCCTCCACTAGACTGGTGCATTTGATCTAGCTGATGAACCTACATGGACACATTCTCATCAATATACCATAGCCTATTTTAGCATTCATTCTTGGTAGTATACATTTTTGGGTTTGGACAAATGTATGATGAGTTCTATAAGAACTGCCTATGAATCTTTAATGTATCTATTAAATATTCTGCTTCCCCCCATTTCTGTATCTGTTGATCTTTTTCACTATCTCCTTTTCCACAATCTTACATGGTTGGGATTCTATAGCATATAGTGTTTTCAGACTTCTTCTTTTCACTTAGTACTATGCATTTAGGTTTTCTTTAGTCTTTTTCTTGACTTGGCAACTCATTTGTTTTTGTATTGAACAAAGTTCCATTATCCAAAAGTATCACAGCTTATTTATTCATTCATTTACTGAATGACATCTTGGTTGCTTCTAAGTACTGGCAGTTCCAAATAAAGTTGGTGTGATTATCTGTGTGCTGGTTTTTGTGTGGACATAAGTTTGCAGTCCCTTGGGTAGATACCAAGGAGTGCAATTGCTGGGCTATATGGCAATAGTGTGGTTCATTTTAGTAGAAACTGACAAAATGCCTTCCAAAGCAGCTGCACCCTTTTGCATTTCCACCACCAATGACTTGGAGTTCTTGTTGCTACAGAGCTGTGTCATCAGAGTGTTGTCAGTGTTCTAGATTTCTTCCATTTTCATATATATATATATATATATATATATGTATAGTGATGTCTCACTGATGGTTTAATTTATATTTCCTTGATGACAAGATATCGAACATCTTTTCATATTCTTATGTGTCACCTCCATCTGCTCTTTGGTGAAATGTCCTTGATCCATCTTTATGATGGCCTTGAGATTTGAACCCAGGACTTTCTACTTGATAGGTAGATACTGCACCCCATAAAATATGCCCTCAGCTCCTATTTTAAAAAACGTTGGGTTACTTTTTTTTTCCTTTTGTTTGTTTTTAACTATTCTTCGTATATTTTATATGATGAGTTTTTATCAGAATTTTCTTTGACAAATATTTTCTGTCACTGAGTAGCCTTTCCCCCAATTCCCTTGAGAGTATCTTTCAGGGAATATATATATATATATATACACATATATATATTTTTAAAGAAGTTCAGCTTATTAAGTCTTTCTTTTACAAAATTGGCCTTTACAATTGTTTCTGGAAAGTTGTCACCAAACCCACAGCCTTTTCCTATGTTAGGTTCAAAGAGTTTAATAGTTTTGCATTTCTTCTTACTCTTCTTCTTTTTCCCCTCTTTCTCTTACTGCTGCTGCTGCTGCTACTGGGAGGTGGGCATGGTCTCTAAGCTTATTTTTACTCAAGGCAAGCAATCACTCTACCTCTTGAACTACAGTACTAATTCTGTTTTTTTTTTTTAGTAGAATTTGAGATAAGAGTCTCAAGGGGACTTTCCTGCCCAGGCTTGGTTTGAACTTCTATCCCCAGACAGATTTCAATCTCCTAAGTAGCTAGAAATATAGGCATCAGCCACTGGCAACTGGCTAGTTTTGCACTTCTTATATAGGTGTGATCAATTTTTAGGACATTTATATAAAAGTTGTAACATCTGTATCTACGTGAATGTTTTGGGGCTCTATTTTGCATATATCCTCTTTTACAGAGATCACCTCTTTACATCAGGCCCACTCAGGAGAATTTTCCTTTTTATGAACTTACTGTCAACTAATTGGGATCTTTAATTACATCTAAAAATCTTTTCCACTTTCCCGCCCTTTTTGGGTGGGGGGCCAGTCCTAGAGCTTGAACCCAGGGCCTAGGCACCATGCCTGAGCTTCAAAATTGGCTCAAGGCTAGCACTCTACCATCTGAGCCACAGTGCCACTTCCAATATTTTCTGTTTATGTGATAGTAAGAAATGGAACTTCATGCATGTGAGGCAAGCACTCTGCCACTAAGCCACATTCCCAGC
Organism: Megascapheus bottae; assembly: GCF_031878675.1. Taxonomy (NCBI): domain Eukaryota; kingdom Metazoa; phylum Chordata; class Mammalia; order Rodentia; family Geomyidae; genus Megascapheus; species Megascapheus bottae. The sequence continues at coordinate 1,684,367 of NC_143547.1, forward strand.
CTGACCATTTGCCATTTTGTGTAATCTAATCATGAAGCTGATTCTTCCATCAATCATAGGTGTTTTTTATACATAAGGTGAGGAATTACAGAGGGCATGTGCAGGAGGGATTAGGAATCTTGTAAGCCTTAGAATTCAGCTGTTTTCTACATGCTCATTTCTAGTCCTAGCCTCTCTGAGGCTCATATTTATCATCTGGCAAGTGAGAATTATTACAAATATCAGGATCCTTCCCCTTGAAGCAGCCTTACCTTTCCCATTTTGATACTGTGTGTTAAACACAGAAACCTGCTTGGCTTATAGACCTGAAAGAGACTTTCCAGACTTTATGAGTCATATTGTTATTTTGATAGAATGCTGTATCTTCTAGATCAGCTCAAAGGACCAGGCTTTCCAGAAAAGTTAATGTCAACATTGCAATATTTCTCATAGTCTCCACAGGGAAGCGTTATCTAGCCTCACAGATCATAATGCCAGTGTTGCAATCCATGGTCTAGCTATTTGTACTGCATTCTTGGATGAAATGGAACCGGTGTGTTTCATCCATACTGTGCATTGGTTAGTCCCCTAGAAAATCATACATTATAGTTCAATGTTTTTTCTATTATTTTGGTCAAAAATCAGCACTACACAAAGCATAAAATTTACCATGACATTTGTGATGATGAAAATATTATACACGCCCTACATGAAACAATGTTAATTTCATTACTGATAAAAAACACTTTTTACTGACGATTTTTAATGCCTTCCCTGTTCAATGAGATCTATAAATGATTGATCTTCTCTTTCCTTTTGCCTGAGTAGGGAGGAAATTTTGGATAAAACTTCAGGCTCATTCACAATTTCTGAGCATTTAAACATGATAGCTCAAATGATTTGTACTTTTGTCCCTTTTGGCTGTGACTTTCTTCTTACATTTTCATCAACAGTGTGTTATTGACTCCCATAATATGTGATGGGGGGAGGTGTACCAGAGTGTAAACACAGAAGTCTATGCTCTCATATGACTTGCTTGCATATGGCTGGTGCTTTACACTTGAGCAACACTTCTGCCTTGAATTTTTACTGGTTAGCTGAAAATGAAGTTTTATACTTTTCTGACAGTGCAAGTTTGGGGCCACAATCCTCTGATCTCAGCCTCCTATGTAGCTAGGATTTGCACACAAGCCACTGACATCTGGCTTTATACATGACTCTTTTATAAATATATAAAATGTGTTCTGCTCTAGAGTTTCTAGTCATTCTATGAATTACCTATATTATCTGTAACTATTACCTTGAGTGTCTCTTATGTATGATTGGAATGATGAAGCAGGTTCTAAGAAATCTAACCAATTCTAAGAAATGCAGTGAGAACGAGACAGATAGTGTCCTTATCCATACAGTATCACAGATCATATCATAGATATTATCTTCTGGGGGAATACAGAAATGTACAGCAGACAACTGAAATGTAATGTGAAAATGCTGCAGTAAGAGAACGTAAAGGAGCTACACACTCTAGCACAAGTCTGGTGGTTGACTCTAGGAGTTTGGCCTAGTGGTAGAGTGCTTGCCTAGCATGCACGAAGACCCAGGTTCAATTCCTTGGTACCATGTACATAGATAAAAGCCAGAGTGTTGCTGTGGCTCAAGTAGTAGAACTCCAGCCTTGAGGAAAGCCGAAGGACAGTGCTCAGGCCCTGAGTTCAAGCCCTAGGACTGGCAAAAAAATTACTCAGGATCCTTATGAAACATACAGGCCATCAGTGTTGACTCAACTCTCAGAATCAAAATGCAAGTTGACACTTGGCAATAGCCCAAAGCCAATCCAGTCTAGCCAAATTAGACCTGAGCGATGAGCCAATGGTGAAGTACGCAATATTGTTCCAGGTAGGGAAATAAAATAGATAAATGTCTAGAGACAGGAATGGCCACAGGAAAGTGTAGAATAGGTGGGAATGTTAGTAGAGATTCAGGGAGGAAGAAGTCATGAAACTGAGTATATCAACCAAGAGTGAGTTTGGGCTGTAAGAGTGACAGGTTCTTGTTGTGTGGTTGTGAGCAGAAGATTCACATAAAACCAGAGTCTATATTAGAAAGATATCTCTGCTTTCAGGGTAAACAGTGGGCTGAAATGAGAACAGATTGGCCACAGGCCGAATCCCCCTGTCTTCTCCAAGGACAAGGAATAACTTTGGTCTGGACTGGACTGAAGTTATAGCAGGTAAGGAGGCTAACAATGGACACAGTGAAAAAAGGGTAGAGAGTAGAGTCAGAAAAACAGGATGCTTTATCGAATGTTTGAAGGCAGAAGAGAATTCTGAAGTTAACTCACTAAGATAGGAAAACAGAAGTATGATGGAGATGGAAAAAATACAAAATAAACACAATAAGTTTGATATGCATGTTAAGACATTCAAGTGGTATGATTCAATATATATTGGTAAATCTGAAACCTAGGGGAGAATTTGGGGGTAGGCAAAAGGTTTCTGGAGACACGTGGCTTTTTCTCTTCTGCACATAATTTGTGTGTGTGTGTGTGTGTGTGTGTGTGTGCACGCACGCCTGTGTATATATGTGTATGTATGTATGTATGTGTACATGTACACTAATAATGGAGCTTGGACTTAGAACCTTGATACTTTCTTGGCTTTTGTTCAAGGCTAGTGCTCTACCACTTGAGTCACAACTCCACTTTGGATTTCTGCTGGTTAACTGAACACAAGAGTCTCATGGATGATTTTTCTGTGCTGGTTGTGAACTGCAATCATCATATCTCAGCTTTCCAGGTAGCTAGTATTATAGGCATGAGCTACTAATGCCAGCCTAGAGGTGGATTTTGAAAGCCAAGGATTTGATTGATGGTCTGCAGAAGTGCCTTGTGAGAGCGGCAGTTGATGTTCTATTTCCTGATCATGTTATTTATAGGAGAAAGAGACTGTGGGCTTGACTGGAAAGGACCTCAGGAGGACACATGGAAGAGAAGAAAGTAAGTCAGCCATAGTTTCACTATACTGGGAAGTCATTGACAAAACATTTAAGAAGACTGCACTGAAGATGGGATGGGAATCAGACAAGTGAGAGCAAAAGATAATGAAGTCTTCAATCTAGGGCTGCAGTTGTCGGGCTCAGGAGAGAGTTGGATACAAGCAAGAGCTGTATTCAGATCGTCAGTTCATTTTTTTTTTCCTCCAGAATTCCAGTTCCTGAACCTTGTCTGTATTCGCAAGACCTGCAGGAATTTTCAACACTCTTCTTGCCAATCTTTTGTTCAGAGCCTCTATCCATCTACTCTCACCTCCTGCTGCTTCCTTTAGCTGGGAGCTGATTTGGCTGAAAAGCTTTTCACCTAGTGCACAGCTCTTGTTTTACACAAAGCTTCAGGGGAAATCTCTAGCATCACAATTACTTATATCAGCACTGGTGACTAGAACAAACAGCAAGTTCAATACAGCCAGATCATTTATCTTCAAGTCTTCCCAGCTCCTTCACTTAGAAGGCCCACACACCCACCATCCTGTAATCTAACTATTCAAGAATTAGATGACAGGCAAAAAAAATGGTAGGTTGCCTTACTGAAGGGAGTTGGAATTTAGTGAACTGGCTTTGTTGCTTTGCTAAAACTCATGTATATATGTATACCTGTGCCTCCATGTGGGTGCAGGCACATGACTGATAAAAGCAGTGAGTGTTTGAGTGTTTCCTACAGTCCTACGTGTAGGCAGCTTGAATATATATGCAAAAGTAGGCAGTGGGCTGACAACCCAAGTTGGCAGCTGCTCCTCTCCAAACTGTACTCCTCTGTTGAAGTCAGCATGGAAAGCAGTCAGTCTCTTGAGCAGTTTATGCCTGGTTCTTGGCATCATTAAAATTCAGTTCTGCTGAGTGTTGCTTCATTTGTTCAACCGGGATGCTCCATTTTCAGACAACATTTGAAGTGTTGAAATCCTTTTATAATATGACTCCCCATGTAGGAAATAATGATATAATTGTATTGGGGAGGACACTTCTCCTCTCTGGCTAACACTTGTAAGGGCTGTATGGCTTCTTGAACACTTTTCTGTGTGATGTGATTTGTTGCCTACATAGTCCCAGAGTGCTGATATTGGGAACCCTGAGTTAAAGATGAGTAAACAGATTTTCAGAAAGGCCAATTTAAGTGATAGAGTTCAGCTAACAACAATAGTTGCCTAAAACTCTAGGGATCTTTCTGTCATAACATGCTAACTTTGAGCAAGTGAGGTTCATAGTGTGTTACAGTTCTATTGTAATAAAGTGTGTTCAACTTGATCTCCAGCTGTATTTCAAGGTTAACACTTTATAAATGGAACTAAATCATTGGAGCTTAGGCCAGAGGCTAGAAGTTTATTTATTGATCCAGTCTGGCCTCTTGGGTTTCTTGATATTTGGCGAGGTGGTGCATTTGTCAGTACATTGGAAAAGCATTTTGTTTCCTCTAGAATGAAGAGCACTGCTCTTGAATTTTAAACACGAGAAATGACTGTTCAACAAGGCTCATGGGTACAAAACATAAGCAAGACTCATGTTGGCACAAGGAAAATAAAATAGGCAATTTTAGAAGAGTACTTCTATGCACTGCCACTTAAATCAAAAATTGTTGGGAGGCTGGGAGCGTAGCCTAGTGGTAGAGTGCTCGCCTAGCATGCACAAAGTCTTGGGTTCGATTCCTCATTACCACATACACAGAGAAAGTGAGAAAGGGTGCAGTGGCTCAAGTGGCCACAGCCTTGGGCAAACAAATGTGCCCAAGGACAGTGCCCAGGCCCAAAATTCAAGCCCCTGGACTGGCGAAAAGAAAAGAAAAGAAAACCTGCTGGGTATAAACTGGTTGTGGAGAGGCATGACTATAATCCTAGTACTCAGGAGATTGAGGCAGGAGAGTCATGAGTTCCAGGCTAGCCTGCACTATATAGTACAACCATCTCCAGCAAGTCAACCCAGAAAACAAAAACTGGGGCATATATAACAGTCTTAGGAAATCCTCATAATAATCAAATGTGACATTCTGTGCCTAAAATATTTCTACTGAGTTAGGAATGATTTAAATATGTTTATTTTCAAATCTATCATACTTTCCAATATCAACATAGTTTAATATTCCAATATATGTAATTGAAACAAAATTATGAGCTATTAAAGTACTGTTGCATCAAAAAGGTCCTTTACATTCTTAGTTAAGGTAATTCTTAGGTACTTTATTTTCTTTGAGGCTATTGCAAAAGGAGTTTCTTTCCTCATTCCTCTCAATGTTGGTGTAGAGGAAGGCAGTTGATTTTTGAGGGTTAATTTTATACCCTGCTACCCTTCCAAAGTGTTGAATCAGCTCAAGGAGCTTGGGAGTAGAGTCTATAGGATTCTTTAAATACAGAATCATGTCATTTGCAAAGAGGGATAGTTTTACTTCATATGGAATAATAAAAGACCCTGTATAGCAAAAACACTTCTTAGCAGAAAGAACAGCACAGGGAGAATTTCAATACCAATCTTTAGATTCTATTACAGAGCTATAATTATCAAAATAGCTTGGTCTGGCACAAGAACAGACCTGAAGACCAATGGAATAGAACTGAGGACCCAGATATTAAACCACAGACCTATGGCCACCTAATCTTTGACAAGGGAGCCAAAAAAATAGAATGGAAGAAAGACAGCCTCTTCAACAAGTTGTCTGGCAGAACTGGTTAAGCACCTGCAGAAAAATAAAGTTGGATCCTTCTTTGTCACCCTGCACTAGAATTAACTCCAAATGGATCAAAGACCTCAAGGTAAAAGCTGACACACTGAAAACTTTATAAGAAGGAATAGGAGATACACTAGGCCTCCTTGGCACAGGTCGAAACTTTCTTAATAAGGACCAAGAATCATAACAAATCAGAGAAAGGCTGGATAAGTGGGACTGCATTAAACTGCAGAGCTTTTGTATGGCAAAGGACATAGCTAGTAAATTAATTAGGAAGCCTACAGAATGGGAGATCTTCACCAACCATACAACGGACAAAGGCCTCATATCTAAAATATATCAACAGCTCAAAAAATTGAATCATTCCAAAACTGATCTTCAAAGTAACAACCATCCCATTAAAAAATGGGCCAAAGACTTGAAGAGAGTCTTATCTGAAGAAGAAACAAAAATGGCCTATAGACACATGAAGAAATGCTCAACATCTCTGATCATAAAAGAAATGCAAATCAAAACAACGCTAAGATTCCACCTCACTCCAGTTAGAATGGCCAGGATCAGGACAACCAATAACAACAGATGCTGGAGGGGATGTGGCCAGGAGGGATCACTACTACACTGTTGGTGGGAGTGCAAACTCATTCAACCACTATGGAAAGCAGTATGGCAGTTCCTCAAAAGACTAAACATAGAACTCCCCTATGACCCAGCAATTCCACTACTTGGCATTTACCCAATCATCCAGAAACAAAGACATACTAAATCCACTAGCACAACGATGTTCATTGCAGCACTATTCACCATAGCAAAGATGTGGAACCAACCTAGATGTCCCTCAGTTGATGACTGGATCAACAAGATGTGGTATTTGTACACAATGGAATTCTATGCTGCTGTCAGAAAGAACGACATTGCCCCATTTGTAAGGAAATGGAAAGACTTAGAAAAAAATCATATTAAGTGAAGTAAGCCAGACTCAAAGGAACTTAGGCTCAATGGTTTCCCTCATTCGTCATAATCAGAAGAAACCTTGGGCTCTCCTAGCAGAGATTTACAATAGAGCAAAACCTTGATACATAAGGCCATATAGTATGACGCTAATTGAAAGGACCTCTAGGATATAGAAACAAAATCCATATAATGAATGATTGTTGTCCTTAATGTACTATGTTATCTCTCAGCTCTTTTGCTGTCCCTTGGTTATCTCATATTGTTACAATATCTCACTTTGTTATCTGATATATCAGATATATTTGTATTTGGTTATTTGAAATTGGATAGGGAAGGGGGAAAATAAGACGAGGGGAGGGAAATGGGGACCAAGACATGTGAAAGGGTATCAATGTTTGTGAATTAATGCACCTTCTATCTGGCAAATATCATGTAACCCTTTTATTAATTATAGTAAAAAAATCAAAAAAGGTACTTTTGCACAGATACTTTACAAATCACTATCTATACAAAATGAAAGTTTGGCTTTACCCTAAAGGTCACTATTGAACACCACTTAATCTAAATGATCTAAGCCAACATTGCCAATATGGAAGTGACGCCGGGGCTCAAGTGGTACAGTGCTAGCCTTGAGCTAAAGAGCTCAGGGACAGCACCCAGGCTCAGAGTTCAAGCATATATGACTATCACGTGTCTCCCCATGAGATGGGCCTTTTAGAGCCCAGATCACATCAAGGGCATACCTGTCCCAAATGCTTAATCATGATCTAGTCTCATCACACAAACCCAGACTTATGGACCTTCCACACTCAAAATGTTTATATGCTTTTAAAGGGCCATGTAGTAAAAAGCAAAGAAGTAGCTCCAGAGAGAGTATGCAGAAACAGGAAAAGCAAATGCCATGGTTCATATGTGGACCAGAAAAAACAAAACTACTGTAAAGAATATTAGTGAGGGGAGAGAAATGGGGACAAAAACATAAGAAAGTGTATCACTGTGTGAGAAGTAATGCACCTACTATCTGGAGAATGTAAGTGTAACCCCTCTATACATTACCTCGATAATAAAAAAGAAAATAAAATAATTAATAAATTTTAAAAAGAAGAAAAAAATAATATTAATGGGAAAATTGAAAGAAAGAATACAAGATACAAAAAGGAAGAAGTTATAAAAATAACGAAAAAGCAGAAAATTACATTAAAAACATCTTGACAATTCTTTAAAAATAATGTGAAAATTAGGGCCGGGAGTTCAGTCTAGTGGTAGTGTGCTTGCCTACCATTCACAAAGACCTGGGTTCGATTCCACAGTACCACATACATAGAAAAAAGCCAGAAGTGATGCTGAGGCGCAGGTGGTAGAGCTTTAGCCTTAAGAAAACCCAAGGACACTGCTCAGGCCCTGAGCTCAAACCCAGGACTGGCAAAAAAATTGTGAAACTGATTCACGTGTTAGTTTGATAATAAAGTGAGGAGCATACAGAAAATCTTTGAGTGGCTTTACTATTTAAAAGAAAGAAATTCCACCTATATAAAGTGAAACAAGCTTATTATAGAAACTACAGTTCAGACTAAAATAGAACTATGCAAATCAATTTTTCTCAGGTAAAATGTAATGATTTGAAGTTACATTGTTTGGCTCTTTTAGTTTTTAAGTGAGATATTTGAAAGGTATTTAGTTCTTTGTATATTATCCCTTTTGAAAAGAATTTTTAATGTTTTAGTAATACTGTTATGTACAAAATTTCTCAAACACCGAATGCCACTGACTGTACACCAGGTTGGGGATTAACATTAATTTATAGACTTCTGCCTTTGTATGTCACCACTTGGTCTTCTATTCCTATACGTAGAAGGACCTGAGCTTCACTAAGTATACTTTTCAGAATACTTTTTCTGCTTTATTTTGATTAATATCAATATTTACTGAGCAGCTACAAGATTATAATTCTATAATGTACACAGAACCATATCTAAAATTACACCGCATCTTTTTCCTTAGATAGCAGTGGACAAATTCTTGTAATTTCCAGGCATTTCTCCAAGGTTCTCATATAAATAATAGTTTTGTACTTGCAGGTTTCACTATGAGAGGATGAGGGAATGTCTTCTTTGCCTATAAAGTTTTCTCATGAAGATTGCCAATGCATTTATGATGTAGTTCAATAAATGTGCACAGTCATGCAACTACCACCCCAGTGAAGAGCCAAAATACTTCTACATTCATCCATTCCTCATGCTCCTTTATACCTATTATGTCTACCCTTCATCACTGGTGCCTATATGGGTATCTCTATTTCGTTTATAGAGTTCTGTTCTTTTATATTCATGGAATTACTGATATGCTTGGATTTTTGTCTTTTATTTTGTTTGCATTCTCACATGATTTGAAAAAATTCTTCATTGTTACTTTAAAGCTTACTTCCTTCTTTTGTGTTAAATATCTATGTTTTATTTCCCTTTTTGAAATTTTGTCATCAGAGTGATGTATAGAGGGGTTACAATTATATTCATAAAGTAGTAAGTACATTACTTCTTAAGCATTGTTACCATTGCCTTATTTTCCTCCCAAATATTTATGTTTTAATGTTATGTTTTTTTGTTTTCATTTTGTCTTTCACTTGTGGTGTTATATATGTTAGACAAACACTGTGACTGAGCCATATCCCCACCCATTATTATACTTTAAATTTTTATGTTATTTTTTTAAACTTCCTCCATTATTTCCAATTGTTTTAGTAATTCAAATATGTACCTAACAACCTACCAGCAATTAATACTACTTAATCCCAGCAAAATATGGCATCATTCTTTAAATAGAGTGTTATTTATTGCCTCTATTATTTCATATATTCTTATACATTGTCTATCTATTTTATAAACATAATAATAAACTGTTTTAATTATTGCTGTGCATGATATGTTTTTTAAAGAAATTAGAAAAGAAAAGGGAAAATATGTCTGTTGAGTCTTTCACTTACACACATTTGATTCTAGTGTTTGTCTTTTCTTGACTTATTGCCTGGTTTCTTCCCTTTCAAATTGGATGATTCATTAAGTATTTATTTAAAGAAAATCTACCAATCATCCACTTATCTCACAAAGAGGTTATTATATTGTATATTCCATATTATATATGGAATGGTAGTTTTGGTGCAGATAGAATTCTTGGTTAATTTCATCACTGTCAGCAATCTTCTTTCAGCACTTTGAATGGTTCATGTGCTTCTGTTGTCTTTCAGATTTCTGATGTGAAGTGATCTACTAATTATACTGTTTTCCCCTGAATGTGATGAATTGAGTTTTTACTCTACTTTTAAGATTTTCTCTTTGGCTCTTAACAACTTAAATAATGTGTGTGTGTGTGTGTGTGTGTGTGTGTGTGTGTGTGTGTGTGTGTGATCTCTGCATTTATTTTACTCAAAGTTGATTGAGATTGCCAGATTATGAATTTTTGTGTCAAAATTAATAAACTTTTGTTGTCCCTTTGCCTTTCCTCACCTTTTCTCTGACTCCTCTTAGATATGTGTTGGTGCGCTTGAAGCTTGAAGACAGTGGTTATTTTTCCTTCTTTCTTCTCTTGCTCTGTTATTTTATTAGATAATGTGATCAATATGTCTTAGGTTCTCTTCCTTTTCCATATGCTTTTTCAGCTCTGCTATTGCATTTATCCTGTGAGTTTTCACTTGATGTATTTGGCTTTACTCATCTAGATTTTCCATTTGGTTCCTTATAGAATAATATCACAGTATCTCTTTCTTCACTGATTTTCTTTCTTTAATCACATTCATAATATTTCCATGTAATCTCCTGTTTCTTGCAGTATTGGGGATCAAACCCAAGGTCTCACACTTGATAAGCAAGTGTTTCCCTTAAGCTTTATCTTCAGCCTATATAATCTTTTAGACATTGTTTCCTTTTGCTTTTGAATATATGTATAATAATTGAATTAATGTCATTTTCTGCTAATGATGGCTAGCCATTAAAAGTCAATTTCTTTTGACAGATTGTTTCTGAAGCTATGGGAAGCATACCTCTATTCTCAGTCTCAAAATGTTTTGTCTAAAACAGTCCCTTTGAATTGTTGTGTTTTGAAATTGGTTTTCTTTGGTTTGCTGTTCTGAAACAGTCAGTCAAGCCTAGCATAGAACTTGCGATCCTCTTGCCTTTACCTCCTGAGTGCTGGGATTACAAATATGCACCACTACACACAGCAAAATATATGTTGTAGTGAATGGATTCTGCTTTTATTTCCTGATGCTTTGATTTCTATACTTTTATTCACTTACTTCGATTTAATCTGCACTAACTGGTTGTCCTGTCATGTGTGGCTAAGTTCGTGGTCACTGCTACCTCTGCTGATTGATTTTCCAAATTTAAATTGTTATCGTGTGTTATAGATGCTGCTTCCCTATCCATGTAGCTTAGCATTCAAGCAAGGACAGGGCAGAGCCTGTGATGAGACCTTTGAAGCACTCTACCAATCAATTTGTGTGTGGATTGGGAGCACAAAGTTCAAGCAGTTTTAAAGTCTATCTTGGCTTTTCTTTACCACTATTTTCCCAGATAGTCAAAGACGCATAGAAAATTTCCTTTGTACTTTGGAGGGCATCTTATTTCTAACACTGCCTTCCAGTGAAATTTCCAGTTGGCTTCCCACTGGCCCCATAACCTCAGGCTAGCAGTGCTGTAGCTTTCTGCTTCCCTTTCCTACTGAGTTTGCTTCTTTGACTGACAGTACCACTGAGCATGCATTTTTAAATCCTTCTTTCAATCAAGTGGATCTTCTGGGCAGGGAAACTGTTGCTCTTCAGACTAGCCCCATGACCTTTAAAACTGCCATTCTCGCTTCCTTAAGCCTGGAACTGGGGATGCGAAGAACTACAGGCAAGCAATCCACAGATTGCCAGAGTTTGTGCTTGGTTTCTGATAGTTTGGCATGAATAAACATTGTGCATTTGTTTGTTGCCCATTCTGGGGCTTGAACTGAAGGACTTCTGCTTTCATTTACGGCCAGTGTTCTACTAATTTAGTCCTGCCTCCAGTATGGCATTTCATTGTTTAATGTTATAAATATGCTCTCCAAGAATTATCAGAGACACAATAATAGACATGGGGAGAAAAAAAAGAATTGTCTCAGCAAGGCAAAATATCCTTCTGCAAAAGGGTGCATAATCTGCCCCAAATCTAGCAAGCAAGCAAACAGAACAGGCAGTCTGTCCCATATTTATCCCTATTACAACATTCCCCACCGCTCTGCTCAGATTGGCTGAGTTCAGGTTCACTGTCTGCTCCAGATTGGCTAGTTTGAAAAGGATAAAAAGTATTTACATAAGGTGATCTTGAAATAAGATTAACAGCAACCTCAAAATATACCCACATGCTCTACTATTTCTGTTACAGTCTGGGTGTGTCCTAATTTAATCTTGAAAAAGAAACAGTTTAAGACAAAATCTAACATTTTACAAATGCTTTCATATCCCAAGGCAGTTCCACTTTTCTTTAACTAGAGCCCAGACATTGGGCCAAAGCAGGAACTTCTAAGCAATACAAATTGATAGAAGACAGATTTTCTTCCCTCAGTTAATGATAGAGTCTCCCAGACTTTTCTGCTTGAGCTAGCTTTAAACCTTGATCCTCAGGTCTCAGCTTCTTGAGTAGCTAGGATTACAAGCTGAATGAATATGTCTTGTCTATGATTTCCATTTGTTTACTTTCCGCAACTCTCAAATGTAGTTTGTGATCATTTTGTTCAGATTTATTTTTTTCCAGTACTGGGGCTTGGGCTTTGAAAGCACCAGCTCAGAAAACCAAGCAAACCAAAAAGGGGGAAGGCACACTAACAAACACAGATCCTTATGTTTGTTTAGCTTTATATGCATTTGATAAGGGAAGAGTTTGTCAAATTTTCCCTGTCATAGAGGTTTTTCAAAATACATTTCATTATCTTTAAGTACTTGTATAAAATGTTTCCATCTACTAAAGCAGTTTATGAGTGCAATGCACCTTGGTCAATGTGGCTGCTTTGAATGTTCTCGCCCATCCCCCCTCCCCAACGCCATGTCATCTCTTAATTTTCTTAAATTGGTTGGATACACATTGAATTTGCAACTACATTTTTTTCTCATTCCTCTCTCCATTTTTCTACCTCGCTTCTCTCGAACCCATCCCATACACTTTCAGGTTACATGGTTGAGCTGGGAGTTAACTTTTCTTTTTTTTCATATATTTTTATTGTACTTAATAGAAAAGTTACATTATATTCGCCAGATAGAAGGTGAATTACTTCACATACATTGATATACTTTCTCATGTCTTGATCCCCATTTTCCTCCCCCTCACCCTCTCCCCTCATCTTGTTTACCCCCTTCCCTATCACCTTTCAAATAACCAAATACGCATATATCCAATATATCAGATAACAAGGTAAAATACTGTAACAATATGAGATAACCAAGGGACAGCAAAAGAGATGAAAGATAACATAGTACATTACGGACAACAATCACTCATTATATGGCTTTTGTTTCTATATTCTGGAGGTCCTTTCATTTAGCATCATACTATATGGCCTTATGTATCTAGGTTTGGCTCTATTGCAAATCTCTGCTAGAAGATTCCAAGGTTTCTACTGATTATGGCAAATGAGGGAAACCATTGAGCCTACGTTCCTTTGAGTATGGCTTACTTCACTTAATATGATTTTTTCTAAGTCTTTCCATTTCCTAACAAATGGGGCAATGTTGTTCTTTCTGACAGCAGCATAGAATTCCATTGTGTATAAATACCACATCTTGTTGATCCACTCATCAACTGAGGGACATCTAGGTTGGTTCCATATCTTTGCTATGGTGAATAATGCTGCAATGAACATTGCTGTGATAGTGGATTTAGTATGCCCTAGTTTCTGGATGGTTGGGTAAATGACAAGTAGTGGAATTGCTGGGTCATAGGGGAGTTCTATGTTTAGTCTTTTGAGGAACTGCCATACTGCTTTCCATAGTGGTTGAACGAGTTTGCCCTCCCACCAACAGTGTAGTAGTGATCCCTCCTGGCCACATCCCCTCCAGCATCTGTTGTTATTAGATTTCTTGGTCCTGGCCATTCTAACTGGAGTGAGGTGGAATCTTAGCATTGTTTTGATTTGCATTTCTTTTATGATCAGAGATGTTGAGCATTTCTTCATGTGTCTGTAGGCAATTCTTATTTCTTCTTCAGAGAAGACTCTCTTTAAGACTTTGGCCCATCTTTTGATGGGATGGTTGTTCCTTTGCAGATCAGTTTTGGAGTGATTCAATTTTTTGAGCTGTTGATATATTTTAGATATGAGGTCTCTTGTATGGTTAGTGAAGATTTTCTCCCTGTCTGTAGGCTTTCTAGTTAATTTGCTAGCTATGTCCTTTGCCATGCAGAAGCTCTGCAGCTCTGCAGTTTAATGCAGTCCCACTCATGCAGAGTGTCTCTGAATTGTTGTGTTTAATGGTCCTTATTAAGAAAGTTTCGACCTGTGCCAAGGAGACCTCGTGTATGTCTTATTACTTCTTGTAAATTTTCAGTGTATCTGCTTTTCCCTTGAGGCCATTCCCTCTAAAATCAGGAACGAAACTAGGATGTACACTCTCTCCACTCCTCTTTAACATAGTATTAGAATTCCTAGCCAGAGCAATAAGGCAAGAAGCAAGCATAAAGGGGATCCAAGTAGGGAAAGAGGAAGTGAAACTTTCCCTCTTTGCAGATGATATGATTCTGAATTTAAAGAACCCTATAGATTCCACTCCCAAGCTGCTTGAGCTGATTCAAAACTTTGGAAAGGTAGCACCATACAAAATTAACCCTCAAAAATCAACTGCCTTCCTCTTTGCCAACAGTGAGAGGAACAAGGCAACAAACAGTAAAGTAACTCCTTTTGCAGTAGCCTCAAAGAAAATAAAGTACCTAGGAATTAACTTAATTAAGGATGTAAAGGACCTTTTTGATGAAAACTTTAAAACCCTGAAAAAGGAAATTAAAGCAGAACTGAGGAAATGGAAAAACCTCCCATGCTCCTGGATTGGAAGAATCAACATCGGGAAAATGGCAATCTTGCCAAGGGCTATCTACAAATTCAATGCAATACCCATCAATATCCCAATGTCATTCTTTAAAGAAATTAAAGAGGCAATCCAAAATTTCATATGGAATAATAAAAGACCCCGTATAGCAAAAACACTTCTTAGCAGAAAGAACAGCACAGGAGGAATTTCAGTACCAAACTTTAGACTCTATTACAGAGCTATAATAATCAAAACAGCCTGGTACTGGCACAAGAACAGGCCTGAAGACCAATGGAATAGAACTAAGGATCCAGATATTAAACCACAAACCTATGGCCACCTAATCTTTGACTAGGGAGCCAAAAAATAGAATAGAAGAAAGACAGCCTCTTCAACAAGTTGTGCTGGCAGAACTGGTTAAGCACCCGCAGAAAACTAAAGTTTGTCACCCTGCACTAGAATTAACTCCAAATGGGTCAAAGACCTCATGGAAAAAGCTGACACACTGAAAACTTTACAAGAAGGAATAGGAGACACACAAGGTCTCCTTGGCACAGGTTGAAACTTTCTTAATGAGTACCAAGGAACACAACAAATCAGAGAAAGGCTGGATAAGTGGGACTGCATTAAACTCCAGAGCTTCTGTATGGCGAAGAATATCGCTAGTAAATTAATTAGGAAGCCTACAGAATGGGAGAAGATCTTCACTAACCATACAATGGACAAAGGCCTCATATCTAAAATATATCAACAGCTCAAAAAATTGAATCACTCCAAACTAATCTCCAAAGTATCAACCATCCCATTAAAAGATGGGCCAAAGTTTTAAAGAGAGTCTTCTCTGAACGGGAGTTAACTTTTCTAAGGCATTAAAACATTTAAGGTCTACGCTGTAATAGTTTTTAAAGGGAAAAAATTGATATCTTTTGTTTCAGTAGTTAAACAAATGATTGACCTCTCATCTAGTGAGCTAATGATGAAAGTTTGCAAATCAAACAAAGATATACTGGAAATTGATATGGATTTAAAACTTGAATATAAATCCCACATGAAGAAAAGAAAAGCATCAGCTTTGGTGGCTGAGGTATGGTTCAGAGGAATGCTATGTGCGTATCATGGGGAGGCCCCAATTTTTGATCCATAGCACCAAATAACAAGACATACCAAGGTTGAATCGTCTTAGTGATCAAATATAGTATTTACTATAGGCATCATAACTGAATTCTATTTATAAAAATTCAGAGCTACAACAGATCTCAGATATTCTCTAATCCCCAAACACCAGGCTGTGGATGATTTTAGCCTTTAAGATCTATGGATTACATAATGTCTCACACAACTTATTTTCTGAATTGGATGAAATTGAGAAAATACTAAATCATTTTATTAGCTTAAACTGGGTGTATAGAAACAATTTGCTGTAGAACAGAATTTCATTTAAAAATTGAAGCAATTAAAATGTTTTTCATAAAGCTAAGACTTCATTTAAAGGACTACATTTTAGGCAACATAACCTTTTTCTTCTTCTACATTTTGGTTTTGAAATGTCTTATTTAGTCTAAATATGCTAGTAACAGAGGGAATATACATATTATGTTATTATTTAGCCAAATTAAAATTTTCCCTATGAATCTTCTTCTCTAGAATTTTTGAAGATTTATTGCAGGTCCTGAGAAGTTAAATGCTTTTCTGAATTTCTTTTAGTTAGACAGTTTTTTTAAAAGATGAAATGATATCATTTTATGATAATAGAACCTAGTTTGCTCTTTACAAGTAAAGCTTTCTCTATAACTGTCAGGAAGAACAAATTACTGTTTCTTTCTGTGTAATTTAGCTGTTTGTGTTAGTTGTTCTTAAATCAATTTACTGAATACTACAACTTTATTTGAGGTTGAAAAAAATTCGCAAATAGTGTCTTTTACTTCTTATTTACTTATTTCGGTTGGTGCTAAGGATCAAACACAAAGCCTGTGCATATCACAGCCCAGTTTTTAAACCTAGAGTTTCACATGCTATGTGAGGAATTTGCATATCATATTATTCTTGAGTTGTAACATAAGCAATCTGTTCCCTCTTTTGTTTCCATATAATTTTTATTGTAATTAATAGAAGGATTACATTACATTCACCACATGGAAGGTGCATTACTTCACATACATTGATACCCTTTCTCATGTCTTGGTCCCCATTACCCTCCCCCCCCACCCTCATCTTGTTTTCCCCTCTTTCCTATACAATTTCAAATAACCAAATATGCAGATATCGAATATATCAGATAACAAAGTGAAATACTGTAACAATATGACATAACCAAGGGAAAGCAAAAGAGATGAGAGATAACATAGTACATTACGGACAACAATCACTCATTATATGGCTTTTGTTTCTATATCCTGGAGGTCCTTTCATTTAGCGTCATACTGTATGGCCTTATATATCTAGGTTTGGCTCTATTGCAAATCTCTGCTAGAAGATTCCAAGGTTTCCACTGATTATGACAAATGAGGGAAACCATTGAGCCTATGTTCCTTTGAGTTGGGCTTACTTCACTTAATATGATTTTTTCTAAGTCTTTCCATTTCCTTACAAATGGGGCAATGTCGTTCTTTCTGATAGCAGCATAGAATTCCATTGTGTATAAAGACCACATCTTGTTGATCCACTCATCAACTGAGGGACATCTGGGTTGGTTCCATATCTTTGCTATGGTTAATAGTGCTGCAATGAACATTGTTGTGCTGATGGATTTAGTATGTCCTTGTTTCTGGACGGTTGGGTAAATGGCAAGTAGTGGAATTGCTGGGTCATAGGGGAGCTCTATGTTTAGTCTTTTGAGAAACTGCCATACTGCTTTCATAGTGGTTGAACGAGTTTGCCCTCCCACTAGCAGTGTAGTAGTGATCCCTCCTGGCCACATCCCCTCCAGCATCTGTTATTATTAGGTTTCTTGGTCCTGGCCATTCTAACTGGAGTGAGGTGGAATCTTAGAGTTGTTTTGATTTGCATTTCTTTTATGACCAGAGATGTTGAGCATTTCTTCATGTGCCTGTAGTCCATTTTTATTTCTTCTTCAGAGAAGACTCTCTTTAAGTCTTTGGCCCATCTTTTGATGGGATAGTTGTTTCTTTGGAGATTGGTTTTGGGTTCATTCAATTTTTTTGAGCTGTTGATATATTTTAGATGTGAGACCTTTGTCCGTTGTATGGTTAGTGAAGATCTTCTCCCACTCTGTAGGCTTCCTTATTAATTTACTAGCTATGTTCTTTGCCATACAAAAGCTCTGCAATTTAATGCAGTCCCACTTATCCAGCCTTTCTGTGATTTATTGTGTTTCTTGGTCCTTATTAAGAAAGTTTCGACCTGTGCCAAGGAGACCTAGTGTATCTCCTATTCCTTCCTGTAGAGTTTTCAGTATGTCAGCTTTTACCTCGAGGTCTTTGATCCATTTGGAGTTAATTCTAGTGCAGGGTGACAAAGAATTCCTAGCCAGAGCAATAAGGCAAGAAGCAAGCATAAAGGGGATCCAAATAGGGAACGAGGTTGTCAAACTCTCCCTCTTTGCAGATGACATGATTCTGAATTTAAACAACCCTATAGACTCACTCCCAAGCTCCTTGAGCTGATTCAAAACTTTGGAAAGGTAGCAGGGTATAAAATTAACCCTCAAAAATCAACTGCCTTCCTCTTTGCCAACAGTGAGAGGAACAAGGCAACAATCAGGAAAGCAACTCCTTTTGCAATAGCCTCAAAGAAAATAAAGTACCTAGGAATTACTTTAACTAAGAATGTAAAGACCTTTTTGATGAAAACTTTAAAACCCTGAAAAAGGAAATTAAAGCAGAACTGAGGAAATGGAAAAACCTCCCATGCTCCTGCATTGGAAGAATCAACATCGTGAAAATGGCAATCTTGCCAAGGGCTATCTACAGATTCAATTCAATACCCATCAATATCCCAATGTCATTCTTTAAAGAATTGAAGAGGTAATCCAAAATTTCATATGGAATAATAAAAGACCCCGTATAACAAAACACTTCTTAGCAGAAAAAACTGCGCAGGGGGACTTTCAATACCAAACTTTAGACTCTATTACAGAGCTATAATAATCAAAACAGCCTGGTACTGGCACAAGAACAGGCCTGAAGACCAATGGAATAGAACTGAGGACCCAGATATTAAACCACAGACCTATGGCCACCTAATTTTTGACAAGTGAGCCATAAAAATAGAATGGAAGAAAGACAGCCTCTTCAACAAGTGGTGCTGGCAGAACTGGTTACGCACTTGCCGAAAACTAAAATCTGTTCCCTCTTACATAGCAGGTTCTGTCTGTGTCCTGAAGACACATGAACTTTATCCTGTAGGAACCCTATTTACTCATTTATTAATCTTCAAATGAGTGATCTTCAGGCATTGGCTTCATTGATCCAGGCACATGTAAACCACTTAGGTGAGCGAGAAAGCTAAAGTTTGCCATGCACCCTTAAATGTACCAGGGTGTATGTGTTAGTGTAAAATTGATCACACAACAACAGCAACATTGAACAGTTCATGGAGACTTCTGTGAAGAAATAGCTCATCTGATTCGGATTTTTTTATTGTAATTAATAAAAGGGTTACATGATATTTGCCAGATAGAAGGTGCATTAATTCTCATACATTGATACCCTTTCACATGTCTTGGTACCCATTTCCCTCCCCCCACCCCCCCACCCATCTTGGTTTTCCCCCCTTCCCTATCAAATTTTAAATACTGATTCGTATTTTGAATGATGAGTAGGGTTTTTATATTTCCCTAAGAAAGTCACCTAAATTTTTCACATTCTAGTTCAAAAGTTCTGTCCTCCCAGCTCCATATGGATCCATTTTATTAATACAATATATATTAAATGATTTTCTCAAGTATTGTGAACTCTAAGCCTAGAAATTAGAAACATGCACACACATACATATGTAGATATATTTGTATAGAGGTGTATTTCTTCTATCAAAGAGTAAAATTTGGTTTTAATAATTCTGTGATATAGTTTTCTATTTTTTATACTCTTTGTTTAGTGCTAATTTTTATTCTAGCATTTTAACTGGAGTGTTAAGCTCTTTCATTTTTAGATTCCTTCTTTTTTAAACTCAGTGACTTGGACTCTCTTGATTTTCTTGCAAAGTATTCTATCCTTTGAGCCACATCTTGATCCTGGCTTTTTGCTAGTTAATTGTTGTAGATGCAGTTGTGCAGCATTCTTTGCCTGAGCTGATTTGGAGCCTTGATTCTTACATATTAGCCAGCTTTAACTAAAATAACAAGCAAGAGCCAACTATGCCTGCCTGGTTTCTAACTTTTATTAAACTAAGGAACTGAGACTATGAATGCTCTCTCCAAGAACCATTTTTGTGGTTCTATAATATAATATTGTTTTATCGTTGCTTGTTACAAATACTTTCTTTTTGATTGTAACAAATACTTTCAATTCATGAGCTAATTACAAATGTAATTTTCACCTTCTGATTTTTGTTATGATTTCTTGCATCATGGATGTAAAATGTGCACTACAGAAATATACATGGGTGTGTTTATTCCTATGTATGCATATATTCATATACATATACATATATCAATATATATGAATAAAATGCTTTACTTTAGAGATAAGGATTTATCTGTAGACCAGGATGGATTCAAACTTATGACTCTCTTTTTTTCAGCTTTCCAAGTTTTGGAATTGCAAACATGTGTCATCAAGCCTATTTAAATATTTGTTTGGATTAAAAGGGGCCCAGAAATTCAGTTGTTAATCACTTAGATATATTGTATGGTATAACTAAAATATAGTTTTAATTTTTTTAACTCCATAAGATTTGTTGAATGAACATGGCAATAGGGTCTGATGGCATTCTGCCACTTAGATTTGCTGCGCTAAATAAGGACATCAAGATTTTACTATGCTCCATATTCTTCAAGTTATCTCTAATTTAGCCTAGGGTAGACTTAGATGAGTCCTTTGTAAATCACTATGTCAGATTTATAGAGAAGGTAAGCTTCTAAAAATGCTCCTTTTGGTCATTAAATGCCCTTTGTCTTCATCCTTGAGCTTGATGCATTGATGATCTTAACAACATATTAAAGAAATTGATGGGGTTGTTGCTTTGACTTCATTCAGGGAGAGAGTAGGAAAGGAGTGAACAAAATGATGATATCTTAATTCTCAAATAATGTCTTGACAAGTAAATACCTTATTGCTTAAATGGGTAAAGTAATATATACTTTGAATCAAATGGTTGTACAAGAAGAGCCCTGAATTGAGCATCAAAGATACACATAGTAGTTCTCTTATTATTTCTCATTGTAACATTGGTCATATCTCATATCCAGTCTAAAGCGATAATAATCTGGATCTCAGTAAGGATCTGGTGAGATCCTGTATCAAAACTTAAAAAAAATGAACTAGGACTATCTGCTTTATTCTAAGAACACTCCAGGAGTGTTACAGGCAGAGTGTTCCTGCAATTATTTACTATTGAGAAAAAAAAATTGATTACTTACTAGCAAGTAGTTCAGTCCTAAGTCTTATTTAGTAGGCATTCTTTGGATTTCCTTAGAGCAATCACCACTTACAAAAAGCCACATTTAAGACATTAACAATATTTCCTTAATATTATCAACCTAATATGGCAGAATTTAAGGTCAAGAACTAAAATATGAAGATTTTTGCAATCCTAATTAAGGATTAAATATTACAATGAGATAAAGAAGAAAACAGATGAGGCTTACTGGGATTAGCTCTTCATTATGAGTCCCTCCAAACTCTGTAGCCATGATATTTGGAAAGCATAGATGAATAGCCATTGTTAGAGAGGAAAGGGAACTTTCTCTTACCCATTTGTGGGTGATTTCCAAGACAGAAACTTACTCATTTATTTAATATAAGTTTTACTTAACATGAAGGCCTTCATAAAGAAATGAAAACCCTAAATATGGTTAAGCTTATGTATACGCATGCAAGGTTTGATGAACTACAAATGTGGAAAAATAACATTGGACAAAGAAGATATGACCTAATTGTCATAAACTGGAGAGAACTTAGCAGGGCCTTTTGTTCTAATGCTTCTCTGAGTCCCTTTGTCTACAGAGAGAAGGATGATCTTTGCCTTTGGGGTCAGGGAAAGCAGTCTTATCAGAGGGAATATTTCAGAGAAAGGCAGATTTTACCTAAGTCTTTTGACCTGTTCTGAAGAGAAGGCACAGTCTGTTTCTGCCGTTTTCTCAAATGCTGTGGATTTTCCATATTACAGAGGGGAGTTCCGAAGTCCATCAGCCCATCAGTTCCATGTATAGGCTTTCTGATGAGACGCCTGACTGGTAGCCTTTTCAGATCCACAGCTAATATGTTAAAAGATAGCATTTGGGAAAGGGTGGCAGAGAGACATATCCTCTAGGCCAAAACCTTGCTGGACTCAGTTCTATGGTTGGCCTTTCAGTCATGCAGCCTCCCTACATCTGTTTAATTTTCTCTCCCCTCCATTTCCCTCCCCTCCCCTCCCCTCCTTGCTGAGTCCCATTGTGTAGCCCAGGCTGGCCTCAAACTGGATATCTTCCTTCTTCAACCTCCCAAGTGCAGGGATCACAGGTATGCATCAATACATTCAGTACAACTGTGTAGCTGCTTCATTGTTTGATTGATGTGCCAAAAGAGAGAAAGGTTTTCCCCTCAAGGAAGTTGTATAGAGATTTTGTAGTGAATTCAGGAATGGGTAGAAGGACATGAGAACTCAAGATCTGAAGCATGGGACAGGAGGACACTTGGTAAACTAGGCTACCTCTGCCTTCTAGAGCAAAGAAGGCCCCAAAGCAGAAAGAACCATAGTCCACTAGAGAAGATGAGAGGAAAATATGATGTGTTCCTTGGGGAACAGAATCCAGAGATTCATGAAGGCTAGGAAGGTAGTCTACTACTATGTTCTAGCCCCTGAGTTATGACACATTTGAAATAATCTTGTTTATTTTTCCTTTTCTGGCATATAACTCAAAGCAAAATTTACTAAGTCTGGCCTCTTTACACTCCCTTTCCCTAAATATTACCTTCTTTAGAAGCTTGCTTTCTCAATCCTTGTCTTTTCCTCTTAAAAATTCATATATTTTGGTAATGTTTGTGTGATCCAGTATCAACTCTAACAAGATCAGGGCCCTGAATTTAAAAGTCACAGTACCACCTTCCACCAATATGTTATATTTTAAGCCATTGTATTAATGAAAGTATTTCCGAGTTGTATCTATCGTATTTTGACATTTTTCAGTCAAAATATTATGGATCAATCCATGTCAATACATTCTGGCAAATGTATTCATTTTAATGACTACATAACATGATACGATATTTGAATATGCTGAAATCTATTTAATAATACTCATATTGGTGTGTAGGTGGGGGCATTTTTATGCTTGCTTATGATAAATAATGCAGTAATTATACTCTTTCTATATACTTTTAGTAATTATGTAGTTGTATACTCCAATGACTCACAAAGTATGTTCTAGTTTTAAATAGTACAAAGCTTACCTAACAGTAAATTATCTTTTTTTTCTTTTTTTCCACTATGTAAGTTTAATTTTTGGCACTAATTTAGGGGAAAAAAATCTTTAGTATGACAAAATGCTTTGAAGCAAAAAGTAAAGGCAATATACAGTAATTGTATGATAAGCTTAATGTGAACTTAATGAAGATAGGCATTTATTTTAATTACCGAAAATTTGGCAGACATCCCTACTGCTTTCATTTGTCAATTAGTTATATTACTGATGATGGTGTTTTGGAACAGAGCATAATTCAGTCTCATCAGCACCATTGAAAAGAATCAAAATCAAAATTACAATTTTAAGTTATTTCTCTTTTCTCATTTCTTAATTTTGGATTAAAAGGAGAATTTACATTTTTGATGGTACTTGAAGTTACACTCAGAGCCTTGAACTTTCTTGGAAGTCATTCTTCCACTTGAGACACAACTCTAGCCCTTTTGTCCTTCAGCTGTTATTTTTTTAGAGAAGAGTTTTGCTTGGCCAAAATCAAGATTATGGTCATGATCACAGAAACCATCACCTGTCTCCTATGAAGCTAAGATTACTGGGGTAAGTCACCATATTCGGCTCTAAAGAATCTATTTAAATATTTGGAACTTGAATTTTGTTGGGTCTTCTATCGTGAGTACTTTATATTTTGTATAATCGTCTGTATTGAGATATGTTAAGCGATTACAAAATACAGGAAGCTTCTCCTTTCTCCTCAAGTCTTGTTAGAGACTGATTTATTAAAATACAATGAATTACCAAGTAAAATAAGTAAGTTTATATTTTCAAGGGCTCAAATATGTTAACAACTCTGCAGAGGTGATCAGATATCAACATTAATTACCTCTTACAGTGTTTGTTTTCTATTCTAGTATTCACAAACAATAACTGAAAACACAGAGCTCTTTTTCCATTAAGTTTTGTGGGTCAAGAGTCCTAGCATGTGTTAGCAGGTCTTCTCAGGGTCTCACCAGGCTGTCACCAAGAAGGTGACTATTGTGGGTATGTCTTACAATACCTATCTATTCAAATAGACCTCTTTAGACTTTGCTTAAATATTTGTAAATACAGCATCAAGATTATAAATATTCATTCATATATTTTACTTTTACAGAATATACTTCTGTTTCAACTTCTGAAGTATGATGGCCATTTTCTTATGCTGTGACCTTACAATGCTTATTTTGGGGTTGGTTTCAAGAGGCATGTATGTTTTCTAGATAACTTATACTTAAGAATTCTCATTGTATGAGTGATTGTTGTCCTTAATGTACTATGTTATCTCTCATCTCTTTTGCTATCCCTTGGTTATCTCATATTGTTACAATATTTCACTTTATTATCTGATATATTTTATATGTGCTTAATTGGTTATTTGAAATTGGATAAGGAAGGGGGGAAATCAAGATGAATGGGGGGAGGAGGAGGAAATGGGGACCATGTCATGAGAAAGGCTATCAATGTTTGTGAAGTAATGTACTTTCTATCTGGTGAATATAATGTAACCCTTCTATTAATTACAATAAAAAAAGAAAAAAAAATTTAAAAAAGAATCCTCATTAAAGGAAGGGGTGCTGTGACTCAAAGTGGTACAGCAGTAGCCTTGAGCAAAAAAGCTCAGGAAAAACACCTAGGTCCTGAGTTCAAGCCCTGAGACTAATGAGAGAGAGAGAGCAAGAGGGGGGGAGAGGGAGAGGGAGAGCGAAAAGGAAAGGAAAGGAAAAGAAAGGAATTGAAAGGAAAGGAAAGGAAAGGAAACTCTCATTCTAAGACTTGGGAGAGGGGGTTTTCACTTCTTTCACACTATTTCTTTTCTTTTCTTTTTCTTTTGTCATTCATGGGGCTTGAACTCTAGGCCTGGGTCCTGCCCCTGAACTCTTCAGCTCAAGGCTACTACCCTATCCTTGGGCCTGGGCATTATCCCTGAGCTCCTCAGCTCAAGGCTACATCATACCCATTGAGCAGCACTGCCACTTCCACTTTTCTAGTAGTTAATTGGAGAAAAATGGACTTTAGTACCCGGGCTGGCTTTGAACCATAATCCTCAGATCTCAGCCTCCTGAGTAGCTAGGATTACAGGCATGAGCCACCACACCTGGCCTTTCACACTATTTCTTAATCCTCAGTTCTCAGCCTCCTGAGTAGCTAGGATTACAGGCATGAGCCACCACACCTGGCCTTTCACACTATTTCTAACTCATTTTTCCCTCAACACATCAAGTTTTTCACAGCAATAGGTTCAAGATCATTAAAATGAAATAAAATTGTACAGGGAACACAGAGGGTATCACTTGTTATTTGTAAAAACATATTACTTTAGGGGATTCATCATAAAACAAAATTATATTTCATCCAAGAGTTGATTGTCAAGTAAAATGACTCTAAGCTTATTGAAGAGTGAATAGGAAAATGTCATTAAATAAGAGTAGTCCATTATAATGTGATGCATCATTTTACATATACTGGCTTTATAAAGAATTTGCATAAACTAAATTATGCAGGATGCTTAATATTGGTTGTATGAAAACATGAATGCTCTACAAAAAGGGATTCATATGGTCTTAACCTTGCTGGAGAGTAGATCACATTATCAACTTAAAAATGTTCCTAGGAATTTGAAAACACGGCTCAAGTTCCAGAGCATCTTCCCAGTAAGCACAGGCCTTGATTTCAAATCCTAGTACGTCAAAAAATAAATGTGGTAATGTTCATGTTTAGTATATTTGAGTCCTGTATTTCATCCTAGAACTATATTAATTAGTAATTGAAATCTTTTATTGCAGTGATTTAATCTGGGAATTTGTTCTCAAGGAAATCATCAAATACCCAACCAACATTTTATATAAATATCATGAAACAAATTAAAAGGTAATGAAATAAAATGTTAAGTTATTTATAATATCAAATTTGTGGCCAGGAGTTTGGCCTAGTGGTAGAGTGCTTGCCTAGCACGTATGAACACCAGGGTTTGATTCCTCTGTACCACATATATAGAAAAAAAGCCAGAATTGGTTCGGCAGCTCAAGTGGTAGAGCTCTAGCCT
Source organism: Megascapheus bottae (assembly GCF_031878675.1). NCBI lineage: Eukaryota > Metazoa > Chordata > Mammalia > Rodentia > Geomyidae > Megascapheus > Megascapheus bottae. Next base: position 1,710,636 of record NC_143547.1, read on the forward strand.
TGAGAAAGTCTAAGGACAGTGCTCAGGCCCTGAGCTCAAGCCCAGGACTGGCAAAAATTTATATGCAATATTTTCAATTTATTAAAAGATATATTTAGAGACTATTTCATAAGAGCTAAGAGAGAAGGCTCATTTATCTCACTAGGCCAGCAAATTTTCATAGAGGGAATGCAATTGCCCTTGAAATGTTGCCTCATATTACCTGACAATATCAGGAGGCATTTGTGGTTGTCATAGTTAAAGGGACATATGCTACAGACATTTTGTGATGAGAAGCCAAGGGTTCTGTTCATAGTATCTCACAATGAATAATCATATATCCTACAAGTCAATAATGCTCATTAATATGCTGAGTTGGCAAGCTACATGAAATCTGTTATCTGTACTTCTATTTCTCCTATGATTCTAATGCCGAGAAGGTCACAACTATATAACTTCCTACCTATATTTACACTCACACACAAACACACCAATTTTTCATGATGAGACATTTCCTTCTTATCTATAAAATTAAGCAAGTTACTTATATATGTTATTGTTGAAAAAAGATCATTGTTCTTAAGCAAATGAGTGAGTCCTAGAAAGTTCTAGATTTTCTTTCCTCATTCCCCTATGTCTGTTGTGCATACACCCCTCTCCTCTTTCCCAGTTTTGAACTTTGTATATTCTAGTCTTAGTTTTCCTCTGTAGTTACATGCATTTCACATTTTCACAAAAGCAGTTGAAATTATTATATGTGTAAGTTAACATGGTCTCTGAACTTAAAGGTGCACACTTTTCTCTGATTCTTTGTTGCTTATGAATAATATTAATGCACACATCTTAGGGCATATTTGCTACAATATCCTATGTACAGGGAAAACATACTTTTTCCTCTCTCCTAAATTCTCTCTTGGGGTCTCCCTAAAAGAAAGATTACTAAGAGAAAAACAAACAGGTGTTTATTGACATGTCTACTTCAACCTCAAAGAGCTACTTTAGTATTACCAAAGAAGAGTATACTGAAGAGAAGATACAAGAAAGTAACCAAGTAAAGCAGAATAAGAAGAAGAAAGTTTGTTGTGCAGATTAATTTTTTTAAGTTATATTTTGAAAGACCCCAAGATTTGATTCTCTACCCCTTCCTGTTACAGATAGGAAGGCAACCTTACACATGGAGATTTCCTTTAGAAGTGTAAATTTCCCTTATAGCACAATGACTTCTACTCTGGTTTCAGAGCTTCCCCAGCTTATGCAATTTCTCAAAATATTCCTTATGCAAAAGAGGCATATGTTGGGGTGGCATATTCTGGTCTTCCATAATACTCATTTAAGAGATGATGAAATGGAGGAACAGATGAATATCACACACTAGGAAAGTATGGAGACTGGGATGATCAAATAGGGTCTTATTATTAGGACAAAATATACTAAAAGCAAACAAAACTGGAAGAAAATATTAAGTAATGTTTAATTTATGATTGCCATATGCCAAAGGCAGATGATTGTGTGTGTAGATTTTTTTGACTTGAAAGTGAAGATTTAGCATTTTATGGTAAGAATAAATGTCGTGATAAGGGCATTTGCTTTAAAATTCCATTTTAAAATAATTTACTCATTTTCATACACCTCTATTATAGCACACATTTATTGTAAATTTGTGCTGAAATGCTAGTTTATTAAAAAGTACTTACTCACTTGGCCTCAAAAAAGAACTAAATGCAAGATAAAATTTAGACATCCCATCCTCCTCCATTTTGTATAAACATCTTTTTCCCTGAACTATTCTCTTCTGCACTTTGCAGCCATCGTGGAAGCCAGGAAGTTCTGGAGCACTTTCTAGGCATCAACAATTCTTATTATAACAAATCTTTGCTGACCAATATTGAGACAATGAACTGTCAGTCCATTCTGGTCACTTCTTACTACCTTTGAATCAATTTGTGACTCAGACTATTGAATTATGTATATCCTTTTTCATCTGCCACTAATTCTTTCACTAGTTAAACCTATAATTCATGTCTATATGCTGGGAAGCTGCTGAGGATGTACTCAAGTACAGATTTCCAATGACATGCCTTCAACTAATCATGCCACACAATAAATCTTCTTTATCTTCTTTCAGTATGTCTTTTTATTTGATATATAGAAGCAAGTTGATGGACATGACATGTGGAACTCTTGGAATTTGTGCCTACTGTCTACTTTCAGATGAACATGTGTTGAGTTGACAGATTAGAGATTTCACTAAAATCTATTTTGATATAATTTAAGACTAGTGTTTTTATACTTAGAAAGAAGTTAAATACACCATTTGTATCTTTAAGCAAGAGGAATTATCAGTACATCTTATGTTATCTGTTTCCACAAGTTGATTGGGTTAGTGGAAAAGCAAATAAATTTTCATCTTTGTCTACGTTATAGGTTATTTTAGGTAGCAGAACTATATTGTTTTTGCATATTTCTCAGAATTTCCCCATAAAACCATTAGGAGCTGGGCAGAGAGGTATCTGAATTCCTGCCTTGAAAGGCTAAGTTATGAGTATTAAACTAGCCTGAACTGTAACAGGAGGCCTTATCACCAATCAAGCCTTTTACAAATTCTTTTATGGTTATTAAGCAATTCATATTCTTTGTGTCCTTGACTTTATTTTGAAATGTTATATTTCTGTAGAAAACTATTCATCGAGATTAACAAATTCACCAGTCCCACATAGCGTGAAAAACAAATAACTTACTTTTGTTTTAATAAAGGCAATCAAATCTACCCAGACCATTAACTATGATTTTGTTGTTGATGGTGATGATAATTATTTATATAATAGTGCTTTATTTTATTTTATTATTTTTTGAGAACAGGGCTCATTATATAGCTTAGGTTGGCCTTGAACTTTGATATGTTCGTACTTCAGCCTCTAAGGTTTCTGGGATTACAGGTGTGTACCAACACACCTAGCCCAACAGTATAAATCCAGTAAGCAAAAGAAACTTTATTTACTTTTTTATTGTTGGGGTAATGTATAGAGGGGCTACAGTTACATTCATCAGGAAATAGGTGCATTACACACATTGAAATCCCTTCTCATGGTTTTGTCCCCATTTCCTTTCCCCCACTCCCTCCAATCTTCTTATTCTCCCCCCTTCCCTTTCCTATTTCAAATAAACAAATAAATGTATATACAATATACCAGGTAACAAAGTCAGATACAGTAACAATATGAGATTAACCAAAGGGCAAAAAAAGAGAAGATAAATAACATAGGCAAAAGAAACTTTTAAATCTCAAATTCTTAGGATAATTGAAGATGGAATGAAAAACTAGGAAAGCTTCCCCTCAGTTTTTTTTTTTTGCTAGTCCTAGGCTTGAGCTCAGGGCCTGAGAACTGTCCTTGGACTTTCTCAAGGCTAGAGCTCTACCACTTGAGCCTCAGCACCACATCTGGCTTTTTTCTATGTATGTGGTACCGAGGAATCTAACCCGGGTCTTCGAGCATACTAGGCAAGCACTCTACCACTAGGCCACACTCCCGGGCCCTCCTCTCAGTTTTATACCTCAAGAATTCTGGAACATTCTAGGATTTTACCTCATTCTGTTTTAAAAATACCAGTAAAGTTTGTTGGTGAGTCTCCTATGAACACTGTCCAAAAATAAATGCACCTACTATTCCAAAAGCAGTGTTTTTAATCATTCTTTAGCCAGCTGTGAGGTTGGAAGTTGCATTTTTCAAAGTCAACTGTATTTATGTATCTATGCATCAGGGAGTGGTTTGTGGCAGGCATTATTATTCCACCATCTACTTATTCCAGGCATTGTTCTAGTTCTTTACATAAACAATCAGAGTGACTACCTAGATGATAAAGCACACACTTAGGACAGTACAGCAATGTATTATTTCAACTTTCTACAACAATTTGTGACAGAGTTAGAGTTTGAACCTTCTTTTTGTAGCAATCAGAAAATTTATGAGACAGACACAAATTAATTGTAATGGTATTTTTTCAACAATTTAGATAAATCATTATTTTCCCAGAATACACTTTCCTGGGCCTATTTGAAACCTAACTGGTATTTGGACAGGAAATGCATTTAGTTGTGAGCTACCACAGAGCTGCCTTTTTCTAGAGGTGAATGAAAGCATTACAAAATTGAATATTTACCTTATTGGGTGAATTTTTTAGTGTCCTTGTTTCTTAGCTACTCAAGAGGCTGACAGCTGAAGATGGAAGTTCAAAACCAGCCAAGACAGGACTGTTGGTCAGTCTCTTCTCTCCAATAAGCTATTAAAAAGCCATACGCAGAGTGCTAGCCTTGAGCAAAGGAGCTCATGGACAGTACCCAAGTGCTGAGTTCAAGCCCTGGACCATGCTTGCACAAAAAAAATGAGAAAGCTGGGCTGGGGATAGGATGTAGCTCAGTGGTAGAGCCCTGTGTAGTATACAAAGTCTTGGGTTTGATCAAAGGCACCATTTATAAAAGAAACAGGTTATAGGATTTCCTAACAATATCAATATATCATGGGAGTAATTTTATTGCAGGGCTTAAAATACAAATTCAGTGAGTGCTAAAACAATTGAAAGATGTTCATTTCAGTGGATTGTTATAGCTGTTTTTATTGCAGATAACTTAAAGTTTTGCATCCTTTAAAAATAATAGGCTAATTTGTGAAGGAAAAAATGTAGTTTGAACCTTTCAAATTACTAGTAAGCACACAGAATCCATATATTCCAGTGCATAATTAATAATACTATCTATTTACAGAAGGAAAGGAATAGAAAGAAATTAACATGAAAATAGAGTAATTATGCTTTTGTAAAAGGATATAAAGATTCCTATTTGCAAATACCATTGAATTTTAAATCATTCGCTTTTGGCAAATTGAGTGGGTGTTGTCTTTTAAAAAGCCAGTGAATACTAGAAGGAAATAAATCATTAAGCCATTCCACAGATTTTTGTACCAGTTCCAGGGACTTTGGTTTATCCCTTTCAAACAGAGATGTCCTTGGCCCAGCTTAGGTGCTAAGAATGGCTTAGAAGCAGGTAATGGGAAGTATACAGTCACTTGAGTAGAAAAGAGAAAGAGACATATTTCTTCAGCCAACATCAGTGACTGGTGACAATTTCATGTTGTCATTGGGGAGAATAGAAGCTTATTCAGATGCATGTATGAGAAAATAGGACACTGCTATTGTATAGGTGAAGGGTGTTGGCAGGTTGGCTAGTGGGACCAAGCCTGGTTGCTTGATGCCCATCATTCTTCTCATGTCACTTCCATAATTAACCCTTGAGCTATATATTGAACTTGAGCCTTTCATCTTCTGTATTGCTACTGCTATCTGGCTACTGTAGCAGTTCTCATTTTCACTTTTGATCTGGTGGTTCAAGGCTGACTTTGATGATGATTTTGAACAAAGCGCTTCCTGACTACTAATATTCCAGACACATATTACGTTTGTCCAATGGCACTTATATTTTTTTAGGGAAAATATTATCTTTTTTGCCAGTCCTAGGCTTGGGCTCAGGGCCTGAGCACTGTCCTTGGACTTTCTCAAGGCTAAAGCTCTACCACTTGAGCCACAGCACCACTTCTGGCTTTTTTCTGTATATATGGTACCAAGGAATCGAACCCGGGTCTTTGTGCATGCTAGGCAAGCCCTCTACCACTAGGCTAAACTCCTAGCCCTAGGAAAAATATTCTTTAATCAAAGTAATTTTGATGTTTATATATCTAGTGATCTAAATTTATACCTTGCAATTGTTTGAGATATTATCCTTTCTTTATTCTCCATGAATGTCATGTATGTTGTATTTCTAGCCTTACTTGTTAAAATTCAGAAGCCATTGCTATTTTTTAAACAGTTAAATCTAACTCTGTTCCTCTCTTGTGAACTATATCAAGTCACAGCCAATGAGTTGAGGTATAAACGAGTTTATATGTTTCAGAAACCTCAGTAGTTTGGTTGGGGCCCAAGATTAACCTGTTAGATAATGATATCCTGCAGTGAATTAAATTTCAGTAAGTTTCTGATTTTGTTTCTTTCTCCTGCTATTTTTATTAACTTAAATAAATTAAATTTTCTTCCAAAGAATAACACCCACCCCAGATCCTTCTTTTAGATTATCTGTTCTAGTCATTTTCTGTTCCTGAAATTTACTCCATGTGGTTTCAGGATCTTTATCCAAGTGTAGGAGCAAAATGATGAGCCACTGATACCAGATTTGAAGAGGTGTTACCTAGGAAACAAATCAAATTCTAAGGCTGTGTTTTCTGTAATCTTCCATGATTGGAGATGAACTCTTGAAATTTGACTTCCCAGGAACACATCGTGTGTGTGTGTGTGTGTGTGTGTGTGTGTGTGTGTATGCACAATTAAGTAAATATATTTAAATGGAAAGTCACTATTTCTTTTCTGTTTTTTGCCCTTTAAGTAACTTGAGTTCTTTTTGCCCTTTAACAATCTAGTGTTTTGGCCTTGTTCACAGGGAAGTAAGAATTAAATTATAAAACATTTTGCTTTGGGGATGTTTGGAATATTTGAAGAGCAATAAAATATATGAAACATATATTCTCAATTTTCCAAATGTGCAAAATGTTTTATGGCACATTTTAAAAATAAGTTCTTATGATAATTTTTACAGAAACACAATATGGTGGACAGTATTTTTAGGAAAATTCTATTGTAAAACTTGAATTCTAGTTTCTATACTTTATAGTCCAGATATCTAAAACGGAAACAAGACAAAATAAAACACAAGATAAGCAGCAGCCCCAAGACTTTACAAAGAGCTGAACTACATGATTGATTTATTGCACAGTGAATTTCTAACTAGAACACCAGAAAGGGAACACGATGTCTTTGATCTTCCCTTTTATTGGCTTGTGGACAGTATCTAGATTCTACAAAGGCTTTTGTCCAGTCAGGCTGCCAGTGGTTACCCATGATACTTCCAGTTACTCCAAGCCAAGGACCAAGTTGGGGTAGTTTTAATGACAATAATGCTCATATTCTTGGGTTCTGCTCTAGTTTCTACTTGGTTTCTAATCTAGTTTACTTTTAGTTTGTGATTCTTTGACAAAGGTGTTCCTATATAGCCAAGCTGGTCTTGAATTCAAGTTCCTCCTGGATCAAACTCTTGAGTATGGGGATTATTGATATGAACTCCATACCTGGACCAGGACAGTTTTAACAGCCTGAAGCCACTGACCCAATGATTCAATAGAGTGTATTTTCTTCTTGCATTCCAAAAGGTGATTGTTGTAGGCATAATAATAGCATCATAGAAATGTCCCTGTTAAAGCAACTCTGAATACATGATTAAACAAAAGATTTCTAAGTTCTAATATCACAGGATCCTCATAGGAAGAAGCTCGAAAAGTCAGTGACCAAGAAAGAGGTATGAAGACAGAACAACCAGTAGAGGAAAGGGGAAAGTGATTTGAAGATTCTGTGAAGGCTTGGGAGAAAGGAAGGGGCCTTAAAGAAAGGAAGAGATGCTAAAGACAATCTCTACAAGCTAGAAAACACATCTGATAGGAGCTCTCCTTATTGGAAATCTGTTTTGTTCTTATAACTCCATGTTGTTCCCCCCTTAGCCCCATCTTTATATGTATCCATATGAAAGACTGAGTTCATCCTTATTCCTCAAGGTCAAACAAAGCAGTTGGAACATTCCACTCTCTGGAACATTCCCCAAAGAAACCATAGCCAATTTTGATTTTCTGCTTCCTTGTTAAGCCGTATATAAGCCCACCCCCCAAATACACTCTTTCCCATAGTCTCCAAGCTCATGGGAAGGTCTCTACCTCTTCCTGAGGATAAACATTCTGGGCCTGTTAATGATCGAGTCTAGCCTATACTTTTTCTGTTCTTTCGTCTCCTAACATTTCCAGCGTCCAAGGAAAGCATACTGCCACTGATGACATTAGCTGAGTCACATTCAGCTTAGACTTCTGACTTTCTAACTACCCCACCCCAAAAAACAATTAATGTTGCTTTGCCAGTTACTTGGCGGTTGTTGACAGCATCGATGGGAAATCGACACAGCATTTTTTTGTTCTCCAAATAAGAACTCCTTTTGTTCTGATTTTTCCCCTCAGCGCTAGGAATCAGATCCAGAACCTCACAATTTCTGGGCAAGTGCCCTACTGCTAAGCTGCAGCACTACTACTATAAGCTGAAGGGGTTTTTTGGTCATCGTTGTTTTCCTTTATACTATTGGAAACTATCACATAAAGAACAGAACAAGTTAGTGACAACTTATAATTTATAAGGTATCATGACCTCCTGAACCTCAGCCTCCTCCTTTCTTTACATTTTATTATAATCAAAGACTAATGAATACATTATGTCATACTGTGTTTTAGGTAAGCTGTGGAGTTAGCCTGCTTATTATTTTAACTTTTCCACTTTATTTATTTTCCTTTTTATTTATTTAATTATTTTGTATTTGAGGAATGAGCTGAAGACCCTATGTTTGTCAGACAAATACTGCATTCATTGGCACCAGAAAAGTTTTTATGATGCAGTAGGTACATAAAAATAAAACCCTGAACCCATTGTCTAGTTGACTAATGATTGCAATGCTATTAAAACAGCACTCTATAAATATTTACTACTTTGTTTAATGATTTCTTTTTGAGAGTCTACTGTGTATCAGATTCAATTCTCGGCAATATATGTAGACAAAAGATCACTTCTCTGCTCTTGAGATACTTGTATCTGGAGAGAATGTGTGAAAACATACAGATAATAAAACATGTAAACATACATTGTACTCTTCCCAGACATAATCTCCACACTGAAGAAAACCAAAGGGCATGCTGGATGAGGGGAACTGAGTTGATTCTGTTTAAAATTATAATGAACTCACTTTTTTTTTCTCTTCTGGCATTGAGGATCAGACCTAAAATTTCACAATTGCATGAAGACTAGGAAGGCTGCTTCAGGATGGCTATATTTGATTAGAATTTGATGGATGCATGGAAATAGGAAGAGAAAGGGGCATGAGCCAGGAAGATGCTTGGCAGGTTCAATGGAGTATGAAGATGCCTATAAAGGAAGGCCTTGCACATGAGGGGAAAGCTAGTGACAGCAAGGTCAAAACGGTAACTCATACAGTCATGTTTTGGTTTTGTACTTTTACCTGAGCATGCTGGGAAGCTCTAGCATACAGCATGATGTGACAGCTTAAAAGTATTTCACTATCTGCTATAATGAAGTTATACTGTAGGTGGCAAGGGCGGAAGCCAAGGGAATAAAAATCTGTGCAAAATTCAACCAGCAGCTTAAATCCCAGTTGCTGTGGCAGATGTGGTCAGATATCATCGTATTATCAGCCTATTTCTATATAGTATCAGTAAGATTTCTCCCGAGGTGGGAGATATGAATGAACTTAGAGTTCTTTTATGTTTAATCAAGGTGTATGCCATAGGTGTTTCCTTCTGGAGTCCTGAAGGAATGAGCGGGTAACATGAAGTAGGCTGTGCCCAATGAACTCTAGTGTTTTGAGATACATAAAAAATGAGACTGAGCAAGACCCTCAGTAAAACAGGAGAAAATCAAGGGCACCATCACCAAAGTCTGTAAAGAAGTAATTGGGACAAACAGGGAGATATCAGCATATGTAATAAATGTATAGGCAAGACAACATGTTGATCGTGGATCCTCACCTCATGGCAGTAATTAATGACCTCAAAGAAGCTAGCAGACAGAAAAATGGAGATAAAGACCTGGCTACAGTGTGTCCAGAGCGAATTAGTTGAGAAAAAGTGAAGACAAAGTGTGTAGCTAGACCTTTCTAGGCATTTGGCTATAAACATGAACAAAGAAATTGAGCATGAGCTAGAGGGGAATGTAAACCCAGAGCAAAATCATTTCAATTTTTCATATGGGGAGAATACAGGTTGTTGAATGAGTCTGGCAGTCATCAAACTCAGAAGGGAAAATTGAAGATGCAACAAGAGATAGAAGATGGTGCCCCTGTGATGAACTTAAGAGGATAACAGGAAAAATGGGTGTCAAGTACCTGGAGGCACCCACCTATAAATCCAGCTACTCAGGAGTCTAAGATCAAGAGAATGACACTTGCAGTCCAGCTCAGGCAGAAAAGCTTATGAAACTCCATCTTTAAAACAATAAGAAAAACTGTATTGGACACATGGGTCAAGAGGTAAAGCAATGGCATAGCAGTCATAATGCACTGAGTTCAAACCCAGGTAGCACATAAAAAGGAGGAACAAGAAATCTAGGTAGCAGGTGAAAATCTCGCAATTTCTGTGGTGAGTGGCCAGCTCATAGCTTAACAAAAATGAAAATTTGTACTTTTTTTTTGCTAGTCTTGGGCTTGAGCTACAGCTCTACGACTTGAGCCATAGTACCACTTCCAGCTTTTTCCTATGTATGTAGTAACAAGGAGTCGAATTCAGGTCTTCATGTATGTTAGGCAAGCACTCTAGCAATAGGTCAAACTCCCAGCCCCTGTGCTTTGTTTTACGATTAGACTTCACAGGTTTACACATGCTAAGCAAGTGATCTTCCCCTAAGCTACATGCCCAAGACCTTAACAATCTTTAAGACACTTATTAGTGTGCAAATACATTTCAGAAAATATGTTTTCAGCTACTGGAGGATAAACTAAAAAAATAATTTCAAAGTAAATGTTAAGAAATTACATAGTTTACAGGAAACAATAGGATAGGACACATTGTGTGTGTGTGTGTGTGTGTGTGTGTGTGTGTGTGTGTGTCTGTGTGTGTGCGCACACACACACATGAACACATGAATGCCAGTACTGGGGTTTGAATTCAGGGCATTGTCCCTTAGCTTTTTCACTCATAGCTGGCAATCTAACGTGAGCCACAGCTCCACTTCTGAATTTTAGTGATTAATTGAAGGGAATCTTCTTACAGCCTTTCCTATCAGGACTGGCTTTGAGCTGTGATCACAGAATAGGACATTTAAAACAAGACACGACAAAACCTTAACATATATAAGCAAGAGTTTTCTTGACTGATAGATATACATATATTATTTACCTCATTTATTAGAACATGATAGTGGAGACTTCTTGTCTCCACACTAGCGCATTCTGTTGGCTTCCTATAGATAATTATTCAGTAGCAGCAGGCCACACTAAGCAGCCAGATAATAAATAAAGCCGTGGTGAGCTTGAGCACATGGGTCTAGTTCCTTGCAAGGCCTCCTCTCTTCTGAGAAAAAAATATATAATTCCAATCAGTATCATCTCATATGAAAGATGACCCTTTGGGACAAAAATACACATATACATAATGGAGATGATATTTTCCATGTAATGAAGGAGGCTTTTCAAAGATGAGCTATGATTCAAAGAAATAATTTAAAGTGCAAGCCTTAGAAGTTTATGGACATTTGCATTGCAAAGCACTGTTTTATCAAAGCAGTTCTACAGCTATATTGGTTATTAAGATATGTACCCTTTGGGCTTATTTTGGATTGTCAAGCCTTTGCCTTCAAAAGCTATCTTGCTGCATTTATGAAACACTGGTTAAATTATCCACACATTGCAGGTGACAATGAAATGGTTGAGTTACTTGCCCAGAGCCTATGAATAGTGCTGATTGGATGGTGAGTGCATATCGATCACACCAGTGAAAATGTTCCTGTGGGGACAGCAGATGGGTTTCCCTCTTCCCTCCCTCCTGTTCCTTGCTCTTTGTTCCTTTCATTGCCTCCACAAATCCTACCTTCACTCATTCACTTCATTGTCTTTATCTCCCCCATTTCATCCTCCATTTTTAACCTCCTCATCCTTCCTCCCTCACCTTTCTTCTCTCTCTCCCTCCATCTCTCCCGCCTCCCCTGTATAAATCACAGGCACCATGGCAGATGCCACACAGATGAGGGAAATTGTCTTACTAACTTATGCATTACACAAAGCATGAGGTAGAACAGCTCAAGTGTACCTTTGAGCTACACTTAATCTTTTATACACTATATTTGCAGAGATTCTCCTTAAAATTTCACTTATCCTGTGAGATACATATTATCACTTTAGTGGGTTTTTTTGACCAGGTCTGGATTATACTATTTTATCTGGCCTCTAATTTAAGATTCTCCTTCCTCTGCAGCCTGCACTCTGGGATTGTAGGCTTACAGGCATGAACCACTACACATTTTGGCAAGCTATTTGCCCATATTAGCACAGTTTTAATCATCTGCCTTGCAGGAAGTCAGGTCAGTGGTATGAAGCTTCAGAGAGTTTCACAGTACGTGGCAAGGCCTATAGGAAACCAAGTGTCTGACTTATGACTCCCAATACGTGGCCTTGTGCTCCAAGAGTTAGGCTCCTGCTCATCTCCTTGCTAGTGAAGGCAAACAGTTCCAACTGAGAAACAGCTTCAGCCTAACAAGGCACCTGTGCATTTCCTCCATCATTTCCTTATCAGCTGACCCAAACTTTTCCAGTATTCAACTGCAAAGAAGGAACAAGGGAAATCAGGCAGGTCATGAGCCAGCAATCAGTAAATTTCCAAGGGAATGAAGTTCATGAACACTATCCATAGTCAAACATAGACTTCTAGAACCTTCGTTATATGTGTTTCCTACCACAGCTAACATCATTCTCATTAGTACCTGGTGATGTTTCATAAAAATTATTTTGATTTATAGCCAGAAATGGTATAGCTTGATTCTTTCAGAGACTACTGTTGGACTGGAAGCTGGTTTGTATTCAGCACATCTGGAAAAGATGCCATCTTTCTTATCACAGGGGTACTTGGGATAAGCCTTACATCCCATGCAAGCTATTGCTTCTTAATTCTTTTTCATTTCTATCTGGCTTGCAAAATTCATAAAGCATTCATCTTGGTTTACAGCAATTATTTTGTCACCCATACCCTATAGTACTCACTGTAATTAGATGTATACTCAAATAGCAAGGCATTATGGACTATGTAATTAATCATGCCCAGTTTCATATACTTGCTAACATCCAAAAATGTAGGGCTGACACTAGTCCAATGTCCTGCCTGATGACATTCGTCAAGTGTTATTTGCAGGGCACTGACTCAAAAGATTGTGGTCAGCTGAAAATATGGATAATGAAAATAATACCAATTGGAGTGATTTTGTTCCCCTGAAATATCTTTTTCATTTGAAAAGTATTTCTCTTAATTCAGTTATAGAGCCCATTGTTATAAACACATATGTAGTCTTTCCATTTCCCTATGAATGGGGCAATGTCATTCTTTCTGATGGCAGCATAGATTCCATTGTGTATAAATTCCACATTTTCGTGATCCAGTCATCTACTGAGGGGCATCTGGGTTGGTCCCATAGCTTAGCTATGGTAAATAATGTTGTAATGTACATCATGATGCTAGTAGCTTTAGTGTGCCCTTCTTTCTGGACATTTGGGTAAATGCCAAGTAGTGGGATTGCAGGGTCGTAAGGGAGCTCTATGTTTAATCTTTTGAGGAATCTCCATACTGCTTTCCAGAGTGGTTGACTGAGTTTACACTCCCACCAAAAGTATAGTAGCCTTCCCTTCTGCCCATAGGCTCCATTGTTTCCCTCATTTGTAATCATTAGTACACATCTCGGATTCTACTAGCAGAGGCCCACAGTAGCTCAAAATCTATGTCTATATGGTCATATAGGATGATACTAAACAAAATGAACTCTAGGATATGGACATAAGAAGTTGATTTTTGTGATTTTTGTTGTTAATGTATTATGTGCAGTTATTTCTTTTCTCTTTTTTCCCCTTATGTTTAATCTCATGTGGTTAATGTATCTGACTTTGTTACCTGGTATGTTGTATATCCGTTTATTTGTTTATTTAAAATAGGGAAGGAAAGGGGGGGGGGAAACAAGATGATTGGGAGGGTGTGGGGGTAAAACATGAGAAGGGGTATCAATGTTCAAGAAGTAATGCACCTACTACCTGATGAATGTAACTGTAACCTCTGTACATTACCCCAACAATAAAATACAATTAAAAACCACGTATACTCAGATTAAATACATTAAGTTCCTTTTTATTTACTATAAGCATTTTTCTTTTTTAATAGAGCTACTGGGCCTTGTGATTGCTTGGAGGGAGGTTTATTATTTGAATCATAATCCCAGTCCTTTTGGGGGGGCTACTTTTCAGATAGGATCTCAAGTTTTTAACCTAGTTCTGACCACTGTCTTTCTACCTATGCCTTCTTTGTAGCTGTGAACACAGGAAATTGCTACCAACTCAGTTTTGGATTAACATAGTGTCTCAGTAACATTTTTCCCCCATTGTCCTTGAACTACAGTACTCCTCATCTCTGCCTCCCATGTAGCTGAACTACAGGCATGAGCATCTGGTCCCAGGTACTTATTTTCCATAGGACATTAATCATACAGATAGAGATTTTTATTCTGTTCTCCTGTTGCTCTCTACAGAAATGACTAACTTCCCATGTGTGAAATTCTTGTAGGGATATTTTTTATATTTTTTATTGTAATTAATAAAAGAGTTACATGATATTTGCCAGATAGAAGGTGCATTAATTCACATACACTGATACCCTTTCACATGTCTTGGTCCCCATTAGCCTCCCCCCTACCCCCCATCTTGTTTCCCCCCCTTGCCTATCCATTTACAAATAACCAAATACAAAAATATCTAATATATCAGATAAAAAAGTGAGATACTGTAACAATATGAGATAACCAAGGGACAGCAAAAGAGCTGAGAGATAACATAGTACCTTAAGAACAACAATCATTCCATATATGGCTTTTGTTTCTATATCTTGGAGGTCCTTTCAATTAGCGACATACTATATGGCCTTATGTATCAAGGTTTTGCTCTATTGCAAATCTCTGCTAGGAGAGCCCAAGGTTTCTACTGATTATGACAAATGAGGGAAACCATTGAGCCTAAGTTCTTTTGAGTCTGGCTTACTTCACTTAATATGATTTTTTCTTTTTTTATATATTTTTATTGTAATTAATAAAAGGGTTACATGATATTTGCCAGATAGAAGGTGCATTAATTGACATACATTGATACCCTTTCACATATCTTGGTTCACATTACCCTCCTTCCCACCCCCCCCAACTTGGTTTTCCCCCCTTCCCTATCCAATTTCAAATAACCAAATACAAATATATCCAATATATCAGATAACAAAGTGAGGTACTGTAACAATATGAGATACCCAAGGGACAGCAAAAGAGATGAGAGATAACATAGTACATTAAGGACAACAATCATTCATTATATGGCTTTTGTTTCAATATCCTGGCGGTCCTTTCAATTAGCGTCATACTATATGGCCTTATGTATCATGGTTTTGCTCTATTGCAAATCTCTGCTAGTAGAGCCCAAGGTTTCTACTGATTATGACAAATGAGGGAAACCATTGAGCCTAAGTTCCTTTGAGTCTGGCTTACTTCACTTAATATGATTTTTTCTAAGTCTTTCCATTTCCTAACAAATGGGGCAATGTCGTTTTTTCTGACAGCAGCATAGAATTCCATTGTGTACAAATACCACAACTTGTTGATCCACTCATCAACTGAGGGACATCTAGGTTGGTTCCATATCTTTGCTATGGTGAATAATGCTGCAATGAACATTGTTGTGCTAGTGGATTTAGTATGTCCTTGTTTCTGGATGATTGGGTAAATGCTAAGTAGTGTAATTGCTGGGTCATGGGGGAGGTCTATGTTTAGCCTTTTTTTTGCCAGTCCTGGGCTTGAGCTCTGGGCCTGAGCACTATCCTTGGACTTTCTCAAGGCTAGAAGCTCTACCACTTGAGCCTCAGCACCATTTCCGGCTTTTTTCTATGTATGTGGTACCGAGGAATTGAACCCAGGTCTTCGTGCATGCTAGGCAAGCACTCTACCACTAGGCCAAACTCCCTGCCCCTTTGGCCCATTTTTTAATGGGAGTTGTAGGGATATTTTTATACTTCCATTCTCTGTCTTGTTTGTATGTTTAATCATTGTAAATTGTACATTAGGATACTTTCCAGAATGTCGATAAATAATATGCTTTTTTCCATTTCAGTATAGTATTTGAGATATATCCAATTTGGTACATGTATCGTAGCTTTGTTAACTGTTCTAGTTTGGTGTATAAATCTATGATGGCTTCTGTACTCTTTCTTCTGTTTTTGTTTTCTTAAACTTAGGTTCTTGCTCTTTCTAAGCAGTAGCTCTACTACTTGAGTCATTCCTCTAGCCTAGACCATGATCCTTCAGTTTATACTTCCTACATAGCTGAGATTATAGGCATTTACTACCTAACTATTTCTCATGAGTGTTTGCACAGGCTGCCATCCATCTAGGAGATTCATGAAGGTGAGATGATAGGCATGAGCCATCAGGTCCAACTCTAGTCACCTGTTAGTAGATACTCATGTTGGTTCATTTGTTCTAATAGCAACATTTGTGTGAATGCTTTTGTGCAGTCTCACCATACACATGTGTGATAGTTTATCAAGGGCAAGGAACTGTCCATTCTATAGTGTGCCAGAGAGTAAATATTTTTCACTCTGCAGTCCAGAAGGCTTCCATTTCAACTATTAATCTTTGCTATAGTTGCATGAAAATGTCCATTGACAATATGTAAATGAATGGGGGGATTTATGTCAATGAACCTATATGTATGAGTATGGATACTCCAACTTCACATCAGTCTGACATGCTATTATAATTATTTTGATATTTTCCCATCTCTACCATTTAAAAAAAGTATGAAACACTTCACTCATGAGCCATATAAGAAATGTCATTGAACTGGACTCTGGTGGCTCATACTTATAACGGTAGGTATTTAGAAGCTGAGATCTGGAGATCATGGTTTGAAAGCAGCCTGGACAAAAAAGTCTGTGAGAAATATATCTCCAATTAACCACCAAACAGCCAGAAGTGGAGGTGTGGCTCAACTGGGTAAACATCAGCATTGAGTAAAAAAGTTAAGGGAGAGTGCCCTGGCCCTGAGTTTCAACTTTAGTTCTGGGCCTGATTCATTTTCTGAACCATGCTAGATATATATGATTGTCACATACACATACATACATCTGTGACATTACTATGACAAATGAAATATATAGGTCCGTCTTTTCTAGAATAAGGCCAAGTTTATTCTCCACTATAAGTGTGGAGAATAAATGTACACACGTCTACCTTCATTTCCCATCAGCCTCATTTACACTGGTAAAGTCAACATTTACTATACTGCCAATCTGCTCCATGTTAAATAATGCTTCCTTCTAATTTTAATAGGAAATTTTACAAATCAGCATTTTCCTCTTACCATTCCTTCAGAATTAGCAGACTATTCCATGTTCTTTAGATGCTTGTCTTTTGTTTTTCTATCGATTTTTCTGCTTCTACCTCAAGTTTTCTATTTTGTTGCTTGCTTTTCTTCTTAAGTTGTAGAGTCTGTTATCATAATTGGATATATGTATCATAAATGGATATAGATGCCAAATTACCTGTGTTTAAGATTTAAGGTAATGCTCAGTTAGTATATATGCAGTGGGCACGCTATCTAAACACCTGTGGTAGTATATCATGATTGAATGTCATTAATTTAAGAAGAGCTGCCACACTGGGGATTGGGAGACATTGGAAGAATTAATTCCAGTCCTGTGATTTAAAAGCATAAACTAGAATCTACTGTAGTACATTTCAACATCGAGAGGTTTTACTTTTATAAAGATGGCGTCTGGAAGATGTTGCAAATATATTTTCCTTCAATATGGGGAACAAACTTTTTAAGTATAATAAATATTCCTGTATGAATAGTTTTTAACATTTTTTAAAATAAACTATAGATATGACATTTTATGCATAATTTATTAAATCCTTATATAGGTCTTTAAATTGGCTTTATTTACTAGAGCTAATACTGTAATTTTCCATTGGAATTTGGTTGAAATGCAAACTACTTGATTACCTACTTCCTTAAATGTTTATATAAAAGCCATAATAACTGTATTCTTCAAAAAAAAAGATTTAAGGTAAATGGGGACCAAAACATGAGAAAGAGTATCAGTGTTTGTGAAATAATGCACCTTCTATCTGGCGAATATAATGTAGCTCTTCTATTAATTACAATAAAAATATATGTAAAAAGATTTAAGATATGTCTTTGATATATTGAAATAGGACATACCAAAATTAATCAATATCTTATTTATGGTTGTGCTTTTTGTAAAGGTAATTTCTAGATTAAATTACTCACTCGAGGATCACCCTATTTAAAAGACCACCACTCCTCTTATAGCTCTTACTCTACTGTTACAAAGGACCTGACCCTTATGCCCCATAAACCTACCTCCAAACTATTCTCTTTTCATGGTCCTGTGCTTTGGTGGATCCTATTAGTACGTGTGTGTGTGTGTGTGTGTGTGTGTGTGTGTGTGTGTGTGTGTACTGGTAATGGTAATGATGTTGGTACTGGGGCTAGAACTCAGGTCCATACCCTCTCCTTTTGCATTTTTGCTCAAGGATGGTACCCTACCAATTCACCTTCACCTCCACTTCCAATTTTGCTGGTTAATTGGAGATAAGAATCTCACAGGCTTTTCTGTCTGGGTTGGCTTCAAATCAGGATCCTCAGAACTCAGTCTCTTGAATAGTTAGGAGTGTGAGCCACCAGTGGCACCAGGTTGGTGGGGCTTATTAAATCCTGCCCTCTGGCTCCCATTTAGAAGCAAATGCATAATGTTTGATTATAGATTTCTCCCGTCAAAGAGATCAATGTCTCAATTAGAAGGGATAATTGACCTATATCAAATTTTAGGTGTCGAATAAGAGGACTTTTCTTGACTACTTGAAATCAAGTTTATTAGGATGTAAGTAGACCTGCCTTACCCATGGTAAGATAAATGTGATTGCTTCAACAATGCATATTATTGATTCAGTATATGGTTTTTATATTCTCTTAATAAAATTGGAGAAAATAAAAATGTGTGAGTGCACCAAAAATGTCTTGCATGATTTTTACTAGCTTTTCTCCAATGACACAAGCTTGCAAATACGTTTGCTCTGCATGAGTCTTGCACCACGTCGAGTGACATAATTAAGATAATCTCTTTTATCCTATAATTCTTATAACAACATTCAGAGATATTTTCCCCAAATGCTTTAAATTATGGTGTTTGGAACAAGAAGTGCAGTGTTTGTATAGCAAAAAAAGGAACTTAAAGCCTGAGTAGGAGAAGGGTTGTAATCAGTGATATAGAAGCTGAAGAGCAATGAGCATGCAGGCAGCAGAAGGCAATTTCCTTGGCCAGATCATGTCAGAAACCAGGAGTGAGTGGATCTGACGCCTGAGTGCGCTACCATTTGAGATCACAACTGAGCCTAGTGAGTGAGAATGGATACAACCTGGAGGTAGTCCATGACTTTGGCTGGGTGGAAAATGAACAAGCTGATTCCCCACTTTGCTGGGTTTTTTTTGTATTTTTATTAAAGAATTTATTAACATTGATTTTTACATCATATTTCAAATGTAATTTTTAACAAACAAGTATTCAAGAAGGGAATGTCTATATACAATCACTGGCACATAGATTTTAGAACATAATTAAAATTAAGCTGAGGGTTTGTATGTCATAAGTACATATTAATCTATGTAATAAAACATTATATCTATAGAGTATATAGCCCCTCATAGATTTTTATGTCTATGTAGTTATGTTTATATCTCCAAGACCATGTCCATAGCATTGGGTACGTGAATAATGAGTGCTCACTTTTGTACTGTTTGGATCTAATAGCCACATATTAAGGATACCATGCGCCTTTTGTTCCTTTGGTCTTGACTTGTCTCACTGAACATGATTCACTTTAGATCCATCTACTTCCCTGCAAATGCCATTATTTTATCTTGTCTGTTGGCTATGTAGAATTCCATTGTATGTATGTATGTATGTATGTATGTATGTATGTATGTATGTATGTATATATATATCACATTTTTTGTATCCATTCATCTGCCGTAGGACATCTGGATTGTTTCCATTGCTTGGCTGTTTTGAATAGTGCAGAGATGAACATGGCTGAGCAGGTGTCCTTATCATATCCTGGTTATGATGTTCAGGATAGGTGCCCAGGAATGGTATGGTGGGATCATAGGGAAGGTCAATTTTCAATTCTTTAGGAAACCTCCACACTGCTTTCCAGAGTGGCTGAACTAGTTTACATTCCCACCAGCAATGCAGTAGGGTTCCTCTTTCTCCACAACCCCACCAGCATTTGTCGTTGTCTGAGTTCAGAATATTGGCCATTCTAATTGGGGTAAGATGTTATCTTATAATTGTTTTTATTTGCATTTCCTTTATGACCATGGATGATGAGCATTTTCTCATATGTTTTTTGCCATTTTTACCTCTTCTTTTGATAAGTCTCTCTTTAGTTCCCTTGCCCATTTAGTGATTGGTTTGTTGGGTATGGGGGGATTCGTTTCTTGAGTTTCCTGTAGATACTGGATATTAAACATTTGTCTGATATATTATTACTAAATATCTTTTCCCAATTGGTTGGCTGTCTTTCTATTTTAGTAGCTATGCTTTTATCTGTGCAGAAACTTTTTATTTTTAGGTAGTCCCATTTGTCAAGTCTCTCTCCAGTCTGTTGTGACCCTCGGACTCTGTTCAGGAAGTTTTTGCCTGTCACTTTGCTGTTTTTTATCTTTTATATAGAAAAACAGTTTTTAGTTTGACTATGTTTCCCAAATGTGTTTGAGATAACTAGAGTTCTGAAGAGGAAAAATGAGAGTTCTGGAGAGGAAAAGTATTGAGTTAGCTTTACTGTAAGTGGTACTCATGTCTGGGATGACATAGGTTGCAGTTGAATAGCTTAAAGTCTGCTACCTGGAAGTTTCCAATGAGAGACCAAGACTGGCCAGGTGTGATGGCATGTATCTGTAATCCCAACACTTGCTAGATAGATGTACAGTAACTGTGAGTAGAGACCAGCCTTGGTTACATAGCAGGATCCTGTTTGAGAGAGACTGAGAGATTGAGAAAGAGGGGGTAGGGGGGAGAAGGAGAGAGGGAGGAAAGAATACAGGGAGGAAAGAGGAGAGATGCAAGGTAGGCAGGGAAGAGGGGAGGAAAAGAGAGAGAAGAGGGAAAGAAGGAAAAAAGAGGGAGGGAGGAGAGAGAGAAGATAGAAGAGAGGGAGGAAGGGCAGAGAGAAAATAAGAGAGGAGAGGAGAAAGGGAAAAGGGAAGAAGGGAAAGGGTAAAGAGAAATAGATGATAGACAGATACATAGATAGATACATGCATACGTACTACATATGTACATATATACATTGATGATAGATTGATGATAGATATAGATAGATAGCACCATGAAAGACTAAGGGAAAAGATATGTTTCAATTGTACACCACCAACCAGGATCTGCTTGCCATCACCTCCCAGTGATGTCACCGAAGTATAAACCCATTGATGGATTCATTCTTGATTAGATCAGAGACTTCATGATCCAATCATCTTTCAAGTATGGGATGGATCATTTGAAGACCCATCTGGGAACACATAAGCCTTTTAGAGGTCACTTCATATTCAAATCATAACAAACAATATTAAATAATATTTGTAAAGGACTTATAGTCTACTAGTCACTACATTAAGCACTGTACTTGAAAATATGGCAAAGATGGGGCTTTGGCTCCATGGTAGAATACTTTCCTAATGTGTATGAATTGGACTTCCAGTAACTACCATTCACCCCAAAATATATGACATTTAATCCTCCCACTTCAAAGCAGATGCAGAAGGTCTCTTCATTTTATCCTTCATTAACTGGATCCTCTCTGTTTTCAAAAGTTAGGATAGAGGAGACTTAGTTTAAAAGACATACCTTAAGAAACAAAGTTAGCAATACATCCATGTAGGTTTGACTTAATTGAGTTCTTCCGCACCTGAGCTCAAATGCTAGAATATTTGTCATGCATTTGAGGCTGAGCCTTACAATTAACTCTGAGAAGGAGGGAGGGGTGAATAGCTACATCCTAGAGGATTTAGAGGACAGTGACACCACTCTGTAGGATACTATAGTAGAAACCTGACACTTGGTTTTTCAGACCTGTTCAATACTAGTGTAAACCCTGGGTTTGGGTGATGATAATAATAAGTAATGGCAGGTTAAACAGCTATATCAAATGTATCACTCCAGTGGGGATGCTGCTATGGGGACAGGTTGTGGATGTATGAAGAAAGTTCGGTATATGGGAAATATCATTACCTTCCCTCTTATTTTGTACAAACATAAAAATGTTCTTAAATAATAAAAAAAATAGCAGAAAAGTAATGGGTATAAAAATTGTATTAAGCCAGGAGTTTGGCCTAGTGGTACAGTGCTTGCCTATCATGCACGAAGACCTGGGTTCAATTCCTCGGTACCACACACGTAGAAAAAAACTGGAAGTGGTGCTGTGGCTCACGTGGTAGAGCTCTAGCCTTGAGAAAGCTCGAGGACAGTGTCCAGGACCAGAGTTCAAGCCCCATGTCTGGCAAAAACATTGTGTTAAAATTAATAATATTCAATTCATTCATTTTTATAAAAATTCAATATTAAATATATATATAGGTTAAAAATAAATAAAAAATAAATAAATAGTGCTGTGGACCATAGGATCAGGTTTTATTTGTGGTTGGGACTTCAAATACCAAGTAAACTACCATGGTGGCTGCAGTAGGTATCTTGTGTCCCTGCTGCCAGCCCACCTATCACTGGGAGAGTTATTCTTCTTGGTTAGACCTAAGTGATAGGGAGAAAAACAATTTACATTTTTCTTGTAGGTAATGGGGATTGAAATCTGGGCCTGGGCACTGTCCCTGAGCATTTCAGCTCAATGCTAATGCTCTACCACTTGAGCTACAGTGCCACTCCCTACTTTTTAGACTTTATAAGAGCACATTAGCAACCGCTGATTCCAGTGACGGCTGAAGTGGTTTGCCTGGGCTGAACTGGGCTTCTCTTTGGCTCTTGATTACAAAGAGTCCTGAGAGATGAAAGGTGAACAAAGATGTCGAAACCAGATATCTCTCCTTTTCAAGTACTCTCCTTTCCTTACACATTCTTAGGGGTATTTTTAACAAAGAATCTGGCCTCTTAGTGGTTAAAGTGCTTGCCTAGCATGCATGAAGACCCGGGTTCGATTCCTCGGTACCACATACATAGAAAAATGCCGGAAGTGGTGCTGGGGCTCAAGTGGTAGAGCTCTAGCCTTGAGAAAGTCCAAGGACAGTGCTCAGGCCCTGAGCTCAAGCCCAGGACTGGCAAAAAAAAAAGAATCTGGCCTCTGTTTTATACTAAATATTTCAGAAAATGATTGTCTGCATTCTTGCAACCATTTCTTGCCTTTTGTTTTTGTTTTTTTGAAGCACAGCCATAAGGAATGTTTTATTGTTATTATTATCATCATTATTATTATTACTTTTTTGCCTGTACTGAATGCAGAATAGGCACTTGGGGTAGAGAATTAAGGACATTTCTCAGTTTTATGTGAAGTTGGCTGAGACATCAAATGTGTGGATAAAGCATTTGGTCTCTGAGAGTAATGTCTTCTCTGACTCCTGTCTTCTCCACAGTAATACTGCCTAATGTTTGCCATTGGCAGGTTAATAATTCTTAAATTGGATAATACTGGATACCAGCATCAAGTGCATTTTAAACCTAAGAGTGGAAGGCAGGGAGTGAAAGGGAAGAAGGAGGGGGGAAGGGATAGGGAGAGTGAGACATTGATCTGTTGCTAGTGTTTGCAAGGCACTCTGGTGTCTTTAAGACAGAAATCTCATCTAAAAGCTTTAAAACTCTGCATCTTGTCTCAAGAAAGGATTGCTATGAAAGAATGCTTTAGTAGCCTTAGTCTTAGTTTAAAGTACAGTTGATCAAATAGACATCCATGATTCCTTCTTTACTCTGAAAAATTCTTCTTTTCCTGCATAGAGCTCAAGGACCCTTGAGGAACCACAACTAAAGGCCTTTTGAGTTTTTCTCCTGCATAGAGACAAGGTTACATATCACCTTGGTCATTGATAATCTTTCCTTAGTACTTACACTGACTGCCCTTGCTTTTAGAAACTCCTTGCTTGTGGTCCCCACGTAACTTTTCTGGATGTGCATGCACAATCCTATAATCTAAATCCTTGGGAGGCTGAGAAGGGAAAACCATTAGTTTGAAACCAGCTTGGGCATATAGTATGACTTTATTCAAAAAATAAAGCAAGAAAGAGGAAAGAAGGAAGGAAGAAAGGGAGGGAAGGAGGGAAGGAAGGAAGGAAGGAAGGAAGGAAGGAAGGAAGGAAGGAAGGAAGGAAGGAAGGAAGGAAGGAAGGAAGGAAGAAAGGGCTTCCCTCATTTTTCCAACCAATTTTAGAGGTCATCTGGAAACTTGTGTGATGGTGACATCCATTTTCTAACTCTTCGGTGAAACTGAAATTTGTGTTCTATATGTACTTTCCTTTGATTCAGGCCACCAGTTAGCCTAGAAATGCATTTGATTGTACTACTAACCATAAGTAACACTCCCAGACTTTTGTTTCTCACTTACGATTTCAGGCCAATAAAGAAGGATATTACCTGGCTACACACTTTTTATTTAACATCATGAACACTACTTCTCCATTAAGTGTTCATGTTATCACTGCATAACAAATTACCACGCTGTTAGGGACTTAAGAGCACACACTTTTTTATGTCACATTTTTTGTAGTGCATGTTAAACGTAGCTTAGCTAGTTCTCCCATTCAGCCTCATAAGCCTACAACTACAGTGTCAGAGACCCTATAGTTGTGAGTTGAAAATTCAACTGAGCTGGCTCATGCCTATAATCCTAGCTACTCAGGACGCTGAAATCTGAGGATCAAGGTTCAAAGCCAGCCTAGGCACAAAAGGACTTGAGACTCTTATCTCCAATTAACCTCTAGTAAATGGGAAGTGGGGCTTGGCTCAAGGGTAGGGCGGTAGCCTTCAGCTGAAGAGCTTAGGGACAGTGGCAAGGCCAAATTCAATTCCCATGATCCGTAAAAAAAGAAAGAAAAATCAACTCGATGAGGATCTTCTTCCAAGCTCCTTCACATAATTGGAATAAATGATGTTGTTGACATTTTGAGACTCCCTGGTTCCTCACTGCTATAAAAATAGGGCTGCCCTTAGGTCCTAGAGGCCTCTTAGGGTTTCCAAATATGAAGTATACTATGTATACCATCTATACTATATGTATACTATATATATACATGTATATGTATACATACTATATATATATATACTGTATGTATGCTAGTGTACTATGTATATATAGTATACATAGTTCAAATGGGTTTCCAAATATGAGGTATACTATATATACCATGTATGGTTCACAGCATGGGCAGCTTGCTTCTTAAAGACCCTCAGGAAAATTCTTGCTTCAATCTTCTAAGCTATTCTTATTTTATGTATTATAATGATGGTAATAACATCTATGAACTTTTTTTTAGAAGCAAGTCACAGTCTCAATCTACATTCAAAGGGAAGGAATTTTACAGGAATGTTAGTCATTAGAAGTATGAAAATGAGACTAGCCATTGCTTCTTAACAAGAGTCCTTGGAAAAAGTCTCCTCTTTCCTATACCAGAAACACCCTCTAAAGCTCTGTAACCCTTTGAATAGAAACTATCAGGCCCAAAATGTAACCTATCACCACACTCAAGAAAGAAACTGTAATACAAAATGCAAAGACATCTACTTTTACATCCCATAAGTATCAAGAGAAAATTGGTCTTTCAAATGATTGGTTTTACATTAAGAAATTATTTAGAAATTGAGTACAGTATTTCTCTATGCTTTTGATATTTGAGGCTGTACAATTTACTATGGGGGGAGTATCAAGTGCATTGTAGATCATTTAACTTTATCCCTGGCCTCCTCCCACCTGATATCAGCTACATTCCCCACTTCTGTAGCAGTATCATGTACAAAGATCTCTAGATAGTTTTTGCCAAGTATCTTTGAAGGGAGTGGTGTATAATCAACCTCATCTGATATCTGATAAGACAAGGTCTTTCCCCAGGTTTCCATTAAGGAGACGGTGGGCATCTCCTGATTGCAATAAAATCCATGCAGTGTAATTTTATGGAAACACAATTAGGATGGAATTGGAATGAGCACAGCTGTGAGTCTATCCAAGTGCATTCAGATTGACGATATCAGGCAGCAGGGCGTTAAGAGCTGGCCTTAGACAGCCTCCTAGGGTCTAAAGGATTCTAGTCCCTTACTTGGAGTATAGCTTCTGTATGACGGGTCACCTCATCTATATAAATATGTTCATTTCAGACATGGCAGTAAAGTGTGCATACTGTAATCATGGAGTTTTGATTTGGAAAATGAATTGAATCTATTTTCTTCTCTCCCTTAATAATGTATATGGTGGCTGAAATATCTTTGTCATGGACAGTCTGAAGACATTTCTTTTAACCCTTGACTCTTTATAAATATTTAATTACACATTATAACTTTATATGCTGACTTATTTAAAGATGGGAATGCTAAGGATCGAATTCAGGGCACTGGGCATACTTCATACACATTTCTACAGTTGAACCGCATGCCTGATCTCTAGTGAAAGCTGCGTTGAAAGCTATAGTTTGCCTGATGAACCTCTCTAGCTGGCCTGTTTCCTGAAGGTTTATTTCCACATTTTTGCACTTGGATTTAAGATTACAATTTTCTAGCCCTTCAAATAATTAATAAAGTGCCCACAACTGGAAACGTGTCTTCAGACACGTTTAGCAATCTATTCCAAACTGTAATTTAGGTAGATGACTCGATAAATCTAAATGATTGGCACTCATGAAGGATGATTTCCACTTATTTTGTTTTATTATGTAATATTTTACATTTAAGCTTAGCTTGTATTAAGTCCTGCCAGTTCTACAGTCATAACCCAATGATTTCATTCAGCTTACAAACATCTGCAATCTTGAACTTACTTCTTTAGGTCATTCTGCTATTGGCAGCATTAATTGAAAATATGTTCTGTAACCAAAATTCTAAAATAGAAAAAGTCCATTAGTAATCTTTTGCTACAGTATTTTTTGGCTGGAAACACGAATATCTCTTTACATTCCAAGGTTTAAGTAAGAAGTAAAATCAAAAGTAAACTATAATTTAATGTGCCATGTGGAAACATTAACACATTTGTGTAGAAATTAGCTTTGTACAGCTTGAAAATTGTTGCTGAACCAGTTACCAGTTATTTTTGGAAATTCTCAGAGATCAGGAACCATATCATTCCAATCAGTAATGAAGTTTTTTCTCTGAGAAGAGATAGAATCAAGGTATCATACCTTTTTTAACCTTTTTTTAAACATTGTAGCTCACTACTTCCCCTCCTTAAATTAGCCAACTCTGTCTTACTTCATCTTCACTATCCAGAGGCAGACTCATTATTTCTAATGTTAACCTAGAATTATCTATTATACCTAGGATGTCCAAACATTGCATACAACCCTGGTTCATTCCTGTTTTCCTCAATTTACTCTCAAATTATTGGTTTGGATGATTCTTTCCAAGGCTCTCGTCCTAACAATCTCTTTCTCATGGAGCCGGTCATTCGTGTTTCTGTATAGATGGTACTCCACAGATGCCCACCAGTGAGTACTTTTGTTTCTAGCCACTATCCATCAACTACAAATGAATCTTTTCCTTGGCAGACTTTAAGACAAAAGGAGGAAGGAGGTGCTAACCCATGGCTGACTGCAAGAAGAAATGAATTAGCCATTGCTTTCAGTAGAACTTCTAAGATACAGGAGCCAAAGTGAAAATATACTCTAAAACCACAAAGAAAATATCAGCGTATGCAGTAGGAATAGAAAGTCATTGAGAAAAGAAAAAATCAGAGGAAGCAATTAGAGTTCTAGAACATATTGATGTCAAAATTTGTAGTTGCAATTCAAACAGCATTTATGAGCATTTATCCCTTTAAGTAGTGGTAACAATCCTTTCTAAGTAAGTCTAAGTCAGTGCAATACTTTGGTAAGTCTCTTGAACAACTATTAAGAATGTAAAAGTTGATTTGTTTCTTTATAAAGGCATCAATGTTACATTTTAATGCCTTCCCCCAAAATGTATCATAGTTAACTCCTGTGAATTATTTTCCTTTCCTTCCTCATCTAAATGACTTATTTAAAGCCACCCACCAGAGACTTTAGCCTGGCAAATACTTGATTCTTTTCAGGAGCTATATCACCTTTTGCCGAACAGACTTGCACAGAACCAAAAGATGAAATTGTTCTCCTTTCCTACAGCTTGCTTCTCAAGGAGAGCCCTGGTTCCTCCCTCATATGCCAAGGTCACGGGGAATAAAAAATGCTTGCCTTTGTTGCATTCAGTTTTCCTTACTAATAGACACAACCTGTGTGCTTTAACAGGTTTGAGGTTAATATTGACAACACTGATACTTCCACTCCCCCTTTCTAGGCTTATGGTATCTTCCTTTTTTCAATTTACATTTCGCTATAAGTTGTCCTGTAGAAGGACTACAAATATGTTTACTTATCAATTCATATGAACAGAGCAGTATTCATCAGATATTCAGGCCATAGTTTTGTATCAATGATGAACTTTTCATGACTTGATTATATTTATTCTCGATAGCGTCTTTCTCAGCTAGGACTTCAACTATTGTCTTATACACACTTAGTATTATAGAGGGGAAAGGGGCCTGTAGATTGGCTATAGAGAGGATGAAAAGCAACAGAAAAACTGCCTGAAGCTCTATGTTTAGTGTTTTGAGGAACTTCCAGACTGCTGCCCCGAGTGTTGTACTAGTTTGCATCCACACTTGCAGTGTAATCCGATTCCTTTATCACCACATCCCCACCAACATTTGTTACTATTCAAATTTTGGATGTAGACTATCCCTACAACCCAACCATCTACTTTGAACATCTACTTTGAACATCAAAGTATGATAAAGACACCTACACAGCCATGTTCGTCGCTGCCCTAGTCACTGTAGCCAAGATATGGAAACAGCTCAGATGCCACACAATAGATGAGTGGATTCAAAAACTGTGGTGTCTATACACAATGGAAATTTACACACCATTAGAATAAAATTGTGGTATTTTCAGGGAAATGGGAGGACCCAGAACAAATCATGTTAAGTGAAGTAAGCCAAGCTCATGAAGACAAACGGCACATATTCTTTCTGATATGCAGAGATAAGATATAAAATGCACTGAGATATGATAAATCACACAGGATTATAGATACTTATACACAATGAAACCAAAAGAGGATACTCAAAGGAACCAAACACAAAAGTTCAAAGCCTACGTGTCTCTTCATGTTTATATAAAATGATACATATATTGAAATGAACTTCAAGATATGGAAACACGAATCACCTCTTCTTTTTAAAAATGTTTGTTTATTTGATGAGTCTGTCTTCATTATGTGTGGTGTATTCAAGTGTATATCTTTACAAGGATTGTGAGAAGGGTACAGAACTTGAGGCAAAATGGTAAAAAAAAAGTGCAGCAGTGGAGCTCACTGGACATTGATGAGAGTGAACAATGCACCTCATGGGTGGAGACAGGAGGGAGGGACTGGGAGAGAGGGAGAGGACAGAAGACACTCTACAAAAGGAAATTGTACTCAGTACCTGACTCATGGAATTGTCTCTGTACATCTGTACAGCACCTGTGTAATAACAATAAAGGAAAATAAGTTCAATAAAACTGCCTGAGGCCTTATAACAATGCTCTCTGTACACCTAGATCACTGCTCTGAGAAAAAATTTCTTCCATGAAAATCTTTTGTTATGGATTTAGGTTCTAATTGTGAAGGCGAACTATATGACCATAGAATCCTTTAGGAGTTATGTTCTTCTTTTTTTTAACATTATATTTGGGGTCCTCCCAATGTTTTTAGAATTGACAGTTCCTACCTTAGAAAGTTTCATCAGTAGTCTCTGCTATGAATGAAATGAATTTCCTCGTTTCTGTGAAATTTATGATGCAAGTAAAGAGCCATCATAAATATTCTCTCCTCTCACTGTGATATTATTCAGTCAGTAAGTTATACTTTGGAAATTACCTGATAGAATCTGAATGGTGGTATTTTTAGGGGTCTTTCTTTTGGTTCCAGGATTGAAGTACAAATTATTTTCTATAGGAGAACAATTAAGTGGCAGAATAAAATTAGATTTTAACTAAACAAAATGATAATTGGAAATGCAATTGGAATTGTAACTCATCATGTTTTCACATTTATAGGTGAATATGTAGACATTCTATTTACAAAATCCTTACATTTCAGAATGAGCAAATATATGACATAATCAGATAGTTTAGTCAGATAACTTTGGTACCCTGGGGGAATGCTTAGAAATTCTGATATTAATATTAAAAGTTTTATTATTTATTTTCAGTGCTGGGGATTAGACTCAAGCCCTCAAACATTCTAGGCAAGAACTCTAACATAGACTTACA
The DNA here is from genome assembly GCF_031878675.1 of Megascapheus bottae. Lineage (NCBI taxonomy): Eukaryota > Metazoa > Chordata > Mammalia > Rodentia > Geomyidae > Megascapheus > Megascapheus bottae. Next base: position 1,741,084 of record NC_143547.1, read on the forward strand.
TCCTTTCACAGGGTCTTATCTTTTTTTTGTTTTTTTATTTTTAACTTAATTATCAAAAGAAAGCTTAACATTGTGGTGGTCAATATCTAAAATAATGAACAATTCCCAACATACAACAAGTAATGGGCATTGATAGGTGGTAATGCTTTCTGCTTCTCTATTGTTGTGGAAATTTATACTAATGCAATAAATAATTAAGAGAATCTTTTAGGTTAGCAGTCTGGCTCAAGAAGTAGAACAGTTACCTAACAAGGTCAAGACCCTGGCTTCAAAACCTAAGACTGCTCATCTCTAATATGTAAATTAATGAATAAGCTAGTTAATTAACTTTAGAAGGAGGATATCTTTTGACACAGGAATCTACGCAAAGAGAGAAGCCACACAGCACATTTAGGGGAATGTGCAAGTGGACAATGGATAGCCTTTCACAGACTCAGATCTAGCATTTTGAATTTTGATACAAGTAAAAAAAGTGTTGGTGAAGAGTTACTTGCTTGATATCATCATGGTAGAACTCAATGTTGATGCCAAGTAAGTGGTGCATATTTATCATTATCCCTACATTTGAGAGGTAGAAACAGGAGGATAGAGAATTTGAGACCAGCTTGGGTTAGTGAGACTTTGTCTCAAATATAAGTGATTTATATTAATCATAGTTTACTATTAATTCTTATAATAGTTTTTACTATTGCTTCATAAGTTGAGATATACCACAATATGGCCAGATTTACCTGGTAAATGTAGCTTCATAATTCAAGTAAACAAAGTCTTCAAGTGGTTCTACTATGATTAACATGTATGTTTTAGTTCATAAGAAATGAAATAGTATTTGAATATATGAGGGAAATCTGATGTATTATAAAAATCTAGGGGCATTTCTTGAATCCTGAAAAAAATTAATTGATGTAATTGTATTATAAATAGAATCCTTAATTCATTAAAAATACAATCTCTAGGTTTAGATCGATATGTGCTAGCTATTCTTCCAAAATTTTTAGCCTTTTTGAACATTATTTGTAAATATTAAAAATTATAGAATAAAAATACCCTTGTGCCTTCTCATTATTATATAATAACTGTGGACACAATGACTTTGTATGTGTATATATATTATTGTAGTACCTTCTAGTTACTTTCATGCATATTATTATGCATATATTTGTATGTATATAGTGTATGATATGTGATGTACTACTCTGAAAATTATGTTCTGTGGAATCATATGCACACACACAAAGCACTTACACTAAATAAAAGGGAAGGAAATACTTATTTAACAAAATATTATAGAAGCTCTGTGCACTGGTCTTCCTCTTGTGGTTGCACAAATTTCTCAGGGATATTAGAATCGGAAACTCCTGAAGTAAAGAAGCTTAATTTTGTTTTACTCACCATTTCCCAAACACATTGGACTATTGAACTATTTTGTGTTTTCTCTGTAACAACTAGCACAGGGGACACATCTAGAAAAATAGTGAGATTTTCTCTAAGAAATTTATGTCCCTAGTTTGCCACATTTGTCTGATTTGGGGAAGGGAAGTGACTCACAGAAATGGTTGGACAAAGGATGAATTAATGCAACAGTGACACTCACTAGACACTGTGTTGGAAATGAACTTTATAACTTGGCGAGAGGGGAGTTGGGAAGGAAGCAGGAGAAAATTAGGGAGGGGGTAACACTGTTCAAGAAGAAATGTACTCATTACCTTATTTATGTAACTGTAACCACTCTGTACATTACAATACAATTCTTTTAAAAAAGAAAAAAAAAGTTTATGACCCTGAAACAGTTGTATATTATCATTAATGTTACATTCTTAACTTAATATGTGATTCTCTTTAAGGATCTGGAGAAATTAGAATGTGGACATCTGAGAGGGGAGTGTTAGTTATCATCACTGTGACAAAATGCCTGAGATAATCAACATAAAGGAAATAACATTTATTTTGGCACATAATTTGGAAGATTTTGTGACTGGGTGGGCAATTTTAATCTGTGCTTGTGGGCTTGTGATAAGGGACAATATATGGTATGAAGCTTAAGGTAGAACCAAAACAAACCACTAGAGATTGTAGTCTCACAATCCATTTCAAGGACATTCCAGCCTCAAGGGCTTTCCTCCAGGCCCAACCTCTTGAAAGTTCCAAGTAGCATCCAGGATTTAGAACCAAGATTCCATGTAACACATGGGACTTTGCAGGACGTTACAGTTCCAAACTATACAGCAAGATAGGTAAGAGTGACAGCAAGAAAGTCCATATAAAGTTGTGATAATCCTGTGAATACTGAATTCATTCCATGGTGCTGTTTAAAAAGCTACCATGGCTTAAGAACACATACTTTATTTTTACGTGTGTGTGTGTGTGTGTATGTGTGTGTGTGTGTGTGTGTGTGTGTGTGTGTGTGTGTGTGAGAGAGAGAGAGAGAGAGAGAGAGAGAGAGAGAGAGAGAGAGAGAGAGACAGACAGACAGACAGACAGACAGACAGACAGACAGACAGACAGACAGACAGAGAGAAAGAGGAGCCTAGGTCTGGCTGAATTAAATCCTTTGTTCAGTATCTAACAAACTACCCTTGAGATTTGCCTAGGCTGTATTCATTGCCTGGGGCCCCCCACTGAGTTTACCTGGTTGTAGGCAGAACTGTTATTTGATGCTATATCACCTAGCTTTCTTGCTGACCATTTTGAGACCCCTTGTAAGCCTTTTCATACAGCCCTCTCTCCTCTCTCAGGCCATGCAGTGAGCCTTTAGAGCAACCTGCTAGGTTGAAGTTCTGCCTACCATGCCACCATCTTTACTATATTTTATTTGTTAGAAGTTTGGCATGGGTCTTATACTCAATGGGAGGAAATTATAGAAAGCTATAACTCATTGGGGAATCGCTTTGGATGTAACCACCAGAACACTAAATACCTAAGGGAGAAAAACCAAAAACCAAAGGGAAGGAAAGTGATGGATTTTCTAAGCTGACTTCTGCCGGGGCCAACCGGCAGCAAACCAGGGTTCGCAGATTGGGGTTCCTGAAATCGGGGGCAAGGACTAGCAAGAAATAGAAGAGAGACAGACACACCGGGTCAGGGATGTCGGCAGTCCAGGTAAAAACTGCCGAGACTCCCGCTTCTTCCCTCCTCCAGACCCAGGGAACCTCCAGGTGTTACATTCATATGGTAATTCTCAGGTCATTTACATAGAATAGGGCCAGAAAACAATAAGACAATAAAGCCATCGTCTGATGCAAGTCAAGGTACAGTTTGATTCCACTCTGGTTCCCAACAGACTTCTGTGTTTCATAACTGGGCTCCATTTTGCCCTGCTCTGTGAGCTGTGTTGGATGTACACACTGATATCCTCAACACCTTCCTCTCAGAATTCCTTGCTCATCACTGATATCATCCAGGGTCAGCATCAAGATTCAGGAAGCTTCCCCAGTAGACAGGGCTGTTTACCCAGGGGGGTTATGTAATACTTTGGCCTCTCTGGTTGCTTCACCTCTTTCTAGCATCAGTATGCACCGAGCAGAGAAGGGAGACAAAAGCCCTCTTCAAGGAGAGAAAGAAAAATATCCACATCATTGAACATGTTTTCCTTGAATACAAAATAGAATTTTTTTTTGCTTTCAAAATGTCACGGCAAAGAATTAGTACTTATAAGATATTTATTTTCTTTTTCTTTCCCCCAAAGCATGTAACAATCATGCGACACAGTGTACTATATAATTACTAACCAAGTACAAAATTGTGTTCTTGGTGTTCCTTTACAAAAATTAGTACATAGTGGAGTCTGAAGGACACAATTGCCTGCAAATAAAATGAATAAACATCTCATTTCCTATAAGATTGCTGTGAGGATTTTATAAGGAAGTTGAGAAAGACATCTTGGCATCTTTGCTGTGAGCCTACATCTTTCTCTGTGCTGTCCCGGATGGCCCGCTGCCTCCAGTGAATGTCAACTGTGTACCTGTCCTGTGTAGCAGTTCTAATTCCTTGTAGGCAGAGAAGCAGAAGTGAAGCTGGGGCAAGGACATTCCTACCTTGTCTTACTGAGTTTTAACCGCTGTCACAAGATACCATGGATGAGGTGATATAAACAGACTTTTGTGTTTCAAAGTTCTGAAGATTGGAAAGTACAAGAAGAAAGCCTGGCAGATTTTGTGTCTCTTGAGAGCTACTTTCTGATTCACAGATTGTAACTTCTCCAGTGTCTTCCACAGGTTAAAACAGGCCAGGTATCTCTTTTATAAGGGCATTAATCACTTGATATGGGCTCTATTCTTATGACACCATGACTTCTTAAAGGCTTCCACCCCCTAATGCCATCCTTTTAATTAAGAGTTAGGATTCCAGAGTGTGAATGAGGGGGGCGTGGCTTCACACAAATATTCAGCTCTTTGTTTTGTTGCCTGAAATGCAGTTCTTTACACTTCTCAAGTGCTCTGAGGTCTGAGGAAAGAATAACATGTTCTAGTGTGTTTAGTGAAAGACTGGAGGTGGTGAACTGGTACTGGAGAATTGAAGAGTTTTTGTGACAGTTTGAGCAGAACAGCTGTTCTCTCTTCAGAAATTTCTTTCTCTGGGGAATGGGAACTTTGGTTCTGCACAGATTATGTTCAAGACAGAAATCACTACTTGAAAATAAAGCAGAATTTTGCTAATTGATTCCAACTTACTCTCAAATCAGCCAAAATAATTTTATATAAAATATATAAAGGGGCATACATTTTAATGGCACAACTCAATGAATTTTCATAAATTAAACATACTCATGTAACCAACACTGATTGAAAAAAGTAAATTGTGAGAATCTTCCAGGAGAAGGTCAAAGTCCCCTTCATACATATAGTTATTAGCTGAAAAATCTAACAGCATAGGGTTATGTCACACAGTAATTGCACTGTACGTGAATGGACTGTACACTTTTCTGTCTGACTTATTTCTCTTAACACTGTTAAATTCACTCGTATTGATGAGAATATTGTAATCATTTCACTAGTAGGCTATAGTCTATTGAAAGAATGTTTGCTTTTGCCTGTATGATCCATCAGCAGTTAGGTAGTTGCCAGATTTTAACTCATAAATGTTCTAACATCTGCCTTTTCGTGAGCACATGCACTCATTTCTCTGGAAAATGAATCAAGGAATGAGATTGCTGGAGTTACGAATGAAGAAGTACTAGAAAACCTTTTCCTCAAATTGGTGTATTAATTTATGTACCAGAGTTTCTCATGATCTACTCTTACTTTACAACTTTTTCATTTTAGCATTTCTCTGTTGCTTATGGAGTTGAGGATATATTCCTATACACTGGCAACTTGGACAAGCTTTTATGGGATATCTATTTGTAGTTATATTTTTGCAAGTCCTAGGGCCCTGAGGCCTGGGAACTGTCCTTGGCCTTTTCTCAAGACTAGAACTCTACCACTTGAGCCACAGCACCTCTTCCAGTTTTAACTGTGTATGTGGTACCAAGGAATTGAACCTAGGGCTTTGTGCACGCTAGGACAGCACTCTACCATCAGGCTATTCTCCTGGCTCTATTTTTACTTATTTTATGCTGGCACTGGGGCTTGAACTCAGAGCTTCTCACTCAAATTGGTAGTTTGGCCCAAGGCTGGAACTCTACCACTTGAGCCACACCTCTACTTATGGCTTTTTGCTGGTTAATGGATTTGTTTTTCTAGGCTGGCTTTGTATCTTAATTCTCAGTTCTCAGCATCCTGAATAGCTGAGATTATAGGTATGACCCACCAGCACCCAACTTGTCTCTTTTTTTCAGTCATGGGGCTTGAACTCTGGGTCTAGGCCCTGTCTCTGAGAGCTTCAGCTCAAGGCTGGCTAGTGCCCTACCACTTGAGCCACAGTGCCACTTGTGTTTTTTGGAGATAAGCATCTCATGGACTTTTGTGCCCTGGCTGGCTTTGAACTGCAATCCTCTGATTGTCATTTGATCATTTAGTTATGGGTTTCCTTTTGCTTTTGTTGCCTTGTAAGTGTATCTGTATCAGCACATCTACATCAATATCTGCACATGTGACGGTGTTACTAATATATGCTATCACATATCACACAACCAACACAATTGAATTAAGGAATGTACTTGATTCCTATAATTAATGAATGTACTTGATGTCTATAAGTGCTCCCTCTATAGTACAACAGGAGATATATATGAGAAACCCAAGTAAAGTCCTTGTCATAAGTCACTGAGAATTTATTTGAAAAATGAGGCAGTTGTATGAACAGAGGAACAATAGCTACAATTCTTTGTGAAATGAAGTACTGTCCTGAGGGATGAAGTCCTCTTAGTCCTTCTGTGTTTGAAGAAGGAGTCCAGAGAATCTGCCAAAAGCCATAGGAAAGATAGAGTATCTAAACTGACACCTGGAGAATATGTGGGAATTGGAAAGGCAGAAAGAGCCTGAGAAAATGTGAAGGGCTAGACAAGAATTTTATTTGCTCCTGTGCACTGAAGCTCCTCACTTAACTAAGAGAAGAGCTTGGTGATAGGAATATATATATATATATATATATATATCAGTACATATACATATACATATACATATACATATACATATACATATACATATACATATGCATATACATGCCAGGTCTCATAAGTGCTTGCTATTCCCTAAACCCATTTCTTTACAGGAGTTTTAAAAGATCAGGAAAGAGACAATGAAAAAAAGAAGTATGGTCTTTACTGATCTGAAATGGCCAGAAAGTACATAAAACCCTTCTCAAGTCTCACTGTAGATTTGCCCTTCTTGGGTTTTCTATTATATACTCTAAGCTCATATTTTACAAAGCCATTTTGTTCTGTCTTTTTTTTGAAATTAGCACATCAAATGTTAGTAAGAGATGATTGAAGGAAAGAGATTTCTGTGTTTATTGAAAATGCAGATTTTATTCTCAGAGAAGATTTTTGTTAGGGTGTTGGAGATGAAACCCAAGGCCTTGTACATGGTAAGCATGTATTCTACTACATCCCTAGCCCTGGGAAGATCTTTTGGATACACACACACACACACACACACACACACACACACACACACACACAAATCAAATCCTTTAGTGGTTAAGTTTTCTTTCCTTTTTTTAGAGGGTATTATTAATGACAGACAAACACTGAGTGCTGATGACATTCCTGTCACTGTTCTGAGCATGACACATATCTGCTTATTAAATCCTAACAACAGCCCTGTGGGTTTAATACTATTGTAATCAGCTCCTTTGACAGATTGGAGGCTGTGACTGCAAGAGATTCAAATACCTTCTAGTGAATAATACCTAAATGCCAGTGGCTTATCCCTATAACTCTAGCTACTCAGGAGGCTGAAATCTGAGGATCATGGTTCAAAGCCAACCAAGACAGAAAAGTTTGTGAGACTTTATCTCCAATTAAATAGCAAAACTCCAAAAGGATCCTGATTTGTTTGTCCCTGTTCTAAACCAGAATGATTTATTTTCCCTTGTGTAAATGATTAAGTTGGGTGTTTGGTAACTTCTGTTTCCTCCTTCCTGGACATATACCAGTAGTTCTCATCTTGGGGATCATTGTGCCCTCCGTGGGACACTTGGCAAAATCCAGAGACATTTCATTTCCTGACCATCCAGAGGACTTCCACTGCATCTGATGTGTAGTGTCCATGTATGATATTAGACATCCGATAGCACGCTGGGTAGATTGCCACAGTTGAAAATTATGTAGACCCAACAGTTAATTCTGCCAAGTTTGTTAAAATTTGAACTAGTTGGATTACCTTCATTTTCAGACTCAGGAAGTGCTTTTTTTCCTCTATTGCTCTGTGGATGGTGGTATTCCATGTTTATTGCCTTCCAAGTCTTATCAATATTTCCAGATAATAGCAGCGATGATGCTGATGGTGGCAGTGGTGACATTTGGCTTCTATTGAATATTTATTATAATCATAGATTAAAGCCTACTCTTAAAATATCTTGTTTCATTCTGAAATAAATACAAGAAGTATTACTTCTTCATATGGAGAAATGTAAATCCTTATATCCAAAATTTCAATCTTTCCATTTTATTGTGCTGTCTCTTATTATAATGAATTACATCAATGAACACAATCATTAAACATAAGGACTTTAAAATCTGATAGCATATACAATCGTCAGCTATGCTTAAGAGAGAAAGAAAGAAGACGGGCGAGATTATTATTATTTTTTTTTTTTACCAATCTTAGCTCAAAAATAGCTCTTGCAAGAGTCTAGGACTGAAAACTTGATGGTTGTTACTTCCTTCACATCGGCAAAGAAGGTCAATGCCTTCTTCATTGATTCTAGATTTTGATTTCCTTTGCTGCATGTAGACATTTTCCCTTTTTATTACCTAACCTCCTGCCAAATTTACCCTGAGATTGAGTTCCTACTGTCCTGAGTGGGAGTAACCTGTAGACAGAGGCTGAAAAGTGAGAATCAGAAGAGCAGAACAATTGTGCACTCTGGAGGAGGCCAGGATCATGAGATTAGAGCATCAGCCTGAAGGCCAACCAGGAATAGCAATGGAGCCCAAGGCTTATGAGTGAGGAGGCCTCCCTCCCATTCTCAGTGTATTGTCCTCAGTAGGGAGTCCCAGCAGCATGCTTGCTAGTCTTTTTTTTTTTATCTTTTTTTATTGTAATTAGTAAAAGGGTTACATGATATTTGCCAAATAGAAGGTGCATTAATTCACATACATTGATACCCTTTCACATGTCTTGGTACCCTTTTCCCTCCCCCCCCACACCCCCCACCCGTCTTGGTTTTCCCCCCTTCCCTATCAAATTTCAAATATCCAAATACAAATAAATTCAATATATCAGATAACAAAGTGAGATACTATACCAATATGAGATAACCAAGGGACAGCAAAGGAGATGAGAGACAACATAGTACATTAAGGACAACAATCATTCATTATATGGCTTTTGTTTCACTATCCTGGAGGTCCTTTCAATTAGCTTCACATTATATGTCCTTATGTATCAAGATTTTGCTCTATTGCAAATCTCTGCTAGTAGAGCCCAAGGTTACTACTGATTATGACAAATGAGGGAAACCATTGAGCCTAAGTTCCTTTGAGTCTGGCTTACTTCACTTAATATGATTTTTTCTAAGTCTTTCCATTTCCTAACAAAGGGGGCGATGTCATTCTTTCTGACAGCAGCATAGAATTCCACTGTGTACAAATACCACAACTTGTTGATCCACTCATCAACTGAGGGACATCTAGGTTGGTTCCATATCTTTGCTATGGTGAATAGTGCTGCAATGAACATTGTTGTGCTAGTGGATTTAGTATGTCCTTGTTTCTGGGTGGTTGGGTAAATGCCAAGTAGTGGAATTGCTGGGTCATAGGGGAGTTCTATGTTTAGCCTTTTGAGGCACTGCCACACTGCTTTCCATAGTGGTTGAACGAGTTTGCACTCCCACGAACAGTGTAGTAGTGATCCCTCCTGGCCACATCCCCTCCAGCATCTGTTGTCATTCGTTTTCCTGATCCTGGCCATTCTAGCTGGAGTGAGGTGGAATCTTAGAGTTGTTTTGATTTGCATTTCTTTTATGACCAGAGATGTTGAGCATTTCTTCATGTGTGTATAGCCCATTTTTGTTTCTTCTTCAGAGAAGACTCTCTTTAAGTCTTTGGCCCATTTTTTAATAGTCTTTTAAGTATTGGGAGCAGCAATAATGATCAGGACAGACAAAAGACTCTACTCTGAGACTACAAAGCAGAATATGTGATATGATGAAAGGGAAAAGGTACCATAGAAGAAAGTGGATCAACAAAAAGAATAGAGAATTCTGAAAAATTCCCAATTGTCAATAAGGTAGCAGTTAAACTAGATCTGCGTGTGATTGTGACTTTTGGATGGTTTGAAGAGGCAAGAGAACAAGCCACGGGGATATTTAAGAGGAATACACGATGGCAAAGCTGAATAATGCTGATAGTGTTATCCAAGATGTCTAACATTTTATTCTTTGTTTCTTTAAAGAAAAAGTTTGCTGACCCCTGATTTAGTCCATGCAAAAATCATCAGTTTGAATCCTTTCTTCAAGTTTATTACAGTATTAAGACACTAGTCAGGCAGAAGAATATTTGCCTGAATAGTCAGTCTATATCATATTCTTTTTTTCATATATTTTTTATTGTAATTAATAGAATGCTTACATGATATTCTCCATTTTCTCTCTTTGAAATTTGATCACAAACTCTTGTTTTTGAGCTGGGGTTTTGGCTAGTGGTAAAGCATAAAACTGTTATATGCTGAGGGCTTGGGTCTGATAACTGGAAATACAAATAAGACAAAACACCAAATCTATTGTTCTAAATCTTTTATAATACATATGGTGTGTCTCTCAATAGAATTATTGTTTAGCATTAAGTTGAAAGGATGGATGCTTTCATATTCCCATTTCTTGTTCTACAAATAATCAGTAACTCAATTCCTTTCTTAGCAGCAATGCCCTAGATGTTTACAGCAAATCTCTGGGTTATCAAAATCTAAATAAGAATGTATCTACTAGTGTTTTCTAGGAAATTCAGGAGAAAATTGTGTTTTGACATTTGAGTAATTATTCTTCACTTGATTTTGGCAAGACCAACTTCTCACTGAAATCATACCAGTGAACCATTTGAGAGCATAAGTTTTACAATAAGCATGAGTCTAGGGATCTTGATATTTAGACACTTCAGTTATTTGGACATTGTGTTATGGAGCATGTGTGGATTTAGTTAAACAGAATCACTCTTCTGAATTATAAATCCTGCTTTAAAGAACTGCAAAAGGTATTATGTGATTAATACAAAGTCAGCATGGAAGAAAGAACATGAGCTCTGAGGTTCAGGGTCCTAGGCTCTATTCCCAGGCCTGCCCCTTATGAACTATGTGATCCAGAGCAAGTTTCTTAAGCACTCAGAGCAATGGTTTCTTCATTTGTAATTTGGGAACACTACATGGCTCAGATCAATAAACTACTGCCCATGTGCCAAATCTAGCCTGCAACCTGCTCTGTAAATAAAAGTTTATGGGGACACAGCTATGCTCATTCAGTTTCAAATCACCTGCATTTGCTTTTGTGTTACTGCAGCAGAACTGATTAGTTACGAAAAAAAATGTATGTCTACAAATCCTAAATTATTTTCTCTGGTTCTTTAGTTTTTCATTAAGAGATCTAAATCAAAGATTTGATGGGCCTTCAAATGAACATATATATAGTCATAGTATTCAATGTATGTTCTATGAAACTAGGGAAATTGGGGGAATGAATGGGGTTGGGAGGGATAAGGAGAATGACAAAGGAGGTGGTATTTATTAAGATGTATTATATTCCTAAACTGACATGTTGAATTGAAACTCATTTGTACAACTACTTAAAGTAAATTAAAACTTAATTTTAAAAAGTTAGCAAACATAAGTTCTCTCCGGATCATATTTTTAATAATAATATTATCAAAACGAGGAACTGTAAAAAACTTAGTTGATAACTCTTCATATAAAAATTTAATCCTAGCTACTTGCGAAGCTGAGATCTGAGGCTCATGATTTGGAGCTAGTACAGGCATGAAAGTCAGTGAGGCATTCACTGTTAATGAACCAGCAAAATGCTGAAAGTGGAGATGTAGCTTAAATTATAGAGTACCAGTCCTGAGTGAAAAGCCAAGTAGGAATGTGAAGTTCGGAGTTTAATTGCTAGTAGCAGCACATGCATGCATACAAAAATATGTACACACAAAAAGACATCTAGTTTTCACCACAATCTAAGTAGATATAACTTTCATTTTGCACATAAAAAGTGGAGTTTTAGAGAGATTAAATAACTTTCTCCATGCCATACATGAGTTGGTGATAAAAACACAAACATCACAGTGATTTTCATTTTTTCCTTTTCTTATTTGAAAACTGACATGTTTCAGGACAGGACAGTTTTGAGGTATCTTTTTTAAAAAGTATCTGATTATTTAAACAGTTGAATAAGGCTTTGGAATATCTGTTGTCAGTCATTTCCTAAAAGATTTCATATCTATATTGTCTTGTCTTTCATGTACTGTTTGCTTTACTATCCTTTTTGCCTAGTTATGCGTTCCTTTCAGTGCTTTCAGTTCTTTCCTTTCTTAGCTGAGGAATTTACTGAGGCACTGCACTGTCCCCTGTGCCTGTGTTACCAAAATACCAGAGATTGAAAGGGAAGTTGTAAACCTCCAAAAAACAAATTGTCTCTGCTGGTACTGGTGATCCCAAGCCATTCTGCAAATCCATGAAACACTGGGGTCTTTCGAGATGAGCTATTGGCTTTGTGGGTCATGGTCAAAGGGCACTTCCCACAGCTTTAAAAATTATCATAAAGGTGATGTATAGACAAGTTACAGTTATATGATTAGTTAATGAGTATATTTCACTTTGAACAATGCTACCCTGGCCCTCATTGTGTCTCAGGTTTTCCCCTCTCAACTTCCCTCTCCCCAAAGTTGTTTAGTTCATTTCCAATATAGTGTCTGGTGGGTTTCACAGCTAAATTGATTCATCCTTTGTCCCACCATTTCTTTGCTTCCTCCCTTCCCCAAATCAGATAAACTTATATGCAAGACAAACAGCAACAGAAAATAAACCAAAAAAAGAAAGAAAGGAAAGAAGAAAAGAAAAAAAATGAAAAATGAACCACAAACCCTTATAATAAGGAACCTCTTCAATTTCTTGGAATTCATTCCAATAAACATTTATGTGATCATATGCACATAGCTACTGAGCCCTGGCGATCCTCTTCTAAGAATATCTTCTTTCATTTCCACTGTGTGACTATTGCTATTTAATTAATCATTTCCAGGTGTAATTATTTGTCTTTTACTATTCATTGGGTTTATTTATAGCCACATTCTACTTATTATAAGTGAAGAAAACAATACAGCCTGTGTTTCTTTTTGAGTCTGGCTTGATTTCCTTAGTGTATTTTTTCCCCAATTTTCCATTTCCTTATGAATGGGGCAATGACATTTTTTTCTGATGAAGTATTAGAATTCCATTGTGTATATATACCACATTTTCTTGATCCATTCATCCACTGAGGGACATCTGGGTTAATTCTATTTCTTGTTTATGGTAAATAATGCCGCAATGAATATCCCCAAATCAAATAGGGACTAATAAAAGAAAGAGAACTATAGACCCATGTGTTTGATGAACATGGATGCAAAACTTCTCAAACTTCTGGCCAACCAAATTAAACAGCTAACAAAAAAAATCATGTGCTATGATCAAATGGGATTTATTCCAGTGATGCAAAGCTGCTTCAATATATACAAGTAAATTAATATAATGCAACATTTCAATAGGCGCAAGGACAAGAACCCCATGATCATCTCAATAGATAAAGAAAAAACATTTGACAAGATCCAACACCTCCCCTTATGATAAAAAGTTCTAGAGAAGGTAGGAATTCATGGAATATTCATCAATATAATAAAGACTATATATGACAAATCTACAGCCAGCCTTATGCTCAATAGTGAAAAGTTAAAACAATTTTCTCAAAAACCACAAACAAGACAAAGATGTCTGCTCTCTCCACTACTCTTCAACATAGTACTGGAATTTCTGGCTAGAGCAAAAAGGAAAGGGAAAAAACATAAAAGGATCCAAATGGGGAAAGATGAAGTAAAATTCCCCCTCTTTACAGATAACATGATCTTGTACAAGAAATCCCATAAAATCCTCTCCCAAGTTGTTGGAACTAAATCAAAATTTTGACAAATTAGCAGAGTATAAAATTATCCAACAAAATCAGTAGCTTTTCTGCATGCCAACAATGAAAAAAGAGGGACTGAAATCAGAAAAGCTGCTCCATTTGCTTCAGGGGAAAAATAACCTTAGAAGTAATTTAACCAAAGATGTGAAGAACCTCTATGATGGAAACTTTAAATATTGAAAAAGGGATTTAAAGCAGATTTAAGGTAGTGGAAAACCCTCCCATGTTCCTGGATTGAAAACTATATACAAACTCAATGTAATATCCATCAAAATTGCAACAACATCCTTCAATATTAAAGAAGCAATCTAAAAATTCATAGTTAATAATAGAAGACCAAGAACAGCAAAAACAATCCTTAGCAGAAAGAACATGGAGATATTAATACCAGATTCCAACTCTATTACAAAGCCATAATAATAAAAACAGATTGGTACTGGCACAAGAATAGGCATGATGAATGGAATAGAATAGAAGATCCAGAAATGAGCCCACAGAACTATAGCCAGCAAATATTTGATGAGGGAGCCAGAAACACAGCATAGAAGAAAGACAGACTCTTCAATAAATAGTACTGGCAGAACTGGCTTTATATATCACCTTATATATCACCTTCCACCACAATTAGCTCCATATGGATCAAAAAATCTCCCTGAACATATTACAGGAAGCGAGAGAGGAAGGAACACTAAGGCTCCTTGGCACAGGTCAAAATGACCCATGTAAAGATCACAACAAATCAAAGAAAGACTAGATAAATGGGATTGACTCAAACTGAAGAGTTTCTGGGTGGCAAAGGACGAAGCCAGCAAGATAAATGGAAATCCCACAGAATGGGAGAAATTCTTTACTAGCTACACATCAGACAAGGGCCTCATATCTAAAAAATACTCAGTGCTCAAAAAATTAAACCTTGAACAAACAAATCCTCAAAGAAACAACAACTTAATTAATAAATAGGCTAAAAACCCTTAAAGAGAGACTTCTCCGAAAAAGAAAATGAAATCAGAATGGCCAGTAGACACATGAATAAATGTTCGACATCTCTGGCCATAAAAGAAATGCAAATCAAAATAACATTGAGATTCCACCTCACTCCAGTTAGAATGGGCATTATTAAGAAACCTAACATTAACAGATGCTAGTGGGGATGTGGCCAAAAGGGAACTGTTGGTGGGAATATAAACTTGTTCAACCACTGTGGAAAGCAGTATGGAGGTTCCTCAAAAGACTAAACATAGAACTCCCTAAGACTCAGCAATCCTGCTTCTGGGCATCTATGCAATTGACTACACTAAGACCAGCAGCACTTCTCACAGCTTTAAGGAATACTTGGAAAGATGGAAAAGCAGCCAGACATGTCCTTCTTTGTATGAATATTGGCAATCTAGATGTATTATACTTGTAAACCTGCTGCCTGGATTCTGGGGCTGTGTTCTCTTGGATTATTATCTGTCATCTGTGGAGGTGTTTCTATAGATGGTTTCTAGGACTTTGAACCTCTGCAGAGGAGGAGTTAGCCTGCATCTTCAGCCTTCTTCATCCTGAAAATGTGTTTTCCCCTGTACTTAGCATCAGTCCCAATCTCTTTACTTTTTCTATCTGTCCACTGACCCACTGAAGATATCTTTGAAAAGATCAGCCTTAGGAGCCTTCAATTATCCACAGTAAAAATGATGCAGCCCTTCAAGCGGAAGAAAAGATCCTATCATTTCTTATTGTGGAGATGCTCATATTGAACTCTTTTAATATGTCCATGCCTATCTTTTCCTGGTATAACTTTTCTCCAGACTTCAACAGTAATGAACATACTACCCGACTTATGTAATTGTAAACCCTCTGCATATCACCTTCATAATAACAGTAAAAAAAACCTATAAAGGGAAAAAATAAGTTAATGAACATCTCTTCTAGAAAAGTACCTTAGCTGGGTGCTGGTGGCTCACGCCTGTAATCCTAGCTACTCAGGAGCCTGGATCTGAGGATTATAGTTCAAAGCCAGCCTGGGCACAAAAAGTCCCTGAGACTCTTATCTCCAATTAATTACCAGCGAAACCAAAATGGAGCTGTGGCTCAAGTGGCAGAGCACTGGCCTTGTGCTAAAGAGGTCAGGGACAGTGCCCAGGCCCAGAGTTCAAGCCTACGACCAACAAAAAAGTACCTTAGACCATATAGAATTCTAGAAGAATGAAAGGAAAGAAAAAATGGAAAGCAATGTAACCAGATAAACACTTTAAACCTTTGTTGTTCATTCTCTCACCTTTATGAGTGTTTGTAAATAAAAGTATTTGCATTTCTACTTGTCTCTGATCATGTGTAGCTTGGGATAGGAATTTAAGTACACACAGCTTTCGGACTGGATTTTATATTTATGTGTGGCATGTGTGCTTTTTTCCCCCAATAAACAGTCCATAGCCAGAGACATCATTCTTCTTTTGTTCCATTCCCAGGGTTCCAATTCAAAGCCTGAGCACTGTTCTGGAGAATTTTTGTACAAGGCTTTACTACTTGAGCCACAACTCTACTTTCTTCCATTTGGTGGTTAATTGGAGATAAGATGGCTTTGAACAGTGATCCTCCTTAATAGCAAGGATTACAGGTTTAAGCTACCAACACTGGCTTAGATACCATTCTTAATAACTGTGTGAATACATGAGACCTGATCGGTGCCCATTTTAAGTGATAACTGACAGGAGCCTCCATGGTGCTCTACGTAGAACAGAGAAGAGCAGAGAACAATGACACTCATTCTTGCCTTGTCCTGTGTCTCTGCTTCCACTCTATATGAAAATGTGGTTCTTGGAGTTAATCTTCTTCATTCTCAAACCTACTTTTTCTGGGCACCTTTAACCAATCATCTACAGAGGAAAAGGCCCTTTTGTAAATGTAATGACTCGTGTAATAAGCAGTAAAATATATGGATTGTCTGGTGTTTTGTCCAATTTGTCTCATGATTTGTATTTCTGTGTGTGTACAGTTATCTTTGTAAGCAGTGAGAAGGAATTCAAACAATTCTGGCTATCTTTTTAAAAATCATTTTCTGCTCAATGCTTCTCAGTATCGCTTCTTTTCAAGGTGATAAACTAGATCTTGAGCTCCTGTTTTGTTTATATAAAAGAAAACCATTTGAAAAATTGAATAGTAAGGCTTATTTGCTACTATGCAACCTATGTCAGTCTCAAGTCATTCTGTATTTCAAGTAGATAGGGGATACAAATTTGGAGAATTTTGTTAATAATCTAAATCAAATGGCCTCAACTTTGGGTTTGTGCATGTCTCAGAGAAAACATATTTTGGGGTATGTATTTTTGGGGAGATGAGTTCTAGAAATTGAGTTCAAGTTTAGATCGTGGTATTTTTTTCCCCTGAATCTACGTTTTCTTCTATATAACAAAATATTCAAGAAACAACTTAAAAGAGAGTAGGATTTATTTTGGCTCAGTTTCAGAGCTTTTAGTTCATGATCACATGACTAATTTCTAGATTCATAGTGACACAGAACATCATGTCAATGACCTTATGGTAAAGTAAAAGTGTTTATCTCATGGTGACCAGGAAGGGGGAAGGAGGGAAGAAGAGAGAGAGGAGAGAAAGAGAAGAAAGGAAAAAGAAACCTAGGAAGAGAGAAGAGAAAGAGAGAGTGAGACAGACCGACCGACAGGCAAACCAGGGACAAAAATATCATTTCAGGGCACAACACTCCTTGCTTGGCTCAATTTTCTATAGCTCTCACCAACTCCCAGTAACTCATCAAGCAATGATTCTGTCAGTGGATGAATCCATTTGTGAGGTCAAAACCAGCATGCTCTGTTCACCCTCCCTCAAAAACTTTGCTCTACTAGATGCCAAGCCTACAACATACACGTCTTTGGAGAACACATTGAAGGTCAAACCATAACAGAATCTGAACTAAATTTTCTTGTTGCCTTTGATTACTCTAAAGAATAACTTATGAAACATTTTATTGGCTTGTTCAGAGGGATGTGTCATCATGGTGAAACAATGGCTAATAGGAAGGTGTCATCAGAGAATGCAAGGGAAATGAGATGTATGTCAAGTGTTGATTTATATATGAGATGCTTTTATCCCCCAGCAAAGACTCTGTGCTCAAATTCCCCCTTCCTCCCTCCCTCCCTCTCTCCCTGTCTCCCTCCCTTCCTTCCTTCCCTCCTTTCTTTTCCCCCCCCTCTCTCCCTTTCTTTCTTTCCTTCTTTCTCCTTCCCTCCCTCCATCTCTCCCTTCCTCTTTTTTCTTTCTTCCTTTGTTCCTTTCTTTCTTTCTTTCTTTCTTTCTTTCTTTCTCTCTCTGTTTCTTTCTTTTTCTCTGAGACAGATGGGATGCTTGAAAATGGAATCTTGAAGCATAATTTTTTTAACATAAATCTTGATAAAACTCAATAATAAATTTTGTTTCATTTTTGGACTGCTTAATGTTTGGAGGTTGATGGTTAAACTGGTATTTTCCCTGTTGATATTAATGAGTCTACTCTCATTCTGTCTGATATTCACCCAAAGGGTATCTTGAGAGAATTGAATACCTAACCCCCCCTAAGCCCTTTCCCCTCCCCCTACCTGCTCCCATCCCATGACACCTGTCATCTTGTCCTCTTCTTTCTGTGCTTATCTGATGCCAACAACTGAGGCTTTGACAACTGGAAATGTTGTGAAGTAGCCTCTCAAATGCTTTCTGATCCCCAAGGAAAGTGACCTGGTGAATGCTTTTATGCCTCCAATGATCATAACCATATATTCCAAGTACAATTGGGAGCATTGAAGCTGCTTTCTCTCTCCTTCTGAAGTGTATGCAACATATGGAAAGCCTTTTCCAGTTCCACTGTCTCTTTGACACCTAAGTATATTCTTCATTCCTTTCTGTCACTCAGAATTTTCAGTAAAATTAATAGTATCAGGTTCTATTTTCTTTTTTCTTTGTCTTTTTCTTTGTTTTGTTTTATATGGGTTCTTGTAATGTTGCCTAGGCTGGCTTTCTCTGTTTCTCAATTATTTTCTCTTCTCCCATGTATCGTGCCCTTTCCTACTTCCTTTCATCTCCCAGCTCTCTTAGCCCTGTCCCAGCTCTCTCTATCCCTCCTTCCTCCTACCTTTCTTATCCAATGGGCCTCCTTCCTTCCTCTTACCTTCTTCCTTCTCCAGGTCTTTTTTCCTTCTTCTCTCTCTGTCTCCTTTCTTCTCTCCAAAAAGTCTGTGAGCTTTCCCATTGTACCAAATTTCAGTCAGATATTTCTTTTTCCTCCCTTCACCACATCCAAACCTGATTCATGGTCCCTCTTCCTAAGTTAGAAAGTAATCTCATTTTGTTTAAACCCAGACTTTTAGCATGGTAACATTATACAACAGTGCGTGGCCAGAATACATGGCGATGGGAAAAGGCTACAGGGGGTCTTGAGGAAAACTGAAGCTTGGAATATTTTCCTTGATAAAAATGCTACAATACAAAATCTTGGAGGCCTTGCAATGGGGACTCTCTTTGGCTCAGCAGTGGAGATTCAAGGTAAAGAATACAGATCTCAAACTTAGTTTTTCCATGTTCTGTTCCTTCTTAAAATCATAACACATACTACCTTGGTTTTTTCATATATTATATGGCAATAATAATAAAATAAGTGTTTCAGGACTATTAGGACTTGTTAGTTAATATACATAAAACACATAGAAGAGTACCTGGTACATGGTTAACATTGCACAAAAATTATTATTGCCCTTACTAATTTTTACAACCAAGACAGCATAGGAGTTAAATGCTGTGTCTCAGCTGTCATAGGTTAGGGGAGTAGCATATCTGCAGTAAGTGTTTCATAATGAGCAGAGTACAGTTGAGAATTTTCTTTAGTCTGACTAATTTGGGAGTCAGTAAATGTTGTAAAGAACCAGTAAATGCTTTATGAATATAAAGTCTCTGTGATAATGATTCAAATCTGCCATCACTATGTGGACACAATCATGGAGGATATGTAAACACAACCATGTGACTATGTTCCAATAAAACTTTATTCATAGAAATGAGAAGGCAAACTCTAATTTACAGGCTCTTCTTTCACCTTGTTAGATAAATACAGTAAAATGATAGGATTTACATTTTGGTGAATATTGAATGAGTATTCCTCTTGTACAAAGATATTGTTCTTAACCCCTTCCATTTTTTTAGGGCTATGGCAGCTTCATTCCTTGGAATTGTTTGTTTTCATATATTTTTATTGTAATTAATAGAAAGTTGAAATTATATTCACCAGATAGAAGGTGCATTACTTCACAAACATTGATAACCTTTCTCATCATGTCTTGGTGCCCATTTCCCAATCCCTACCCCTGGGATTGTTTTTTTCTATGAAACTTTAATCATGGTGATTGTTGGGCAGGGCTACTGTCTGAGCCTAATATCTATGACACTAGAGGCTAGAAGAGGCTGAGATAATGCCTTAGAGATACGCTCTTTGCAGAATTGCAAGTCTCTTCATTGAATAGTAAACTATTATTTTGCTATTATCATGCTCATTTCCTCAAGACCTTTATCATTATGTAATACTTGTGCTATAGATTGTTTTCATCTATATCTTTGTGCAAGTATATACACACACACATATATATGTATGTATACATATATGAGTTGTATACATATATACACACACATATAAAAATGGTTACATTACTCAGTGACGTTAAAGATTAACTTACGGGCACATATTCTTTTTGCTTTTGCCACACTAACCTCTAGGAAACATTAACTATTTATAAAGCCCTTTCTGTGTACTAAACACCATGATAAATACTTTACATGGGCCACATTCTCCATGTCTTATGAAATAGATATAACTTTCATTTTACAAACAAGAAATCAAAAGCTTCTACAGGCTAGTTGTCCAAGACAACACAGAGTAAAATGGCTGACCCTGAAATTGAAGTTCTAAGTCTCCAAACTGATCTTTACCCTGAAGACTTGATGTAGCTCTGTCAAGTGCTAATTATCTGCCTTCATTTAGGTTTCACACAGTGGCCTTCTTTAATGTAGGGAAAGAAAAAATCCTAGCTGCACAGAACCTTCCCTCACTTGACAAGCAGATCTGCACTCTTGTCTGAGCTCCTTATTTGCATCCCTATCAGTATGCTGGAGAAGTTCCCTCTGCACACTTGTGACTCCTTCCATCCCATTTGCCATTTGATTTTGCACATGAGCAAAGCTGTATTTGGCTTCTGGAGGGTGCTGAGTTTTTGTCTCTGCTTTCACTGATTGAGACATCCTAGCCCTGTTCTCCTTGGCACTTGCTGCTCGGGTTATGGTGTTGGCACCAACTCCATCTGCAGTGTCATGTTACTCTTTCGTGCTAAAAATAACCGAGATCCTGGGTGAGACTTCATATATAATTCATGGTTTTGATTTATTAATCTTTCCACTAAGTGGGAGAATGACATTTTTGCTGGCTGCATTCCAATCTGCATTATCTTAGATATTTAGAATTCATATTAGCTTGAATATCTTTTGTATGTGCATGTGCATATGTATACATGTATGCCCATATGTCTGTGTTTCTTTTCTTCTGCTGTAATGGAGTCATAATCATTGCTACTTAAAACTCTCTTAATTTTTCATTTAACCCTACTTTCAACCCATATCAAGAATATACTATCCAAAAGATGCAAGCATAAAATGCATGCTGATGAGGTTGAAAATACAGAACCAGAATGGAAAAACAAATGGCTGTGTCTTTTTTGTATAGCCTTAAGATTAAATTTATATTCAAGAGTGAGAGATGGTAACAGCTCAGAGGCAGTTTATTCATTCAGGATTTGTTTACCCAAGGTGATAGGACTATAGAAAAAGCAAGATGACAATGCTATAGATTAACAACTTCCCACTCCCTTGTGTGCATGCATGCATGTGCACACACACACACACAGACACACACACACACACACACACACATACACAGATATGGGGCACCATTCCTGGGGCTTGAACTCAAGAGCCTCTTGCTCTCACTTGGACTTTATGCCCAAGGTTGGCACTTTACCATCTAAGCTACACTTCTACTTCTACTTCTGTTGATTAATTGGAAATAAGAGTCTCATGGACTTTTCGGCCCCAGCTGGCTTCAAACCATGATCCTCATATCTCAGCCTCCTTAGTAGTTAGGATTAGAGGCGTGAGCCACTGGAGCTCAGCTAGACCAGGCAGTTAATTCTTATGAAGAAGGAATGATGGAATGATATATTGCTTGTCCTGATCTACATTGGTTCTAGTTATGGTTTTCTCTTATCACTCTGTGTGTGTGTGTGTGTGTGTGTGTGTGTGTGTGTGTGTGTGTGTGTGTGTGCATGTGTGCCAACCCTGAAGCTTGAGTTTAGGGCCTGGGTACTGAATTTGGCCAGGCTTTTTTTGGGTGAAGGATAGTGCTCTACCACTTGAGCCACAGCTCCACTTCCAGCTTTGTCATTGTCAATTGGAGATAAAGAATCTCATAGACATTTCTTCCTGGGTTGACTTTGAACAATAATCTTCCATTCCAGCCTCTTGAGTAAGTAATATTGTAGACATGAGCCATCAGTGCCTGATCTTAAAATAACAACAAAGTCTGTATGGTTTCTAGGGAGCCCACCACATTTCAACAGCACTATCTTAACCACAAAAGTAAGGTGATTGAGACCTGGTCCATTAAAGTACTGAATTTCCCTAGCCAAATGGTAGGTTTAGGTAAAGAGTAGGACCTATATCAAGACTATAAGTTTTCCTTCTTGGGCTTCTATAGGGTTTGGGGGAGAAAAACTCTTCTTGCTTTTCTTCTGGGATTTGAGGAAAAGGAAGGAATCCATTAGTAGTGAGGTCATCTTTCAATTGATATAGGAGGATCTGCCTTAAAATGAGACCAGTGTAGTAAACACTGCTAGGACATCATCGTAATAAACAGGTGCATAACATTATCTGAGTCCTCTGATTCAATTTCCTGAAGGTTTGATATGGCCCTGAAGCCTTTGGTAAATTAGTAGTTTCCTACTGTTTCTATAGCAAATCGCCACAAAATTTAGTGACCTAAAAAACACGTTGTCTGGTGAATGTAACTGTAAATACCCTGACAATAAAAAATAAAATAAAATGAAAAAACACATTGTCATTGTTTGATAGTTTGAGTAGTTAGTTGATGTTTCTTGTGGTAACTCTCCAAGGTTAAAAAAATAGCCATTTCCTTATTTTATTTCAGTGGCCCACATTCCTTGGTTTCTGGTTCTGCATCATTCCAACCTCTCCTTCTGTAATCACAACTGTTTCCTTGATTCTGATTCTCTGGACTATGTCCTTTTTACCTTTTGTAAGTCCTCATGCCATTAAATTAGACCTACTTTAATAATCCAAGATAATCAACACATCTCATAGCCTTACCACAACAACAAAAGAAAAACAAAAGTGCTTTTTTTCCGTTGGTTGTGAGGCTTGAACTCTGGGCCTGGGCGCTGTCCCTGAGCTCTTTAGCTCAATGCTACTGCCCTAACCCTTGAGCCACAAAGACACTTCCAGTTTTTTAGTGGTTAATTGGAAATAAGAGTCTCATGGACTTTTGTGCCCAGGCTGGCTTTGAGCTGCAATCATTAGATCTCAGCCTTCTGAGTAGCTAGTTTTTCACTATGTACAAGATTATAGTTCCTGGTTGTAGGTGAAGGCATGGAAGTCCTTGCCTAGAGGAGGAAGGAGCATTATTTTGCATGCCACAGTGAATACATTACCTTCTATTGGATTGGGCTAATCTGAAGTGCAATAATAACATTTCCAATCAAGAATCTTGACAAATTGTTGATACTAAAGACAATGAGATTCTAGAGCAATTTTAAAATTATGAAAGGAAGGCCTTTGATATAACTATTTGGAGTTACATTTTTTTCGTTTTGGAAAGATAAAAGAATTGTACAGAGAACATTAAATTATACATGTAACTTTAAATGGCTCCAATATTTCCTCTCCTTTAATCTCTTTGTATCTTTTGAAAGTATTCTTTTTTTTTAACTTGTTATTCTCCCAACTGGGAATTGTCTTTCATTTAAGTTCACCTTTTAAGTATCTTGTTTCCTATAGTCAATAATATGCTACAAATATGTTCTTCAGTATTTTTTCTTCTGTTAACTATTTTTGTTCCCAACTGTGACTCTTTTTGTTTGAAATATTTGTAATGTTTCAATATACTCCTGTGTTCCTTCCTCAAACTTGGACTCTTTTCTCTTTTCATTCTGTGATTTTTTTCTTATATTTGGAGATGGAAAATAAATTCAAAGTTGTTTTTTAAATCATGTGCTTCTGTTCTAGATGTTTTGTGATGATTCTTATGACTGGCATCAAATAAACATGAATTCTCATTTCACTGTAAATGAATGAATAAATCTCTTCTGGAGACATTCATATTCTCTGCTGTTTGTATGTAAATAAAATAACCCTGTATTACTTGCCTCAAATGCTTAAAAATAATGTTTTTTTAAGTAATCACCTATAGTTCAATAGCATATTTTTTAGTTAAAATATGATTTCACTAGGCCATTTTGACTTTTTGCTCATAAGAATGCATTGTAAAGGCTTCTTATTTACTTAATGTGTTTTAGCTATGAAGTTTTATGTATGACTATTTACTCTAACAAGTGAAAATTCTTTTCTCATTGTACTAGTGCCAGTGGAGCATTCAGACCCAGGCTGTTCATAACTGAACACAGATATGAAGAAAAATCAACTTAATAAATATAAAACTAGAAAAATGAATTATAGCTTTGGCCAAAACCAGAGAGAAAAACTATAAGTGCATTTTTACCTTGTTCAAAGCAGTGTTAGAATTCTTAGAAGGAACAAAACCCAGAAAAATATGCATATGTAGATTTTTCTGTGATCTCCAATTACCAGAAGTGGGAGATGACTCTTCCACCTGGGTTTATGAGCCAGGGCTCTATGCTCTGCCAGCATTGGATTTCCTGTAGGGAGTTCAAGCTGAATATTTTTTCTTTCGGTAAATAGATCGTTATTCCTGTGATTTCCTTATACCAGTGTGCCAAAAGTATCTGTCTTATATTTTACTCTTGTTCCATTTATAGCCATTAAACTACACACAAGTGAAGTAGGGAGGTCAGGTCTGGCTATCGCCATATTGGTCACATGGTGAATATTATGGTCTGGAATCTTGTCTTCGTGCTGGGTGCCGGTGAGGCCTACATGAAGGGCATGTCTGAATCCCTACAAGCAGGGGTGGGCCCTTGGCTGATATGTTATTAGACCTATCAGTAGTGCCTAGA
Source organism: Megascapheus bottae (assembly GCF_031878675.1). NCBI lineage: Eukaryota > Metazoa > Chordata > Mammalia > Rodentia > Geomyidae > Megascapheus > Megascapheus bottae. The sequence goes on from NC_143547.1 coordinate 1,766,103, forward strand.
TGGGAATTTTTCTGTGACTCTGTCCCTTACCTTGACCCTATTTAGGCTTGGACAAGCTCAGGCACTATTGCATGCATCATGCCTCATGTCTGCATTCAGGATCATTGCTATAGCAAAGTACCTGTAACCATATACCATCTTCATTTTCTTATCAGACATCTTTCCTATTTTCTCCCTCTCTGCTGTGAACCTGAAGCCTTGCATGTGTGTTCTAGCACTGAGCCACACCCCAGTCCCAGTTTTTTTTTTCTATTTTTGTTCTACTTTACATATACTCTGAGCAATACAGTCATAGCCAGCCTTTTTTTTTCTGGATGAGAATAGATTGACTACTAATAGTGATAGACCATGCTAAGCAACATGGCCACACTGTTCTCGCTTTTAATTTTTAGTGGTTGATAATAAGAACAAAATAGAGAGAATAAGATTTTGAAGGAAGGGAACGAGGACATGAGACTGTTTTCTATCAGTAGAGCATGACTTCAAAAATGCATCTGATTTTTTTATTAAAATGATGTTATATGAAAGTAGAATGTGAGGAATGTTTTAAAAAGGAAATGAGAGGTTTATGATCAACATTTCTAGTCCACAAATTGCTTTCTCTTCTCTCTGTGTTATGTGTCATCTCATCAGATTGTTGTTGACAATCTCTTCTTACTCCCCTGTCTCCTCTGTTGGATTCTTTGATCCACCTCTGATTTTCTTTTTGTTCTCCTTTATATCACACATGTCTGGATAAAGTAATAGATTTGAGAGTAATTCATGTTCTCCTTTCATTTTATTGCTATCCCTACCATGTCTTCTTCCCACTGTCATAATCACTTCATTTTTGTCAGAGCATATCATTTATCACCAATGTAAATATATTCATTCATGATTTTCCTGCTTTCCAATGGTTTTAAGTCTCCCCCTTCCCATGCAAGCTATTTAACTACACTAGCCATAGATATATCTTCAATTATTGATTTCTGTATACAGGTTTGTGCCATTGCCCTGGTGTAACATATAGTTCACAGCTTCTTTACCTTTGTCCATTTTTCTTCATAGTACTCAACTCCTCATCAATCTACCTCCTGTGGCAAACAACTTTCATCTTATCACTTTCTAACTTTGCTAATTTCATTGTCTGCAGGGCCTGAAGGTAAAAAGGTAAAACCTCAACACTTGGTTCAAATATTCTAAGAGCTTCACAATTTGTTTATATTCCTCATGTTGTCTTCCCCTATGCACTCCTAGTTTCACGATCTACCCGTTCTCTGCCCATACTATCATACTTCTTACCATATTCCCAGGATGACAATCCTTTCGACCTTTTGTATTTACATATAATGATTTAGGGAGGAAGTATGGGGTTAAAGAACAGAGTTGCAGGTTGCCACTAATCATTTTCAAGATTCATTGTATATCTCCTTTAAAGATTTGAACTCACCAACCTCCTGAGCTAAATCCTGGGCAAATAAACAATATAGGAACAAAGCAATAAGTAGAATGTGATAGAGACTATATTTTGGGGTGAATTCTGTTTGGCCCCAGGCAGCCTTTCTCAGTTAGGGAACCTCATTTGAACTACCTCATGCATCAGTTTAGATTTGTAAGAGAGGAGGGCAAGTTATCATCTGTAATGTGTACTGTAGGGGGTAAGGCTGCTTTTTTCCATGCACTCAGGTGGAAGAACTGCTACTGAGGTATTTCTAGTTCTGTCAGCATTTAAGCCTGTCCTTCTAACTCCTCATGATTCTTTGAGCATCTGGTATTCTTTTTTTTTTTGCCAGTCCTGGGCTTGAGCTCAGGGCCTGAGCACTGTCCTTGGACTTTCTCAACGCTAGAGCTCTACCACTTGAGCCTCAGCACCACTTCTGGCTTTTTTTTCTATGTATGTGGTACCGAGGAATCGAACCCGGGTCTTCATGCTTGCTAGACAAGCACTTTAACCACTGGGCCAAACTCCCGGCCCCGCATCTGGTATTCTTATGTTGCTTGCTAACAAAATCGTTCATTCACACAGATGTAATAGGTAATATATGTTGTTTGCTGTAGATTGGTCATTAGTTGACTCAGTGAATGACCTTTCAAATTTTTCTATTTTCTTTTTCCCTACACCAAACAAGTTACCACATCTATTCTTTCATTACATTTCCACTACTGTCATCCAGGCTCCGTGTCTTTTGCTTGAGCTCCCTTCCCCCTTCATGATGCCACCTATTAATATTGCCATTTAGCTCTTTCCCTTTGTCCCCTTCAATGACAGTGAACCTAGATCAATTAACTCCTACAAGGAAAGGACACATCATCATTTCACTAACAAATATCATTCCAGCTGGCTTCCAAATCACGTCAATCCGAGCCTGGAACTCAAGACCATCCATGATTTGGCCCTCTTTCTGGGCCCAGCATGCCCTTCCATCTCTGCTCAGTGTGTGCCTGTCATTCATCTGTCTGGGATCTTAACCTATGTTCACAGACCACATCTCCCTCCCTGAAATCTATATTACTGACTTCTGTTTTAAATGTATCTACTAGCTTTATCAAAGTTAACCAAATTTTCTTCCCAGTGTCCATTTTCTAACTATTTACTGCTGTGAAAATATTAAGCAGAATTTGTTGTTTCTTTTTCTGTGTGGCAGGCTCTTTTCTTATTTTTTACACTCCATTTCATTTGGGTCTTTTTTAAATAACAGTATTTTAAAAGTCCTTTACCATTACAAGCATACAATGATCGAGACATATAAGTAAAGGGAGAATTACAGAGTGTTCAAAAATATGCTTTAAAATATTACTGACATAAAATTTTTAACTCAAAATCTACCTCCCAAAAGCCTGGTTGACCTAAATAGTTATCCTTTTCTAATTTCAATCCGGCACTTTATTATTGCCTTGTTGACATACTAGTAAGTACAATTATCTATTAGAACTCTCTTAATTGAGAATCATTGACTAACCTGTTAAGTACACACTTAAGTGGATTGCAAAGAAGCCAGATATTTCTCCAAAGTGCTCAAAAGTATTCTTAGTCCACATCTTTTCCTTTTTATACCAATTTGCTAAATACTTTGTCTAAAATAAATGAAAATCCACTACTGGTTACTGCAAATGGAGTAGTGCGCAACATCATTTCCAAGACACTGTTGGGGCATTTTCATTGTCAATGGAAGCATGAAGACCCCCTGTGAGTATCTGTGGGAAATCAATGAGAACACCTGCTACTGAGGAGTGGGGGTGGGGCTAGGACAGCAATCTATCTAAAGATAAAGATAGGCTTAGTTAGAAATCATTTGGTTGTCAAAATTCAAAAACAGCTCAGACTAGCTGATATGAAGAATGGAACTCTAGTACATGTGCTTGATGTGATCCTATGCTCAGTCAGATACCTGAATGAATATGAGTGAATGCTTCATGAGAATGGCAGGCTAGCCATTATATGGATTGAGGGCTCTTTCTTCCTCTCCTGTCTCTGGCTCTCTTCGCTGAGAGCAACCATAGGCCCTCTCCTGTGTCTACTTCTCTTGCTCTCTTCTCTGTATTTGTTTTTGACTCATTACAAAAGGCTCAAAGGATTGCTAAGTATTCCAAGTTCTAGTTCCCAAATGAAAGGCTTTGCCTGGTCTTTTGGTAGCTGTGGTGCTTAATCTTAAATCAAGGGTCCAGAATTGGGGTAAGAGGCAGGGGCATCACATATTATGAAAATCAACATTAGTTTTGTTTTTCCAACTGAACTTTGAATAACCACATAAAACTTTGCAAACTTCCACCAACAAAAATCAAGAAGTGGAGCCGTGGCTCAAGTGGCAGCCAACTGTGAGTGACAAATCTAAGTGAGAGCACATAGTTCTGAGCCCTAATACAGGCAGGCATGTGTGTGCATGTGCATGTGCATATGTGCACACAAATACAGACAAACACACAGCATATATGGCATGTCCTAATAAAGACTACTTGAATTGGTATACTGCTTCACCTTGGCAAGACGACTATGTGTACTTTGATTTACATAGATTCTTTTACTTTTTATTTTAAAGGTGATAATACAGAAGGGGTACAGTTATATAAGTAAGAAAATGAGTGCAATTCTTGAACATTGTTACCCCCTTCTGCATTTTCTCTTGCTATCCCTCCCACACCCTATTCTTCTCCCCCAAATTGTAAATTTCATTTCTAGCATATCTTGTGAGCATCACTACTGAATTAATTCACCCTTTGTCCTTTGTCTTACCTCAGATCTCCTAGGTTCTTATGATAGATGGTGGGATCCTTAGAAGAATCTTTCAGAGTGTACACATCTTTGGTATCGGTCCAAAAGATGGTGCAGATGAAGCCAAACAGTGCGATTCCCTAGACAATACCATTCAATTCAAGAACTGCAATATGTTCCATCCTTATGTTCTGGGGATTCTTCAAGGTAATAGATGCATCACTTGGTCACAGAAATGGATGGTATTTTTTAAATATTTTTATTGTAATTAATAAAAGGGTTACATGATATTTGCCAGATAGAAGGTGCAAATCTCTGCTAGGAGAGCCCAAGGTTTCTATTGATTATGACAAATGAGGGAAACCATTGAGCCTAAGTTCCTTTGAGTCTGGCTTACTTCACTTAATATGATTTTTTCTAAGTCTTTCCAAGAAATGGATGGTATTTTAAGCTTGAGGAAGGGTCCTTTGAGATGATCCTTATTTAGTGAGCAAGCCTGACCCTTGTATCACTGACAGCTGCATTCTGTCTGTTTCTCAAAGTGTGCCCAAATATCCATCTCAGGAAAGATATCTATGACAGCTTCATGATGCATGAAACTGTATATGAGACAATTTGTATGAAATTTCAACACACACTTAGGAGTTGGGTATAATTCTTCCCTTTTATATATTAGGTAACTGAGCATACATTTAAGTATATTAGCCCAAGGTCTCACTGCTGAAACCTAGCATGAACAGGACAGAAGTGGCGTACTTTGGATCTCACTGTTCACCCTCACTATCGGCATGACAATTATAATTTTCTTTTTAGAAGTTTACTCAGAAAGGCAGGTTAACTGCTGTAATAAAAAAAAGTCTAACACTTTAAAAGACTGATACAGATGCTGTTCTTTTGTTCTCCTGCACTAGGTGGGATGGTGTGTCTCCATATTTCTATAGGTTCATGGATTTCTGATGGGAAAAGGAAATGGAAAACTATATAAACAGGGAGGTTTTTTGCTCTAAGCCAGATCTGCCCATCCATATTTCACAGCCTCAAATCTAATGTGGCCATGACGACATGGGTGCCTGTTTTGGCAGGTTCCTCAATGTACATTGTGATATTACCCTAAAGCAGTGTTGATCAATCTTGGCACCACCTATATTTATTTTTCTTCTTTCCTGTCCCACTTTGGCAACTGATCCCTGCAGGGGCGAGGAAATCTCAGGAGTAGACAAATCACTGCTTTCCCAAAAAGTCCTTCCAATGACTAAATGTTGCTTGTTAGATATAGGCCAATGTCTCATATTGAAAAGGGGCCCATGGACCCTTTTCCTCTTCTTGGATCTCACCAGCCATAACTCTTCCTATATCCTTTGCAGTCAGATCCCTGGGACATCCCATGGTCCTTCCTTTCCTTGAGGCTTGATCTTCCTGGTTTAATTCTTTTTGTTGTTGTTGTTGTTGTTGTTGTTGTTGTTGTTGTTGTTGTTGTTGTTGTTGTTCTTCTTCTTCTTCTTCTTCTTCTTCTTCTTCTTCTTCTTTTTCCTCTTCCTCTTCCTCTTCCTCTTCCTCTTCCTCTTCTTCTTCTTCTTCTTCTTCTTCTTCTTCTTCTTCTTCTTCTTCTTCTTCTTCTTCTTCTTCTTCTTCTTCTTCTTCTCTCAGTGATTATCACTTACTTCAGGGAATATTCCCCTAACTTTTTATTCCTTTTAAGACAAGTTAAGGTCTGGGCTAGATGCCAACAGAACATTCCAAAATGCGTTACCTTTCTTCCTCTTTTCAGAAGGAAGCAACTATGTATTATACTTTTCTCCCAACCTAGAAGGCAGGATCTACAATGGGAATACCCACTGATGTTGATGTGTATTTAACACATGACACAGTAATTATCAAGGTCATTTGAGAGTTTCAGTGGTCTTCTTGGTAACATGGCACTTGAAGGAAAGACAAGATACAAGCCTCCAAAACATGAAACTAAGCTATAAAGGTAAAATAAGTGTATGATTAAATGTTTGTACAACTCAATGTTATTATAATATGGTAACCAATTGGCTGAAACCTAGTTTGTAAGTATTTGTAGATGTTAGAATTAAATTCTAAGAACACTCTACATATTTTATTCACAATAAAATACAAACAGTACCTTCTTTCAAAAAGTTTATAGCAACAAAATATGTCTCGTGATTAATTAGTATACATTTTTATATGCTTGATCTAATTGTGAACAGTAAAATGGTGGTGGTAGAGCTCCAAAGCAGGGGTTCCCCTGGAGTATAAAAGGCTAGAAGATGCATTTAGCTCATAGTTGTATTCACAGCATTTCCCACAATGCCTTCTACATAGGAAACACTCCATATGTATTAAATGAAAGGAGTCACATTGGGGCCATGTGGGTGAGCATTCTCTTCCACACAGGGTGGAGTCTTTCGTGTGATACTCCGTTTTCTTAGGATTGAGTAATTAAAAGACAAACTTTCCACTTGCTAGGATTGAAAGTCTCCCATTTATAAAAATGCCAATGTTATTAGTTTAAGCAAATAAATAAGCTTTCTTTTCTGAAATCTATGAGGGCAAAGATCAAATTGAGTGAGGGAGAAAGAAACCTATCTAGCCAGTTTGAAAAGCCCTTTTGTATTCTGATGATCTGACCTCATTAGCACTCTTTTATCTTAACTAATCTTTCTGTCTAGCTCTTTCAGCATGGGTTTGCTCATCTCATTTTTCCTTAGAATCCCAAGGCATCCCTAAGACCAAATATGCATAGGACAATTTACATTAGTGCGTATATATACCAGTCTCCTCACAATTGACCTAGCATTTTGCTAGATTGCTTTTGGAGATGGCAGATAGAGCATCGGTAATAATAGCTTATAAGAATAACATGTCTGTAATTAGTCTGTCCTGTAATTAAGGAGCTGAAAACTTAAGCCACAGCTTGTCACTAGTAAGTGACCCAGTAGGGCATGGGCAGTACCATAGAGAAGGATGACTGTCACCTGATAACATGCATCCCATGTAATGTCAGAATGTAAATACAATAATAATAATAATAACAAAATCCATGGAAAAATGACAGATTTTTTTAACAGAGCTGAAGCTAAGTTCTTTGGGAAGAACAGGGTCATGATTTTTTATCCTCTATCACTTTGCTTTCAGAAATAACAAGTGAGAGATTAATTTTAGTGTCTCACAAAGTCAGACACACAATGGATGATAACTCTGTAATTTGGACTTCTGGAAGGATGACAGAAAAGTCCCACATCACATGTGGAATGTTTTTATGGTTTGAAAAAGGTCCTCAGAAAGGTTTGCAAATCGGGCTGGGAGCAAGGCCTAAGCATAAGAGTGATTGTCGAGCATGCACAAAACCCTGGGTTTCATTCCTCAGTACCACATACATAGAAAAAGCCAGAAGTGGTGCCGTGGATCAATGGTAGAGCTCTAGCCTTGAGACTATGACTGAATTCCTTGAAATGTCATTTCTCAGTTCTGTAAAATCTCTCATATCCACTAGGCAAGTGTAGCTACTGCGTTGGTTCTTTTTCATTTTGGATGCACTGTCTGTAGTTTGGACCATGACTACAAGCATCTTCTGGCAGGCGTAGGGGGTCGAGATCAAGGATGACCCTTCAGCTTTCTACCTAGAGTTCAATTGCTAAAGCCAATGTGTGAAACTGGATATACGATCGCAAACTTCTTTCTCTTATAGCTTTAGTTTCTGAGTAACTCGGAAGTTGGACATCAATTGAAACACTTTTTCTGTGAATTTTTCTGTTTTCAGCATTCTCTTTGTTTGGCAGAGTATTTCCTTTCACCATTTTTTGAAATTCCCACCCACTCTTTGAGGCCCAACTTAGAAGAATCCCATCTCTGTTTTTAGGAGCATTTCTCCTTTCTCAGCCCATTGTTCTTCCTTCTCTGAACAAGGCGCACCCCTCCTCTCCTGTTACCCCAATATCAATTGAGCATTTAGTCAATCAGTGCATGTAATAGAATACCCAATTATGTTTTGCTTAAGGGAAAAAACGAAAACAGGAGATTTATCTATCACATAAAATGAAAGTTTGAAGGACAGAATTTTAGGCTAGTTCTGGAACACAATATTGTCTCAGGCCAGGTTCCTTTTAATTTCTAACACGCTATCTTCCACATGTAAGTTTGCTTTTTGAGCTTGTTGACTCATGGTTGCAAGGTAGTAGCTACAGCTCAGGGTCTGATAACTCCATTTACGGATTGGAAGTAATGAGGGAAAAAGAATTCTAGATTTGGAATAGAAATTCAGGTTTTTCTAGTGGCCAGATAAAGGGGTTTCATTGCCACATGGGGAAAAAAAGACAATAATGTTACTGAGCAATAAATAAATAAATAAATAAATACCCAAACCCTTTCTTTGTGCTACAACTCTGAAATCAAGATGAATCAGACAGGATTCCTTCTCCACAGTTACTAACATAGTAGATGGCATATGGTGTTTTTTCAATAAGTATTGATTGAGTGACTTAATAAAGAAGATAATTAATACATGAATGAGTTTGAAAACCTAGGAATATGTGTTTCAAGTCAGTCAGTTCGTTCATACATCTTCCTTAGAGTTCACATTCATAATTGTCTTTGGATGACAGTAATTTCTCTATCAAGTGCAAGTACAGTTAATTCAACAGTAGTTAGATTAGATTTCTCTAGGCTGTGGCCAAAGTGTAAGAACAATGTGTCAGAATCACAGCATAAAACTGAAGTCTGAATTAGAGAAGTTTCAAATGAGTTTGAAATATCAAGAGGTATTAGGAAAATATGAGACTTTGTAGGGGGTTTTGACTTGCATAAGAATTGAAAATATAGTTACAGGATGTATCACAATAAGAATTCATATTCTGACAATTACACACTGGATGGAATCTCTTACGTGATCTTTGTCTCCTTCTCATCCTGTACCTCATCAGTCCCAAGGAGGTTCAATGAAAAGCAGCAATTATAATCCTATGTTGGCAGACTTTTGGTATGCTCCTGGGCAAAATGGGGGAGAGAGGGTGGAGATAAAGATATAAAGGAATTGAAGTAAATTCATAAGGCCTAGTTGGAAGTATATATAACAAATGTGATTCTAACCTTGAATAAAGTTCAGTTGCTAGGGAGCTGAACTAATAATTTTCTAGTTTCAACATATACTGTTGACTGGTAAAAGATTCCAATATTGAGTTTGTTCCTCTGGAATCAAGTCTTCTTGATTACAGAAGTACCGAACTAGATAGGCTCACAGAACATCTCTTGGCCTTTAGGAAGATCTGCTTTTGTATCTATGTTGCATGAAAGGGGAAGAAAATGGAAAAAAGGAAGTTTATTTGAACTCATAAACTTATAGATGAGGAGGTTCGACACTAAAAAATGTTAGGATACATCCTAACAGGCATGTTTTGCTTGTTGGCTCATTTTTTAAATTTGTTTTGCAAGATAAGGTCTTCCTGTATAGCCTGGTCTAGCCTGACCAAAGGACCACAAAGCCTGACCAAAGAACAACTTGAGTACAGATTTGAGAATGGAAGCTAAATTCCAATACCTTACCGGTTCTTTTTCTCATGAATTTATACATGGCAGTTATATTTTTGAACCTCCTTGAAAATAATGAAACATAAAAGAAAAATGGAATCATATTGATAGAACTTGAGACATTATTTTTCACAAATCTATGCTTAGAAGTTGCTCTTATGATGCTAGACTTATCACCAGGAAACAATGTTTCTCATAATATAATAACCCTTATACTTAAGAAGAATTGTTGTCACCTTAAGCTTTCCTGGTCTCAGCTTTTGTTATCCCTGAAATGGGATAATAATACCTTTCTTGTATAACTTACAGGGTTATTTCCAGGACTAATGGAACAAAAGTACTTAGAAGAATAGAACCTTACAAATGTACAGTATGATTCATCTCCTTATTTAATACTAATAAAAATAATAATCTTTAAAACTAGCTTGTCTTTTTGTCCTTCCTCCCACCCCTGTAGGCATGCATACATGATAAAAAGTTAAATGAACAAGAAGGAAGAAAGGAAGGAAAGGAAATGGGAGGAAGGAAGGACAGATAGATGGAAGGATGGAATGTAGGGAAAACAAGCGTTACAGATGTTTTACCTAGTTTTGCTTTGTCTTTAGGTGCTTAATGTATCTCTGAGTACATTGCTCCCTTATTTACCACCAAAACTCTTGGCAGAAGATAAATTAGCATCTGCAGTGATTTCCTCACATTTAGGGGTTGTATCAAAACTTTCCTTTGTGTTTTAGGACACTAACACCGTCTATCTTTGGCTGGTTCACAGTATATTTAAAATTAATATAAGACAAAATGAACTCGGTTTTGTTATTGTTATTCTTTTCATGTTGTCTTTTTTTTCCTCTAAAACTTTGTCTTAAGGCAACCCCCCTTGCACTAGGTATCTTAGTTAGATACCTGGGGAGGTTTATTCACTCAATCCTTCATTATTCCATTTATAATCAATAGGATCTAGTCCTTAGAATTTTACCTCCAAGACAATTTTTCATCCCATCCATATCTGATTTCTTACTTCTTCTAATCTTCTTTCTATAGCCTCTAGAAGGCTATAGGGAGAGTATTCATCTGACAAGTCTACCCTATGCTAAACCTCTCAAACACTCCTATCATTTTCCCCATAGTTTTCCCACTAGCTTTGTAGGAAGTTGATAAGGTGTGTTAGTTGGATGGGGACAAGGACGGAAAAGCTATTTGGTCTCAGGTTTAGATTCTTTCTCCAGATAAAGAAATCTCACCCTCTATTTTCCTTTTGTATTAGAGTTCTAGAAATAATGGCTTTTGGAAAAGAATTTTTTAATTAAGATTAAAAGCCCACTAACTAAAATTATATATAGTCTATGCCTGGCCCCTTTATATAGCTCATGTTTCTTCATCTTTCTCTTCTCCTTGTAAGACGGACCTTTCAGAGCCTGACCAGCACACTACCCACAGCACTGCATCCTGTTCCCGACTAGCTTACTATGTTGTGCCCTGCAGCACAAATACCCATTCTTAGATGTACTGTACTTTAATGGCAAATACGTTTTCCCCCAATTGGATTTCACCATCCCCAAGATGCCCCCTACTTGTCCTTTCTTCCCTTCACAATCTACTCTCCATATTGTGCTGAATCAGCAGTAGATGATGAAGTGCAAAGAGCAGTGGGTACTAGTGCTTATTGTGCTGCTAGCTATATGTGACTTCAAGGGACATGACGTTTAACAACGTAAATATTAATGTGGTCATCTAAGAAGTAAGTGCAGACATTCAAGGACAAGAAAGTATGTGACTGAATTCTGAGATATATTAGGATGTGGAAGACTAGCAAAGAAGGTACTGAGGAGCAAGCAGGAAGTATGTATGAAATCCAGGCTGTGCGTGTCTCCAAAGCCAAGAGACTATTTCCTGGAAGAGGGAATATTTAGTGGAGTCACATGTGAAGATTGAGTATTGGCCACTGATCTTGGTAATATTTTTGTATCTAGTTATATGGAAAAGAATGGCTTCCATGAAATGGTCATTATACATGGACAAAACAATACATCATATATATTTGGGGTATAGTGGGAGATATCAAATCTTTTATTTGTCAAAAAAGTTTTATTATGAAGGCTAGCAGAATAAGGAGACTTAGCTAGATGAAATTAGGGTTGTGTTTTTTTTTTTCAAAATTAGACAAAGAGAAGCATGCTTGACAGACAGCACATGGAAATGTTTGAGCATGTCAGGAAAAAATACTAACTTAAGTAAAGGAGAATAAGTGCCAGAATGAGGGCCTTGAGCAGGCCAAAGACAAAAGGAACAGGCATCTAGAAGATCCATGTCTAGAACATATAAGTTCCTGAAGTGCAGCAGGAAAGCAGAACATATGGGCAAAGAAACCAACAAAATCCTTCTCGTTCCTAAATGCTATGCATGTTTAAACTGAATATTTATAAATTGTATGGATCAATGCGTTTTCCTGAATTCTCTTCCCTCCCTTCCCTTTGTATTCAATCCATAAACACATTACCCCAGCCTGGTCTCTGTTCACCATTTTCTTGGCATGTTCCCCTCAGAGCTATTACTGTTATTTGCCTGGACTATTGCAACCAACTTCCAAGTCATTTTCTTGCCCCCACATTCACTTTCCTCAAAACAGACCATTAAAGATAGAAATAAAATATTTACCCTTCTGTGCTAAAAATCACCCTGCACCACAAAACAGTAAGTCTGGCCTTTGCATCTTGTATAATTGTATCCGTACTCCCTTTTAGAGTTGCTCCCTCTCTCTTTACTTAACACAATATCTACCAAAGCCACCGTCTCCTCTCATTGTTCAAACATTCACTAGCTGTTCCTGCCTTATGACCTCCATGCTTGTTTGTTCCTTGTTGATCCTTGCTCTCCTTCTGCATAAAATGTCCTTCAATGTGAATATTGAGTGGTTACGGCTTTCTATCTCTGTTTAAATTCTTCCTCATCCAGGGATCTTAACTAGCTTGCTGGATACCCCCTCCAATCAAAATGACTTAAGTTATCTATATGCCATCATCTGCTCTTTTATTTACAAAATGCTTCATTATAGGCTCATGCTTGTAATCTTGCTATTCAGGAGGCTGAGATCAGAAGATCACAGGTCAGCAGAAAAGTCTAGGCAGAAAAGTCTGAGAAACTCCAACTAATCAGCAAATACGCTCAACTGGAGGTATAATTCATGTGGTAGAGGACTAGCTATTAGCAAAAATGTAGAGTGAAAACAGAAGACCCTAAGTTCAAACTCCAGTTCCACACAAATGAATTTTCTTGCTTATTTTCTATCTTGCCTGTTAAAATACAAGTTTTATGAGAACAGATTTTTGCTTTATTGTCTTGTGTATTTCCCAGTGTTTAGAATAGTCTGTGTTATACCGGAGAAACTCCAGAAATATTTATTGAGTGGCTGGATACCTTGCTTTTATTTACTTCTACTTCTCAGGACTGAGATCCTATGATGCTACATTGTGACTTGGCAAATACATGGCTCTCTCTCTCACTTGTGGAAGCTGCAGCAAAAGAATTTACAACTGCTTAGCTCTGTGACTAACCAGATCAGTAGCAGATTTTCAGCACCAGCTTTAGATGAGACCTCATCAGTGATGAAAAAATTTCTCCTTCTTGATCCTAAAAAAATCCCACAGAACACAACATCAAACAGAGAGTAGGGCATTTTAGTAAGTGGAATATGTTTAGCCCAATACCACTTGATCATTCTAGATAAGATGGAGTGAGTGTATTTTAATTTTAGTTTACCTGTAAGGAAGTTGACCATTAGAGAAGTTACAGTAGTTCCACTAGATCTGGTGATCTTGAATCTTATTAATAAGCACACTGAGTAGTGTTCGACAATGTGCTCGGATTTCAGAAATGACTGAATGTCATTTGATTATATGTAACACAAATTAAGTAATGTCGTAAACTTGGGAAATATAATTTTAGATGTATAAATGTGCACAAGATCTATAAGGGGCCTGACAGTTTATCCTGGCTGGATCTAAAATTTGAGAAAATCATGTACATCCTCAAGATCCCACTTATTGCTTTTTGTTCATTTTAGACCAATCCATTTTTATGCTAGTCAAAGCAACCTGTCTCAGCCTTTGCCACACACATCTGGCACAGAGATATTGAGGCTGAGAGACTAGCTTCTCAGATCTCTGCTTGTCTTTCAGGAAGGCATAACCCAGAGGTATAAACCAGCTGTGTTAACATGTTTCAAGGGAACAGAGAAACAAAAGAAGAAGGAGGGGGAACTCTCTTTGCTTTAGAAAATGCCATCAATCCATTAGAAAACCTACTAGATAATTACTCTATCATGCAGTATAAAGGCCTAGAAAACCAGTCATTTTCCCCTGGTGACTGTTTTGCTGTGGAGAGTCGGCATCTGCACCATTTCATAATTGCAGTGTAGAAATTGGCACAGGAAGGAGGCCCAAAGCAAGCTGTTCCAGGTAGACCAGATGTCTTGAAGGGAGGCAGTCTCTCTATAAGTAAACGTAATGCCTATTAGCTGTCATGTTCACTGTTGAATAGCAAGCTGTTTGATATCTGGAATAATCTTCATCCCCTTCTGTACTGGGAATAGAACCCAGGGCTTCCTGCATGTTTGACAATACTTTATCACTGAGCCATACCTCCCACCTTTAGAATAATTCTTGATTAATAAGATATTCTTTTTTTTTTTTAAAGACACCCCAATCATCCTGTTTTCAGAGAAACCACCCTTTCAAAGCACATTTTCCACAGGGGTTGCTTTATTTCACCTCTGTGTGTGTGCACATGCACTCCCCCCCCACATCATCACAGCTGGTCTTTGCAGCCAGACGTTGATTCAGAGATAAAGCAACATGTTGTGGGCTAGTCTCTTAGAAAACAGTAGACCAAGTAAAGGGGAAAATAATCTAGATAACAGGAGAAGGATTTCATTGCTGTTATTGCTAACAGAAAGGAAGACAAAGGATGCAGGAGAAATAAAGAGACAGAGACAGAGCATTTGGGAAAGTGGCAAACCTCAATCATGAGGTCATAGAGGCAGCTGGACTCTCTGGGGATGCTTTACTATCCTTCCTTTGGCTGATTAATTTAATGAGCATGCACTTCATCCAATAATGTTTGCAAACGTCTTTCTATAGCCAGTGAAGTGTTAAAAGCCTTTGGGATCAATGAGTAAAAAACAAAACCAAAACAAACAATGTTCCCTACCCTTACGGAGCTTTCATTTCTTTGGAAGCTTCAGACAAGAAATGCTAATGATGCAAACTATGCAATATATTATGGAATGATAAACATTATGGCCTCTAGAAACAAAACAAAACAAACAAGTAAACCACTAATGCAGACTTGGAATCTAGTATATGAAGGTCTTGCAATTGAAGTCTTTCTAAGATACATTTTGGAAGTGAAATTTGTATGAAGACTTCATAGTGTGAAACATTGGCCATGCAAATATTTTGGAACAAACATTGCATGTTACCCAAGGTTGGAAGACCTTTGTAGAGTTTGGGGAAAAGCAAGGAAGGTAATGTTACTAGAACTCAGTGAGTGGGTAGGGGTAGGGGGAAAGAAGAGGCAGGGAGAGATAAGTGAAGTCAGGGAGTGGAAGGTAAATGCATGTAGGGCATTGTTGGCCTCTAAGAGTGCAACTTTTCAGCGCAAAGAAGAATGGAGAGCTTTTCTGGAGTTTGGATCAGAGTAGTAACCTTATTGACCCATTTCTCTTAACTTTATGTCTGTTTGATACATTGAAAATAGATGGACTGTGGTATAAAAGAAGATTTCTCGTCTTTTCAACATGTTGCCTTCCTTATATGTCAAGGTTGCTATGAGACTCAAATGCAAAGGGGTTTTAAAAATGGTAAGCACAGAGCAGACCCAAAGTGTAATAATTTAACACAAACTATAGGGGCTTCAAAAGCTAAACTCCCCTTTGCCTCCACTGATCCATTAGAAGTATCCAAATTTACAAAAAAAAAATTGAACTAGTCTGCCTACAAAAAGCTGAAGAAAAATTGTTTCTATGTATTAAAAATATGCAATTTTATACCCAAATTTAAAACCATTTAGATTGTACCAAATGCTACCTATTTTTATGTTCAAATTGGGAGAAAATGCCTTAAAAATAATGCAAAAGTACTAGGCTTGAATCCTGAAGTCTTTAAATATAACAACAGAGCTAGAGAGAAGTCGAAGTCTGGGAAGTTTAAACCTATTTCCTTTCCCTTAATCCCCTTGGAGAGCTAGACACGCTGGCTAGCCAGTGCCTCCAATGGTTCGGCGGGTGGTATCTGCTCTTTGCCGTGGCCCTGCCACCAGGTGAATGCTGCCTTCAGGGTGGGAGAACGCACACTTTTGTGTGGCTATCTGACCTTCACTGACTCTGGGGAGAGATTATAAAGGATTTAGGAGAAGACGCCTTGAGTCTTGGAGAGAAGAAAGAAGAAAGGGGCCCCAAGAAGCCGGAGCCTCCCAGGAGACAGAACAGAGTTAATGAGCTAGAGGGAGGGGGATTACCCAAGGTAATTATGTAAAAAGAGAAGGCTAGGAGTTCTAAATGGCTGCAACTTGGAGTTTACTCTGCCTAAGGTGAGTGCTTAGCGTTTGTTTGTGGTTTTGTTTCTCTCAGGATTTTTTTTAATGTATATTTTTATTTCTTCACCCTGTTTCTCCCTTTCCAGTCTTTACCCACCGTTCAATTTGCAAAAGCTGCTTGCTTTGCCTGCCAGACCTCCATTCTCATCCCTCTCTTCCTTTAGATTCCAAACATGAGACGCCCCCACCCCCACTCCCCACTCCAGGCCCCTGGGACCCTGACCTGGCTCCTCCTCCATCCAGGAGCGGCTATGTTTATCCCCTGCTCCCTGCTTAAGCCTCCCTGTGTCTGTCCCCCACCCCTGCCGTGGTGCGGCTATCCTAAGAACACACCTTCCCCGGCAAGCCAGCTGTCACATCTCCCCAGCGGTTTTGGGGGGGGGGGGCGGCGGTAACTCTATGTCTCTATGTTCTTCCAATCCAGTCCGTGTCGTCCCTGGGCATCTCCTTTTCCTTTCCCGTGACAAATTAGAGTCTCAAGTCAGCCCTGCTCCTTCCAGATCACTAGTTTTGTTTACAGAACAAAATCAAGGCTTTGGCTTGCCTGCGGCTGCACCCCACTCCTTGACTTTCAGGAGGCAGGGGGGAAGCGTTCATGGTCCTTTAGCATGCAATAGACCCTTAGATCAGATCGGAAATATCTGGAGCCCCACGCAGTGGGTGACAGAAGTGTCCCCTCCTCCCCCCGCGGGTGGGGGAGGGGAGAGGAGAAGGGACTCCGCTTGGAGAAGGAGGCAGGGAGGCAGCTGCAATGCTGCGAGGGGTGCGTGTGAGGGTGCCAAGCTCGTCCGCCACCTCCGGGCTCAGTCTGCGCTCCTCTCTGCGTGGGGTACAGGGGCTCAAGGGCTGGCAAGCGAGAGCAGCGCCCCTTGGCCAGCCTGGGCTCCCAGGGCGCCTGGCAGTCCCCGGGGCTCTGGAGCACAGGGCGGGGCGCAGGACCTAGGCTGTGCTCTGGGTCTTCTAGTCTCCCAGTCTCTCCAACCTTGCTTGGCTCCCTTTCTATTGAGTTTTCCCTTCGCGGGGCGTCCATCAATGGTCCTACTTCGGGATGCACACGCAGCTCCCGGCCGGAGGGGGGTAGCAGCCACCTCCAGGTGCAGGTCCACCCCGGCCACCACCGCCGCTGCCGCTGCCGCCACCGCCGCCACCCGCCGCCGCCGCCACCACCACTCCAGCCCTGGGCGCACTGAGGTCCCGGTCATGGGGCTGGCGAGGCTGCTGTTGCTGGCGTGAGAAGGGGCAACAGAGCGGCTGGGCTCGGGGACCCAGGCTACCCGCATGGATGTCTTCAGTTTTGTGAAGATTGCAAAGCTTTCCAGGTAGGGGCTGCGCGGCTTTCTTTTAATCCCAGGGCCATCACCCACCCGGCAGGGACAACTTGGTACTGTATGTTCTTTTTTCAGGATCCTAGGGAGAAGCAAAAGCTAGAGATAGCAAGGGGGGCTTATGGCAGGACTGAAGTCAGGTAGCCAGGGGCGTCTAGATCAACTTATTTCTTACTGGCTGCCAGAGCTGGTGTATCCATGGGTGTAAGACCACGCACACACAGAAAGACACACGCCCTCACACAAACCAATAGTCAAGGCAGTTTGTTTTTCTTCTGAGAAGCCCAGTGGAGCTTGGGGCCACCCTTACACGTAAGGGCCAAGAGGCCCTGATGATTGTAATAGCTGATGCTATGGAAAGCCGGAGTACTTGGACCTTCTGTACTTGCTTTGCATGCACTAGCAACATAAAGTATCCCCATTCTCCTCCTCCCCCAAATTCGACCTCCTTGCTCTGGGAAAAACTGTCAGTTTGTTTTTTCCAGTAGTGACCCAGAGAACAAAGTCAAGGAGATAGAAGAGAATGACTTTCAGACTTTCTTGAGCAACTCCATATTTCTTAAGCCTTGAGGATTTGGGAATTTGCTTTTAAGTAGCCATGTTATTGAAAATAATGACAAACAGGTAGAATTCTGGAGTAGTACTGACAGAAGCGGATTATGGCCACTTGCAGACCACTTAGCTAAAGTACCTGGTCAGAGCTGCTGTCCTGTTCTACCTCCCAAATTTCCTTGAGCCCACAAAGTAAACTCTCGTGCTTGTGGTTTTGACTGAGGAAAGCCCTATGAAAACGATCTCAGACTATGGTACCCACCTGCCTTTTTCAGCAAGTCTCAGGAAAGACTGGCAGGGGAGCCTTTGGGAAAGGGGTATCCAAGGAGACAGACAGCTGGAACGTTTTGGGTAGCAACTGAAAGATTGGTTTTCAATATGAGAGAATTCATTCTAGGGTTTCTTCTTCATTCTGTAGTATCAGAGTGAGATATGTTGATAGCACGAAGCAAGGATCAACAGCCTCCAAAAGCCAGAGGCAGAAAACTTCTGTAGACTTGGCTTGGCTAAATTTATTTGAGGGACTTCACAATCATGTGGTTTCAACAGCGCCATTCAGCTGGGCTACCCCTGAATAGCCAAAGGGCTTGGGGTTTCCTGTTCAGCTCCACCTGCCATCTACTTACACAGGCCAATCTTCAGAGCCTAAGTAGATTTCCCTACCTAAGGAAAGGGACCCAGTGTAGCGGGATCTATGCTGGTAATGGGTATATATGTGCCTCCTAGTGGTGCCCACGAGAGGTCCCTGCAGATCAGAAGACTGGTGTGTTAAGGTGGTGGATAATTGTAGTGTAAGAAATTGTTCGGTTTCCTGCTGATATCATAGAGGGCCATGGCTTCACACCACTATTCTATTAACTTCCTGCCTGCTTCTGCCTATGGCTGTCAGATAATGAACCATGGCTGGGAAACAGCTGTGGGACAGTTCAGCAAGTATGTGGTGCCCTATGTGCGATGGACAGAAATATCACTGAAATTCAGCCTCAGATCAGTAAGATAAAATAACTAGAGCTTCAGTGTTGTCCTTAAACTTTGGAATTCTGGAAGTCAGTGCCATGGCAGCAAACTCATTAAACTATACCCAAGGATGCACTCATAGTATTCATAAAGCTGAGTTTTGTGAATCAAATGGGTATCAATGAATTGTGTCTATGTGTGTACATGTGTCAGTGTGTGTGTGTGTGTGTGTGTGTGTGTGTGTGTGTGTGTGTGTGTGTGTGTATGTTGGAACCTTAACAAAAGTTTGAAATTCAGTATATTATATCACTTTTCTTTCCCTACTCAGATCCCCTGAAATGTTTATTTTTGTTGTACTGCAGCCTGAAACCCAGAGCCTTGCACATGCCATGCAAGCGCTCCATCCCTAATCTTCCCTTCCAGCTTAGAGAATTTATTCTACAGAGAGAAGGTGTCCAGGTCCTAAAATATATGTTCTGGCTAGGAAATATTTCATCTGCAAGATTTCATACTTTACTCAGTGTGAAGTCATGGATGTGCCCCCCAGCTGAAGCAGGCAAACTCCAGGCAAGGGTCATCAGCCTGCAGAAAACACACATTGGCAGCTGCTCTTTTCTGCCCTTGAAGAATTGTAGTGTGTGTGTGTTTTAAACAGTTACAGAAATCAAGTTCTTTCCTCAAAGGCGAACTCAGAAAATGCTTATGTTGCAGGATTGTCCTGATTTCAGAATGGATAATCTTCCTAAAGGATTTAACTTTGGTTGGGGTGGTTACTTGAGTGCTTAAAATTCTCTTGGTTCAAAGGCAAATATGCACAGTTATCTTAGGTCTTTGGTTCCAAGGAAACCGAGTTACTGTGTGTTCCTTCAGAAAGCATTTGCTATAACTGCTCTTTATTGTGCCTTGTTTATGAGTTAAGATAGTAGTAATTACAGAATATCCAGAGAGAATATTAATCCATACTGGAATTAAGAAAATATACAGATTTTTCACTATATTTAACCATTTATTCAAAGAATCTGTGAAAAGGAAATCAAAATTCAAATAGCCTCTCAAGAACCCAGTGCCATCTTGTGATAAACACTTAAAATGACTGCCAAATATTGGCATACTGGCAAGTAGTTCTGACCCTTTATGCCATCTGCGTGAGTTATGATCCTTGATGGCCTTGGCCATGGGTGGTACAGTGTGTCACAGTTCTATCTGAAGATATTTGTTCTTATTCTTTTAATTTTCTGGTTATTAAACTGCTTGGTAGTTTACATGCATTTTACTTTACTGTTTCCTTGGTAGCAGTTCTATATCATATTTTTTCATTCTTGTAGATGAGAACATTACAGATGAGTGCTTTATAAATCAGTAATAGTATCAAAATAGGCATATACTTTTTATTGTTACTGCTTTTTGCACCGATGATCCCATTTGTAAAACAGATGCACCCTTTAGAAGAAGTGGAGTTTGGTAGAAAAACATATGATTATGCCCCTTTTGCCTGGAGGGTGTGAATTGAAACCCCAAATTCATAGGAGTAGTATTAAACTGAGCAATGTGTTCACAACTGGCGCACTCAGCTTCATTTCTTTTTGTTAAGCAAAATGGCACCATTTAAGATGATTATGTACTATGGATAGAAAGGTGATTTCTCCTATTGGTAGATAAATTTGGGGATGATCTATTGCATTTTCTTACACTTGCAAGGGTTATTGTGTAATGTAGAGAAATGACTAATGCTTGTCAAAACAAAGTGTGCTAGATTTGTTGGAATTAACATGAGTCAAATAAACACACACACACACACACACACACACACACACACACATATATATGGCTTCATTAGATTTTAATGGATATTTAGATGATTAAAAGCCTTAGTTTACCATTACATTATTTAGAATTAAATATTTCCCAGGGAAAGGGGGAAGTTAAAGAAGTAATACAAAAGGTTATTCTCATCTTCTCTATTTTTACCTGAGTAATTGCATCAATATTCCTGCTAATAGTGAGCTCTAGAGGCTAGCGAGGAAAAACCTCCAAAGACTCTGGATTGGAATTTTATAAAAATGCTACTTACTCATCTTCTGAGTCCTTTCTATGTTGTGCTGATTTTGTGGCTGTCAGGAGGTGAAATGATGGAGAGTTTCATAACAGAACTAGTTTCCTGTTTTAGGAATATTTAACTCAAGTTTCCCAGGGGTTGCTAGCATGCTGCTGCAGAAGTCCAGTGGTTTGTTGTAGATTAGGGAGAAAAGGCATTTAGCTCAGGCTTTATACCACTTCACACCTTCTTCTCTCAGTTTCCTTCTGGGTCTGTCTCTATCTCTGTCTTGTATCCCTCTCTCGGGTAATGAATTTCACCTTCTTGCCTACAGAATTTGGTACAGACTGTCAGCTTTGGGAAAACTTACTTGTACTTCAAGTGCATGACCTGCAAATTCGCATTTTCTGCTCATACACTTTCCAACTGTTCAGTTTCTGTTTTTACACTCATGCATGTGCACACACACACACACTCACATACACACACACTTCATCATTTTTGTATTTTGGGTTTACCATGGAATTTTGCTCTGGAGAGATATACATTATTGATGAACTAGAAATATGTCGGTATCTTTTCTTTACTCTTTTTCTTTTCATCCTCTCTATTCCCTTGCTCTCTCCTCCCTTTCCTCCATTTTCTTTATTTTCTTTTCCTTTTTCTTTCTCTTTTCTTTTTTTCTTTTCCTTCTCTTTGTGTGGTTTTGTGTGGATGGATCCTAAGGCCTTGTGTCTGAGCATGCTAGACAAATACTCTAACCTTGAACTATACCCCTAGGTTCTACAAATGCATCTTAAGGATGCACTTTCAAACCACAGATTTCACATTTGACACAATCAGAAAAACTGAGACTGTATCTTTGAGTTTGTTGAAATATGACATCCTAAAATTTACCACTCATATCCCATCAAATGATCTTTAACCTTGAAAGGTAATTAGATCAAGGAGAGAACACTAGGAAAAAGTGAAACCAGAGTGTTGGCAAACCATGGCCCATATGCTGGCTGACTGTTAAGGTATATCCCCAGAGCTAAGAATAGGCTCTTACATTTTCAATGATTTAACAAAACAAAAGAAAAGAAAAATGGTATGAAATTAAAACTTCAACATCCATAAATAAAGTTTTATTGGAACCTAGCCATGCTCATTCTTTTATGCATTGTCTGTGGCTATGTTTGTTCTGCAACAGCAAAGTTGGACCGATGCCATGGAAATGTTATGTCTTGCAAAGCCTAAAATATTCACCAATTTTTACAGAAAAAAATGTACTGACCCCTCAATCAAGAAGTGCTTTTTTCTGATGTCTTCTTTGTTATCATTATCAGCACACATGTGGGCACATGTGACCACATATTAAATTGAGTATGTGAAAAATTCAAATTCACTAATTCTTATTCATAACAAGTAAGACTTTACCATAGTTTTAATTTAATGATCTCTTGCTGAGTACTGGCTAGCTACTCAGGAGTCCGAGAGCTGAGGTTTGTTGTCCAAAGCTAGCCATGTGGGAAAATGTATGAGCCTCTTATCTCGAATTAACCAGCAAAGAGCCCAAAGTGGAGCTATGGCTCAAGTGATACAAGAGTAGCATTGAGTGAAAACGCCAAGGTCCTGATTTCAAGGCCCAGTAGTGACTGGCACAAAACAAGCAAAAAACCTATATGATTTCAAATTATTTACATGTTCAAAACCAGCCATTAAAATTGGTCGTACTTGTCAGAATGGAAATTGTACTTGGGAAAAAAGCAACATTCCTCTTCTTTGTTCACTAAGTTTACCTGTTTTCTTTGGTCTGGAGAGTCACTTGCTAAATGGAATGTTCCCCTTCCAGGGACCTTTAAACTTTGAGTTCATCTTGGATGGAAAAAGAATAGACAATAATAGTGGTAAAACCTCAACCAGCCTGTACTGGTGAACTGATAATCAAGTCAACGGGAGAATGCTGAGTATTTCCTTACCGTACACTTGAGCCATCTGGTTCTAATGGCAAATGACCTTCATTAATCTGTTTCCAAATGGAAAGATTTCTAGATAAGTAGATTTCACTGGAAACAGAAGAATGTAGATATGCTGGATAAATTTGAAATAGAGTTGAACTTCACCTGCTTGGAGTTTGGATCAGAGCATTATAATGAAAAAACATAGACTTCCTTTATTTCTTTAGAACAAACCATATAAAAATATGACACTTGATTCAGAGTCATTTAGATCAGTAAGTACCTAAGGTCTGAAAGTTATCTTAAAGAAATCTACACCCGAGTTTTAGATAACAAAATTAACATTGCCATATTTTTCCTGGCAAAGAGATGAGAATAGGTTCATGCCTGAATAGTTCTTTCAGAAACATATTTTCAAATATGTATTATAATATTTGGCAGAAAATAAATACTCTGTACTAAATAATTAGTGAGTGAAGTAATATACAATCCATTTTACGACTAGTTGCAAATAAATATCGTATTAGTTTAGTTAAACAATTATGATTGGTACTAATTTTTGTTGGTCCTGGGGCTTGGATGTTCTCCATTACTTCTTTTGCTCAAGGCTAGTACTCTTACCAGTCTGAGCCATGGCTCAACTTGCAGTTTTTTAATGGTTAATTGGAGGTAAGAGTCTTCCCTGGCTGGCTTCCAACTGACATCCTCAGATCTCAGCCTCCTGAGTACCTAGGATTTATAGGTGCGAGCCACCAGTGCCTGATTATAGTACATGTAAGGAGTTTACATGATAAATGTTGGAAATTAATTGTCTGATCTTTGCCTAGATCTCTGATTTCTGTTTTGACATTTGAAGCGTATTTTTTCATAATTGATAGAATGTCATCAATTCCTACTTCTAAGAAATCTCTTTCTGCTATAAGTTCAACACATTGTTATAATTTCATTAAAATGAAATTCTATGGATGTCAGGGTTTTTGGAAGTTCTTTTTTGAATGAGGGTTTTGGAAGTTCTTTTGAATTTACTACAGGGTTTTAATTTTATTTTGGTTATTTTTCGTAAGTATTGTAAGATTTACTTAATTATAAAGAAGTACCTTATGATTATTTGACACAGTCAAGGTTAAAAGCAAGTAAGACAAAGTTTATAACCTTAATGTGGAAATTTGCCTAAGGACTACAGTAAGGAGTACAATTGTCCATTAACTGGCATGATGAACTGTCATGCCCTCAAAAGGAGACCCTGTAGCCATGTGCTTAGTTTTGGTTTGCTGTGTTGATTCTATACTGGATCACACATCTAACCAGGGTGATTTCACAAGAGCGTCTCTATTCCAGTCCTAAGTGTTTATCTGCTATGATTTGTAGTCCAAGTAGTCATTCTTGTCCCTGGGATAGGAGCAATTTGCAGTGAGTGACATGCAGGATTTCTTTTGTTCAAAGCCCCACAAAGTGCTGAATTGTGGTCAGTGCAATGTCCCTATGTTTAACCAAACCATAGCCCACTTTATTTATTTATGTCTACTTTTGTTCTTATTTTGGGTATAATATTTGTCTCATTAGATTATGATATTTTGTTATTTTCTGTATATACTAAGTTTTATTGGGATACAGATATGCTCATTTGTTTTTCTTGCTTATGATGCTTTGAAAAGAGTTGGATATTTGTGACAGAGACTACATGGCCTTCAAGGCCTAAAATAGGTATAACAAATATGCGCCTTTTCTGAAGGTATGATAATTTACTGTCCTTTGTTTTTTTTCTACCCAGTACTCAAATTCTCCTTTGGGTTGGAGTTATGCCCCACATGGCTTCTTGCTTGACTGGGAGGGAGCAAGGAAGGAAATGGTTGTTATGGCTGTTGAGAGAAAGGGAATTACCCACAATTCACATTGATATGCCCCCTCTGGGGGTTCTTAAATTGCTGGAATCTTTTAATTTAAAAATTTTCTACATACAAACAGGATCTTGTCTGTTCCTTTTCTCTGCTGGTGCTGAAGGGCAAAATTCATGTTGTCTGTGCTCACCTTTTCCTTTTTGGTCTCTATTATATTTGCTTCATTTGGGAATGTTATTTCATAACTTTTTTATTTTTGGTCTGTACTGGGGCTTGAACTCGGGGCCTGGGCACTGTCCTTGAACTCTTCAGCTTGAGTCACAGCATCACTTCATGTTTTCTGGTGGTTAATTGGAGATAAGAGTCTCATGGACTTTTGTGCCTGGACTAGCTTTGAACTGCAATCATCAGATCTCAGTCTCCTGACTAGCTAGGATTCCAGACATGAGCCACCGGTGCCTGCCTGTTTCTGAACATTTCTTATTCATCCTTCCCAACCATAACTTCCTCTTCATACCCAATCGCACATATACATGCTCCCTATCCCACATACAAATGTGCCTCCATAAAACCACATCGAACTATTTAGATGTCATGAAAATTGTCACGTCCCTGAACTTTTGTACAAGCGCTTCATTTTCTCTTGGATAATTTTCATCTCATCTCCATTTTTCCTGGAAAGGTATTTTTTTATTTTTTCCATTTCAGTTTTTAATTTAAACTTGTTCTCTGTGCCTTTCTCAAAGCTCTCAATCTTGGCTTAAATAGCTGGAACATCATCTCCTGTGTGCTTAGGTGACTAGATTAACCCCTTATTCTATAATCACTTTTTTCGTGCTTATTTGAAGTCCCAGCCAGGTCTTCCTGATAGGATGGGAAAGAGCATGAAGCTATTCAGGGAAATTGAAAATGGAGGCTATCTTCTCTTAAATGTGAGATCCAAGATGACCAACATGTCAGGTTACAGCAGATATATGAGGGGAAAGAAATGATGGAAGCCTAAGTGGGAGGTTTGTAAAGGCTATTCCAAGATTGAAGTACATCATTCTATCTACCCAAGATCCATTAGCCAGGCCCTAGCCATATTTAAGGTGTGAAGGAGGCTGGCAAGCAATCTAGTTGTATATCCTTTCTCTATTGACATCATCGGCCCTATTCATAACTATGCTTGTTATGTGGGAGGTTGTACTCTGCTTCCCAATTTGTAACCCTTTCTTGAATGCAAGACCTTTCATTGTGACATTATAATGCATCCTTCTAGAGGCAGGATTTATTCTCTCTTCTATAGATTTGGCTTTGACTGAGTGACTTGTTTCTGCTAACAGAACATGGACAGTAGTCACATAATATCTTTTTTAGGAGGAAAAATAGCCTTCAGAATTGTGCATTTCTTTATTGCTTTTAATGTTACTAGATGAAAAACTATTTCATGTGGCCCATTGGTCCCAGAAGCTAGATTTACCTGGAGCAATACCATCTGGCAAATATGAAAACATGAAAACAGATGGGTATTGTTGAGGACAGCTTTATGGTGACAACAGTAGTTCAATATAGACTGCATTAAAATTGAGCCCAGTTTTGTATTGTGTCTCATTTGTGAATTCTTCCAGGGTAAAACCTCTGTTATTAAACCTTTGATCCACAGTAGATAGTATTTAGTCAATTATGAGAGAATCAAAGTAATACTGCACTGTACTTCACATGATGTCAAATATGGGTGATCACAGATATGCTTGTTGTGTACTTCATACAACAGATTAATTATACTATCTTATCACGACTTATTTATTTTACCACTAGTGCTTGGCAGTGAACTGCTGCCCACCATACTGTTTGAGACTCGACCTTGCATCTGGGCCTATGTTCTCATCCTCATGCTTGTTTTCTTTTCTTCCCTCTACTCCTTGAACATCCTGTTATAAACATTGCATATCTAGTAGTAACAGTGAATTGTACATGTTTATACAATGCTTATAAATTTGCCTAGCTCAAGAGACTGAGAACTGAGGATCACAGTTCAAAGCTATTATATGCAGAAAAAGGCCATGAGACTCAATCCAATTAGCCAGCAAAAAACTGAAAGTGAAGCTATGGAGTAAAAAAGTAAAGAGATAGTACCCATTCCTGAATTCAAGCCTGAGTATTGGTACACACACACGCACACACACACACACACACACACACGCACACTTTTGTACGTAAATATAATGTAAGGATCCTATAACCTGGATGTTTTATATATAGCATGTTGGGAAAAATAACAAAGAACCCACAGAGAATGTTAACTTTACTATGGCTAATGAAAGGTATTGTCTTACTAGTGTACATTATTTAACCTACTGTTAGTTTTGATATATGTCTTTTAAACAAATTTTAAGAAATGGTTCTATAAGAAAGTGCTTCAAAATCACCATGATATATAGCACATCTGTGAGAAAAAGGAAAATTATTTTTGCTATAATAGATCATCACATGTATTTATAGCTTAAGTAAAAGTAGGAAGGTACAAATCTGCCCAGAAAGCTAGGAGATTGAATATTTGGATATATTTTCATGTGTTTGCACAAAAAAATCAGTGGATGTAAAAAAAAAACCTAACATCATTTGAGAGTGGGATGTATTATGACATAGGTCCCATATCTCTATCCCCATTTTATGTTTGAATTCCTTCTGATTTTCTTTTGTTTGTTTTTGTTCTGTCCTCTGGCTTGAACTCTGGGCCTGGGTGCTGTCTCTGAGTTTTTCAGCTCAAGACTATTGCTCTACCATTTTGAGCCACAGTGCCACTTCCAGTTTTCTGGTGGCTAATTGGAAATAAGAGTCTCAAGTTCTTTAGTGCCTGTTCTGGCTTTGAACCACAATCCTCAGGTTTCAACCTCCTCAGTAGCTAGGATTACAGGTGTAAGCCACCACTTTCTTCTGATTTTTAACCAAAGGAATATATTGCTGATTCACGGGTAAACTTGAATTCCAACAGTGCTAGTAGGTTATCGACATAAATCCAAATGTCCAAATAGACATTATGATAGGTAGTTTCTTAACATGCTTTTCTGATAGTAAAAGTAAGAATTTTTACTGTAAAACATTTAAATACTTGTAATTCCACAAGCATGTAATAATCACTTAACTATTATTGTTATTGGTGTTATTAATTAATTAATTAATTAATTAATGTTTTTGAAGACACCATCTGTATATCCTAGAGTCATCTTGAAATCTCAGTCCTCTTACCTCAGCTGTCTGAGTGCTAGGATTACAGCTGTGTTCTACCACATCTGGAAATCTTATATTTTCTTTACCCTTATATCTATTTTCATAGAAATTATAATCATACTCACATATTTAAGTTTTTATAAAATATTATAGTTCCCTTATTATTGACAATTTTTATAACTGCAAAATTGAACCATTGACATATGCCACTATTTACCTAATGATTTTCTATTCCACTAACATTTAGATTGTTCTTACTGTTTTACTTCAGATGATGATAGAATTAATCTTATAGCTAAGTCTTTATATTTTATGAGCATATTTTCTTTATATTACTGAATATTTCAAAACCCATGCAACTCAGAATGTAGTTTGAGATGCCACTAAAATTATATTCAGATTTTATGATAATATTGTGTTTATTCTGGTTTTTTAGAAATATGAAATTTGACATGCAAGTTAACCTAATGACAGGACTTGAAGAAGCTGACACTGCAGAGAGCTTGAGTAATGATAGGTGAAACTTAAGGTGGATTTTGGACAAGTCAGAAAGGCCGGGCCGGGAGTTTGGCCTAGTGGTAGAGTGCTTGCCTAGCATGCACGAAGACCACATACACAGAAAAAAGCCAGAAGTAGTGCTGAGACTCAAGTGGTAGAGCTCTAACCTTGAGAAAGTCCAAGGACAGTGCTCAGGCCCTGAGCTCAAGCCCAGGACTAGCAAAAAAAAAGGCCTTGATTTCTTTCTTTTTTCATATAACAAGGAATGTTCTTCAATGTTTCCACTAAATTAAATTTCATTAAGTAATTTCTATCATTCTCCATAATTTGAGTTAATTCAAAGAAATTCATATGCGAAAACTTAGGTTAAAATACCATGAGGCAATTTGCAACCGTAAAAATAAAGATGGGACCATTTTATATAGTGATAAACAATAATAATTAGGATATATTTAGTAAGTGAAGATTTTAATGTATGTAATAATAAGTGTGCTTATATTTACTTAAAATACTGCAAAGAGATAAACTAATAAATATGTGACATTTTAAACATCAGTTTAAAACAAGAGAAAGAGAAGAGAAAGAAAAAACAGAGTGTGGGAAAAAAAGAGAGAGGGAGAAAGAGAGAGGGGGAGAAAGAGAGAGGGGAGAAGAGAAAGAGAGAGAGAGAGAGAGAGAGAGAGAGAGAGAGAGAGAGAGAGAGAGAGAGAGAGAGAGAGAGAGAGAGAGAGAGAGAGAGAGAGAGAGGAGAGAGAGGGAGAGAGAGAGAGAGGAAAGAAGAGAGAGGGTGCACCAGGAAGCCAGGTCCAGTGATATAACTGGTTGTTGCAGATACTTGGAAGGCTGATGTTAAGGTAATAGTTTGAACCCAGGAGGTCGGAGCTAGCCTGAGAAACACAGAGAAACCTCCATCTCCAAACAAATCCCAAAAGAAAATTGGTAATTATGATCGTCCAAACTTTGATACTTCCCAAATAAAAGAGTAAAATATTAAAAAATCCACCCTGAAAGTATAAATTGATAACCTAGCCAATTTTAATACAATTTCTTAGTAGTCTCTATTTTGAATAAATAAAATATAAGAGATCATTTAAGATTATATATATATATATATATATATATATGGCTGGGAGTTTGGCCTAGTGGTAGAGTGCTTAAAGCATGCACGAAGACCCGAGTTCGATTCCTCGGTACCAAGTTCATAGAAAAAAGCTGGAAGTGGTGCTGTGGCTCAAGTGGTAGAGCTCTAGCCTTGAGGAAAACCCAAGGACAGTGCTCAGGCCCTGAGTTCAAGCACCAGGACTGGCACACACACAAAAATTATATATATGGAGTCCAAGAAGTATTGTACCCACTACCTGACAAATGTAACTCTAACCCCTCTACATATTATCCTGACAATAAAATACAATTAAGAAAAAATACAATAAAGCTGGGCACGGTGGCTCACCCCTGTAATCCTAGCTACTCAGGAGGCTGAGATATGAGGATCAAGGTTCAAAGCCATCCTGGGCACAAGGGGACTTGAGACTCTTATCTCCAATTAAACTCTAGAAAATGGGAAGTGGGCTTGGATCAAGGGTAGGGCAGCAGCTTTGAGCTGAATAGCTCATGGCCAGTGCCTAAGCTGAGTTCAAGCCCCATGGCCCCCCTATCTATCTATCTATCTATCTATCTATCTATCTATCTATCTATCTATCTATGTATCATCTATCTAATAAAAATTTGAGTTTATAAAAACTTAATTTTATTATCAAATGAAAATGGAATATAATATCATTATAAAATTGATCTCTTAGATTACAGTTACAGCTCAGTGGCAAAGTGCTTGCCTCAAGTGAATGAACCTCTGGGTATTGTTCCAGTACAATACACACACACACACACACACACACACACACACACACACACACACAAACACACACACACACACACACACACACAATCTTCTATTTTTCCCATGGAATTAAATACTATGCAGTAAAATTCCTTCAATTTTGATACTTGGATAAAATGTTCTATGACAGAAATATAAGCAGAATATTTTGCTTCATCCTGTAGCCAAGAAAAATTATAGTTTTCAAACTTCTATTAATTTTTGAAAGTAATCTTTTTTGAGGGTGTGGACAGTTCTGGGTCTTGAACTCAGGAGGGCCTGGGCACTGTCCCTTAGCTTTTTTTTTTTTGCTCAAGGCTAACTGCTACCATTTTGATTCACAGTACCACTTCTGGCTTTTTCTGCTTATGTGGTACTGAGGAATTGAACCCAGGACTTTGTGTATGCTAGGCAAGCACTCCACCACTGAGCCATATTCCCAGCCCTGAAACTAATCTTCACATTCTTATCATCTGATATTTTCCTTACTTACCAACAGGGACACCATTGTGACTTTTTAGAGACCTACATTCTGGAAATATATCGATGGATGCTTCTTTTAGGACTGTAATTTGATTATGAGGCCATTAGTTCATAATTTGGCTTTCCGGTTGAGAGCACGATGACAGGCTGAAGAATAGAGTGTTATTTAACTAAGTTGATGAAACACACAGGAGGCAATAAAGCACCTAATACTTTTGTACTGCTTAATCCTTTACTTTATCTCCCTTTGGTACTGATGTGATCATGTAAATTTCCATATTTAGAGAACAGAATGACGTGTGAAGCTCTGTAGCTATTATTATAAGTGTATACACTAACATTTCAAAACTATGGTATGAACATAAGAATATATGTGTATCACAGTATTACTGGATATTATTCCTAGTTTAATTGATGACCTGGAAGTCCTTTCAGAATTTTTGTTTTGTTCAATATCAGGGCTAAAAATTTGGTAAGCTTGTCTGTAGGCCATATCTAACCTGTTGAGTGTATTTGTGTGAAACTAAGAAAACAATTTATACTTGTAAACAAAGTGGAAAGAAGAATATTTAATGATTTATGAAAGTTAGCTAAAAATAAATATCAATAAATAAAGTTTTTTGAAACATAGCTACACTAGTTCATTTCTGTATTGGCTACCAACAGTAGAGTTGAGTAATTGCTGTAGAAATGACATGGTCCCCAAAGCCTGAAAGAGTTGTCCCTTCATGGGGAGCTTGCTGAATCTTTCCCCTTGCCTTAAAAGACTATCAGTAGTTCTTATTGGGAAGAGAATTTTCAAATAAATATTGTAATACAGATTTATATAGAGATGTATATATATGTATATTTCTTTCAGTTTTTCTCCCTGTATAAATACGGCCTTGCACAATATCACTTTGCATTTAAAGATGTTTCTCTATATAAATGTTCCTCCTGTAAAGGAGTATTTCTCTTCTGAATAGATTTCAAACTGCTTTAATAAGAGTTACAGTTTAAAATGTCTATATTCACCTGCTATGCGTGCTTTTTCTCCTATAAGGAAGATGTAATATTACACCCATTTCCAGCAGGGAAGGATTAGAAGCAAAGTGTTAGTAAACTGGTTATTTTTGTTCTGGATGCTTTGTGCTCAGGTGAATGCTTGAAAAGGAAGTGTAAAAACCACCCTGAATAAGTAGGCTTACTTAAGAGGGTAGATGTGAACATGTGAACTCCTAGGCCCTCTCTACTAGGCTATTGAGCTGCTACCAGTTCCTTGATGCGGGCATTAAACCTCTTACTATAGAATTAAAACTCCAAGAAAATTTAGGTAGCTTATTAAAGACATGTAGATATGTATAACCAAAATAGCTATTATGTTTAAAGGGAAAATATCATCTTCGTTTGTATTTTAAGTATTATCAGGGTACTTTAGCTGCAATGCATCTCAAATGTGTCCCTAAAGTTTGGTGGTTCCTGCATTGGAGTTGCCTGACTCAACAGAAGACAAGGGTTCAGACTCTCCCTTTTTGTTTCCTATCACCCTTAGGCTTTGTCCTCGTCTCATCCATGTAAGACTGTTGCTATAACTCTAGGCATCATGTAATTATCTGAGTAGATTCAGGGGCAGGAAGCAAGGAGTACTACATCATTATGACTATTGTCCTTGTCTGACTTTTTTTTGACTTGGAAAACATACTTTCTAGAAACTAAGGCTTTCCCCTTAGTGTTTCATTGACCAAAGTGGATCTTGTGGTCCAATGTAATAGAAGTGCAAGGAGATGGTTATTTACAGCTCATATCCCCAGAGATCTAAACATGAAATATTAGAGTTCTAGTAGAAGAGAAGATAAAAGGAAAAAGAGTTGAGAAAGAAATCAACTCTGCCCTCTGATAATTTCTCTTTCATCCAGAGATCCACTTGGAAAACAAGAAGAAACAGTTGGATGAGCGATGTAGAAAACAAACATGAATTGTAATACCATTATTTCTTGTAGAAATAAGTAATCCTGATTGTTTTATGGCCAAGTTGAACCTAGTCATTAGTAAGTAATAGAAAACACAACAAAAAGGGTTAAATATAGAAACAGGACCATTTGAGGAGTTCCATAATGGATTGTAGGCCTTTGTATTTATAAACTTCCCATGGTCTATCTAAGCGTATGAATTTCTTCATCGAGAAATGATCCAAGAATGGCTGCATGACTCGCAGGTCTCATGAAGACAAAACATGAAGAGAAAGGAGTGTGGTTTGTACTTTCTAGGCTTTATAGCAGGGTCCTTCAATACTGTATTGTCTAGCATTGACAGCATACCCTATGACTTTTTAAAATCTAGCTGGTGATTTGAATCATCATGGCTGTTCTAAATTGTAGTTATTGGCGAACTGCAGTCTATGGAGCAAGTATAGCCACTACCTGTTTATTTTTAAAATAAAGTGTTATTAGGACAAATTCATTTCTGTTTATTCACATATAATTAATGATTTCCTTTTACACTAAGATACAGTAAGTGATTTGCTTTATTGCAGTAGATATCGACAGAGTTTTAACTGTATACTTTCTGGCCCTGTGCATACATGAAAGTGTGCCAATCCCTGTTTGAAAGTCACTGTGATTTGTAATTAGGGATAAGGTGCTGGATAATTTCCCTAGGAAATTTCCTTGTTTTTAATGATGGAATGAGGGTCTTATGAGTGTTTGTTGGAATTAGATGTGCTAGGCATCCTGCCATGAGCAAAACATTCCAATACAATGAAGTTGTCCTACTCAAGATAACAATGGCTCTCACAGTAACAAACACTGGCTACTAGGATCAAGAATGAATTTTCACCTGGAAATGGGATTCATTGGTCGGGCAAGAACCTGCCTAGCAAGAATGAGATTGTGAGTTCAAACCTCAGCATTGCCAGAATAAAAGAGTGACTTTCTAATGCAAGAACGAGGCCTTAGTATCCCCTCTTCCCAGTCCATCACCAACCTAGCACAGGACCATCTGATGCCTCTACAAAATAGCTCTGAGAGAAAAGGAGAGGAAATGACTGTTAGGCGACCAACAGAGTTGGCGCTGGAGAGTGCCGCAGATTTGCTAAATTGATATCCAGAGGGATAGTGCCACGGGTACCTGATAATTACCAAGTACTGACTCATGGCTGATGACAGTGTTTGTCTTTGAAACAGAATTGCTCCTAATGCTGGAGTTTTACATGAGTGGGGGGTATGCTTCCATGGTTCCTATAAACTGTAGAATTTGAGTTTATCATGACTGAAAAGTCTTTCATGTTTTTTCCCCTATAATGAACAAACTATCTCCCACAAGCATATAATAATTATGAAATTGAAAGGAAGTTTTCTTCTTAAAAAGAGAAACAAACAATTAAGCAATTCAAATAATTTTCTTGGTGTTTACAATCAAAATCAATTAAATTCTTTGGCAACATTGTGTGGACATCACACTGAAAAGAAATAGACAGTTGTGCACATCTTATTTCAAAGCATTTTCATGGTGATTAAATATGGTGCAGTAGTTCACCATTAAAATGGCTGTTATGCTTTTTTTCCACATTTATAGCCATAACCATATTAAATGGAGGCCTGGTCCTTATGAGCCAGGTTCTCAGTATTCTCAGGAGTGACTACGTGGAGTTAGCTAGTCAAATTTTGAACACGTGGAATTGAATAAACATAGCACTTGGTGATTTATTTCTTCCTCAACTTCCAATAAAATGCTTGCTTTGCGTTGTTACTCACTGAGCAATATAGCACAGCACAGATGTGTCTACATATGCATACATGCACATTCATATAGAGTTACAACAGAAGTTTCACATAATAGTACTGAGTCTAATACAGTCTGATTTTCATATTCTGTGTGTGTGTGTGTGTGTGTGTGTGTGTGTGTGTGTGTGTGTGTGTGTTTGTACTAGGGCCTAGATCCCATCTCTTATCTTTTTAGGTCAAGGCTGTCACTACCATTTGAGTTACCACTGTACTTCTGACTTTTTGCTGGTTAAATGGAGATGAGTTCCACTGACTTTCTTGCCAAGACTGGATTTGATTTTTGATCCCCAGACCTCAGCCTCCCGACTCTCAGCTCATGTATGCAAAACTATGTATGTGAATGTGTGATTCTTTTGCACTCTTTGGAGTTATATCTTGCTTTGTCT
The DNA here is from genome assembly GCF_031878675.1 of Megascapheus bottae. NCBI lineage: Eukaryota > Metazoa > Chordata > Mammalia > Rodentia > Geomyidae > Megascapheus > Megascapheus bottae. The sequence goes on from NC_143547.1 coordinate 1,801,273, forward strand.
TGGAATATCACTGCTCTTTACTTCCTGTGCCAAACATTACATAGTGAAGTGGCTGTAAAGTTCTAAGAACTTGAGCCTCAGGCTGAGTCAGTGAAAATGCTTAGAGTCTGTAAACTTTTACCTGACAAACAAGGGCTTTGTTCTTCTCTTGTGAATGCCTTTAGAAATGTGAATCCATATGATATAACCAAGGGACAGCAAAAGAGATGAGAGGTAACATAGTACATTAAGGACAACAATCATTCATTATATGGCTTTTGTTTCAATATCCTGGATGTCCTTTAAATTAGCTTCATACTATATGGCCTTATGTATCAAGGTTTTGCTCTATTGCAGATCTCTGCTAGTAGAGCCCAAGGTTTCTACTGATTATGACGAATGAGGGAAACCATGGAGCCTAAGTTCCTTTGAGTCTGGCTTACTTCACTTAATATGATCTTTTCTAAGTCTTTCCATTTCCTAACAAATGGGGCGGTATCAATGTGTGTGAATTAATGCATCTTCTATCTGGCAAATATCATGTAAACCTTTTATTAATTACAATAAAAAATATTAAAAAAAGAAATGTGAATCCATACCTTTAGTGTCAGATTCAGGAGACCTTATCCTGAGAACACAAGCTAGCATCTCCTGAGGCCTTGAGAGGAAGGACTCTCCACAGCTCTTTCGTACATTTTGCTGGTTAATGCTGATGAGTCGCACATAATTCCTGCCTTAGCCTTGAACTAGAATCCTCAGATCTCAGCATCCTTAGTAGCTAGGATTACAGGTTTGAGTCACTAGAGTCCAGCTGGTGCTAGATAAACGTTCTTAAATTGACAGCTCAGTGTCAACACATGGTATACTCTCTGATCCCCTGGTAGATTACAGGGACAATGGATGAAGGGCACAGCATTGACAGTATACTCCAGAAAGTAACACATTAGAAAGAAAGACAAGAAGCTCCTAAGGAAAAATAGCATTTTTACTCATATTGAATGATTGAGAAGTATGTAACTACTACAATACAGATGTCACTTTCCCTTGAAAAACCCTGAAGTTTGCTTGCGGAGGTGGGTGTTGGAAGGGCTGCAGCTTGTTAAGTTACTGTGCTGGAAGCAGAATGAGGGTGATGTGAAATGGGAGGGAATGTAGAATGCCAGCTGGGCAGGGGTGTGGCTCCTAACATATGCTGCAGACAGTGGTGTCTGGAGGTGTTGAGGGAGGGTTCTGCATTTTGTGGACTCCTTCTTATTCTTCTCTGTTCAGCTGTGTGCAATGTTGACTCCGTCATTCTTTTCCCTACTGAAACAGTGCATAAGCCAACACAAAATTTGCATTGCATTCAAATTGTTCCCTGATGTATTAATACCAACAAAACAAATTCACATTGTTTAATGCAAGTGCCGGAGCTGAACTGACTGTCAGGATAGTGCAGATGTTGGCAAGAAGGCACACTGTGGCATCTACATGTGGCAATAAAGTTCCAATTACTACAGGCCTTCTATGGTTATTTTTGCACTGTGTTTTAAATTATTCTCAAACTAGTGAATCTACTTCCAGGTAATCATGAATCTGCTATAGCTCGGAAGCTGCCATTGCTTGAAATAATGTGCCAATTTCATTCTCTTTCAGACAAGTTCCTCTATATTCTTTTCTGTGTAGCATTTTCTCCTCATTGGTAATCAACACAAACCATAAATAACCTTTACTTCAATGGTTCCTCTGTGGCTTTCATTCCCTTTAATCTACAGATTGCTCTGTTGTTTTTTTTGTCTCTGATATTGCTCCAAGATGCAATTACTGTCTTTGAGAGGAAGGCAGAAGGTATCTATCAGATTCCTTGGTGTATTTCTGTATCCAAAATTAGTGATTTGTTTTGGTACCAAATATACCATTTTTGAATTGCATTGTTTTTGTTGACTGTGCAAAGGCGTTCAGTGCCTAGAATATTTGTATTATTATGAATATTTATGGTAGCAATATCCTTACATTACTAACCACTGATATTAGAAATTTTCTTCATCATATTGAGTACTACTCATATTGCTACTGGTATTCATATTACTATTAAGATTGTCCCTTAATTCTGCAATGAAACTTTTAATACTACTTTCTACTGTTTATATTTATTACAAGTCCTATAACATAAAGGTGATATTAGTGGGCCTAACTATTAACTACTTTTGTCCTACTAGTATGACTACCTAAAGTATATTGAGGTCTTATTGGCTTAATGTGCCTTTGACACTTTTTAAATATTTTATAAGGAAGAACTTCAGGTAGCTAATCTTTACAGCAACATATTGAGTCTGCTGTTATTTGCACAGAGCAAAGGAAGTGGACTCTTAAGGGCTGGAGAGAATAAGCATCTAACTATCCAATGAAGCAGTCAGGAGTTCACTATGGCTCCAGAGTCCCTACTTGTGGCCACAAGGTATACACTGCAGGAATTACTACCACTCAGATGCACTGTCTTTATTCCTTCTATAGTCATGAAATGCTGCTTGTAAAAATAATAATGTACTATGTTATTTCTCTTCTCTTGTTTGCCCTTATGGGAAATATCATGTTGTTACTGTATCTGACTTTGTTACCTGGTATATTGTACATACATTTATTTGTTTATTTGAAATAGGGAAGGGAAGGGGGGAAATGATTGGGAGGAGTTGGGGGGAGGGAAATAGGAACAAAAACATGAGAAGGGGTATCAATGTGCAAGAAGTAATGCACTTACTACCTGACGAATGTAACTGTAACCCCTCTATACATTATCCCAACCATTAAAAAAAAAGAATAAAAAACAATAATGTAGTGGGGCATGGCGGCTCATGCCTGAATTCCTACCTCCTCAGGAGGATGAAATCTGAGGATCGAGGTTCAAAGCCAGCCAGGGCACTAAAAACTATGAGACTCATATCTCCAATGACTCACAGAAAAGGGGAAATGGAACTGTGACTCCAGAGGTACGGTGGTAGCCTTGAGCTGAAGAGCTCAGGGACAGTGCCCAGGCCCAGATTTCAAGCCCCATGACCCACAAAAATAATAATGTTATTATAGCTCATGGCAAAGACAATATTTAAATTTGTTGATATATATATATATATCCATCCATCCATCCATCAGGTAATAATCCTCATTTTATCTCCAATAATGAAGTGTTCATGAAATTTGTTTCCTGACTTTCAATCTCCTTTTCCCTCATTCTCCTCCGACCTACCTCCCTGTTTTCCTTTTCCTTCCTTCCTTCCTTCCTTCCTTCCTTCCTTCCTTCCTTCCTTCTTTCCTAACTTCCTTCCTAACTTCCGTCTGTCTTTCTTTTTTTTCTTTTTCTTTTTTTTATTGATTATGGGGCTTGAACTCTGGGCCTGGGTGTTGTTCCTGAGCTCTTCAGCTCAAGGCTACCACCCTACCCCTGAAGCCACAGCACCACTTCCGGTTTTCTAGTGGTTAAGTGGAGATGAGTCTGAAGAGCAGCTAGGATTATAGGAGTGAGCCACCTGCCACCCGGGCTGGCTTCCTTGTTCGTTTTGTGGTATTGGGGATGGAACACTAGACCCTTTGCGTAACTATAGCCTTAGCTCTTCTCTCCTAGAAGACTTTTTAAACCATCACTTTGAAAGGAAATAGAGCAATTAGACCTTTTGAAAGGCCCAAGTAGACATCTTCTAGATGACCATCCTATTACACATTCCCTTTCTTTCATTTGAATACAGACTGCCTTTGTGTATTTGGTTTCTGAATTAAATGAATGTGATTTACTAGAAACAACAATGACTGTCTTGAGAGGTAAAAGAATGTAAACAGTCTACATTCTGGAGGTTAATCTGAAATTGCAAGTAAAATGAGTTATTTTCCTCCCAGGGTAACTGCTGGGGCCAGATTACTAATTTTCAGTGGCATGAATAATTAATTAATTCTAGGTTGAGAAAAAGCTTGTTATATTTAACAGTGTTTATCAAGCAGGTAATAGTCACAACTAAGAAATAATTGATGTGGGTTGTCTGTTCCATTTTGGACAGCTCGCTATCAGCCAAAAATCCTAGCAGTGTTCTTTCCTTCTCTTTTATTCTTTTCTTTTCTTTCTTTCTTTCCTTTCTTTCTTTCTTTCTTTCTCTCTCTTTCTCTCTCTCTTTCTTTCTTTCTTTCTTTCTTTTTTTCAATCTTTCTTTCTCTCTGTCTCTCTTTCCTTGTTTCTGTTTCTCTCTTTCTCTCTCCCTCTCTCCTTCCCTCCCTCCCTCCCTTCCTTCTTCTCTTTTCTTTCATTTTTTTGCTAGTGTTGGGCTTGAACTCAGGGCCTGGGCACTGTCCCTGAGCATTTTTGCTCAAGGCTAGCACTCTGCCACTAGAGTCACAGCACCATTTCTGGTTTTGCTGTATATGTGCTACTGAGGAATTGAACTAGTGGTTTCTTCATGCATGCTAGACAGACAGTCTACAACTAGGTGACATTTCCTGCCTCTGCCAGTGTTTTCTAAGAACGTGATGGAGAGCCTTGTTGAAACTGAGGCTTTGAAATTCCTGTAGCATCTTCTCTTTGGAACAGATGCTGTTGCACAAGACATGGTAGTTGGAAGAGCAAATCCCCCACTCAGAATGCAGTGGTAAATTGGATCCTGACCGTTCCATAAGCAGATGCAGGGTAGATTTTAGCAACTTGCTTCCTGTTTATCTTTTGCAATGACATTTACAATTAGTGCCCTTGAAACTAAAGACCACGAGTCATAGGGAACATTAGTCTGTGTAGCAGTGAGTCACATTGGTGATAACATATGCTTTTAAACTCACGGCCCACCACAGATGCCTTGGTAGCAGCATCTGAAGTTTAATACAATCTGGGCAAACTCTTCTGTTCCTCCCCCCACTTTTCCCATGGTGATCATGGCATTTTGTGGCTAGGGGGTTTTCCTTCTGAACTCAACACATGATCTGTTTAGGTTGCAAAAGAGTGAAATTTAACATATATCTTTTCCCTTTAGTTTTAATTGTTATGAAGGGACAGCGAACATCCAGTTATAACTCACACTTTGAGAAGTTTTCAGGTCCATATTCACTGAGTTCACTTTATTGTGAACTTTCCTTTCACTTTATTGTGAATAATATACTAGTGACATTTTCGGACACTTGTTCCTTATACCACTTCATGAAAGAAGGAGAAAGAGAAAGAACAACTCAGGCATATAGGTGCAAATGAAGTATGTGGTGTCTGAAGAAGGTTTCTATATGATAAATGGAACCATTAGGTTCCAATTATGGACTTGAGCCTTCCTGGTACATGGGTAGCCCTTAACAGAGATAGCTAGGTATTTGTTGGTGAGCTTTTCACAGGTTGTTGAACCAGATAATCTGCTGAAATTATTTCTTCATTGTAGGCATGTTTTCCCATGTTACCTATTGGAGCCCAGTAATTCTTTCCTCACTGTTATTTGGTGATTCTTGATAGTCATATTTTTTCACAAATTTTCTTGGTTCTAGAGCTATATTGAAACAAAACAAAAATGTGGTACTTGAGATCTTGAGATGCAGAAATTGGCAGTAATAGCAGTAGTCCTCTAAATTCTCCTTCACCTCAATCAATTGTTGCTATTAGGGTTTTAGCCAAGTACTAGACCTGTTGGCCCTTGTACCCACATGCTATATCTTCCTTTGTCTTTAAGGCTAACAATATCCAGAGGATGATTTCGTGGGCTCAGGAAAAACATCATTCACATTAATTAAACTACTCTTTTCTAAGCAATCATGCTATGTTCACACAAACATAGAGAAGACAGAGGGCTGCCTTTCAGTACTTACTACTGAGAAGCTTTATGTCAATAAGAATGAGAAGTAGTAAGGCTTCAAAGGAATCAAGATCATAAAATAATTGCAGGGGTCCAAATATATGGTATCTAAGAGCCCACTTTACGGTCTTCTGGGATTTTGTCACACTTGCAAAAGTAGTTTGGCACATTGGTAGAATTTTAAAGAGAAGAAATGAATATCAAATGGTAGCTACTGAGGGCTAGAAAAACTCCCAGGGGAACCCATTTTACTCAGTCTTTTAAAGTCTTATGCAATTCAAGCATGGAAGTTATTCCTGTAGCTGATGGAATGGTTTAGAAATGCTTGCAAATAATTTGAAGCAGAAGGATAGAGCACTTGAGCATTTTATGGGAAGATAATATACTTTGCAGTGGAAGCACCTGTATCAATAGCTGTACCCAACAGCTATTGGGATCATGGACCAGGAATGGTTTTATACATCTACACATTAGTTTTGAATTGTAAAAAATTAGTCTGGGAATAAATATACAATGAGTGATAATGTTTTTGAGTAAGTCAAGGCCTCTCCATGCAGGGGGGCTATGGAAAAACAATTATGTCCTCAGGGATCATTCAACAATGTCTGGGGGGCTATCATTGTTTTGTGTGTGTATGCCAACACTGGGGATTGAACCCAGAGCCTAGTGCTCCACTTTCTGGAGGCATCAGTTTTGATTATCACAAGTGAGGGGCTTCTACTAATACCTAGTGGATTAAGGCCAGGGATACAACTATATACTGGTACCTAGTATATTAAAACTGGGAAGACAATTTCAGTGTTCAGGACAATGCAATAAAGAAGGATCTCCCCACCAAAATCAGGCACTATCAGTATGAAGGAAACTAACCTACATGTATAGAGGAAGCGATCCCACAAATGGGATGTGCCTTGGGTCCTTGATAAGTTTGTGAAATAATACACTACTACTCAATTAACCCATAATTTTACTGAGGGGACCAAGATGAGCAAAAAACTAATTTTGATTAGGTTCATTCACTGATCCTTGTTTGTGGTTTTGAGTTGTTTAGGGTATGTTAAATGGCCTCTCTGGCAAAGAAACTCAATGCCTGATTGAAAATACCAGTCCAAGCTAGGCAGCAGTGGCTCCTGCCTGTAATTGTAACTACTTAGGAGGCTGAGATCTAGGTTTCTGGTTGCCTGGGTAAGAAAGTCTATGGAACTCTCTACCTCCAATGAACCACAAAAAAGCTGGAAGTGCAAGTACAGTTCAAGCGGCAGTGTACCAATGGAGCAAAACAATTCCAAGTGAGAGTGAGACAGTTTAAGCCCTAGTGCTGGTACTGAAAAAGAGAGCAAGAAAGCGGGGGGGGGGGGGGGAAGAGGGAAGGGAGGAAGGAGGGAAGGAAAGGCAAAGAAACAAATTGATGCAGGGTGGATTAGGATGCATGCAACTTTAGTGAGTAGCATGAAGCCTTACTTTGGGGCTATCAAATGCAAACTACAATAAGGAATTGCAGTTCAGGAAACTTTTAAAATCCTCAAGCTTGAAGCAGGGGAAATAGATTTTATTCGAAAATTACCAAATACATTTGTGAAAGTTATTTTACATTCTTTTGAGATTATTAGAGGATTCAGACACTGACTCTTTATTAGGTCTTATTTTACTTCAAAGTGTTTCATCTCCTTTGATATAGCATATACTGAATACAGCTATTAAACTTACTATTCATGATGAGCTCTAGATTTTAACTTAAGTGAATGTGGATTTCTGATGTTACCAGACAAGAATTTTAGGATAGAATAATGAGGCTGGAAATCTGTATATGTGAGAAGATTGCTAGAGGTAGTAGAATTAAGTAATAATTGATGTAATCTGGATAAAGGGAAAGCAATTCATATATATGATTCTCCTAGGTAGAAAGGAAATAACATATAGGAAATTGAGGTGCTGATTTATTTTCTTGGAATAACAATCCATGCCATTGGCATGCATGCCATATATTTCATGACATTGAAGAGACCATCGGCCAATTGCTATACATATTTTTTTATATAGCAGAAATAAATTCAGACATAATGTTTTGCCTTTTAGTATAGTCCTGAAAATTGGCCTACAGTCCAAATTAAACCCACTGGTTGTTTTTTATAAAGAAAGTTTTTTTAACTGGCTGCCAGTGGCTCACATCTGCAATCCTCACTACTCAGGAGGCTGACATTTGAGAATCATTGTTGAAAGTCAGCCTGGCAGTCAAAATCAATGAGATTTCTATCAACAGTTAATCCTCCAAAAGCCAGAAGTGCAGCTGTGTAGTGAAAGAAGTAGAGAATCAGCACTGAGCAAAATAGCCCTGAAGTCTATTCCCAGGACTGAAACAGATACAATAAAATTGTATAAAATAGGGTGTTTTTTCTAAAAAAAAAACCAACAGGATCTGGTTATGTAGCCCATGCTGATCTGAAAATTTCAATCATTCTTCTTCAGTTTCTAAAGTGATAGGATTGCAGACATGTACCACCATAGTTAGCTAAAAATAAAGTTTTGTTAGGACACATTTGCAGCCATGTGTTTATAGAGTTCTGTGGTGGCTTTCCTGCCACAATTGTAGAATTGAGTAGTTTCAAGTTTCTAAAGACTGAAGGATTTACTATACGTCTTTTAGAGAAAACACTTCCAAAATGTGGAGTTTTATATTTCTGCACTAATACTTATGCATACATTTTAATTATATAATACTTCTGTGCATCCAAAGAGTGGAATATAAGCAGAAACAACTTAGCTTAAGTTTCCTGTAGAGTTTGTACCAGCCATGTCCCTTTTCATTGCAGATTCAAATTTGACATCCAAACCATGATTTTCCATTAAATCTTTTCTTTGGTACTGTGATCAGCCTAAGCCAAGTAGCACTTCTTCAATTACAACTTCATTATTGCCTTCTACATTTCCTTACAAGCACATTTTACTTGCTTTGACAGATGGTTATTTGATCTCCCTAGAAGTTTTCCACAGAACTTTCTCCCTAGGGATAAACCTGATGACTTCTTTCCTTCCTTCCTTCCTTCCTTCCTTCCTTCCTTTCTTTCTTTCTTTCTTTCTTTCTTTCTTTCTTTCTTTCTTTCTTTCTTTCTTCCTTCCTTCCTTCCTTCCTTCCTTCCTTCCTTCCTTCCTTTCTTTCTTTCTTTCTTTCTTTCTTTCTTTCTTTCTTTCTTTCTTTCTTTCCTTCTTTCTTTCTTTCTTTCCTTCTTTTTTACCTGTCCTGGGCTTGAGCTCAGGGTCTGAGCACTGTCCTTGGACTTTCTCAAGGCTAGAGCTCTACCACTTGAGCCTCAGCACCATTCCAGCTTTTTTGTATGTATGTGGTACCAAGGAATCAAACCCGGGCCTTTGTGCATGCTAGGCAAGCACTCTACCAGTAGGCCAAACTCCCGGCCCCCTGATGACTTCTTTCTAAACATGATTTTTAAATGTAACTGTGTATAACAGAATTATATTTTGATAAATGTCGAACTACATATGGAAAACAGACCTATAAGATTATTAATACCTGTCTTAGCTTGTGTAAGTACAGCAGTCATGTTTGCACAACAACAATAGCTTAACAGTATATTCATCAAGATGTATCCATACCACTTGACATTACAGAATGGTTGCTGGTTGCCTGAAATGAGTAGGACCACTGGTTATTAGTTCTGACCCCAGGAATAACCAATGAGTTATTGCTTACTGTAGATAGGAAGAAAGTTTACAACATATTTCATTATAAGATGAGCCAGGAGAAGGATTTTGGTTCATTTGATTTTGATTTTGAAATAAAGAAAGGCCTGTATAGCTCAGAGTCCCTGGTAACTCACTCATTTTTTCCGCTGTTGGGTATGGTTAGGTTTCTGGTCACTTGAAGAGAGAGAAATAAGAAAGAATCTGGTCACATGTTTCTATAGGTCTGTGTAAGCCATGCACTACCCGAAGACGTGGAATTTTCTGTTTTGCCCTTATTTTTATCAAAGTGGATAGACTTCCTGCCAAGGCTCTTAAGGAAATACTCATGGAAATAATCTTCATAAATCTTGAGGTTCAAAGTTGCACAACTCATCTGAGATCCCCCAGTAATTCAAACTGATAACAGAAGTGACAGTGGCAACAGGAGCTCAACTCCTGAAACCCTGTGTCTTGGTTTTGTAGCTCAAGTCAGGCTCTTCCTTCAGTAGGCATGGAATCTCATGGAGCCTAACCAGTCTCACTGCTCTTCCCAGCATGGAACATAAATGTCTCATGAACTTAGAAGCCCTTGGTTGAGTTAACATAGTGAGATGCTTTTTGGAGTGCTTTCTCAACCAGCAGCATGGTTCAGGGGTTTCATCTAATGAGCAGGTACATTCACTTGTTGTCAGGTAGTTATGTATGTACTATAAAATAAATTTCCCATAGTCAGTGGGGCTAAGAAAGAATCAGAGTTGTTAAGCAACCCAATTCTCCATCTCTAGACACCCTAAGTTTTAGAGTCTAGCACTATGCTTTCATTTCTTTGGCATTTGGAGTGATAAGACTACATAGCTAAGGAATAGGTGTTTATTTCCAGACCTCTCCATGTAGATGGGATATCACAAAGTAAAAAGGCAAAGGATTCAAGCAAGAAGAGGGCTCAGACACTGCAACCAGTTTTGAATTGGGGGTCAATGGTAAGGTCCTTTTACTGATTGTAGATCCCAGTTTGGGTACAAATTCTATTTATTTTCTTTTTCTTTTCCTTTTATTGCTTTATGACAGAGATGGTTATATAAGCAGCTTTCAGAATAAGACATAAAGCTTTTGATTTCCGCATCCTTTGCTTTTGTGAGATCCTGGAGGGCTTTTAAAGAGCGAAGGCTATTTCATACAGCTCAAAAGAACAGAAATCCATTGCATTTTAGAGCAGAGCCTGGAACATGTGCTTCTAACTCGTTCAAGTTGAAGAGCTAGCTTATAACTTGGCAAGAAACTGGAGATAAAAGCTCAGGTTGCAGTGGTTACAGATTAGTGTTTCAGAGTCAAAACTAACCCCAAACCCACTGTAGACTCAGAAGCCCAAGCTTGGTTGAGTGCTCTTCATGGAAGCAGATTAGTATGGGATTTCCATGACTTAAGGGCAATTCAGGCATCGATTGGGTTCATTAACTTGTGGAAATGGGGAAAGTCACATCAACAGTTATGAGAGATTTGGGGAAAAAAGATGAGATGCAATAAATAAAATTGATCTATCTGTCTATCAGCTAGGATTATTTTTCCACAGCTCAAAATGCTAGTCCCAGAGGTACCTTCTTGCTTGGTTTCTGGAGATACCCTAAGTTATGATTGCTGATTACCCTGCCAACAATGTTAAACACAGAAATATTGTATGTACACTGCCCTTTAGTGCAGTGCTGGGTTAGAGAGCTACCATATCCCTTCACCACTGTCTGATTGACATACATATTTGGTAAGAGGATGTCTATAGAATGGCCTAGGTTGTGATGGACCATCAGACTCTAGTTCTTTTGTTAAGGTTTTAGGTGAAGTGAAATTTAGATATCAAGTCCTCATTTCAATACCTCTGTTCCCTCCTTGGAAATCACTTAAATAAATAAGATTTTCTCCTGTATTGGTGAGAAATTCACAGGGTTGGTTAAGAAACAGCCTACTAGGCATACTCTTCAGGCTTCTGATTCAGTGGGTCTGCAGTGATATCATTAAGAAATTGTAAGGAAATGCTAGCTCTGAGGTCCCAAGAACCACACTCTGAGAACTAAAATCAAGAAGAACAGACAAAAGGAATAAGGAGGTGTTGGAAGGGGAAGAGTCAGAGATTTGAAGGTGAGAAAGATCCACTGTGGCTGGTTTTGAGCTGAGGAATACAGTCTTTAGAAGCTGATACTAGAAGCTGTTGACAGAAGGCAGCCAAATCACCCACAGCTTGCCACCGCCCATGCCTATAACCCTGGGTCTTTGGGAGGCGAGGCAGGAGGATTGTTTGAGCCATCAAATGTGACTGGGTAACATAGTGAGACCTAAATAAATAAATAGCTTTCTAAATATAAAATACAGTTTCCTTTAAGGGGAACATCATTTGCAGAGATGTGACTGCCGATAGCCACTTTCTCATTCACCATGATAGAAATTTTAACATTTCAAATATCCCCTCTACTAATTATAGTTCCACTTTACATTTGCATGACTAAATGATCCATTCAAGCAGCTTTTGCCAAAAGAGTAATCCTCTGTCCAAAACTTATATTTCCATTCTACCCAGAAGAACCCCAAATTGCTGCAGCAGTTAGTTCCTAAAATATAAAATCCAAACCTTGGGCCAAGCTCAAGGTCTCTGTGACTTTTATTCTGACCAGAGTAAAAGATCCAGAGCCTTCAGAGATCCAGAAGGCTTTCTATGATGAGGAGTCCTTAAATGCCTTTTTCTTAAAATAGGTATGTTGGATGAGGCAGGTAATTAAAAGATATTAACAGAACTTGCGTGCAGAGTGTAGTGGTAAATTAAATCCAGACTGTTCTTCAGTAGGTGTACTTGGAGTGTGGTATTACTGACTTTTTGCAAGCACCCACAGTGGGATGCAGTATCAGAACTAGTTCACAGGTATGCTTTATGCATCATGCTCCAGGGATTGCGAGCTTTTCCCTGTGGCTGCATGTCAGGGAGACTAGAAAGAGTAACAACATGAATATTCAAATTCAAGGAGAGGCAATAGAAGCGAAGGTCATATGAAATATGAAAAGTGTGGGGAAATGGCCTATTTTCTTCTTACTAATTCAAATCCAATCTAACCTAGCTACCACCTGCCTGCTGGGTGAAATGTAAAAAGGGACAGGGCCCCTGTTCCTACTTTTGGGATAGTTTAGTAATTATAGGGAATGTGTAGACCAGTATAGAAGTGAAGCCACTGGTTCGCATTTCAGTATAGCTGCTGCTGAGATGCTCACGGCTCACCTGGAAAGGTGGTACCTTTGCTTCTGGTGTTAACTTTCTGCAGTTAAGGTGGGCCCTATGAACTTCTCTATAGCACACAAGGCCTTTGTGGCTTTTTCCTACTTCAGAGATGAGCAAATAAATGCACCCAAAGACTGCAGGGGAAGTGGTAAGAAATAGATGAGCCATGAGAAACCAGAGTTTTCTAGAAGGTTAGGTGTGATTCTCCAGCTTTTATCTTGACTGATCATCTATAAGGGTTTGTTTTTTGTCCACTTACTGCCTAGTTCTAAGTAGTCCACTTGTTAGTTCAGACTTATTAGAGGCTGGGCTAGTGGTTCTCAAAATGTGGTTCCTGTACCAGTTTCCTGAGAATTTGTTAGAAATACAAGTTCTCTAGCTCTACTCCAGATTCAAGAAATTACATACTTAATGAGTGTTTTATCAAGTCCTCTGGGTAATTCTAAGCACTCCAGTTTGAAAATCACTGTGTCCAGATTACTGGTTTTCAAACTTAGCTTCACAGAGAAACCATTTGGAGTGATGAAAAAAATACATGTATGTGTGTCCCACCAGGAAATGTGCTGGGAATTTTTAACAAATGACTTCCTGGAAAAATAAAATATGGCTGTCACCACCAGTTTCAAGCACTAACATTGGTATTCCTAAACACAAAGGAAGACAGACTATCAGCTCTTTATATTTTTGCTAGTCTTGAGGCTTGAAGTCAGGGCCTGGGAACTGTCCTTGGGCTTTCCTCAATGCTGGCACTCTACCACTTGAGCTATATAGCTCCACATCTGGCTTTTCTATGTATTCAGTACAGAGGAATTGAACTTTGTTCATGCTAGGCAAGCACTCCAGCACTAGGCCAAACTCCTGGCCCCTCTCAGCTCTTCCTTGTAAGGTGATAGGAGCCAAGCTAGCTTCAGCACATACTGATTTTATCCCCAGAGATCCAAATGAATTGGCCCAGTTTGTAACCCCTGCCTCAGGAATGTTTAGAACCCTACTACAGCCACATGATTCTAATGTGGAGTAAGGGTGAAATAAATTTGTTATGAAGATAATTCCTTTCACTCAGTCAGGAGATAGATACTTTCTATTGTTTTGATTTAATTACCTCTGTACGTTGGCAGTGATAAAGCAGGATCTGTAGGGAATTAACTGATTTTTGAATCAGGAAAAATAGTCTCAAAGAAATTTTATAGGGGCTTTATTTCCTTAGCTTTTATATTATTATTAGATCATAAAATATCATAAATTTGAGATAAGTTTTCCTCACAGTATAAACTTAAGACAATGATTAACACTATATAGTATGTTTAATTTTTTTCAAATATTGTAGACATTTAATTAATGTCAACTAAGTCTAAGCAAAGCAACCGTGGCTTGCATTCTGAGTATTAGACTGAACTAACATTGGGACGCGTAGTTTGGTTAAAAGATAAAGAAAATATAAAGAAATGTGGCATTTTGAAAATTTTGTACTTAGTGAAATAGGTAAATGACCTGGTGATTTTCTTGTTTGTGATTTGCCATTGTCATAGCTGGAAAATGCCATTTCTCAGATGCTTAGGAAGAAAAATGGCTTAATAAGTACAACAAGTATATAATTGATTAAAACTAAAACGAATCATTTATTCTACTGTGACATTTGGTTTTCTGTGGATGAATAAAAATAAAGTGCTATTGTAAGTGGGTTATTTTTCATATACTTACATTAAATCATCATTTAGTAAAATGATGCTATCAATTTGTGACCACTAATTGCAAATAAATCTGCCAACTTCATCTACTCAAGGTGGCACTAATAAGTAGGATATAATCCTAGGATGTATTCTAAAATATTCATATAATATCCAGATGAGGAATACTTGATATGGTTTCCATGAAACATGGAGACTCATTAACTTATTCTCTCTACCCTCATGTTGGTTTCAAATTTTCTATTAATATTGTAAAATATTCACTAATTTTTTATATTTCATACCTGTTATGTTAAGCAGAGTGGAAATTTTAGAAAAATATAGGTGATAGTTCTAGCTCTCCAGAGTGAAAGATAGTCATTTATCTGGTAATCCATATTCAAAAATTTTTCAGATGAATGAAAATTTTTGTGTGTGTTCAAACTTAAAAAAGCACTTTTAATAGAATTCTTTCCAAAAATTGACTTCTTCCCTAGATTCTTAAACTTGGTATAATTACAACATTCTTATGTTTTTTCCTGATATCGACAGTTTATTGTCAATTTAAATCTCAATCTGAGCTGTGGTAGTCACTGTGACTACCTTGCTAATTTGTTCATTCAATCCATAAATGTTTTCTGAGCCCACTCATTGGTGAGGATTGTTCCAGGAAGAAACGGATAAGATCCCAGCTTTGATTGTATTTAAATTCTACTGGCTATTGCAATGTTTAAGGTGGCTTGAGAGAAATACTTCCAGTGAGAAGAGACAACAAATAAATTACCCCAAAGTCCCATCCTTTTACAAGATTTCCTATCACTTCTTTGTAGTGAATTTTGGATAAAAGTAACTCCTTCATCTCCTTTCATTTTTACTTATTTCGCATCTTATTTTGCTTACTACTGTAGCCTGAATGTTTGCTCCCCGTTCATATGTTAATGTTTTTAATCTAAGTTTTAAGAAAAGCAATCTGAAAATAGTTGAGCATAGACAAGTTCAGTAGGGATAGGAATGTGATAGTAATCTGAAGATCTATTAAGGAAGGTTGAAGCAAAAAAGATATTTAAAAGACAAAGAATGACAAGGATTACTCAGATTTTTTTAAATAATAACTCTAGGTCACAAAGATTAATAATGAGAACAGCATCAGTCCTTGGTTGAACAGATAGTTACTGACTTGTAGAAGTACTTTCTGTTCAAGGTTTTGGAGGTCTCCATTTAAACTTCTAATGTTTCTGTGCTTCTAGCTGCCTTTTGTGATTGTACATGTTATCATGAACAAAATCGCTTTCTTCATTGCCTTGTGGCTAAATTCCTTTTTCCTTCCTTTTTTCCTCCCCCTCTCTCTTTATTTCTCCTTCCTTCCTTCCTTCCTTCCTTCCTTCCTTCCTTCTTCCTTTCCTTTCCTTTCCTTTCTTTTCTTTTCCTTTCCTTTCCTTTCCTTTCCTTTTTTCATTCTTTGAGATTAACATAACTGACTCCATTTTGATGCTGTCAACTTTAGTATTCCTTTCACAAAACCTGACCTCTAAGGTGATAGTATTGAGAGGTAGATCTTTAGGGAGGGGATTACTTCAGGACTGGAAAGCCCTCATAAATGGGATTAAGTCCCTGTTGATAGAGGCCTGAGGGAGCTTTTTTGTCCTGATTTTGTTATAGTAACCTGAACAAACCAATATATTTACCTATAATGACTAAAAAAGTAGTTTAGGGGTTGTTACTTAACATTCAATCCATTGTCACTGTAGTATCATGATAAAAATCACCAGCTTGTCATAAATGTGCATAAAAAGGCATGCTAGGTTTTGAGTAAATTTTTGAGTTGCTGGTTTCTTGATTTTTTTTGTGTCAGTTGTGGGACTTGAACTCTGGGCCTGGGCGTTGTTCCTGAGCAACCACTTCTGGTATTCTGGTGGTTAATATGAAATAAGACTTTCACAGACTATAATGCCCTAGCTGGCTTTTGAATTGTGATCCTCAGATCTCAGCTTCCTGAGTAGCTAGGATTACAGGAGTGAGCCACCATGACTGGCTTATTTTTTTTGAGGGAAGGTTCAGTACTGGGATTTTAACTCAGGGCCTGGTGCTTTCCCTGAGTAATTTTCACTCAGGGCTAGTACTCAATCACTTGAGCCACAACTCCACTTCCAGTTTTTGATTATTAATTGGAGATAAGAGTCTCATAGTTTCCTGCTTGGCCTGGCTTCAATCTGCAATGTTCATATCTCAACATTGTGAGTAGCTAGAATTACAGCTATGAGCCTGACAACTGTTGGCTCCCTCCTTGTTCTCAGTTGCTCTTATTGTGTGTGTGCATGTGCATATGTGTGTTTCTGTGTGCATGCGTGTATGTTTGTGTGTGTATGTGCATGTGTGTTTCTTGTTAGATGAAGCCTTTAAGCAAATCTTCTTTTCGTATTTTACAATAAGAAACAAAACTATTTTGCATGCTCAGAGAGTTGGTAGAAGATATGAGTGTAATATCATGCACTTGGTGGAGAATTATGTTTAGTGGTACCTCATGTAGGTTGGGATTGAAGGATATAGGGATGCGTTTAATTGTGGAGTAAAGTGTAACATGCTTGTGATCCGTGCTGAGTGGAGACATCTGGGAGTCAGTTGGAATTTCCATTATCTATTGTTGCATAACAAACCATCCTAAAGCTTAATGGCTTAGAAAAACAACAGTTTATTATTTGTCACAGTTCAACGGGTTTTCTGGACAGTTCTACTGCTGATATTGTTTGTACTCAATCATCTGGCTACACTCATCTAAGACAGGGCTAGAGCAGAGCATCCAGAAGGTTTTCATATGTTGGTTCTTCTTCCATGGTCTTTGGTTATTTAAGAAAATATATGAGCTTCCTTCCTTGCATGATTCTGTGTGTTAGGGTGATACATGCTGAAATTGCAAAGCTTCTTAAGTGCACCTTTGGAAGATATATAAATTATGTTTATCTCATCCTTTTGTCTGAGCCATTCCCATGACAAACCTTGGTCTGAGGAGTAACAAAGTAGACTTGTCTTCTTAATGTCAGGAACAGGAAACTCACCTTGCAAAGAGTCTCTTCCAACAGTATTAGAAGTCTCTGTAACTACATTTTGTAACATTCCACAGCTGCATAGCTGTCTCTGAATCTCAAGAGAATAATTTAGATGATAGCGATTTGAAAGTTATCAATATATTGATTATACCAGGAAATGGAATTCAGAAGATGTTTCCATGTGCTCTACATAAGTATATAGCAATTAATGATGTAAGAAAGAAATGTCAGAAAATACAGAGTAGTATAACTCAGCTTTGTTTATAGGACATCAAGGGATGAAAGATCCAATCTTCTTTCTCAAAGTGATATAATAGAAACTAGGTCAACAGATTAGCATCCCTCACTTACCCTAACCACAGAGCTCATGTACTATATCAAGGAATATTTTATTATGGTCAATAAATAATTTGTAATGAAATTAAAACCTGCAATTTTTCAAAGAGCCTCTTCTTATGTTCTGGATTGAGTGTTGTCTTGCTCATGCTCATGTAGACTTTTACTTTAACATGATGTTTACTCTGCCCAGATAGACATGTTCTAACAAGCTAGGTAAGGAAGAATAACATTGTAGCTAGAGTTCATATCCTGTCTGGGTAGTGTTAGACTAAATATTGCATGAAAGGTTACAAACTTAGAAACAGAATAAAAAGATATTAAGATCTAGCTTAACAATAGGCAATTATTAGGAGATGTGAATAAAATTGTCTTTAAGTATTTGCACATGGTAAGAGATATGATTTATTGAGATAAGAGCCAGGCCTAATAAGTAATAGTTTGTTTTATTTTATTTTTTTTATTTGAACTCAGGGCTTCACACTTGCTATATATATACTCTAACACTTGAAACATGACCTGTATCAAAGCACAAGTTTATAAAAGAATTTAGAAAACAAAAGCAGAAACAAAAGCTAGTTGTTTTCAAATGGGCTACCTCAAAAAACACTGAGTTTTCGAAGGCATTTAGAAAAAAAATATGGATAACCATATAAGAACTGGTTAAAAAACTTGTTCTAGAATTGGGTGAGAGTTTGGAAAGATAAACATCTAAATTATTGTCATCAAAGTGAGATTGCAAGTAGATTATTCGTAATGGAATCTCAGCCCAAACTAGTTAAAACAAGTAGGGGAATCTGTTGGCTAACAGAACTAAAAAGTCCCAGATTAAGTCAAATTTCAGATATGGCTGTACCCAAAGGTCTTTCAAAATCTGTAGGCAGGATTGGCTCCATAAGTCTTGATCCCTAGTATAAAGTGAATGTGTGAGGTCCCTTGTTGAAAAATTACTCGTATTCTCTCAACTCTGTTTTTGTCAAGGTTGATTTTGTTTTAGACAGTCTTATGTTTATTGGCAGCTTAAGGATTTTATTTTTATAACTGTAAAATGATATTTATCTTTTCTAGTGACATCAGGAAATGATGTCACTTCATTTCTGATAGAAGTTTCTCAGTTCTGAACCCAAATAAACAGTCATGGCCCCTTTGGCTAGGCCCAAATGCCATTTGCATCTCCTGTGTTCAGACTACAGTCATCTTTCTCTGAAAATCTCAAGGATCAAGAGAGGCAGGGATAATTCTGAAATGAGAATTACAGTTACCTGAGGAACAAGGAATAGATCATACAGGACAGACTATTATACTTTTACCAGTAACAACTATGAGAGACATAGCAGAATTGACTCAAAGTAATCAAGAGTTTTAATGTATATATCTTATCTATAATGAAAACAAATACACACACACACACACACACACACACACACACACACACACACACACACACACGGCTGCTCCTAGGGCTTGAACTCAGAGCTTGGACACTGAGCTTTTAGCTCAAGAGTAGTACTCTACCATTTGAACCAAAGCTCTATTCCCACCTTCCCAGGTTGGTTTAGAACTGCCATCAGATCTCAGCCTCCTTAGTAGCTAGGATTACAGGCATGAGCCACCTATGCCTGGCCCCACATATTTTTAAATGTTACTTTTTTCAGATATCCATTATGATTATTCCTGTGTCATTTATTTTTTATTTGTTTATTTACTTATTTTTTGTCAGTCATGTGGCTTGAACTCTGGACCTGGGTGTTATCCCTGAGCTCTTCAGTTCATGGCTACCTCTCTATCCCTTGAACCACAGCCCCACTTCCCATTTTCTAGTGGCTAATAGGAGATTAGAATCTTGAGGCTTTGAACCTTGATCCTCAGATCTCAGCTTCCTGAGAAGCTTAGGATTATAGGCATGAGGGAACATACCTGGCTTTCCTGTGTAATTTTTATGCACTATAATGTTTGTAATTCTTAGCATGAGCCTCTTAAAAACTGTTAATCAAGAGTCTGCTATTCAACATGTTTTGCTCTGCCTGGAAAATACTTTAAGGTTATAAGTAATATTTTCAAAACTTTGTTCAGTTTCTTAGGAGAGGATATGTGCATAGATATCAGTCATCATTTTCTGTCTTGGCCAATCCTTGTAGAACTGGAACACCGTCTAATAATCTGTGCTTAGCTGTTTCTTGATGAAGTTATGGGTCAAACTCCAGGAAAAATGAGGATCATGTAAAATTTTTATTGAATTCACCACCATAAAAATCATTTCCACTGAAATTTTTGTTCTAGTCCATTGGTACAAGACATTTTTTCTATTCTGTTACAATTGACACTTTGTGAGGAAGGAGTTATTTCCACCAGTGGTTCAGGGAAATGAGGTAACTGACTGCAGTTAAAACTTGAAGTGGTTCTATGCAGCTAGTAGATAACCCTTTCCTGCAGACTTCTGAACATAAGAAGTTATACTCAAGTACATAATACTGGGTTTGCCACACCAGAATTGTGTTTCAGTGGGTTAGTTCATCTCTCTGAGTTTTTGTTTTTCTCATCAACATAATTTTATTTCAGCTTTCAATGTTTAAACTGGTGCTTTAAAACAATAAGAAGTGGGCTGGGAGCATGGCTTAGTAGTAGAATGCTTGCCTAGAATGCATATGAAGCCCAGGTTTCGATTCCCTAGTACCATATACATAGAAAATGCTGCAAACAGTGCTATAGCTCAACAAAGCCCAAAGACAGTGCTCAGGCCTGAGTTCAAGCTCCAGGAATGGCAAAAATATTTAGAAATTATTCCCTTGCTTGATACCACCATATCTAACCAGACAGACAGGATCCTTTTGGAGGGGGGGGGCATTCAACCAAAACAATGAAATGAAAAATTAACTTGGGATTTCTTGACTTTATTTTCAAATAGCAATATGGATAAGTAGATACTGTCATATATTTATATTGGTTGAGTTTCCACTGAAATATATCCTCAGCCAGCATGGCTCATCCTTCACAAATCAAAGATGCATAAATTTACATTAATTGAATGTCTGATGTGACTGTCTTTTGCCTAATCTTTTCCATCTCAAAGCTTCTCACTGAAATAAAAAAAAGTCCTGAAACTTTTGGAGAAAAAGATAATTTCAAGGAATAATAGTTATTTCTTACTTTTTATCTACAGATTGAAATGTAGTCTAATTATTACCCAAATACAATCTCCCATGGGATGGGCTTTATCATACTTTTTGTGCTTAGTTTTAATTGGCTTTGAGGTTTGTTTTATGATGAGGAGTATGGAACTCAGGACCTCACGCATCCTTGGCAAGCCCTTTATCATTAGCAACATCCCCAGCTCCAAGCTTGAAGGTTGGAGTATTAATTGTAGAATTTAATGGCTTTACCTCATGTTATTTTTTCATGGAAGTAATCTTCATATGTTTTCCTGCTAATAGATATTCACAATCAATAGCACTTTTACACACACACACACACACACACACACACACACACACACACACACACACACACCAGAATACTGTTCTTCTGAATATAAATAAAAGCATTGAAAATATTCTTAGAATTTTCTAAATTGATTTCCATGTACCAAGTGAGAAATTAAAGTTGGGCTGAAGTGCCTGCTTTGGCTCTTATACCTGGCTAGGTTTCCTCTCAAATGACCAGTCTCCTGGGACAAATCAAAGAAAGGTTCTTTAAATTCTCTGAAAATCAGGAGTTTCAATTTCTTGATAATTTTTAATTATTCTTTACTAAGACAATGTATTGAAAGTACAATATATCTTCTAGGCAAATAAAGGAAATAGAGGAAAGAACAATCTCTTTGACTATTAGCAAAATAGTTTTAAACAGAATTTGGGTTTTTGAAAAGTCTCAAGCTATTTTTTTTCTCATCCTTGCTAACAGAAATACTGTGATTTAAAACATAGAAATAAAAATCCTGAACACCAACCAAATATGTATTTGGAGAAAGCCTTGCCTGCCTGGATGTATAGAGATGGCACCAAGCTTCCTATACATTTCTGACCATGTGGTCATGATACCTCATGTCATAGTACTGGACAACCACTAAGTTTGATTTCAAAGTTCCAGTCATTGTTGCTGGTAGTCATTTCACACGCGCACACCTGCTAAAAGGGACAAAACACTCCCCATTACATGCTTAGCCTTAAAGCAAATTACTATATAAGGCATCACTGAGGGCTTTTAAAACAACAACAGCAACAAACCCTACAATAAGATCCATGCATTTGTGGCTCAAGGCTACACTCAGGAGGCTGAGACCTAAAGATCAGGTTTGAAGCTAGCTGATACAAAAATATCTCAGAGACTCTTCAATTAACCACCAAAAGCCAAAAGCAGAACTGCAGCTCAAGTGGTTGAGTGACAATTTTGTGTCAAAAAACTGAAGGACAGTGCCCTAGTTCTGAATGATGTAAAAATGAAGATCTGGTAATATACAAATATTTTGTGGCCAAAACAGGTGCGGCAATACATGATTCTTTAATTTTATTTTAAAAACTGCATTCAAACCTTAAGATAAATGATGTGTATGTTCATCATGAAAACAGTGGTGAGCAATAAGTCACTGTAGAGATGTTGTACATTGCAGCTGTCCACACCCCACTCTATAGCCACCAGCCAGAATTTTGATGCTGGAATTTCTAGCAGGAAAACAGCTTAGTACCCCATAGGTGAATCTCATTGACAACCATGGAGCAGCATGAAACCCAGAACTTTTAAAATCAGACAAAATGTCAAGGCTAACTTGGCCAGGGCCTCTATGCCAATAATTGCCTGTTCACCCACTCACATCTTTCTTTGCCCATTGGCTTACTCACTCCCACAATTCCTGGGACAGAAAACAACTGAGAGGCACAAACTATTCACTGAGTCATTTTTAAATGTCATTACAAATGTGAGCTGCATGGGTCTCTCATAAATAACCAAGAAAAAAAATGGAGTGTGAATGGAGTGATGTTATCTTAAGGAACATGATTTATTCTCAGGGGCTTCATTCATCAAATTTCACTATAACTTTATCGCATATTCACAAGAAATCATTACGTTTTGGTAGCTTTTCTGTTCTATTACCCAGGGTTGTAAAATTGCCACTAATAAGAAATCACTATGACCAAGTCCAGTCTGATTAAAGAGAATGACAGATGATCTCTAGTCTTGAAGATGGTGCTTTTGGATAATCATTACATCATGTATAAAAGATGATTATGACCCACAACCCTCAGCCTAATTTTAATTATGTTCTAAAATCTAAGTGCCAGTGATTGTATATAAAGATTCCCTTCTTGAATACTTGTTGTTAAATATGTCATTTGAAATATGATGTAAAATCAATGTTAATAAATTCTTTAATAAACAATTTTTAAAAAGATGATTACAACGGAAAATTAATGTCAATCCATGTCAACTTACAGTGTCACATATCATTAGTTTGAACACAGGTAATCTGTATTTTTTTGTGCTCTTTAAAAATTGTTTGAGTCTAATTCTGTGACTTGTGTCCATCGCAAGGTATTGTAACTTTCTACCTCATGCAAAATACCTTTTAAAGGTATTGTTAAAACCAAATGCTGATGGCTCATATCTATAACCCTAGCAACTCAGGAAGCTAAGATCACAATTCAAAGCCAGCCTGGGCAGGAAAGTCTGTGAGATTCTTATCTCCAATTAACCACCAGAAAATGGAAATTAGTGCCTTGTCTCTAAGTGGTAGAATGCTGGCCTTGGGCTAAAGAGCTCAGGGATAGTGCCCAGGCCCCAGAGTTCAAGCCCCATGCCTGATTTTAAAAAAAAGTCTTGCTGGCTAAGTGCAACACCATGACCATAAGTCTCATAAGTTAGACTCTGCCCTATCCATGGAATGCCTACTTGTCATGGAATCCAGTATGGTTACCAAACAAAGAAGATAAGGTTGTATTTATCACTTGCAGAGTCTACAAGGTTGGTTGATATACTTCATTTAGAAAAAGACTGTTTAGTTAATTATTTCTCATGGAATTTCCCAAATGCTTATTGGCCTTGTTTCTAGTTCACTTATTATATGTCATGTAATAAAATAGAATTCCAAAGAGATAATGGAGCTATTATCAATATATTTTGATTCCTTGCCTATACCTGATTGCCAATGAAGATTTCCAAGCAACAAAGCGCTAATGAAAGGCAAAAGTCAAATGTGTCAAATGTGTCTTTGACATTTGGCATGGTTATAAAAACATAATTTTATTAAAAAGAAAATAATATTATAATATTTCCATGCATATTCTGAGAACTGTGTTCTGAAATCTGGAGAGGAAATAAAACTGTCACAACTCTGATTTCTCCTCTGTCCACCTATATCATTGAAAAATACCCTTTTTTTCCCCAACTTTAGGGAGAGATGAAAATCCACAAATATGTCACATCTTCAGATTTTCTTCTATAACATTTCCTTTATATCTCAGCAAAGGCTACCTTGAGGGAGTATTATAAAGCTAAATGAAGAATATCTTGAAAATATAGATTTATATTAATTGTATGTAAAATGCATCATGATTTACTCTGCTGTGATTATTAAAAGATAAAATTAGTGGAAAAAGTAGCAAAAATGGCCAGGCGAGGTGGCTCCTGCCTGTAATCCTAGCTACTCAGGAGGCTGAGATCTGAGAATTGCAGTTCAAAGCCAGCCTGGTAGCCTTATGCTGAAGAGCTCAGGGACAACGCCCAGGCCTGGGATAGGGCAGTAGCCTTTAGCTGAAGAGTTCAGTAGCCTTGAGCTGAAGAGCTCAGTGCTCAGGCCCAAAGTTCCAGCCCCATGACCCACAAAAAAGTGGTGAGAATGCAGGTAAATTTGATTTGGGGGGTAAATATATTAGAAGATACTGACACCCTCTATACTGAACTGAAATATATGACCGATGTCAGATTTTGATCATAGTCAAAGAAAAAAAATCTTCTCGGTCATAGAGACCTAAGTACATTGAAAGTGCAGGTGAGAAAATGCTCTCAGCTATATAATGGTTATTGGTCTATCATAGTGCCAACATCAAACACAGCATTCTCACCTATTGAGAAATGTCAAATTTTCTCAGTTGTGAGGAAAGGTTAATGACACATTCCTGTGTCGAGTATGCACCATCCAAGACAAAGTTTTATAGCTATGTGACATAGCTACTCAGAACATTGCTTCTAGATTCAGTTGATTAAATTGGACTCTCATCCTCACAATTTAGTAGGCCCTAGGTTTTGGCATATCAATAACTTTGTAGATAAAGAATACCATAGGCACAGTCCAGGATGGAAAGAATAGATAAGCTAAATTTTGTGAAAATTAAAAACTTTTATTCTGCAAAATCAATGTCAAGGGAATGAGAAGATAATCCAGATATGAGGAGAAAAATATTTGTAAAGGATATGACTAATAAAAGGTTGTCTTATCAAAAGTATAGTACTTTAAAAATTCAACAAGTGTACAACAACTGAGTGTAAACTATGAAGGCAGAGTATAAAACCCTGCAATAAATATGTCATCAGGAGCTGGGTGTGGTAGAATATGTTTTTCATTCCTGCTACTCAGGTGACAAAACAAGGGAGATCATGGTTTGAGGCTGGCCCTATCAGAGAATCAAACTAAAAGTAAAATGCACTGAGTGTTGTTCAAATAAGAGACTATGATACGAACTCAGTCACCAGTAGTGCAACAACAACAACAAAAATTAGGGCAATGTCAATTAAAACATTAAAACAATACAGCCTTACTATTAGAATGGCCAAAACTGTGTATACTGACAATACCAAATATTGACATGGTTGGGAAACAATGCTGATGGCAATGCCAAATGATGCAGACACTTGGGAAGACAGTCTGGCCATTTCTAATAAAACTAAACCTACTCTTCCCATATGTAGGCCAGCAGTTTCTCACTTTCATATTTATTCAAAGTTCTTGAAAACATCACTTCACAAAAAGCCACACATGAATATATATGTATACATATAATTTATTAATAATTGATAAACTTGGGGAGCAATCAAAATATCTCTTATATATGAATGGATAAATGAGCCAGGCACTTGTGACTCATGCTTGTAATCCTAGCTACTCAGGAGGCTGAGATCAGAGGATTGAGATTCAAAGCCAGCCTGGACACCAAAGTACAGATGACTCTTATGTCCAAGTAACCACCAGAAAACTGTGGCTCAAAGTGTAGAGCACTAGCCTGGAGCTAAAGAACTCAGGCACAGTACCCAGGCCCAGAATTAAAGTCCCAGGACTGACAAATAAATGGGTAAATGGTGGTGCATCGACACTGGGAATATTATTAAGAGCTAAAACAAATGACCTATTGAACCATTGATAGACATTGAATAATCTTTAGTACTATTATTAAATGATTGATTTCAGTCTAACCAAGAGGTAACATTGTATCATTTCCAACTCTATTATATTCTGGGAAAAGTGAAACTATGGGGGAAATGAAAACTTGGTTGTGAGGGTTTGTAGGAAGGGAGAAAGAGAAAACAGGTGAAGTCAGGATGGCCAAACTATATGACACTACAGTGGTAGATACATATATAACTCCTGTTATGAAAATAAATTTCACTAAAGAATAAATTAAAAGTGAAGTATGAATGATTTTCTGACCAGAGAGCTTTCCCTTCAAGCATTAATCTTACTTTAGATTGGCCTTGATTTGGATGAGCTGTGTCTCTTTTCTGCCAGTTGATGCATGTGATCAGTCTCCAGTCTTCAAACCGTTGAATTTTCTCACCTGGACAGCAAAGTTTCTTATGACTATAATGATGTTTAGGAGAGGGTGTATTGTTTAGTGTCCAGTCGAGGTTTCGAAAGCTTTGCACAGAGTTTACTATAAAGTATGGCAGCTGATAACTTGATAGCATGTAGGAAGATGGCAGATGCTTTGACATTAGAGTGAGGTCTGATGTGGTGGTAGGGAGGGGTTTTTTTGACATTTGCATCATCACTTCTCTTTAGCTTTGTCAGTCAAGCATGACAGAAGGATTAACCCCCTTGACATCTGCCTGCCCTCTCCAAAGAGGACAGTACATGTGTAGCTAGTGTTTCAGTGTTTCTAAGCTTAAGTGTATTCTAAATGCTGAAGACAGCGATTCTCAAACTTCAGCATTTATTAGAATCACCCACAAGGCTTGTTATCATCACATTACTTGGTCCCTTACCCAGAGCCTCAGGATCATTAAATCCAGAATGTTCCCTTAGAAATTAATATTGAAGTCAGATGCCTGTGGCTTATGCCTATAATCCTAGCAACTCAGGAGGCAGAAATCTGAGGATCACAGTTCAAAGCCAGCCCAGGCATGGAAGTCTGTGAGACTCTTAGCTCCAATTAGCCACCAGAAACTGGAAGTGGTGCTTTGGCTCATGTGGTATAGCATTAACATGGGTACAAAGAGCTCAGGGACAGCACCCAGGCCCAGGATTCAAACCCTATGACCAACAAAAAACAAAACAAACAGACAAACAAACTAGCTTCATTGTGATGTTGATGCTGCTGATCCATGGACCACATTTTTTGCAGTACTGGGAATTGAACTCAGACTCTTTTATAATTAAAGAGTTTATTAACATTAATTTTTACATCATATTTCAAATGACGTGTTTAACAAGCAAGTATTCAAGAAGGAATTTCTATATATAATCATTGGCACTTAGATTTGAGAACATAATTAAAATTAGGCTGAGGGTTTGTATGTCATAGATACATATTAATCTGTGTAATAAGATTACATGTCTATAGAGTCATAAGTTGGTCATGGGGTTTGAACTCTGGGCCTGGGTGCTGTCCCTGAGTTCTTCAGATCAAGGCTCATCCTACCCCTTGAGCCACAGAGTCATTTCCTGAACTCAGACTCTTGTTCATGTTATACAAGTGTTCTACCAATCGGGCCACGCTCTAGCCCTCAGGATCCATATTTTGGTAACCCTTCTCGTAGAAGAAGGCCCATGGAGAGAACAGATGAAGAAACCCAGTGGATTGTGGCATGTCATCACAAAACATCATGTGCATATCTAGATCTTTTATTGTTTTAAAAGAATATTTTCAATGTTCTAGAAAGAAATATAGTGTGTTCTAGATGTCTTTCAAAAACAGTGCTCAATGTGATTTTTTTTAGGTGTTGGCACTGGTGATATAAAATAAGAGCACAAAGCAGGTGGGAGGTGAGAAAATGGGAACTTATGCTTACTGGTTCTAAATTAGTACTAAGTTTTATGTACCTATTTGTCCATCCCAGTATTAGATAAACTTATTTTCTAACTCGCACTGTTTGCTGGCTTTATAAGCAATACATCATAAGCTATACAAATCAACTGTTTAACATTGAAAGCTTTGTTGTTTTCTGTATACAATTTGACAGGTATCCTGATTTGTTGGGAATTAAGCCTAACTCTTTCTTCAAAGTATTATTAAATATTCAGTTAATGTAAAATGCATCTAGATTTTAAACATCCAGTTATGTAAACAGACATATATTTTAAGAGACAATGAGACTCCAGATCCATGTAAAATGACAGATGAACCAATAATTGCAAAGGAACTTCACTCATTGATATTTGTATGATCCTCTGGTAAAAATCTACGAAATAGGGCTGGGAGTTTGGACTAGTGGTAGAGTGTTTGCCTAGCATGCACAAAGACCTGGGTTTGATTCCTTGGTACCACATACATAGAAAAAAGCTGGAAGTGGTGCTGAGGCTAAGTAGTAGAGCTCTAGACTTGAGAAAATCCAAGGATAAGTGCTCAGGCCCTGGGTTCAAGCCCGGGACTGGCAAAAAAAATCTATGAAATAAAAAATGTATATCTGTATCTTTTTCTAGTACACTAGCTAGTGGGCAGTGTGTTTCAGTGTTGTAATGAAAGCATGTCATACATCAAATTTTGTACACTGAAGCAAAACAGAAAAGAACAAAAAGAGAAAGGAAGGATAGAAGGAAGAAAGGAAGGAATGGAGAGAAGTAAAGATAGATAGAAGAAAGAATAAGGAAAAAGGAAAGGAAGGAATGATGAAGAGGGAGAAAGAAAAAGGGAAAAGTAATGAAGAGAAGAAGGGAGAGAATGAGGGGGAAGGAAGAGTGTAGGAGGGAAGGAATAAAAGAATGAGAAAAAATAAGGGAGTGAAGGAATAGAAAGCAAAATAAAACAAGCAGATCTACTACTTCTTGGGAGATAGTGAACTTCTTGCTCAGTACCAAGTTGCAGTTCTCTTGAGAACGTACGTATTCCACACAGCAAGCTAGATCCATCACCAGTATTATGTGAAGGGAGTGGGGGTGAAGGCTTGTACACAAAACCAAATGTCAACTAGATTTTACATTGTTGTTCTTCATGAGTGTTTGGTGATTTTCCTCAGGCTAGTCTTATTTCATCAATGGAAATTATTCCTGATACTCTATGCTGATTAACAAATCCTCTGGTGAAGATTTCTGGTAACACATTTGAAGTGCTTACTTTTGTTGCTTCTGAAGTGTGGATTCTTGATTAGGGAATTTTCAATATGACTTAATTATGCTCTAGGTGATTGGTTAAAATTAATGCATAAATGGATGTATCCATGGACATATCACTGTTCTTTTCTATTTATAAAAGAAGAGAGCAGATGTGAATTATGAAGTCCTTCATGGTAATGATAGGAAGAATTAAAATATTTAGGGTAATGCCACATGATCAAGTGAATGGATTACGTACAATGTAAGAGCAAAGACACTGCAAAAGTCGGGTGGGGCTTTGAGCAGGAATACTGTTGCTTTTCACACGTCTCTATTCCTAGCACAACACTTCTGTAATGCTGATAGCAAGCCCTGAATTTAATTATTGAAAACAATGCCAATATGATACAGAAGTTCCCAGGGCTGGCTTTCCTCTTTCATCCAAGATCATTTAATTTGCTAAAGAATGTCAGTGAAGGACTGTGGCTGAAAGGTTAATAGAAGCCATGTTGTCCTTGGCTTAATCCTATCCTTTCTTTTTAGCTCGAACATTCAAATCCAAACCCAAGGCATGTGTACTGGGGTACATGTTAAATAAATACCGTATTGATTTCTGGATTGTAAAAGAATTCTGACTATACACTTAGATGTGTCAAAATGTTAAGACCTTGACAGTTTACATCACAGAATTGGAAATCATTTTTGGCAAGGTCAGGTACTAAGATTTGTATTCAGGTTCTAAATATTGCCCTAATTTTTTCAGGGTTAGTGTTCTACTACTTGAACATCAGCTCTACTTCTAACATTTTTGCAGTTGTGTTGGATTCTCAGGAATTTTACTGTCTGGGCTGGCTTCAAACCATGATCTTTAGATCTCAAAGTCCTGAGCAGCTTGGATTACAGGCATAAAACTTTAGTATCTGGCAAAATGTCAATTTTTGAGCATAACTTCTAGGATTTTGTATTGTGGCACTTTATTAAGAAAAATACTCCAAGAATTATTTTTCCTCAAGGCCCCATTCCGGCAATGTTTTCCCATACCTATGTTTTGGCCTTGCTTTCAGCCTTGTTTCCATTAGTTAGTTTTCAGATACAGTCTCAAGTTTCTGTCGAACCAAGCCTGGACCTGAATCCTCATATTTGTTCGGCCTAGCTAGGACAACAGATATGTACCACAACACCAGACTCTGTCTCCCTTATTATTTTTTAAAAGCTTATAACAAGTTTTCACAATAACTTAAATAAGGCTTTTCCATTGTTTAATTAAATGCCTTAAATGACATTTCTATATTTATTTTGAAGTCCTTCAATTGTCTGCTAAGCTCTTACAAGTACTTCAAAAACTTTACTTTTGTTGTGGGTCATGGGGCTTGAACTGGACCTGGGCGCTGTCCCTGAGCTCTTCAGCTCAAGACTACCACCCTAACCCTGGACCTGGGCATTGTCCCTGAGTTCTTCAGCTCAAGGCTACTATCCTACCTTTGAGTCAAGCCCTGCTTCCTGTTTTCTAGGGGTTAATTGGAGATAAGAGTCTGAAGTCCTTTTGTGCCAAGTCTGGCTTTGAACGTTGATCCTTAGATCTCAGCCTCCTGAGTAGCTAGGATTGCAGGCATGAGCCACTGTGCCTGGCTTTCAATAACTTTTAGAACTCTCATGTTTTAAACTTAGAAGTGTTTCAGTGTCATTTACTAATCGTCTTTTTTTTTTAACTTAGGAAGGCAGTCACCAAATCTATGTTGGTTACTCAAGTGTATACTTTAAATCAGAATTCCAAGGCAACCTTATGATCATCCCCAATTCTCTTAATTAGCATACTTAGGATATCAAATATGTAAAGATTAATACAAGAAGTATGGATATATTAATGTTATGGGGATAATTTTTCTCTATCCTTTTTATACTTCTTTCTAAACCTTCCTGGGATTGAGAGACATACAAAAAGCAAAAAAAATCCTGTCATTCTTGCTATGTCAAGTTGGAGACCCCTTTCTGGTTACCGGGATTTTTAAGTCAGATAGAAAGCCCCAAGTCTGTAAGCTCTTTATTTATGCTTGTGACACAGTGGAGAAATATTTGTTCTTGCTAAATCCTGATGATTTTTCAACCTGTACTTCTTAGTCTGCAAAGGGTACGTGAATTACCTGGGGTCTGGTGGAAAATGAAGGGTTAGATTCACTAGGGTAGGGTGGAGCCTGCGACCCTGCATTTCTTTCAAGTTTTGTGCTGCTGCTCTAGTGACCACCCTTGGGTAGTGAGGTCTTAAGATTTAAGTGATGTTTTACATTCTCCTCCCATCTGCTCAGGATGACTGCCTTCCCACTGAGATGTTTAACTTCCTTCATAGTTTGATTAGTTTTGCATTACTCTGACTCTCTTAAGACATTCAAATGTCATTTCCATTAGAGTCTGAATACTTTTCCAGGCTTTGTGTGACCATGGTCATAACATTGAAAGAACCCTTGAAGATGCAAATTACTCTGACTCATTTAAAGGACGAAAAGATTATTTTGAAATAAATGCACAGAAATATTTCACCAGAAAAAATAATTAGAAAGGACAGAGTATATGGTTGCTTGAGTGGAAATTTAAACTTTTCTGAGTTAATATGAAGTTTCATAAACAGAGCATTTTGAAAAGTTGGTTGCTACATTTAAATGATTTTTTTAGAGTGCCTCTAGATACTTTGGATCAGTATGAGGAGTTTCCTTTTTCTTTCTTCCTTGTCATTTTGAAACAATGGCTTTGCTTCTTATCTCCTACCCATAAGTCTTTACCAAAAGGAGATAAAGCTTATAGGATGCCTTTTCCTGTCAAATATCTGAGAAGCAAGTACCCTAACACAGTAGGTAAGCTTTTTTTTTTTGCCAGTCGTGGGCTTGAGCTCAGGGCCTGAGCACTGTCCTTGGACTTTCTCAAGGCTAGAGCTCTACCACTTGAGCCTCAGCACCACTTCCGGCTTTTTTTTGCTATGTATGTGGTACCGAGGAATTGAACCCGGGTCTTCATGCATGCTAGGTAAGCACTTTAACCACTAGGCCAAACTCCTGGCCTAGGTAAGCTTTTTTAACTGGCTAGTTTCCAGACATATTTTATGCTAACATTCCTTTCTGTAGAGTTTAAAGGCTAGTAAAGTCTACATATATGTTTGTGCATGCATATATGTGTGTTTTCTCCTTTGGCTACTTTTAATGTTGAGAGTCTAGGAGGAAGTAGTAAATAATGAGTTACTGCTCTTTTCATTTCTGAAGTCTTTAAGGAAATTCTTCAACAACAATAGAAATGAAGAGAGATTATGTTTGAATCTGCTGCTTTGTGGGGTACTGTGAATTCTGGAATGAGAATCAGGGCAGTTTGCATGGGGTAATCAACATGTTCCTTAGTAACCTGTTCTCATTCATTACTTCATGCTCAGGCCTAAAATTTTCCCACTTATAAGAGATGGTGATGAAACCAGGATGCATTAGTGAGTCAGTGGTGCTTTTATCTTTAATTCAATAAATGAAATGCTATGAAGTTCTTATGTTTTCTGTGTCTTTTTAAGGTGAGTCTTTTGATCGTCTTGCAGGAGGTAGTGGCAAGAATGGTAATGGTGGCCATGAGATGTCAGAAGGGAAGATGCTCCCATAACTGTGTGATGACACAGATTAATGGGTAGATGTGGCGGCGTTTATGCAGCACCCCTATGCTTAATCTGTTTATTTAGAGCACTGATTTAAAAACTAAACAGCCTTCTTTCTTTTCCCAGTTCTATAGTTGTAAAGAGATAATAAGCATGCTTATGGATTATATTATTCAAGAAGTGTTTGCCTAGGTATCAGTGATTGCCTAGAGATTTGTTGTCTTTGTCTGCTCTTGGGGGTTTTTCAGTTTGTCCCACTTATACTGTTGTAATTCTGCTCTTACGCTCATTGCCTTGTATCTTGCCAAGCTGCTGTTCCTTCTGGATGCCAGGTTTTTCTTTTAATCCTCATCCTGACTGATGAGAAATTTGTAGAGAGATTGGCTCACGCATGCCTGTCTAGCTATGAATCTTACTGACAGTGCACATGCAATGTTTTGAATAATTCTAGTAGCTTATATTTATAGCCTGTTGTAACAAAATGATTAAGATAGCATCATTAGCTAGACAATAGTGTCTTGCTTTTCTTTGATTTAGCTGTGAGTTATTGTGCATGATGGTGCCAAAAAGTTTTTGTTTGGTAAATGGACTGAACTACGTTATTTGTGTCAAAGTGTGTCATCTGTCTAGTGCATTGGTGTGAGTGATTATGTAGGCATTCTCCCCTTAGAAGAAAATCGCTTTACTTATTAGTAACATTTTGACAGGCAGTATCCATATTTGAGCTGGACATTTTGTTCTAAGAACTTGATGCCTAATGACCTTTCCATAATGGTCAGGGTTTCATCACTTAGAATAAGATGGGCCTCGGGGGAAGGGAAGTAAGAGGTAGTTTTATGTTTGATTACTATCTTAGTTTATATAGTGTCACTCAAAGTTTATGCCCACCTAGTACCTGTGAATAGCATCTTATTTAGAAATACTCTTTGGAGTTGTAATCAAGACAATAAGGATGTCATAGAAAATTAGGATAGACTGTAATCTAGTGATGGCTTAAAAGAAGGACATGTGACTTCCTGGGTAAGATATAAGGAGGAAAGGCAACAGCAAGCCAAAGAATGCCAATAATCAACAATAATCACAAGAAGCTAGGCAAAGCTAGGAAAAAATGCTCTAAAATTTCTCCCTACAGCCTGGAGAAGGAGCATAATCTCGAAGGCACCTAGATGTCATACTTCATAGCTAGAGTGTGAGGGAATACTTTAATGTTTTTTATTTCTTATAATTTCTGACTTCAAATCATTCTTTTTTGAATATTATTATCTTCAGATAGCTGTACAAAAGAGTTGACATTGACTGACGTAGTGCATTATGAATCCAGTGCACTTTGATCAATGTCACTCCTTTTGACATTCTCTCCCATCCCTCCCAACCTACCTCTTCCCTTACTTATCTTAATTTTAGGCTATAGATTAAATTTGTTGTAATTTAACAAAGCAGTTTTTGTGTACAATGCATTTTGATTGATGTTACCACTTCAATCTCTTCACTTCCCCTTCCAATTCTCCTTTCCCTATATTACTCAAACCTGTGGTGTATACAATAACTTCTTGCCTTTGTTCCCCCCTTTTTTCCTCTCATTCCTCTATCTCTCTCCCCTTGGCCATAACACCCTGTAATCATTTTCTGGTATTTTTTTGTTGCCTTTAACTTAGTCTTTGGAAAGAATTACACTATTTGTTCTGTCCATAAAGTCTATTATACTTCAGTTAATTCATTTTGAATCCCTTGATTATGAGACCCAATGTATTTACTTGCAGATTTATAGGCACAGTCTAGCTACCACAAATAAGGGAAAGATGTAACCTACATTTCTCTGGGTCTGGCAATAGAAAGCCCATATGATGATTTTCAACAGCTATACATCAAACAAGGGTCTCATATCCAAAAGGTCCTTAGAGATAAAAAATTAAGCCCCGAAACAAATGCTCTAGGAAACAGCAACTCAATTAATAAATGGTCTAAAGACTCAAAGAGAAATTTCTCAGAAGAAGAAGGATGACCAATAGACACATGAAGAAATATTCAACATCTCTGCCTATAAAAAATCCAAACCAAACCAACACCTCACACCAGTTAGTATGGCCATTTTCAAGGAAACTGACAATAACATGCTGTGGGAGATATAGTGAAAAGGAAACCTTATTATACTGTTGGTGGGGATGTAAGCTTGTTTAATCACCTTGGAAATCAATATGGAAGGTCTCCTTTCCCCCTTTCACTCCTCTGTGACTTTGTGCACTTACAAATGAAGCTATAGGATATTGATGGTTGAGTAAAATAAGTAAAACCCACTCTAGATACATTGAGCAGGAAGAGACAGGGTATAGAAGATTATCTGCTTTTCAGTATGGCAGTTCCTCAAAAGACTAAACACAGAGGTCCCCTATAATCCAACAATTCCACTACTTGGCATTTACCCAATCATCCAGAAACAAGGACATACTAAAGCCACTAGCACAATGATGTTCATTGCAGCACTGTTTATCATAGCAAACACATGGAACCAACCCAGATGCCCCTCAGTAGATGAGTGGATCAACAAGATGTGGTATTTGTACACAATGGAATTCTATGCTGCCATCAGAAAGAATAGCATCGCCTCATTTGTAAGGAAATGGAAGACTTGGAAAAAATCATATTAAGCCAGACCCAAAGGAATATAGGCTCAATGGTTTCCCTTATTTACAATAATTAGTACTAACCTTGGACTTTCCTAGCAGAGGATTAGAATAGCTCAAAACCTTGATACACAAGGCCATAATAGGATGAGCTAAATGAAAGGATCTCCGGGATATGGAAGCAAGAGCTATATAATGTGTTTGTTGTTTTTAATGTACTATGTTATTCTCATCTCTTTTGTTGTTCCTTGGTTATTCTCATATTGTTATAGTATCTTACCTTGTAATCTGGTATATTGTATATGCATTTATTTGTTTACTTGAAATAGGAAATAGAAGGGGTAAACAAGATGGGGGGATGAGGGAAGGAAATGGGGACAAAAACATGAGAAGGGGTATCAATATGTGTGAAGTAATGCTTCTTCTATCTATCAAATACAACTGTAACCCCTCTATTAATTACAATAAAAAAGAAAATCATCTGCTTTCAATGTCTAAGAAAAATTAGGTAGGAAATGTCATAGAAATGTGTTAGTATCAAGAACTAGAAGCTTAGTAGCCAGCCTATAACACTTCATAGTGTCATTCTTAGGAAGACGCTTGAATGATACCAGTAATAATAATAAAAACCTGTATTTCATGTGTTGCTATACAGACTTCTGATTTCAGCTGCCACCAGTAAGCATAGTCTTCTGTTGTTTATATCCTGTCAGCTGTGTCAATGATTGCCATTTACAGAATATAAATTGCAACCCAGCTGCCAAGGTGAACTGAGAAGTGGCTTAGGATCTTAACCCCAACAGAAATAGAGGGATTTTTGAAGAGTAAGGACAGAACTAAATATAAAAGATAATATCATACTTACTGAGCCTGATTCCTTCTGTGAAAATAAAACCTAAAATTCTTAAGCTCTTCACTTATGCCAGGGTATTATTACCTAATAATACTTCAAAATGCCCATTTTTTCATTTTCTAACACTATCGGCACTTTCATATGATCAAAGACTTAACACAGAGAGAGTTAATCTAATTAGTATTTAGTTGGAAAAATGTTTACTGAGTAGTCCTCAGAGATACAAAGGAATTTTAGGCAGAAATCTTTGCTATATAAGATTTTAATCCAGCTTTGTCTTCCCTTGGCACGTACAAAGGTCATTTGGTTTCTACTGATCTTATTTTGTCTTCAAACAAATACATAAATGAGGGACAGATTCATTCTAGTGAAATGTGCCTCTCAGTTCTTTGTTCCTAATGGTTATCAATGGAACAATTTTGATTTCCCTGTTATGCCCTAAGGGAACATTTTATAATGTGTGGACATGTGTTTGGTTATCACATCAAGCCAGAGGAACACTGCAGATATAGAATGGGGTTGAGATCACTGTACTCCTTTTTATTCTGCAATGCCCATTGCACCCCCACCTCTGCCAACCTCACTACTATTTGGGGCCACAAGAGAGAGGCCCTACTTTATTTCTGGATGTGGCTGGAATGGGAAAGGGAGAAGATTCTTTTTATTTCATCTCTTTTTTCCCTACTGCAGCCATTTTTCTACTGTAGTATTGATCTTGATCCTGGGCTACCTCTCCTCAGGGACATCGCCATCTACTTCCTCATTGCTCTGCTGTCACCCAGTGGGAAAGGGAAATTAAAGCTCCCCTTTGGCTTCCTAATTCTAGATCAAGATGTTGGCCGTGCCTGAGTCCTCTCCCTTTGATTTTGGTTTCCTTCCATTTGAAGATGTCCCTGCCTTCATAGTAGCATTCCTTCCCAAGACTGGGAGCCATCCCTTGGCTGTCTCAAGTTCCCTCTCTATCACTAGAGGAGTTCTTTCTGGCCTTCACTGTCTCCTCTTCATTCCTGCCTTTTGCTGAATGCCATGAATCATGGCATTTCAAATGTTCTTATCTTCTCTGAAGCACCTTTGTAGAATCACTGGATAAAGAAATTTGCTCATCTCTCCATATCCCACTTGGCTCATTTGCATATACTCCTCTCTCCTTACTCAGAGTGCTTATTGTGAATGTGCACGTGTAAATCACTTCATTCCTAAATTGGGATAATGATTTTATTTCTTTTAAAATTAGCTTCAATTAGTTGCATAAAGGAGTTTCAATTTAATGTGCCAGTTTATGAGTACAATGCTTGTTGATCAATTCCGCCCCTTTCACTTTTCTCCTCCATCTCTTCCAACCCCACCAATCCCCTCAAATTACTTGTTTCCATTTTCCCATCTGTACATTTGATATTATAACTGGATTAGACTCCCCTTTTCCTCTCCATTCATTCCTCCTCCTCCTTGAAACATGCCCCAGCTTCTTGGTATTTATTTTCTTAAACTGTAATGGAAAGTAATTGGCATTACTCAAACAATTAACAAAGAATTACTATATGATCCTACGATACCACTCTTGGACATTTATCCAAAAGGTTACAAACCAAGATACAGTAAACCATATTTAATAATGCATAGTGTATATTTACCATAATCAAGTTATAGAAACAGCTCAGATGCCCTACAATATGTATGTGTGTGAATTTTATTCATCTGTCAGGTAGAGTATCATTTGCAGAAAAATGGATGGACCGGGACTAATTATATGAAGTGAAGCATGTCAAGCTCAGAGAGACAAAGTGCACATGTTTTCTCTCATATGTATAAATTGGATCTAAATTACAAGCATGTATTGAAACATATACAGAGCCATATGGATATATACACAAAAATATTAGCTAAAGTATCATTTACTCAGAGGAGGATTCAAATTGTTTATCTCCTGAGAAACGTCCGGTTTAATGAAGTGATATTTCTTTCCATTGCTGAGTGCTGGAAAAGTTACTTGTCTGGTTACCACAGACTAAATTCTTAGAGGGCAAAAACAAGGTCTCCACCAATTCTCTTTGACCAATCTGGTCATAGAAATAGGACTAATTACAGGTTAAAGAAAAAACTTTTGTCTGATGAATGTGATAATAGCACAATCTGTACAGGACTGTGGAAACCCACAGACTGTTCTCGGTGAACTCAGACAGACTAAATTATCCATGATAGATGAGAATCAATGCAATTTTCCAAAGATTTCCACAGAGAAAAATTTGACAGTCTGTTCTAGCTATTAACTACCCTGTTATGAAATGCTTTTCTTCATGCAGTCTCACATGTATTGCATCTGAAGACCTCAGCATTGTGTAATAACATACAGTAATAAATTTTGAAATATAGGTTAAAGTTTTCTTTATATACAAGAATTGTATATAGCGCAATTTCCCTTCAAGGTAAGAGGATTTTTATTGTTATCTGAAGAAATTGCTAAGCCAGGACTTTTGGCAAGAGGATTGGAGTTCACGATAAATGGGTAGCTTGAAAAGACGATAGATTGTGAGGTAAGAAAAATAGTTTAATTCATTCAATGTACTTTCTGAATGCTACTGCATGGCTACCTTAGGCTGCTGAAAACCTTTTTAAGATGACATATGTATTGGGGTGTTTATTTCTTTAAAGCAATCGTCTCTTATTCTGCAGTGAAATGGTGCATGGTATTGTTTCCTTCACAACTTCCTACAGGGCGGCTG
This sequence comes from Megascapheus bottae, assembly GCF_031878675.1. Lineage (NCBI taxonomy): Eukaryota > Metazoa > Chordata > Mammalia > Rodentia > Geomyidae > Megascapheus > Megascapheus bottae. The sequence continues at coordinate 1,840,281 of NC_143547.1, forward strand.
TTTAATTATGCAGCTTCACCAGGCAGTTCTGTTTACCTCAGCATTACCCCTTCCATAGCAGAAATGAATTTTCTAGATTTGTGCGATTTATTCAGCAAACAAGGATTGAGCAGCTCTTCTGTACCTCGGCACCATGTGGCCTAATTATAGATTCAAGAGGAGAAGTTATTGTGTTGACCTGTAAAGGACTTCAGAGCGGAAGGGAGAATTTAGATATGTCCATTGAAGGTTCCACAAGGGCTCTGGAGTCTGGGAGTGCAGTTTGTATAGAATACAGTGGGAAACATTTAGTACTTAGATTTTTAAGAGGCATGCTTTTCTGACTTTTTTAAAAACGCATGACTGAAAAATCAATAAAGCTGGTGATAATGTGTTTTTTGTCACTGTGTGATCTCCCTGAGCCACACAATCTATGCTTACAAACTTTAAAACTTGGGATAATTAAATGAAATGATGAAAAAATAGTTTAAATGCTAAACAAAGGGGATAGAACTGAATAGGTGCTTAACAAATCTTTACTCTTTGGTGATTATGAGAGATTTGTATTCTTTTGCCAGGAAGGGAGGACCCAGGATATCCTGTTCTTTACATTTGCGGTCTCTCCCAAAGAATGAGTCTGATGATGGCATGGACCCATCTTTGTAGCCTTTTCCCCCAGATATCAGTAGAATATGTCCAATCAGACATACTAACCCAGGTAGTTCAATTGGCAGCTCATGATTCAGAAAAGCAGGGACCACATAAAATCTATTCTTATGGCAGCTCTGGATAGTCAATAGTCACTACACACAGGCTTCTATCTCAGTTGCTGTAGTTCTAGCCGAGGCAGTGCAAGGACAGCACTTCTGCATCTCAGGTTCAAGTGCCAGTATCTGTCCTCAGTGGGCAGCTGTAGTATCTTTTCTCTTCAATTTGATATATCAGTGTATGAATATAACCTCTCTTGACCAATAACACTCCTTCCATCATTCTCCCTCATCTTTCCTAACCATATACATACCCTCAAGTTAGATGGCTCCATTTTCACATGTAAACATTGAATATAATGACTATATTTACTCACTTTTCATTTTTCCATTCCATTCCCCTTACTCCCCTGGATTCCTGATATTCATTTTGAAACAGCAAGTTACGAGGAATTACAGCATTAGACCCCTCCCCTAGGTATGCTGCTTCAATTTCTTTGTGCATATGACCCTGTATGTATTTGCCTATGTGTTTAGTATTTCTTCCACATGAGAGAGAACATGCACCTTTTGTCTTTCTGAGCCCGACAACAGAATTTACCATGCCCATTCTTCTGTAAGTGATATGATATTATTCTTTCTGATAAATGAGTAAAATTCCATTGTATATATCTATATACCACATTTTTTTTAATCCATTCGTCTGTTGTAGGGCATCTGGGCTGTTTTCATCACTTGACTATGCTGAAGAAAGCAGCTATAGTGTCTCAACTTTTCTGATTCATGATATCATTTTAAATGCTCTCGCTGAGTGTACTGCTTCCTACTCTCATTCTTCTGATTGATGTTCATGAGAAATTTGTGTAACCCATATTTTGTGTATGCTTCTTACAATGAGAACTTTTCACTGATAAAAGCATTACTATCAAGAACATAATGACCTTTGTTTGGTTTTTAGATGGTGATACTTTAGATGCTATCAAATAAGGAAAGGCTCCCTTCAAGGTTACATGGACATTTATAATAATCTCATTTCAATTGGTTTGCAGTTTCACTATTGAAACAAAACAGTAGTTTATCAACGATCATTTCTTATTAGAAATATAAACATGTGCCAGAGTTACTGTTTTTCTGATGCTACATCTACATGACAAAGAGATGAATAAAACTTGCAGAGTTGCCAAAATCTATAATGCCATATGCAGAATGAAAAGAATTTGTATGTTCTGTTTTAGGGATGAGGAAAAAAACATGGCTCACTTTTCTTCATTAATGTTTTAATATTCTATTTTAAACTCTATTAAATCCCAAAGCTCTTTCCTGTAGATAAGAATTGCTAAATACTTTAAATAAGACTGTGGAGTAGAAAAAGGAGTACTTCTTTAATATTTTTAAACAATCAATAAAATACAGCCCAAAGTTTCAAGAAATATAGCTGGTATCATACTAACCATCATTGGATTAAACAACTCGCTGAAGATACATGGACAGCCCACAGACTAGGAGAAAATCTCCACTAGCCATATAATGGACAAGGACCTCATATCTAAATTATACCTACAACTCAAGAAATGAAATTCCTCCAAAACAAACCCCGAAAGAAATAACCACCCCATTAACAAGTGGGCTAAAGACTCAAAGAGAGACTTCTCTGAAAAGGAAATATGAACAGCGAAGAGACACATGAAGAAATGCTCAATATTTCTGGCTATAAATGAAATACCATTCAATATAACACTGAATACAAGTTAGAATGGCCATTATCAAGAAATGGAATAACAACATGCTGGCGTGGATATGGCTGACAAGGAACACAATTACACTGTTAGTGAGAGTGCAGACTTGTCCAACTATTCTGGAAAGCAGTCTGGATATTCCTCAAAAGAGGCTATACTAACAAACAAGGCCACACTAAAGTCACCGGCACAACCATATTCAAGGCAGCGTTATTTACCGTAGCTACGATATGGAACCAACACAGATGCCCCTCTGACGATGAATGGATCAAGTAGATGTATATATACGTAACGGATTTCATGCCTCCATCAGAAAGAATGGCATTGCCCCATTAGTAAGGAAATGGAAAGACCTGAAAAAAACGTATTAATTGAAGGCAGACCACCGAAAAGTAGGCTCTATCTTTTCCCTCATTTGTAAGAATTAGAATATGTTCATGATATTCATAACAGGAGATCTGAACGACCCAGTTGCTTAATAAATAGGGCCATATATAATGAAGTGTATCAACATGAACTCCGAGATATGGAAACAAATGGTTGTTATTCTGTCCTGAATGTAGTTTTTGTTTTTATTTTAATTTTTTCTTTTATATCTCTTAATTTTCTGTATCTTGTGTTTTATATATAAGATTTTTTTCTTCTTTTTCCTTTTTTTCAGATTTTTTTATTGTGATTAATAGAAGGGTTATATTATATTCACCAGATAGAAGGTGCATAACTTCACACACATTGATACCCTTTCTTATGACATCCCCATTTATTTGACAAGGGAAGGGAGAGGGAATCACAGAAACTAGCTCAAAGGATGAACTGAGGTAACAATGACACTCACTGGACAATAGGTTGGATATCAATCTTAACAACTCTGGGGGAAGGGAGTAGGGAGGGTAAGTGGGAGAAAATAAGGGATGGGGTAACATTGTTCAAAAACAAATGTAATCAGTGTGTTGGCTTTTACCTCGAGGCCTTTGATCTATTTGGAGTTAATCCTAGTGCAAGGTGACAAAGAAGGATCCAACTTTAGATTTCTGCCAACACCACTTGTTGAAGAGGCTGTCTTTCTTCCATTCCATTTTTTGGCTCCCTTGTCAAAGATTAGGTGGCCATAGGTCTGTGGTTTAATATCTGCGTCCTCAGTTCTATTCCATTAGTCTTCAGGCCTGTTCTTGTGCCAGTACCAAGCTGTTTTGATGATTATAGCTCTGTAATAGAGTCTAAAGTTTGGTATTGAAATTCCTCCTGCGCTGTTCTTTCTGCTAAGAAATGTTTTGGCTATACGGGGTCTTTTATTATTCCATATGAAATTTTGGATTGCCTCTTCTATTTCTTTAAAGAATGACATTGGGATATTGATGGGTATTGCGTTGAATTTGTAGATAGCCCTTGGCAAGATTGTCATTTTCACGATGTTGATTCTTCCAATCCAGGAGCATGGGAGGTTTTTCCATTTCCTCAGTTCTGCTTTAATTTCCTTTTTCAGGGTTTAAAGTTTTCATCAAAAAGGTCCTTTACATTCTTAGTTAACGTAATTCCTAGGTACTTTATTTTCTTTGAAGCTATTGCAAAAGTAGTTGCTTTCCTGATTGTTGCCTCATTACTCTCACTGTTGGCGTAGAGGAAGGCAGTTGATTTTTGAGGGTTAATTTTATAGCCTGCCACTCTTCCAAAGTTTTGAATCAGCTCAAGGACCTTGGGAGTGGAGTCTATAGATTCTTTAAATACAGAAACATGCCATCTGCAAAGAGGGAAAGTTTTACTTCCTCTTTCCCTATTTGGATCCCCTTTATGCTTGCTTCTTGCCTTATTGCACTGGCTAGGAATTCTAATACTATGTTAAAGAGGAGTGGAGAGTGTGGGCATCCTAGTCTCGTTCCTGATTTTAGAGGGAATGGCTTTAGCTTTTCACCATTAAGTATAATACTAGCTGTGGGTTTGTCATACACAGCCTTTATTATACTCAGGAATGTTCCATGGATTCCTTGTTTCTCCAGAGCTTTTAACATGAAGCGGTGTTGGATCTTACCAAATGCCTTTTCTGCATCTATTGAGACATCATGCGATTTTTGTCCTTGCTATAATGTGTTGAATTATATTAATTGATTTGCGTATGTTGAACCAACTTTGCCTCCCTGTGATGAATCCAGTTTGATCATAGTGTATAATTTTTTTGATGAGTTGTTGTAGATGGTTGGCCAGTATTTTGTTGAAAAGTTTGCATTGGTGTTCATCAAAGAAATAGGTCTATAGCTCTTTTTCTTTTATGAATTTCTATCTGAAAACTTTACAAGAAGGAATAGGAGATACACTAGGCCTCCTTGGCATGGGTCGAAACTTTCTTAATAAGGACCAAGAATCACAACAAATCAGAGAAAGGCTGGATAAGTGGGACTGCATTAAACTGCAGAGCTTTTGTATGGCAAAGGACATAGCTAGTAAATTAATTAAGAAGCCTACAGAATGGGAGAAGATCTTCACCAACCACACAACGGATAAAGGCCTCATATCTAAAATATATCGACAGCTCAAAAAATTGAATCACCCCAAAACTAATCTCCAAAGAAACAGCCATCCCATTAAAATATGGGCCAAAGACTTAAAGAGAGTCTTCTCTGAAGAAGACACAAAAATGGCCTATAGACACATCAAGAAATGCTCAACATCTCTGGTCATAAAAGAAATGCAAATCAAAACAACTCTAAGATTCCACCTCACTCCAGTTAGAATGGACAGGATCAAGAAAACTAGTAACAACAGATGTTGGAGGGGATGTGGCCAGGAGGGATCACTACTACACTGTTGGTGGGAGTGCAATCTTGTTCAACCACTATGGAAAGCAGTATGGCAGTTCCTCAAAAGACTAAACATAGAACTCCCCTATGACCCAGCAATTCCACTACTAGGCATTTACCTAATTGTCCAGAAACAAGCTCAGACTAAATCCACTAGCACAACAATATTCATTGCAGCACTATTTACCATAGCGAAGATATGGAACCAACCCAGATGTCCCTCAGTTGATGAGTGGATCAACAAGATATGGTATTTGTACACAATGGAATTCTATGCTGCTGTCAGAAGGAATGATATTGCCCCATTTGTTAGGAAATGGAAAGACTTAGAAAAAATCGTATTAAGTGAAGTAAGCCAGACTCAAAGGAAGATAGGCTCAATGGTTTCCCTCATTTGTCATAATCAGTAGAAACCTTGGTCTCTCCTAGCAGAGATTTGCAATACCTAGATACATAAGGCCATACAGTATGATGCTAAATGAAAGGACCTCTAGGATATAGAAACAAAAGCCATATAATGAGTGATTGTTATCCTTAATGTACTATGTTATCTCTCATCTCTTTTGCTATCCCTCGATTATCTCATATTGTTACAGTATCTTACTTTGTTATGTTATATTGGATATATTTGTATTTGGTTATTTGAAATTGTATAGGGAAGGGGAGAAAAAGATGAGGGGTGAGGGTTGGGGGGAGGGAAATGGGGACCAAGACATGAGAAAGTGTATCAATGTACGAGAATTAATGTACCTTCTATCTGGCAAATATAATGTAACCCTTCTATTAATTACAATTAAAAATATATGAAAAAATGTAATCATTACTTTGCTCATGTAACTCTAACCCTCTTGCTCATAATCTTTTCAATAAAGATAAAAATAAACATCTTGCTGATACTAATTTTAACCTAAAAATTGTAACCTGTAGAGACAATAGTTAAAACAGTTGTTTGGAGATTGACAAAAGCAAGCCAATCTTCAGGAGTTCTGACCCTGAAAGAAGAAGAGAAAATGAATAAGGTCCACATTGAACTGAGTTTTCCATTGAGGATCCTTCCCAGTTCCTGCAGCACCCCAAAATGGGGTCAGTTTTTTTCTTAACGTGCTATGTGAAATTATTGTTTTTCTTTTTACTCCTTATGATTTATCTCATGTTGTTATTGTATCTGACTTTGACCTGGTATATCGTATATACATTTGTTTATTTGAAGTAGGGAAGAAAAGGGGAAAAACAAGATGATTGGGAGGGAGTGGAGGAGGGAAAGTGGAAGAAATCATGGGAAGGGGTATCAATGTTCAAGAAGTAATGTACCTACTATCAGACGAATATAACTATAAGCCCTCTATCTATTGCCCTGATAGTAAAATACAATTTAATAGACAGGATCAAGCAGAAAGTTATTTTCTTTCATTCTTTGTTTAAATTACAATCCTTTCTTTTATATCATTAAGCAACTGCACAAAGGAGTTGTTACGTCACAAAGAAGTTTATGAATACAGTGCATCTTGATCATTGCCACCCCTTTCAACATTCTCACACATACCTCCCTTGCCTATCCCCTTCTTTCACTCTTCTTAGTTCTGTAAGGTATACATTGGATTCTTGACTGTTTTCTCTTTTCTTCTTTTCCTTCATCTAGCTTTCTCCCCCTTTTCCCCACCCTATCCCTTTCAAGTACTTGTTTCATGCTGTTTATTTTGTTGGGCTTTGACTTTGCCTCCCTAAGGAATAACATTATTTGAGTTCTGCCTGGAATCTACCATATTAAACTACTTACAAACTATCCAATGTAGTTACTTCTAGGTTTCTAAGCTAATTGTAACTTCCACATATGAGGGAAACGTTTGTCTCTCTGGGCCTGACCCTTCATTTATTACATTTTTTCCAAGTTTTTCCATTTCTTTATGCACAGTTCAATACCATTATTTCTAATAGATTATTAAAATGTTATTGTGTTTATATACTACATTTTCTTAACCTATTTTCCAGTGAGGTGTATCTGAGCATATTCTATACTTTGGCTATGTGAATAGTGCTGCAGTGAACATGATTGTGTGGTGGCTTTACTGTAGCCTGGTTTCAGATCTTTTGGGTAAATAAAGGAAACACATAAAGAGGATTCAAATAAAGAAGAAAGAAGTAAACTATCCCTCTTCACAGATAGCATGGTCCTATTCTTAAACTACTCTATAAACTGCTACCACTAGCTACCTAGAATTATCTGAAAACATTGGTAAAGTACAGAGTATAAAATTAATCCATGAGATTAGTCGAATTTCTATATACCAACAATGAGAAGACTGATACTGAAATAAGGAAACAACTCCATTTACAATAGCCTCAAAAATACTTAGGAATTAACAACCAAAGATATAAAGGAATTCTACAGTTAGAAATTTAAAATTTTGAAGAAGGAAACTGAAGAAGAGATAAGAAAATGGAAATACCTTATATGATCCTGAATTGGCAGAGATAATACGAAAATGGCAATATCACCCAAAGCAATCTACCAATTCAATGCAATATGTATCAAAATCCCAACATCATTTTCCAGTAAAATTAGAGAAACAGCCGAGCACCTGTGGCTCACGCCTGTAATCCTAGCTACTCAGAATGCTGAGATCTGAGGATTGCGGTTCAAAGCCAACCAGGGCATGAAAGTCCATGGGGATCTTATCTCCAATTAACCACCAGAAAACTCGCGCTGAGCTCAAAGTGGTAGAGTGCTAGCCTTGAGCTGAAGATCTCAGGGAGAGCACCCAGGCTCAGAGAGTTCAAGCACCATGACAAAAAAAAATGTTAGAGAAAGAAATAAAAAGAAAATCCTCAGGGAACCACAAAAGACCCAAATCATAAAAACTATTCTTATTAGATAAAGGATTCACACGTTAAGATTCTGGATTCTAAAACATCTGGAGGTTGAGAGGAATAATTATAAAAGTGGGATACCTCCAAATATACATCCAATTTCCTGGTTGACTCCAGAACTATACTCATATTTGTTAAGTCCAAGGAGAACAACATAAATCATAGTTAGGAATTTCAGCAACCTAGCAGAGATTTGACCAGGTAATAGGAAAATAGACATTAGAATTCATATTTTGATAAATAGTAAGTATTTGGAGCAAAGCAAAGCAAAACAAAACATAGGGCTTTTAGTGGGGACCCTGAGTAATATCACAGGAATGAAAACAATGTCCTTCAAATAAGGGCAAATGTGAAATAGCCATATCCTAAGAAAATCTAAAAAAAAAAAAAACCAAGAATCTCACAGAATTAAAGTGGTCTTCCACTAACATAATTATCTCCTGAGATAATACTTATTTTTCTTCAGAGGAATAAAATAGAATATAGATACTTTACAACATATAGTGTGTAGTAGAGTGTTATGAAGTTCCAGACCAACAAAGAAGCAAGAACACATAATGCTATAATCAAGAGAGTAAAAGTTGTTACCTGAAAAATACATGCCACTTTGATGTTGGTTTTCTCAGACAAAGACTTTAAAACAATGACTATAATGTGTTTAGAAATTTTAGAAAAAATAAGAAAAAACAAGAAAAATGGAAATGTTAAAAAGATAGCCACATAGATCACTCACTGGCTTATCAAGCCTGTGTGGGGTCCTAAGTTTTACCTTACCACTGCAAAACAAAACAAACACAAAATAAACAATACTTAAGTAGAATTCCTACATTATAACAATCAAAATTGAATCTCTGGTATCTTAATTCCCTTTGAATACTTTTCAATGTGTTTATACCAATTGGAATTACTTTTGTATAGGTGATATTTATTGGGAAATAATAGATTTCTTTAAATCCATAAATTTGTGTTTCCTCTTTAAATCATATAAAAATTGATAGTATCTTACTTTACTACAGTGGTTCAAATTATGCTTTTTAAATATTACAAAAGCACAGAAGTAAGATGGGTTCCATGGAAAGTTTACATTGAGTTTTAGAATTTAATCCCTCCCTGGACTAATGGAACATTCTATGATACTCTATGGTGATGTGGAACTATTTAAGTTTTCTAAGCATGTTTAAGGTAGACTAGGTTAAGCTATGATACTGGATGAGTTAGATGTACCTATTCTGCTTATAGTATTTCTAGCATAAAATGGGCTTACTGGGAAGAAACTCTAAGCTGAGAACTATCTGCATAATGAAGATTTATAGTAAGTTAAAGTAACAACAAATCAGTAATTTTTGAATACTATTGAAAAATTATTTCCATAATGCAACCTACTTTCCCCAAATACTACCATACATTTATTACAACTAAAGCTTAAAGAATAAAATGAGCAAAAATTTCTGTTTTGGAATAGCATATTGCAAAACTATAAGTCAATTATATGAAACTACAATTATAAGGCATTCTGGCAGAGGAGTTTTACCTGAAGTAAGCCAACTTGTGTGTATGTGTGTGTGAGTGTGTGTGTGTGTGTGTGTGTGTGTGTGTGTGTGTGTGTGTGTGCCTGCCATCCTGGGGCATGAACTCAGGGCCTGGGCACTGTCCTTGGACATGTTTTGCTCGAGGCTAGTGCTCTGCCACTTGAGCCACAGCACCACGTCTGGCTTTTTCTGTGTATGTGGTACTGAAGAATCTGACCCACGGCTTCGTGTATGCAAGGCAAGCACTCGACCACTAGGCCACACTCCCTGCCCGTAAGCCAACTTCTAATAAAGTATTTTATTTGTTGATTTAATCATTGAATATAAAAACTATTGGTGAGATTAATGATTATAATTAACCTTTAATGGACTCTTGACTTTTAAAATTAATGTAGCTGCAAAATATCATTTTCAGTCCTCTTATGAATCAGCATAGTCTATCTTGAATTAACATATGAATTTCATATATCCAGTGATGAAATAAAGTTCTTTAAATATTTGTAGTATAATGCAGGGGTTTGCACTATTTGTATATTTAGTTATAATAAAATAACACACAGAATAATAAATTAATAATAAAATTATTGAAAAATAAAATGGAATAAAAGACATCTTTTTTGTGCTTTTTTTTTTTTGCAAGTCCCACGACTTGAACTCAGGGCCAGGGCAATCTCCTTGAGCTTTCTCAATGCTAACGTTCTACCACTTGAGCTGCAGCATCACTTCCAGCCTTTTCTGCATATGTGGTACCAAGGGATGAAACCCAGGGCTTCGTGCGTGCTAGGCAAGCCCTCCACCACTAGGTCATGCTTCTGGTCCCTGTATTTTTTGAGGAGTAATAAGAGTGTAATTTTGTGATTGACCCTAATTCTTATATCAATTCTATGATGATATATATTTGAAAGTACAATCACAATTCTGTATAATTTGTTTTATGAAATTAACTGAACCAAATTTAATGTAAATAGCTACAATAAGAAGAGAAACTTTTATATAGTTGATAATTACATCTAATTCTCTCTCTCTCTTTCTCTCTCTCTCTATATATATCACATAACTTTTCCCTCCCTACTTCCCTCCCTTCCTTCTTTCCTTCCTTCTTTCCATCCTTCTTCCCTTCCATCCTTCCTTCACATCCTCCTTCCATTTGTCCATCCATCTGTCTCTGTATTTCTCTTTTCCCTTCCTTTCTTCTATAATAATCCCTTAAAGCATATGAGGAAAAATATTTTAGTATCATATATTGATGCTATAAAATATGAATGCAACTGCTATACTTCCCAGCTGAATGGTCAGTCACTTGATTTCCTTTCTGTGGTATTGCAAATAGTGTTGTAATAATTATTGCCCTGTGACTAAGAATATTTTTGCACTTATAGGCTACCTCCAAGAAAAAGATTTAAAATTACCCTGATATACAGGTATAAATCAAGACGACAGCATGTAAAGTAAAAAGAGCAAGAAAATAAGAAATGAAGAGCAAAAGCTACAAAACAATCTTATGCATTATACATGTATAATTATATATATGAAATATTTATATTATATACTTTTGATAGTGTATTAATGATATCTCAAGCTACTTTTGCAATTTAAATTTAAAATTGGATCCAGTCTTTATTTTTGCCAGTCCTATGGCCTGAACTAAGGGACTGGGCATTGTACCTGAGCTTGCTTTCTCAAGGTTGGTGTTTTACTACTTGAATCACAACTCCATTTCCAACTTATTGTGATTAATTCGAGATAAGAATCTCACAGACTTTCCTGCTTGGGCTAGCTTTGTATTTTTTATGCCAGTCCTGAGGCTTGAACTCAGGGCCAGTGCACTGTCCTTGAGCTTTCTCAAGGTTACCACTCTCCCACTCACCGACCACTGATCTACCATGATCCTTAAATCTCAACGTCCAGAGTAGCTAGGATGAGGCTACTCTAGATTCCTCGAAGTCAGTAATGAGAGGAATGACATCTAAGACTGAGAAAAACACAGGCAGCCAAACAACTTGGAACCGGTGAAAGCTTGAATGAGTAGTACAGTCCTGTGTAGATTATCACAGGGTATGAGGAGCCAGTTAGAAGCCAGAAACCCATATAGTCTTCCTCTAGAGGGGGTGGAGGGAATTCTTTCATCTTTCAGCAATCAAAGGGAGCTGCTAGGACAGAGAAAAAAAATTGGAGGACCTTTCTGGCTTCCTTGCTCACCAGGAGTCTATCTCATTCCTATGTGCTTCTCTATCTGCAACTTCACTCAGTCATTTCCTCAGTGGCAGCCTCCTTTCCTCCCTTCCTTCTTGAACTATTTTCTCATCCTGCTTTATGCAAGGTTTTCTGCTTGACACTTTAGTCATAACTAGGTGAGAAAGTTAGCTTCTATTGAAGCTGACCGTATTCCTGAGAGGTTAGCCATGGCCTGCACATTGAAAAACCAGGTAGCTTTGGATCCTCCACTTCCGAATTGCCTCCTTGCTGTGTGAGGTGAGATGTGGATTGGCAAGAAAGGAGTTTTCAGCCAGTGAAAGGAGGGGGGGTGGCCAGGCAGAAAGGATGAGTTAGAGGGTCACCATCTTGGCAAGATGAGGACAACAAAATGAAAAGGAGCTTCATACTGTTCATTTGAAAGTAATGAACATGGCACTGGTCCCAGTTAGGCTGATATTCTAAGACTTCACGTCATTCATTGTACATTAATATGGGAGTCCACCCCATCTCCACCATAGTACACTTGAAAGGAGTGGGAATAAAACCAAACCAGGGGAAATAGTTTGAATTTAGATTTATGAGACAAAGTGACAGCCTTAACATGTACTAAATGTAAAGAGATAACATTGAATGGTAAGTTATATTTTAAAATATCAAACACCAAAATGTTAAACTTTCAGAAATATGAAGGTTTTAAAATGTCAAAACTAGGCATTTTAAAAAAATCTGCAGATATCATTTCAAAGTGACAAAATTATATAGAATCCCTCTGAAAGTAACTTTTGTTAAGATGAAACAGTATTTGAATCCAGTGGGTAGACTGTTCATTGCTCTGGCATTTATTTTACATTCTTAGTAAGAGCCTGGAGAGAACAGCTCAATATAATATGACAGAGTTGGACTGCCTGGCATTATTTTTGTAGCTCTCATTAACAAGATTGAATCCTCTAAGAGTTGGATTACTTTGCTTGTTTCAACTTCTAGCTACCTGATTTCTTTTTCTTTTGTAATTTTTTGCTAAGCAATCTGTGACCAAAAATAAAAAAATTGGTGGCATTGTAAGACTGGGCAGAACATCTGGCATTCTCTTTGGACTTGGATATGATCCTTCTTCCTTCACATAGACTGCCACATCCTGTCTTCCTTTCCAACTCTTGACTTACAAATGAAACTGTTGACCCCTTATTGAGTAGTTGGATGTCCAGAGGATACCTGCCTCTGGTACACAAAGTTTGCAGTCTCTTGTCTTTTCACTTTATACTTACCTCATTAGAAATATATTTGGAAACATCCTATCTTATATTTTGAACTAATATATATATATATTATTCTCTTTTGAAGTCTTGCAAAATTAAGCATAAGTCTCATGTTGTTTTGAAAAGCATCTAATGCAAGCCGAACAAATTATGCTTTCAAAAAATAAACCCATTTTCATAGGTAATTAGTTAAATTTTCTTAAATATTTTATGACGCAGTTGTGCATTTACTATAACATATTTTCCTTTGAAGGGCTTCCAGTGACCTGATAGGACCAACTCAATGTGCAAACATTTAAAGCTTTCCAAGCATTTAAAAGTGCTCTAAGAAATATAATACATTCAACTTACAAAGCACACAAGCTCTTTGAAGTGTTCTAATCTGTTTAAACATGTCAATTTTCTTATTCCCTTCAGCTTCAAGTGACAAGACTAGCAAATTACAATGTGTTAAATCACTTACATAATTTAGATTATTTATAAAATTCACTCAAAAGTACTAATTGTATGACCATATGTTATTTCAATTGTGTAATTCTAGACATTTCCCATGTTGAGAAGGTATTTATCATTGTAGTCAAAATTTGCTGTTCCTATTTCTGCATCATTCTTCCTTTCCTCAACAATAGACACTGATAAACTGCTTCTGTCAAAGGCCAAATAGTAAATATTTTTGGCTTTGCAAGCTGCACATAATTCTTTTGCATGCTTATCTTCAGAAAAACCAACCATTTCAAAATGTAAGCCACATTCTTAACTCCTCTAGTTAGATGAAAACAATCAGTAGGCTAAATTTGACCAATAATCTATAGTTTGTTGACCCTCTACTTGAGAATTTTCAAAACCCTTTCATTATTTCCCAGCTGAGCATACTTCTCACATTGTCTTAAAGTTGGGCAGCCATGCAACTTATTTCTGTAATTTTTTTCCCGTGGTGAAATGCAACATGGGAATGGCAGAGTGACAAAATTAAAGAAGACTGGGCCAGGTACCAGGTGGCTCACTCCTGTAAAGCTAGCTACTCAGGAGGCTGAGAACTGAGCATCACTGTTTGAAGCCAGCCTAGGCAGGAAAGTCTCTTTCACTATTGTCTCCAATTAACTACCATAAACAAATAAACAAATGAATTACACAACAAATAAAAATACAAATGGAGTTGTGGCTCCAGGACAGAGAACTACCATTGGACAAAAATCTCAGGAACAGCGCCCAGGGCCTGTGTTCAAGCCACGTCACGTTTTCAGGGTAATATTCTTTTTACTGTAAGTACTTCGTGCATACTAGAGACACAACAATGCCAATTTATTCTTAATGATTTTGAAAATATAGAATAAATCCATGACTTTTGGTGACACCCTACACTGATAGTCATAAAGGTATAATAATATAGTGTAAATTATTTTTCTTGGTTAAATTGTTTTGCTCACTTACAATAGGGGAACAATGGGTGAAAACCATCAAAAATGGGTGGAAAGTATTTATCATTAAGAAACTAGAACATATGATCCTCCAAAGAGTTATGTCGCCTGCTTTGTTTAAATGGCCAAGATTTTTTTTTGTGGGTCTGAAATGATTTATGGTCTTTTAGTCATTTTTGTCTGATAAATGGAAATACTCATTGGATAGCTGAAAAATGTATTGCATTTCACTTGTGAGAATATACATTCTGAATATTTAAAGAAGCATTCAGGTATTGCTGATTACATGCAGTCTATGGAAGCTTTACTTTGATCTGTGAAAGGAAAAGGGTAAAAATGAATGGAATAATCAAATGGTGCTAGGGTGACTTTATGAGACTAGATATTTCACAATTATCCCTCTGTTGTCCTAAAAACTACACATTACTGCTATGTGTATGTATGTGTTTATTTAAGAGTGCCTTTCTGATGTATATATTTATTTGACAAGTTTAGCCACATCATTTTCTTAACTTAGTTCAAGATAGTAGAATCATTTCTTGAACCTCTGTAACAATTTTATTTAGGAATACTGAAATTTAAAGGGGTGTTATGGCATATAAATGTATGTTTTATTTACATTTGCCTCATATTATGCTGTATTAACTTAATAATTTGTTCTTTCTCATGAAGTTAGATGCTTTTTTTGATGCTTTTGAGTAGGATGAGTAGTTGTAGTGTTTTCTCTATATTCTTCTCTTGCAGATTGGCATTGTTAAACTAGCTCACTCATGATCATTGACATTTAAAAATGGAAACTAAAATTGCCTATAACATTCAAGCTTAATGAAGGAAGACAATCTCTAGCCACTTAGTAAATATAATATTCTCTTTAAAAATTTTTTTCTGATGTATTTTATAAGATACTAAGCTCAATGAACATCATGTGTTAGTGGATTTAGTATGTCCTTGATTCTGGATGATTGGGTAAATGCCAAGTAGTGGAATTGCTGGGTTATAGGGGAGCTCTATGTTTAGTCTTTTGAGAAACCTCCACACAGCTTTCCATAGTGGTTGAAGGAGTTTGCACTCCTACCAGCAGTGTAGTAGTGATCCCTCCTGGCCACAACTATGCCAGTATCTGTTGTTATTAGATTTCTTGATCATGGCCATTCTAACTGGAGTAAAGTGGAATCTTAGACCATAGGAAAGATATGGAACTGACCCAGATACCCCTCAGTAGATGAGTGGATCAACAAGATGTGGTATTTATAAACAATGGAATTCTATGCTGCTATCAGAAAGAGAGACATCGACCTATTTGTAAGGAAATGGAAAGATTTGGAAAAAATCAGATTAAGTGAAGTAAGCAAGACCCAAAGGAACAGAGGCTCAATGGTTTCCCTCATATGTAATAATCAGTACAAACTTGGACTCTCCTAGCAGAGGATTACAATAGCTCAAAACCTAGATACATAAGGCCATATAGAATGAGGCTAAATGAAAGGACCTCCAGGATATGGAAACAAAAGCCAAATAATGTGTGATTGTTCTTAATGTACTATGTTATTTCTCATCTCTTTTGTTGTCCATTGGTTATTCTCATATTGTTACAGTATCTTACCTTGTTATCTGGTATATTGTATATATACTTATTTGTTTATTTTAAATAGAAAAAGGAATGGGGGGAACAAGATGAGAGAAGGGTTTGGAGAGGGAAATGGGGAAAATACATGAGAAGGCATATCAATGTGTGTGAAGTAATGCACCTTCTATCTGGAAAATATAACTGTAATCCCTCTATTGATTACATTTAAAACAGATACTAATCTCAGAGACTAGGTAAAATTTACATGGAAACTTCATTTATAAATTTTTTTATGAGCTATAATTTATTTGTTGCTCCTCATCTTAATCTTAGCAATTAGTCAGTGCTGAGATTATAATATAAAATAAATACTTTGTAAAAAATTCTAGTAAATATCAAAAGAGAACTCATGGAAAAGAGTGAGTTCTGGGAAAAGTGGGGCTCTGAAAAACAAATACCAATACTGGGACCTTTTGGTAGAGATTTGTGTCATGGTAGATATCCTACCCAAACTTACAATGTTTCCACAAACAAAAGGATTCAATTTTATGTGGATGGTACTGGCTTTCATGTAATATATCCTGTTTCCTACTAAAGTGAATGTTTAGACAGAGTACAAAGCATCTATAAAAACTATCTTAAGCATGTCTGAAAATGCTTAATAGTTTATTGTTTAAATAAAAAAATATTAATGATATATATAACATATAATTTGTTAAGAAGTTACATTTCTATCCTTTTAATAGTGATTTGTTAAAAATAGAGCTTATTTTTGTAAGACTATTATTTTTCTTTTTTCATATATATTTATTGTAATTAATAGAAGAATTATATTGTATTCACCAGATAGACGGTGCATTACTTCACAAACATTGATACCTTTTTTCATGTCTTGGTCCCCATTTCCCTCCCTTCTCCCTTGCCCCTAATCTTGTTTTTCTCCTTTCCCTATTCTGTTTCAAATATTTTGTACGTGAGATAAACCATAAGGGGACAAAAGAAAAGAAATAACTTCATGTAGTATATTAAGAATAACAATCACAAAGATGAACATCTTGTTTCTCTATCCTGGAGTTCACCTCGCACTCATCCTATTCTTCTTTTTTCATCATCCTATTCTTCTACTTTTTAACAATATATCAGATAACAAGGTGAAATACTATAACAATATGAGATAACCAAGGGACAGCAATAGAAATGAGAGAGAACATAGTATATTAAGGACAACAATCACTCATTATGTGGCTTTTGTTTCTATATCCTGGAGGTTCTTCCATTTAGCATCATACTATATGGCCTTATGTATCCAGGTTTGTTCTATTGTAAATTTCTGATAGGAGGTCCCAATGTTTCTATTGATTATGACAAATGAGGGAAACCATTGAGCCTATGTTCCTTTGAGTCTGGCTTACTTCACTTAATATGATTCTTTTCTGTCTTTCCATTTCCTTACAAATGGGGAGATGTTGTTCTTTCTTACAGCAGCATAGAATTCCATTGTAGAATCACTGATCAACTGAGGGGCATTTGGTTAGGTTCCATATCTTTGCTATGGTAAATAGTGCTGCAATGAACATCATTGTGCTAATGTCCTTATTTTTGGAGGATTGGGTAAATGCCAAGGAGTGGAACTGCTGGGTCATAGGGGAGTTCTATGTTTAGTCTTTTGAGGAACTGCCATACTGCTTTCCATAGTGGTTGAACGAGTTTGCACTCCCACCAACAGTGTAGTAGTGATCCCTCCTGGCCACATCCCCTACAGCATCTGTTGTTATTAGCTTTCTTGATCATGGCCATTCTAACTGGAGTGAGGTAGAATTTTAGAGTGGTTTTTATTTGCATTTTTTATGGCCAGAGTTGTCGAATATTTTTTCACGTGTCTATAGTCCATTCTTATTTCTTCTTCAGAGAGGACTCTCTGTAAGTCTTTGGCCAATCTTTTACTGGGATGGTTGTTTCTTTGGAGATTAGTTTTGGAGTGATTCCATTTTTTGAGCTGTTGATGTTGTTTAGATATGAGGCCTTTGTCTGTTGTATGGTTAGTGAAGACCTTCTCCCACTCTGTAGGCTTTCTAGTTAGTTTGATAGCTAAGTCCTTTGCCTTTCAGTAGCTCTGCAGTTTAATGCAGTCCCATTTAACCAGACTTTCTTTAATTTTTTGTGTTTCTGGGTCCTTCTTAAGAAAGTTTCGACCTGTGCCAAGGAAACCTAGTGTATCTCCTATTCATTCTTGTAAAGTTTTCAGTGTATCTGCTTTTATCTCGAAGTCTTTGATTCATTTGGAGTTAATCCTGGAGCAGCGTAACAAAGAAGGATCCAACTTTAGTTTTCTGCAAGTGCTTAACCAGTTCTGCCAGCACCACTTGTTGAAGAGGCTGTCTTTTTTCCATTCTAAAAAATATAACTTATTTTTAATTTATTCTAACATATAAATAAATATTACATACAAAATTATTATTTTCCATGTTGATATTTATTTATATATATGTACATATGTTTTTATATTCTATAAGAAGGGCAATATTATAATATTCTAAGTTGACCAATATAAAATTGTTGACATTGAACCTTTTATTGACCTGCAAAAGTGGCTATTTTCCAGAGTGTGAGACTTTTCTCAGAGTAGTTACGTTTCCTTTACGTTATGATCTAAGGTTTTTATGAGGTACATTTATTGCCTTTAAGTTCAGGAAGAAACCTTCAAGAAGTTTGTTTAATGAACCTCAAAGGCAGCCCTTACTTTTCTCTCTTAGGGGAGGGAGAAGGGTTCTTTCCCCATGTTAGTTAACCACAAGAAAAATACAAAGAGGAAAAAAATGAAGCTGTATACAGAAGTGCAAGTATGTAATCCTAGCTACTTAGAAAGTTGGCATGGGAGATCATGGTTTAGGACAGGTTGGGGCATAAAACTTTAAAAGCGCCATTTATAGTAACACATTCTTGTCATTCTAAGTTATAGGGAAAGCATAAGTTTTGGTCATAAAGGTGTGCACTTGTCATCCTGGAAACAAAAGGAATCCACATTAAGAGGACGATAGTCCAGCCTAGCTGGAAAATGAAGGGAGAAGTTATGTCAAAAGTATTCCATGTAAAAAGGGCTTCTGGAAACCCAACAAATCAGAGAAAGTCTGGATAAGTGGGGCTACATCAGACTGTAGCGCTTCTGCATGGCAAAGGACATAGCTAGCAAACTAACTAGAAAGCCTACAGAGTGGGAGAAGTTCTTCTCTAACCATAAAACAGACAAAGGCCTCATATCTAAACTACATCAACAGCTCAAAAAATGGAATCACTCCAAAACTAATCTCCAAAGAAACAGCCATCCCAGTAAAAGATGGGTCAAAGTCTTAAAGAGAGTCTTCTCTGAAGAAGAAATAAGAATGACCTATAGACACATGAAAGAATGCTTGACATCTCTGGTCATAAAAGAAATGCAAATCAAAACAACTCTAAGATTCCACCTCACTCCAGTTACAATGGCCATGATCAAGAAAGCTAATAACAACAGATGCTGGAGGGGATGTGGCCAGGAGGGATCACTACTACACTGTTGATGGGAGTGCAAACTTGTTCAACCACTATGGAAAGCAGTATGGCAGTTCCTCAAAAGACTAAACATAGAGCTCCCCTATGACCCAGCAATTCCACTCCTTGGCATTTACCCAATCCACCAAAAATAAGGACATACTAAATCCATTAGCACAATGATGTTCATGCAGCACTATTTACCATAGCAAAGATATGGAACCTAAACAGATGCCCCTCAGTTGATCAGTGGATCAACAAGATGTGGTATTTATACACAATGGAATTCTATGCTGCTGTAAGAAAGAACGACATCTCTCCATTTGTAAGGAAATGGAAAGACAGAAAAAAAATCATATTAAGTGAAGTAAGTCAGATTCAAAGGAACATAGGCTCAATGGTTTCCCTCATTTGTCATAATCAGTAGAAATCTTGGGCTCTCCTAGCAGAGATTTAAAATAGAACAAAACCTAGATATATAAGGCCATATAGGATGATGCTAAATGAAAGGACCTCCAGGATATAGAAACAAAAGCCATATAATGAGTGATTGTTGTCTTTAATGTACTATTTTAAATTGCATCTCTTTTGATGTCCCTTGGTTATCTCATTGTTACAGTATTTTACCTTATTATCTAATATACTGTATATATGCTCATTTGGTTATTTGAAATAGGGTAGGGAACGGGGGAAATCAAGATTAGGGGCAGTGGTGGAGGGAGGGAAATGGAGACCAAGACATCTGAAATGGTATCAATGTTTGTGAAGTAATGTGCCTTCTATCTGGTGAATATAATGTAACCCTTCTATTAATTACTATAAAAGCATATGAAAAAAGGGCTTCTGTAATGTCTTGCTTAGTAAGCCCATAATCCTGAGTTCACTGGTCAATACGAAAAAAACACCATCCAGGCACCAGTGCTAATGTTCTTCCTCATAGTGGAATGTGATATAGGTAATATTTTTTTACATGTTATGATCAATGGGAAAATTTTAACACAGAAAGGTTAAGTGGATTTTCCACAAAGTAATCTGGATCTATAGCATCCATGTGCTTAAGGTCTGGGCTATGTTGTTTCTGGGCACCGTGGTTTGTTTCCAGAGTTCTGTTAGTCCTAGAATAAGCAGACATTTTACTCCCTCTGGGACTCACATCAGAGTTCTCTCTTTGCTGAGAACTGGAAACCTATGCTGCATGGTAGCTCAGGTCTGCAGACTTCTGACAAGAGTTTTAGGATTCTGATGACTATGTCAGAAAAGAGAAGCAGATGGAATAACTTCATATCTTTTTCAAGACTCCTTGGAAAGCAGGTGATGTTATATGGACATTCTATAGACTGAGGCCTTCAAAGTGATTCTCTTGGATTCAAGCAGAGAGATCACTGGAACCAACCTTAACAGAACAATGTCAGCGGCATCTTATAAGAACAATGGGTGGGATGCAATATATCCACCAATATGTTTGCAATATGAGACCTAACACCATCACCTACCCACTTGTCTTTGGCGTTAGACCTCATAATATATTCTAAGACCTTGGCCATGTCCAATACAAAAACTATGCTGTTATGTGCTGCCTTATCCCTGAACCATTGCTGATCTTCATATCTGGAATTCAGCTTTGTTTCACATCCTGTTTTCAGTACAAGCTCTGGGCGCTCCTCCTAGACTCAGTCTTGGCTCCTTTATGTAGGTTATTACAAATATTTGTTTGCCTGCTCCCTTTTGTAAATCCAGATTCTAAGAATATGGAAGTAGCCTCCTTTCCTCCCTATATCCAAGTAAGGGTCTGTTCTACCATAAGTTTAAAAATCTTTATTATTGCTTTCTATTATCTGTATGTAAAAGAATGCAAGTACCAGACTGGGTCAATGTGAAGATTATATATGACTGTGTGATAAGAGGAACCATGACTTGTAAGCTTCCTCTTGAAGTTGAATATATTACTATTTCATACACAGCTAATCAAAGTCAATGAACATTACTTATAAATTACTGGCAGTAAGTTTCGTGTCTTTTTGTTGTCACTTTGTTAAGTCACTAAATTCTTTATTTTGAAATTCTCCTCTTTTGCTGATATATTTGTTTAAAGGGAAACAAACATGTAAAGAGTTACCTTAAGATATAAATACAAATGAGAATATAAGTTAGAAAGTAGATTATAACCACCACTTCCCATTCTTCAATTTAAGAATATATACCTGTAATCTGAGGCAGAGGCAGCAGTTCCATGCCATTTTGGGCAAAAACCATAAGGAATTGTCTAACACTAAGATAAAAACAAAAGAGATGAGTACTGAAAGTTTGGCTAAAGTCCTATTGTACTTGTTAGCATATATGCAGCTCCTAATAACTCAAAGAAATCATAAGTCCTGGAGTGTTAGCACACATGCTTGTAATCTCAGCTGTCAAGAATCTAAGGCAGATAATTTATCAGGTTAAATGGGTTGGAAAAATAATTTACTGATAGTGGGCATACCTACCTTATACGGTACCCTGGATTTAATCCATAGCATGCCAAAATAAATTTTGTAAATGGGATTTGAAAAGTAAGGTTTTAAAATTTAAATGAGTTTACTTTTTAAAAGAAAAAATGTGAAAGCAGGAAGTAAACATTTAAGGTACTTGGTAATGTAAGGCTGATACTGAAAAATAAACTTGGTGGATGGATTTCATTACAGGTCATTTCAGGAAAACAATATTTTGGCTCACCTCAGCTCCAACTCCATTTTTCTTCTTTTTCCACCAGATTAATTGACTAATTCATTAATTAATTTTAAACCTTTAGTGGTAAACGGAATTGCCAACATAGTCACACATGGAAATAATGTATCTTTACTGTTCCTCGATTATCCTTATTGTGTAGAATATACATTGACCTTTATGACTACATTCTTCCCACCTTCCTCTCTTCATTTGTCTACCCCTATGTTTTTTGGTCCTACCCCATTTGTAGTGTCCCTTTTCCTTGTGTTTACTTTATTTGACTGTGAATTAGCCCCAAGTCCATTTTAGACCATTTCCACTATTTCCTCCAACAAACTTGCTTGCAAGCTAAAGGCAGCTATTCACTTGTTTCTATAAACAAAGCTTTTGAAAATTCCCATCATCTCCTCTTTATGTATCTTGGCTATATCTGTAGCACCTTACCATCACAATGGAGTAGTTGCGAGAAACCACATGATCTATAAAGGGTAACTATTTAGTATCGAGAAATTTTACAGGAAAAATTGGCTAACCCAAAGCATAGGCTTCCTTTTAAACTAATTTTTAGATTGTTTCCCCATTTAAATGTCAGAGGATACAGTGAATCACATGGCAAAGTGTAGTAGGGATATATTTAACTTTACACTGAATTATGTATTTAGCCCATATAAAGTTGTCAGGAGAAACCAGGCTACCTCTAATTTTGGTACTTATGTCATTGGGCATGAGAATAAACATTCTAAAAAACAGTTCTTGATCATAAGTTTTCATTATATTCCTGAATTTACAAACATTTATAAACATTAATGAAAAATGAGCTTAATTCTTTGGAGGAAGAAATTAAGATGAATGAAATCATAATAATGAGCAATGACAGCTGCCTTAAGAGAAAAGAATTAAAAAAAAACATTCCCAATGATATACAAAAGTGGTCATAGTAATGAAACACCATAAAAATGATAATAAAAAATCCAGGTGCTATAGAGATGTACAGACTGTGGTGAGAGACATTGGCTTGGGCTTGGGCAGTGGGGAGACTGGTAGCCTTCACATGACCTGCTGTGTACAATGGAGTGAGCAATACCCAAAAGGTAGAGATTTTTGTAATCAAAGCAAACTAAGCGATGAGAATTTCATTATGGCAGTTTATAGCACTCATAAAAAGCTATATACATGCGTGTTGAATTTGTTTTTCTCTATTTTTTGCAGAGGCTTCCTGCTCCAAATGACAATAGGACCATTTTAAATATAGTACAATATTAGAGTTGTCTTTAATTAAAAGCTTTCAAGAGTAATAATTATGACTGTCAAAAGTTTTAGAAAGGTTAAGACAGGAGATTAACTAGCATAGAGGTTTTAACTATTCAGGTCTAATGGTTTTTTTTTTTCAGGGCAGGGGGGTATTCTCAGGAGCCATTGCACCTGAGGCTTAGGATGTGATTCAATATATGTTTTTTTTTCTCAATGTCAAGTACTTAATATGTCATTTGCTTCATGAATTTTTACAGATGAACAAACTAAAGCTACTATAAATAATTGCATGGGTCCCATATGAGGTTCCATAGAATTATACTGTCCTTGGTTATCTCATATTGTTATAGTATCTCACTTTGTTATCTGATATATTGAATTTATTTGTATTTGGTTATTTGAAATTTGATAGGGAAGGGAGGAAAACCAAAATGGGTGGGGAGTGGGGGGGGGAGGGAAATGGGTACCAAGACATGTGAAAGGCTATCAATGTACGTGAATTAATGCACCTTCTATCTGGCAAATATCATGTAACCCTTTTACTAATTACAATAAAAATGCAAAAAAAGAATTAGTTTTAAGTTAATAATTAGTAGGTTTAATAATTGTTAGTTTTATTTTTTTATTCTATAAGGAGAACATGTTCCCACTACTTTAATCTATAGAGACCAAGGGTAAATTCTGTGTGTGTGTGTGTGTGTGTGTGTGTGTGTGTGTGTGTGTGTGTGTGTGTATTAGTACTGGGGCCTGATCTAAATACTTCTCACTCTAAGTTAACTTTTTTGCTCAAGGATGGTGCTCTACCACTTGAACCACACCTCACTCCTGGCGGGCTATTTGTGGGTTAATTGGAGATAAGCATCTCATAGACTTTCTGACTGGGCTGGCTTCAAACTATGTTCATCAGATCTCAACCTCCTGAGTAGCTGGGATCATAGGTGGGAGCCACAGTGCCTTACTCTGAGGGTAAGCTTTTACGTATTTAGTGCAGTAAAAGTTTAGTATTTCCCAGCTGTTGTGACTTTTTTTTCAGCATATTCTAATAGCTTTCAAATGCTAGTATTCACAAGAATGTGTACGAAGTCCTTTAGAGAATATATATAAGCAACCAGTGCAACAACAAGACTCACAAGACTATGTTGGAAATGAACTTTACAACTTGAGGAGGGAGGAGGGAAAGTGAGAGAAAAAGGAGAGGGTAACAGTGTTTGGCAAGAAATGTACTCATGCCGGACACTGGTAGCTCTCTCCTATCATCCTAGCTAGTCAGAAGGCTAAGATCTGAGGATCGTGGTTCAAAGCCAGCTCAGGCACAAAAGTTTGTGAGACTTATGTCCAATTAAACAAAAAACAAAAACAGAAGTGGCACTGTGGCTCAAGTAGTAGAGCGTTAGCCTTGAGCTGAAGAGCTCAGGGGCAGTGCCCAGGTCCAGAGTTCAAGCCCTATGACCACCACCACCACCACCACCACCACCAGCAACAAAAACAAAGAAAAAATGTACTCATTACCTTACTTACATAACTGCAATCCCTTTGTACATCACCTTTACAATAAAATTAAATTTAAGTCATGTTTCATATTCATGGTTTGGAAATAATAAACTTATAGAAATGTGAAGAGCCTTGAGTGTTCAGTTAAATGGGTTTTTGTCCTTGTAACTGGCAAACAGGTAAAAAACAGATCACATAAAAAGTCTTTCATGATAATTTTCACTATATACCCAAGCCTTCACCAATAAATGTAATCAGAAGATGGTTGTTCTTTTTTAACATTAGGGTTGTATCTATTCACATAACATTCCCTTGAGGAAAATTGAGGACATATGGACCCAAATTTACTGTAAAAGATACTGGGAAATATAATCTTTCTCTGGTCTCAGGAAATAAAACAGTATAGTGAGTATATAATAGTTTTCCCTACTATGGTTTCCAGTTGTTAGGGTAAATTATGGCCCAAATAATGATACTTTCTATGGCTATATTTGATTAAATCAAAGTTATGTATTTTATACCTTAATTATTTTATATATTAACAGAATTTCTTCCCAAATGGCTATATATTTCCATTAATGATTCTTTAATATTTTGTTTTTGGGGTTCTGGTTATTTGAACATTATTATATGGAGTTGTGGATTGCAGCTAATTTAAAGCAAGAAGAAAAGAAAAGTGTACTTCAAGGGCTAATTCATTTTCAACATCCCCTGAACATCACATTCATTTCATGTGAATATGCATGAATCACTGTAGGATTTGAGCTTCTGAAAATGTTCAGATATGCCTGATATACACTTTTCTTTAGATTGTAGGACTAGTGTGTTCCCATTATTTTTTCTTGACTAAAGCTCTGACACTTGAGACTGCTAAGTTGTCTTCCTGATTTTTCAAAACATTTTAAAATTTCTCATCTTCTTGTTGGGTGCTATTCCTTTGAAAGCAAGATTATCAATTTATACACACATCTGTTTTTAAGTCTCCAAGTATCATCATTATTCAACTCAACACAACCATAATACCAACATCATTGATTACCCAGCATTATTAAATGTGTTGCAGAGGATGTAACTCAATGAAGGAACATGTTTAGTGGACATACAGCTCTAGGTTAGACTCAATGCCAAAAACTAGCTAGTAAACAAAGAGTCCACAAAAGAAATGTAATTTACCACTTGGCAAATTCAGAATGAAATTCAAAAATGTAGATCTGCAATATATGACCCTTTTTCATTATGAGTTTATGATCTAGTTGTTCCCAAGATACAGACAAAGGAAAATACAGTGTACAGAACCTTGTCAAATATAACTAGATGTGTTGTGTATATGAATAAAGCATTAAAGGAAGTTTAAAAATGGATGATTACTGTGAGATGAAATAAAGAAAAGATAGATGGGAGAACTAGGTCTTGGCAGAATCCTGAAGGATGGGAGAGTTCAGATGGAAGTTGACAGCAATGAAGGACATACCAGGCACAGAGACATGTGTAAAACTTTCAGTTAAGAAAAATCACATCTAGTCAGAGAAATGAACTGCATTCTCTAAAATACTTTATTTTATTTATCAACATTTGGATGAGAATATCAGACATCCACACACAGTTAAATAGCAGCATAGTAATTGAACTATAACACTTTAAAATTTTGTAGCAGGTTTATTAAGATATATTTTTGCCTGACACAGAATTGAGTATTTTAATACACAGGTTCAGGTGCTTTGGTAAATTTGTGTGATGCAAAGTTATACCAAGTATTTAGTTTTGGAGTAAATTTTCTCCTGTCAAAAAATTTATGTATTTGTAATGGCTATCTGTTCCCACTCTCAGATACAACAACTACTGACCTGATTTCTGTCTGTAATTTAATGTTTTGCCAAGATATTTATTGTAGCTATAAGAAACTATATGGTCTTTGGGTTTGGCTTCTTTCACTTAATTCATTGTTTTGATATCCAACTGTATTGTTTCATCTGTCAATAACAAATACATTTTGATTTGTGACTAGTATTGTCTTGTAGAGATGCACTACATTTTCCTTATACAGTGAGTCGTTTCTAATGCTTAGTCTAAATAAAGTTAATATATACATGTATAGACATACATTATTATAATTCTTAGATAAATGACTAGGAATGACATGGCTGGATCATATTTTAATGATTTAATATTTAAAAAACCAATTAAATGTTTTCTTCTATGGCTATTTCATTTTACTTTTCTAGCATTTATATGACAATTCCAATCCTTCCATATCCTTACCATTATCAAGTTTAAAAAAAATCTTTTAGTAGTATTTTACTGTGGTTTAATTTGCATTTTTCTGATGACAAATCAAACAGGTTATCTTTTCAAACATGTATTTTCTTTCCACTTATGTATCTTTTCCTTTTAAGTGTCTTTTAAAGCTTTTTATTAGTTTTCATTTATCTGGAATATTCTGAAACAATGAATTGTACAAGGTTTGTACTCTTGGACATTATTGGCATTATAGATTGGCCCTGGGTGTTTGAGATATGTAGAATTATTCTTGGCTTCTATTTAGTGGATTCTAGTAACATTCTTCCTCTTCTCAACCAAAATTGTCCCCAGATTTTCCCAAATATTGACTAGAAGTTGTGAATCTCCTAAACTGATAATCACTAGTTATAACAGATTGATATCAAAAGAAACAATCAAAGGGATGTACTAAAAGCAGAAGTTACCTCGGATATTTTAATTGAATAGAATTTAGAAGCTGGAAGGAAAAAGTGATCTTTAGGTAATTCACTTCCTTTTATACAAGTAGTTTTCCTGATAAAACAAATCCACAAAACTTAAGGAAAGATATCTTCTTTTCCTGTTTTCTGGTATTTTTTCTGTTCTTATCCACAAAAAACTCTCTTGATGAGCACCTGCCTTTTGTGAGACATTGAATTCAGTGCTCATTTTGTGTTGCTAAGTCCATCCTTGCAGTCTACTGTTCTGTTCATGTAATATTGAATTTTCATACTTTGAATTATTTTCCTACATGAATATGTATGAATATTACTAGTGTAAAAGATTAGGTACATCTTTATGGATTTTATGTATTCATCTTATTTTCTAAATTTATACATTAGGAAATGTCCCCTTTCAGTTTGTAGAGGCCTGTTATGCCAAAGATAGACTTTGAATAAACCAATTCTTTTCTTCTACGTTTTGAGAAGCACCTCTGCAATTTTCTAAGCCTCTAACAATAATTATCTAATATTTCTTCTTTCTTAAAGATCCTGTGTATGAATATAAACAATATGCTAAATCAGAATTGCTCTGCAAAATAAAATCCACATAGCAGAGTAAGATTTGAATTAGGAAATGATAAGAAATGAATTAAAAAAAGATAAATCTACCTGTATACCAAGTAAGGATGTTACTTTATGCAATAAAATCTTCTTAAGTAAACATATGATGGAAGGAATAAAAACCTTCCTTGCACAAAAATCTTTTTTTTCTTAACAGCTAGGTTGTGTGCATAAGTGAGAGCTAAAGTACCCAAGGGAAGAGGAAGTAGAAGAGATTACAGCAAATAAGATGAGGGCACAACTGTTAGACTATTGATCATAAAGTGGTCCAAAGTTGTTTAACCAAACCAGAGAAAGATAGATAGCTAAACTAATGGTATTTTACGTAGCAGAATGAAGCTAGTACTTAATCAGTAACAACTCTCTCTAATGGTTCTCAGTGCCCTGAAAACCATTCAGTCCTAACGCAAAGTATTTTCTGCTCTTCTCCTTTTTCATTTCCTTAACTTAACTGAAAATGGAACATCAACAACAAAAACACAGACAGTGGATGGTGCTAGTTAGGAGTTGAGTTTTGTAGATGCAACTCCAATTATTTTATACTCTGCTAAAAGCATTGTCATGGGTAGACTTTTCTAGAATACTATGACCTGAAGCCATTTAACTTAGGAAGAGTGACTTTCCTTAAGTATGATATTTTTTAAAGCAATTTATAGCCTTTCACAAATGTGTGCATTTTATAAATGTTAACAATGAAAGACAGTGACCTTCACACAGCTGTGGAGGCATGAGATGGGTAACTAACAGGATCTGTAGTTGAAGACTCTAGAATTGAAAGTGGCTCTCTATACAACTGTTGGCTCTCTAATGGTAGAAGAGTAAGATCCAAAAAATATGGTCTGTCTTGAGATTGGCTTTTGTTGTTTCTGATTTCAAAATATTTCTATGGTGTATAGAACACACATGTTTGTATAAATAGAAATTCAATAGGAAAATGTGAACTCTAGTAAAATGATGAAACACGAAACAGTCTCATGCTCACTGATTTCTCTTGCTGATCCAGGTTTTTCAGTGAGCTTATCAATTGTTTATTACAGTGCTCCCAGAGCAGTTTGGAGGAATCTTCAGAAAAACTATGAGAAATTTTACAAAAGAGAAAACCACTGGATAAATTGTAAAGGGTGTATGTTATCTTCCCCATTGGGAGTTTACATTTCCAGAGTCCTGCCCTTTAGATCGTGCTTGCATTTTGCTCATCCAGTCTTCTCTAAACTTACCTATTTGTAGAATCCTATGTTTTGCATAGGTAGCATTCAAGAAAACATCACAGAATTAATACTTATGAGACCATATTGTAGAAAGCGTTTTATGGTATCATTTGAGCATCATTGTTACAATTGAAGCATTAATAAATGTTTATATTTGAAGAGACTTTTTCTGACTCTTTAAGAGCTTTTCAGTGATTGCTATTGTTTTATTTGGTGCTATTTCCAAGGTCAACCAGAATCTCAACATTATTTTAAAATCCTGTCCCTGAACTATACACATCATTAAGGGAAAAGATCTATCCCACTACACATGATCTAGAATTTTGGAGATTGACATTAGTAGAACTCTTAATAAGTCACAGCTACTAATGCTGTGTTGATATGACTGGCAAAAGATAAACATTATTTGGCATTTGATGTACCTTGGAGGATAATTTTCCAGTTTCAACAGGTTTATTAACTCATTTATAAATAGGCATTTGTGAAATTCCTGATACAAAGTTGTTGGCTCTTGGCTAGAAATATGTTCTTCTTGGGTTCATGTGAGATTTTTTTACTATGTTTTGTTGCCATATGAAATATTAAGAGTGCAGTTAAGATTTTTCTTACCACCTTGATTATCATCTTTAGAAGGCTGAATCAATTGAAGGGTTTGGGAGTGCCTTTCATTACATTAAATATGTTTTTTACAAATCATATATCTGATTGTATACCTGAAAGCTGCTCCTTTGTAAAGATCTCTTAAACAACAAGAAAGGAAGTATGACTGAATAGGTAGAATTTATAAGGGGTATTCTGGCAGGAATGATCATATTATTCACATTGGATTTTGTGATAAAATTTTCATTGTAGTTTATCTCCAGTAACTTTATTTTCTGTTTCATATTCATTCAAGTTAAGTAAGGGAAATGAGAAACATTTTTTTCTTTCTTTTGGAAAATCAGTATTTTATTCTTTTCTGTTACCAATTTTTAAAAAAAATTTTTATTGTCGGGGTAATGTAAAGAGGGGTAACAGTTACATTTACAAAGTAGTAGGTGCATTAATTTTCGCACAATGATACCCCTTCTCGTGTTTTTGTCCCCGTTTCCCTCTCTCTACCCCTCCCAATCATCTTGTTTCCCCCCTTCCCTTCCCTATTTCAAATAAACAAATAAACACATATTTCAACTTTGCACCCATCATCAGAATTTACTTAGTATACACCATCCACCATCACTTGTTATACGTATATTGAACAAAATGCCAACTATGAAGGAGCAAGTAGAGTTTCTGGTATATAATCCATGCTCCTCTTCCCCATGCTACCCCTTAACTGAATTCCATGCAGATCTTCATTTTTCAATTACTGCAAATTTCTTTAACTATTTTGTCTTTTTACTTTTTTATGGTTTTATTCCTTAGCCTTCCCTTCATGTGATCCTGCTCCATTGACCTATCTCCCAGGTCTCACTAGGCTTTACTCATCTTGAAATATTTTGGTTTTGCCACTCTCTTTCTCCCTCTAGCTACATTTTCCTTTCCTTCACTTCAATACAAAGTTGCTAGACTATGTTTTCTTTTTTTTCTTTTTGTGCTGGTACTAAGACTTGAACTCAGAGACTTGGGTTCTTGCTGGCCTTTCCACTAAAGAAGACACTCTAGCACTTGAGCCACATAGCTCCATTTTGGTGTTTGGGGGGCTAATTGGAGATTAGAGACTCACATATTTTTCTCCCTAGACTGGGTTTGAACTGTGATCCTTTGATCTCAGCCTAATGAGTAGCTAGGATTACATGAATGATTTATTAACATCTGGCCCTTTCTGATTATTGTTGTGCTAGAAACTATTCCTCACCTTCTTCCTCTTATGAATCACTCACTGTCTGATTTACCCAAAGTTCTTCTTGGCCCATTGGCCCTGTGCAGTAGGATCAAATTAAGCAGATAAATCTGACCAGCTGTTTTACTCCAATTATGACTGTGGGTAAATCTTTAGCAAGGTTACTGTCCTTCTGACATTCAAATTTTCAAAATGACCATGCCAGCCAGTCTTCATGTACATAAAGTGTAAAGGAACTGAATATTGGCAAATTGAGATTGAACTTACACATTTGCATATATATATGTGTGTGTATGTAGACAGATAGATGAGAGACAGAGTGGGAGAGATGAGAGAGATGTGCATGCATGAGACATGGCAATATCAAAATGTACTCACATCTTGTTTTGCTTCACATTGACATTAAGAAGTAAGATACAGGTATTATATTTTTCAACCCATTTAAACCCACATAAGGCCAACTGAATCTTTTAAATCAATGAATGGTGATCCCCAAAGTGTTTATGAGGAGGACCAGAAACTATGGTGAAACTGTTTGGCAAGAGGTGTGATTTTCAAGTAGTGGTTGGCCCCAGGAAGAGACTTACATGGTAAATGGATTCAGAATTCAAAAGAGAGTTTTGTTTTCCTGTTGATATTAGATTATTTTGAAGAAATTTCTTGTCACTTTTTCTAGTCTGCATAGAGCTAGTGATTCAAAGAATGTTCTTACCCTATCACCTTCCTCTCAACTCCTCACCCTCAGACCAATTTATAAAGCACCATAAGGCGAATGAAGGAAAGGATGTGTAGGGAAAGGGTGGTGATATTGATCAAGATCTATTGCATTTATAAACTGCTTTGTTAAATGGCAGACCCTTGAGTTAGTTCTTGGTTCAGTGTGGGTATGTTAATATTGGCTAGGAATTCATCCATTTCGTCTAGATTCTCAAATTTGTTGGCGTAAAGGTTTGAAAAGTATTCCTTCATGATACTCTGGATCTTGGTAATTTCTGTGGTGATATTACCATTTTCATCTGTGATTTTGTTTATTTCGGTATGCTCCCTTCTTTTTTTGGTAAGATTTGCTAAGGGTCTGTCAATTTTGTTAATTCTATCAAAGAACCAACTTCTTGTTTTGTTGATTCTTTCTATAGTTTTTTTGGATTCCAATTCATTTAATTCTGCTTTGATTTTAATAATTTGCTTCCTTCTAGTGGGATTAGGGTTGGTTTGTTGCTCTTTTTCTAGGAGCTTGAGGTAACACATTAACTTGTTGGTTTGCGATTTTTCTAATATGTTGTTGTAGGCACTCAAAGCTATAAATTTTCCTCTGAGTACTGCCTTTGCCATGTCCCAAAGGAGCTCGTATTTTGTGTGCTCTTAATTGTTAAATTTCATAAACTGTTGGATTTCTTTTCTGATCTCTTCGATGACCCATTGGTGATTCAACAATGTGTTGTTCAATCTTCATGAGTTACAGGGTTTGTGTTGGTGGAGATGTGTGTTCAGTTCCAATTTGATGCCTTTGTGGTCTGAGAGCATGCAGGGAATAATTTCAGTGTTTCTGAATCTGTCCAGGTTTGTTTTATGGCCTAAGATGTTGTCTATTTTTGAAAGTGTTCCATGTGCTGCTGAAAAAAAAACGTATATTGTGTTGTTGCTGGGTGGAATATTCTGCAGATGTCTGTTAGATCTAGTTGGTCTATATAGTTGTTCAATTCTAAGGTTTCTCTGTTGAGTTTTTGCCTTGTTGATCTGTCCAAAGGTGAGAGTGGTGTGTTAAAGTCACCAACAATCACTGTGTTTCGATCTATGTATGGTTTCAGTGAAAGTAAAGTTTGCTTGATGAAGTTTGGAGCTCCGGGATTGGGTGTGTAAATATTTAGGATCGTTATATCTTCCTGGAGGAAAGAGCCCTTTAGTAGTATGTAGCAACCTTCTTTGTCTTTTCTCACTAATTTTAGTTTGAAGTCTATTTTATCTGATATGAGGATGGCAACTCCAGCCTGTTTATGGGGGCGGTTAGCTTGATAGAGTTTATTCCAACCTCTCACTTTCAAAAAATGTATGGTTTTTTGGGTAAGATGTGTCTCTTGAAGACAGCAGAATGATGGATCTTGCTTTTTGATCCAACTAGAATAAATGATGGGTCCAGACTTTGGAAAGTTGCCCTTCCTTGACTCTATGGACCATAATTATCTGCCTCAATTTTCAAATCTCCCTGTTGATCCTTATCTGCCCCACTAGGATCTGGCAACCACTGATTACTTTGTATGAAAGTCACTGGAACTTTCAGTATTGCAACCCCTCATGTATAGACTTCAAAGTCAGCAGCTTCAGTATGTTCTCTCACTAGTTGCAATGACCTAGGTACCTCTAAGTCCCAAGTGATAGCCAATTGAATGAATACTTTTAAAAGGAGGGAAATAACTCAATCTCAGGGTAAGGCATGGTTAGGATGAAGGTTGTAAAAAATAAGACATATTAAGTTTCAGAAAGTTCTTGATTCAATCAGAGCTTCCCAAGTCTATTCGATTGTAAGATAAAATGTAAGTCTCTCACTTAATTTAAAATTGTTATGAGCAATGAATACTTTTAACATAAATGTATACTGAATTTTGCATGGGATATACTTAAGAAAAATACTCATTTTTAAACTGAAATACAAAATTAATTTGGAAGCGTCTATTATAGTCAAACATCGCAACCCTGTAAATGTATCTTTTTGAGATTCCTTTGGGTTATGGTTTCACATGTTTGAATTAAAAATATTCCCTGGAGGGTTATTCATTCATGGCAATTTGCACACTTCTCACCCACCATTTAATGGTCTCAGACAAATGGATTTTGAGCATGGAATATAAGTATAGTGTGGCTGAATTTATATTTTAGAATACATAGCATTGGGTAAGGGTACATAGCATTTTGCTTTATAAAGAACATTTGAAATGTAAAAGTTGGTCACCTTTTTTGGGCAGTCCTGGTTTATTAATAGATCCCAGTTTATATTTGAGACATAGTTTTTGATCATTAAATATGATAAAGCCCTGGTTTGGAGGGTCATCTCATTTTTTAAAAACTCAACAATTCATATTAAATAGGTAGACAACATTCAACAAAGTACACAAATGCTTGTAGTCAAAATGGCTATGCTAAATACAACATACGCACACACACACACACACACACACACACACACACACACACACACACACTAATCACACTCCAGAACTAGACACTGGGAGAACAAACATATACCATAGAAAACAATGGAGGGTTCATTTCTCTCAGTACTTAGGGTGAAAAGACAGGCTGCAAGGCAGAATCAGCTAACTAGGTTCTAACAGGTTTCAAAAACAGAATCACAGCATTGTGGTGCTCTCTTCATGCCTCCTTCTCAAATAAGGCTCAGACCTGTGATCTAGTCGTTTAATGGCTGGTTGTAAGACTTAGAAATTTAGAAGATGAGCCACGTGGGGCCTAGTCTGTGAACCTGAGCCTGACAGGCTGTTCACAGATGCTTTGATGGACCACAGGAAAAAAAAGAGAACTACTAAACTAAAAAGAAACACACTACCAAGGGAAATAGCCAAGCCATGTGCTGCCCTGCTTTCTGAGCACTGCATCATTTAATCCTTTCACGCAGAAGAGTCAGACAACAAATTAACCAATCTGCTCAAAGAAGTGCATCCAATAGAAATGTTTGGCCTGGATTCTAGCTGGGGTTATAGGCTAAATCAATCCACTATATTCTCTGTGTACAAAATATTTAAGTTTTAAATGCATTTATTTTCATTTTTTATTATTATACTTAAGTAGTTGTACAAAGGGTCTGCCATTTATTTATTTTTTTCTTGATTTTTTTTATTTTTTACAAATTTTTTAAAATATTTTTATTGAAATTAATAAAAGGGTTACATGATATTTGCCAGATAAAAGGTGCATTAATTCACATACATTGATACCCTCTCACATGTCTTGGTCCCCATTACCCTCCCCCCAACCCCCATCTTGGTTTTCTCCCCTTCCCTATCCAATTTCAAATAACCAAATACAAATATATCCAATATATCAGATAACAAAGTGAGATACTATAACAATATGAGATAACCAAGGGACAGCAAAAGAGATGAGAGATAACAGTACATTAAGGACAACAATCACTCATTATTTGGCTTTTGTTTCAATATCCTGGAGGTCCTTTCACTTAGCTTCATACTACATGGCCTTATGTATCAAGGTTTTGCTCTATTGCAAATCTCTGCTAGTAGAGCCCAAGGTTTCAACTGATTATGACAAATGAGGGAAACCATTGAGTCTAAGTTCCTTTGAGTCTGGCTTACTTCACTTAATACGATTTTTTTCTAAGTCTTTCCATTTCCTAACAAATGGGGCAATGTTGTTTTTTTCTGACAGCAACATAGAATTCCATTGTGTACAAATACCACATCTTGGTGATACACTCATCAACTGAGGGACATCTAGATTGGTTCCATTCCCATCAGCTTCAGGTATCTCTCTGCCCCTCCCGGCTGCATGTCAGCAGGGTCTTAGCATCCTGAGGTGCTAAGGGAGATCTTCAGTATTGGAGTGGTGCTTCGTCTAAAGTGATTGATGGTGATCCAGGTGTGCGCCACCACAATGGCCATTGCTGCAGCTACTCAGTGGGGGTCCGAAAGCTGTCGAGCTTTTCTGACATGAGATTTCTTCTGGCTTAGGATGAGTCTCTATCTGTTTAACGTTTGATTGGTGTGGATCTCTCAAGGGTATGCTGGGACTCTAAATCTCTGTTTGGTCAGTGACACCAAGGCAGTTGACCTGTGACCATGCTACCATCTTCCTGGAAGTCTAGTTTAATTCTTAACTGCTTGCTGCCCCTAATATATCTTCTTTCGTCTAGTTTGGAAACAATCCATGGAGTTCAGAGGATGGACTGCTGAAATGGTTTGAGAATGTGGGCGTATAATCAGTCAAACTAGGTGGGAGACCTCTTTTTGGTATTCAATCTTATTGTACCACAAATGTTTTGGTGTCATGGCAGAATGTGACTGTGAGAGTGTGTGTTGTATAAGTGGCAGAGAAAGTGTGAGACTGTGTAAGGGGACAATTATTGTGTTGGCATAATATAGTATAAATCTTTTGTTGGAACCTGTGAAGTATAGATTAATTTCAAACACAGCCAAAGTCAGTCATGAAAGTATAGAAGGAAAGGAATGGCAAGGAGTAGGTGGTAAGGGTCTGTCATCATGCTGAGCTATGCTCTTGGGCTTCTCCTATCGCTCTTGGTGACATTTCTGATGTGCAGTCTCCTGAAAGGAAACTGGATACTCCAGGGATATTAAGAAATCTGCAAAACAAAATAAATTCATTCCCATTTAAAATGCAATGCTATTTTACATAACATTCTTTGGAGCAGTGGGACTGAGTGTTAGAAAATCAGGCAAAGCAATGGGGCAGCAATGTCATAAATTATAAAGCAAGAAAAAAACTAAAGACATGCAAAAGATTTGTGAGGAGATGGGCCACTCCTGGGAAGAGACAGAAAGTGGCAGCAGAAAGCCTCTGTGCTTGGCTTTAATCACATATTTGGGAAGCTGTCCCTCGTGGACACTGTCATGTGAAGAAGGACTTGTGATATCTAATCTTGGATCGAATCTTGCTTCATTCATTCTTGCGTTCACAATTGAAGCATTCAAATTCATGGACTCATTCCTTGTTCCTTTTCTGTATTAACTCTAGGCTAAACTCCAAGGGACTCACACATTGACTGAGTATGACAGGGGTCCTTTGAACACTTTATAGAGTCATATCATCCTCAGATACTGATCTACCCCAGAACCTGTTTGTAAGACACATGGAGTAGACTAAGAATAGAAAGGATGAAATATGTCAAATTTAATGGCAATTAGTAGCTTCTGCTTTTATGGGGAAAGAGGGCCCCTCAAAGTCTATCCATACTCATATCAATAATGGCTCTAAAGTTATTGAAATTTTATGGTTATTTTACTACTTCTTACCATACAACTTTATTTTGAGTTAACCGTTGGGTAAGAAAATACCTTCTTAAATATGAAAATGCATGCTTTCTCAGTATCAAAACAATTAGAGTTTTTTGACATGTGTAACTAATCATATAATCAGTACTCTTAAGCAGCTTTCAAGAATAGTCATGAAAGTAAGTATAAACTCAGATCAGTGCTCAAATTTCATTGCAGTGTTAGATTTCACTACAGTGCTTTATACTATTGCAGACAGTGCAGTAAGTGCTGTACTTTTAAAATTTAATATCATACCTTTATCTAGAACCATTTGTCAACATCTATCTTTGAACGATCAATTGTAGTCATAAAGATTTTTGTAAGAAAGATACCTAAATGCTAATTACTGCCAGCACTTTTTCTAACTTACCTGGAAAAGTAACTTGACCTCTCTGAGCCTCAATATTGTTTCCTGTAATGGGAAGAAGAGAATTAAGCAATTGTCAGTCACATCAACCATACATCTCTTTGATCTATCCGTCTTCACTTGTTCTTATTACACAGGCCCAGATGCTTCCTTATAAATGTACAACCTGTGAGGCAGAGCCATAAGGATTTCTCTAGTTTGAGAGTGACTACGGTTGATTGTCTGCATTACTGGTGTTGGCTGTAGTTTTGAACTTACCAATGTTGGCTGTAGTATAGAGTTACTGATGTTAGTCGTAGTGAAAGTATTTAACTAGGACTGAGACATCCTGTGTTTTAAATAATGTGACTTCACAAATGTGATAAGTTATTTGGCCAATCTGTATATCCCTTTCTCTATTAATAAAAATCATCACTCTTTATCTATAAAATCAAATCATGCTATATTATCTTCTATTCACTTCGCACTACATGAGGACAGACTTTGAAAACTGTCAAGTAGCATGAATTGTACAATTTTCCAACAATTTTATTGAGCATGTGTTAATTACTCTTCTAAAATTGAATTAACATTGTAATCAGGAGAGATCAGAATAAAATTAAAAGTTGTTTTAGTCTCATATATCTTTCTATCCTTACTGATCTCAAGGTAAATTAGGGGAGGGCCTGGAGAGGTAGTGGCGTGACTCAAAATTTGCAGAAACTTATAAAGAAATAAAAATGTATATGTGAGTATATGTGTATCTATTTATCTATCATACTTTCTAATAAATATATTCTTGTAAATACATATATACATACACAAATAGTTTAATAGATAAGGCAACTATTTTTAGTGTAGTTGGGAAATAGTACATCATCCCATCATAACTTTAGTAATGACAGTGTTTTTTTCATATATTTTTATTGCAATTAATAGAAGGGTTACATTATATTTGCCACATGGAAGGTGCATTAATTCACATACATTGATACCCTTTCTCATATCTTGGTCCCCATTTCTGTCCACCCCACCCCCACCGTCATTTTGTTTTCCCCCCTTTCCTATCCAATTTCAAATATCAAATACACTTATATCCAATATATCAGATAACAGAGTGAAATACTGTAACAATATGAGATAACCAAGGGACAGCAAAAGAGATGAGAGATAACATAGTACATTAAGGACAACAATCACTCATTATATGGCTTTTGTTTCTACATCCTAGAGGTCCTTTCATTTAGCATCATACTGTATGGCCTTATGTATCTAGGTTTTGCTCTATTGCAAATCTCTGCTAGAAGAGTCCAAGGTTTCTACTGATTATGGAAAATGAGGGAAACGATTGAGCCTATGTTCCTTTGAGTATGGCTTACTTCACTTAATATGATTTTTTCTAAGTCTTTCCATTTCCTTACAAATGGGGAGATGTCGTTCTTTCTGACAGCAGCATAGAATGCCACTGTGTATAAATACCACATCTTGTTGATACACTCATCAACTGAGGGACATCTGTCTTGGTTCCATATCTTTGCTATGGTAAATAGTGGTGCAATGAACATCGTTGTGCTAGTGGACTTGGTATGCCCTTAGCAGAAAGAACAGTGCAGGAGGAATTTCAGTACCAAACTTTAGACTCTATTACAGAGCTATAATGATCATCAAAACAGCTTGGTACTGGCACAAGAACAGGCCTGAAGACCAATGGAATAGAACTGAGGACCCAGATATTAAACCACAGACCTATGGCCACCTAATCTTGGACAAGGGAGCCAAAAAAATATAATTGAAGAAAGACAGCCTCTTCAACAACTGGTGCTGGCAGATCTGGTTAAGCACCTGCAGAAAACTAAAGGTGGATCCTTCTTTGTCGCCCTGCACTAGAATTAAGTCCAGATGGATCAAAGACCTCGAGGTAAAAGCTGACACACTGAAAACTTTACAAGAAGGAATAGGAAACACAGTTGGTCTCCTTGGCACAGGTCGAAACTTTCTCATTAAGGACCAAGAAACACAACAAGTCAGAGAAATGCTGGATAAGTGGGACTGCATTAAACTGCAGAGCTTCTGTATGGTAAAGGATATAGATAGTAAATTAATTAGGAAACCTACGGAATGGGAGATCTTCACTAACCATACAACGGACAAAGTCCTCATATATAAAATATATCCGCATCTCAAAAAATTGAATCACTCCAAAACTAATCTCCAAAGTAACAACCATCCCATGAAAAGATGGGCCGGGAGTTTGGCCTAGTGGTTAAAGTGCTTGCCTAGCATGCATGAAGACCTGGGTTCGATTCCTTGGTACCACATACATAGAAAAAAAAAGCCGGAAGTGGTGCTGAGGCTCAAGTGGTAGAGCTCTAGCCTTGAGAAAGTCCAAGGACATTGCTCAGGCCCTGAGCTCAAGCCCAAGACTGGCAAAAAAAAAGATGGGCCAAAGACTTAAAAAGAGTCTTCTCTGAAGAAGAAACAAAAATGGCCTATAGATACATGAAGAAATGCTCGATATCTCTGGTCATAAAAGACATGCAAATCAAAACAACTCTAAGATTCCACCTCACTCCAGTTAGAATGGCCATGATCAAGAAATCTAATAACAACAGATGCTGGAGGGGATGTGGCCAGGAGGGATCACTACTACACTGTTGGTGGGAGTGCAAACTTGTTCAAGCACTATGGAAAGCAGTATGGCAGTTCTCAAAAGACTAAACATAGAACTCCCCTATGATCCAGCAATTCCACTACTTGGCATTTACCCAACAGTTCAGAAACAAGGACAGTGTTTTTAAGTTGTATTGGTTCATAGTATTATTATTAGTAGTAGTAGTATTGTGATGATGTTGTTGATGATGATGATGACAATAATGATGATGATGATGATGATGATGATGATGATGATGATGACAATGATGACACCCCTGAGGCTTGAACTCTAGGCCTGGGCACTGCCCCTGAGCTCCTTTTGCTCAAGGTCAGCACTCTACCACTTGAGCCACAATGCCACTTACAGATTTTCCTGAGATTAATATGAGGTAAGAGTCTCACAGACTTTCCTGGCTGGGCTGGCTTCAAACCGAGATCCTGAGGTCTCAGGCTCCTGAGTAGCTAGGAATATAGGCATGAGCCACTGGCATTACAGACATCAAATACACTGCCTTGAGCTCCTTTTACACTTTAGCAACAGAAGTTAGTGTTTGCAGTGGGTATTACATGGCTTGCAAAACCAAAAATATACACTTGCTAGTTTTTTACACAAAAGTTATGCTCTCCCAGCAGAGCGGAATTAGACTTTTAGAAATGTGACTTATCATCTTTAAAATTCTATAAACATTCTTCTATAACAAGTTCAATTTCAGGGTCATTTGTCAAAATGTATAGTTATTATTTGATCATAACCAATCTACAATACCTGAAGTTACTTTATCTCAATTGCAAAATTTACTTTTTCAAATTTGATGGAATTAAAGGCACTAAAATTAAAGATAAATCATTGAAAAAACTTCCACTGAGATAATGTAATCTAATAAGCTTGAAACTGACTACAAACATTTGTAATGATTAATCCTTCTTACCAAGGTTTGCTGCCCTTATATACTTTCAGGAAATAGTTTCAATATTTGTTTGGAATATTATTTAGGTAGTGGAATAATAATGATTTAAGAACAATATTTGCTCAGTTCCAAGAAATGATCTCTTGTGATTCTATCTACAGATGAGAAAATGACTGATTTGTATATGTCATTGTTTGGGAAGTATTTGTATGCTACCAGTTCATCACATTAACTTGAAATGAAAATCTTTCCCTGAATGCAGTTGTCCCTTCTTCCTTTAAGACATCATCACTTCTGCTCTCCGGTGTACATTGTTAAGATAATAGTCATTGACAATATGTGTCTC
This sequence comes from Megascapheus bottae, assembly GCF_031878675.1. Classification (NCBI taxonomy): domain Eukaryota; kingdom Metazoa; phylum Chordata; class Mammalia; order Rodentia; family Geomyidae; genus Megascapheus; species Megascapheus bottae. Next base: position 1,881,924 of record NC_143547.1, read on the forward strand.
AGAACCACTTTCAAAGTTATCCCATGAGAGGATACTTGGCAAGTGTTTAAAAGAGTGGAAAGAAGGAACAAGGGAGGAAATACTTGAAAACTGTAAAATAAAAAGTCGTTAACATCAGGGAAATCTAGATGGAATCTGTCTCAAGGAGCCAGATGGCCGCATTAGTGTTTCTCCAAGGAAATTCTTCTTTTCTGAAACAGTTTTTAGGGTATCTGTTCTTTTCATGATAGTCAAGATGATGCAATTAGTTTTCTTATTAGTCAGTGTATTCTAAGTTCTCTAAGAAACTCTGGGACTCACCACAATAAAAAAAAACAGTTTCTCTTCATGGCATTGTTCAGAGGAGAGGGAAGGATTTCTTTTCACATAGTTGTATTCATCCTTTAGATTGTTCCCTCTAAGGGGTGTCTAGGCTCAGGGTTAAACGTGGTAGTTTTGAATATTTGGGTTGCTATAACAGACTATCATAGACTCTGTAGCTTATAAAAAAAAAGAATTTTTTTCTCTCCATTTCTGGAATTTGTGATGTCCAAGACCAGCGTGTAACTAAGACATGGCTCCTGATTCATTGAAGGGATTAGCTCATTGAATCCTCACAGGCTAGAAATGGGCCTGTTCATATGGACAGTAATGGTGTCCAGAAGGATTCCATACTCATGACCTAATCCCTTCCTAAAGATCACATGATTACTGTCACATTGGAAATAAAAAATTAACACTATATTTTGAGGGCATAGACACTCAGTAACCCATGATGTTTTTATATCTTATATGGTATTAAATGGTTGGAAAAGAACAATAATATTCGATGACACAGAAAAGTTACATGTGATTTAATCTTTTTCTCTCCATGACTCAAAGGTTTCATAGGAACAAAGCCATGCTTATTTATTGTCTGTCTCTGCATATATGATACAGTAGAAAAGTTAAGTGCTTGTGACAGAGACCATGTATTTTACAAGTTAAAAAGCATATTCTTTTTGGAACTTTCCAGGCAAACTTTGACAACTTCTGTTCTTGGAGCTTCACTTTAGAACATATCTCAAGAGGTTTGAAGGGCAAGGCTAATGTGTGGATCTGCTTGCACAACTGGCCAGAATTCAAACAAGTATTCCCATTAGATGTCAAGAAGGATGATAAATGCAATGTAGTACCCAGATCATAGTAGATAGCAGTCAATGTCTACTATTTAAAGGACATACTTATTTGCATGGATTCAGTATTAGGCCCTGCTTTTAAATAGCACTTTCTTTGATCTTAGGGTCTGTACATGTGTGGACTCTTTGTCTTCCCTTGCCATCCCACATTGTTATTATTACAGCTCATCACACTTTATTTTCTCACTGTACTTAGTCCACTGAAAGGCAGGTTGTTTGTTTTAGGGTTTTTACGGTTCTTTTTATTTTTTCTAGGAACAAGGTAAGTGATGTGATGAAAACAGCAAGGATGTCCAATTATTGAGTTGAATTTGACAGGTTCATTTGTGTATTTACTAAACTACTCATGCTATAGATGTTTGAAATAGCGATCAAAGCAATATTTTCTTCTTCTGGATCCTGTCATTCTTCTTTTTGGTCTGATTGAACCTGGCGATGCTTGTGAGTTATTGTCAAATGGGCACCTTCCCAAGGAATAATCTTTCATTGGAGTGTAAATTTCATGTGAGAATAGAAGCTCCTATAAATTCAAAGATTGTGATCAGCCAGATTTTTCTTTCAAGTCAGAAGAAAAAGCCATATAACAGCAATGCAGAAGGCAGAGATATTTATATTACTAAAGGAAAGCCTTTCATAATAAAGCTCCATAGGATACTTTGATTTTCTTTCAGTTCCTGAGAATTTTCTGACATTGGGAATAACTTTTAAAAAGAGGACAGCAAAAGAAATTGCAAACATTTATCAGCCCACCAAAGCTAGTGTTCAAACTTTGGTGTTGGACTTGTTGTATTCTGGGGATTTATCTGTTTCCAATGGAGGTGACTCACCTTGTTCAAGTGGGTCAGCAGCACCATCTACATTGGGCCTACAAAAGTTCTTGGAGGGTCCTGGAAAAGTGACTATTGCCCGCAAACAGGGAAGTGAAAAAATTGCATATATACCCTATCTGTAATTTATGGCTTTGTCAATTATACATATCAAAATAAAACTGGTTAATCCTAATATTTGACAATGTGTAGTGAAAGCATTTTTTCTCACTATTACATAGAGCCCTCTCTTGCTTCCATTAATCATAGACAATTTGATCCTTGCTCATACTGGTGAGTGACAGGCAAATTAGAGTGAGTTCAGAATCACTTACAAGTGGCTAGTAGGTATAGTGAAAAAAGAATAAGAGAATGACAGGATGTTCAGGCACTTGATGGCCTCCTCACAGAGTACTCTAAACTTTATATTCTCCACTCTAAACCTATTACCTGATTTGGGATTCTGACTGAGCATGAGTATAAATGTGTCAACATTGTAAAGGCATTTTTTCAGCTTGTAATTGAGAGAGTTAGTGTATTGGTCCACAGTACTAACCAACACCCTGCTACCCAAAGCACTGTCCATTTCCAAGTAAATAAATGCTCCTCTTATTTCTCACAAAATTAACCTGTAGTCTCTCCCTTGTATATTTTCCAATCTGATTTGTTCTAAAGATCATGTTTGATAGTGAATTTGTGTATAATCCTAAATGTCTTCATTTTAAAGAGAAAAATGTATTTCTGGCTAACTCCAGACACAAAATCATTTCCTACTAGTATCACCAAACTGCTGTGGAATAGTCCACAGTAGATTTCTGCATAACACGAAGCATACAAAAAACATGATCAAATAATTTATCATTTAACAAATGCATCAGTGAATTTTCCTGCAGTATAGAGTGATAATGTACAATATTTTTTGTCAGTCACGGGGCTTGAATGCTGGGACTGGGCACTGTCCCTGAGCTCTTCAGTTCAATGCTAGCGCTCTCCCACTTTGAGCCACAGCACCAATTTCAGTTTTCTGGTGGTTAATTGGAGATAAGGGTCTCACAGACTTTTATGCTGCCCAGGCCGTCTTTCAACTGGGATGCTCAGATCTCAGCCTACTGTGTAGCTAGGATTACAGGCATGCACCATGAGCACAGCAATACTGTGCAATATTAATGACAAACTGCATCTTTCTTTTCCTTTATAGCAAATGCACTGCTGGTGTACACTTGATTGCCAGGCATGCAAATATGTGAGAATATTGGAATGATTTCATTTTTTCTATTTTTTATTCACCTATTCTTCTATGCTTCATCATGTCCACCTTGAGTTTGAAGTAAAATTTTCTACATCCCCTAGCTTCTCCTTTTTGCTCATATCATTTTTCCATTTTTTTCAAAAAGAACTTTCAAGTAATAGCATGGAACAGGTTTTCAAGTCTCTACACCAAATATTTAAACAGGAGAAACATAGGATGTGTTCCAGTCCAATAACAGCACAGTCCACATCACACTTCTAGACCAAAGAGCAATGTGTGTTTTCACTATTACACATATGCACATTGATTGTGGCAATGTTTGAGCATGGTTAGATTTCAGGACATACATATCTTATGGCTTGTTTTAATACACACATAAAAATCAAGGGTAAAGGGTGAAAGATTTATGCAAGCTGAAGAGAAACCAGAGTATTAGTAGTCAATAGTACAGTATCAGGGACCCTGCTTTATTTATTCTCAAAAATGGAAGATTTTCTTATTATATAGTACAGTGAAATGTAAGAAACAAAACTATTGTTTCCCTAGTGAGAAAGCGAGGCAAATTTGTATGTGTCCATCTTTATCCCTATTCCTAATAGGGTGAGCAGTAGGAAGAAACAGGTACACTTAGTCGAAATACCATCTCTAGGAATCTGTTGTTTTAAAAAATTAGTATTGCCACACTGCACTCATTCTTCTAAAGAGAGGGTATGTCTAGAAATTGCATGTTATTGGAGGAGCTGGTTATTATTTGGATGCTTGCACAGTCTGGATAACTTGAGCTCAGTTAAGATTTTCTTTCTCAGTCTCCTGTGTAGGGTAAGGGTAGTTCTATTTCCCTTCAGGGCTAGAAGAGATAAAGGCATTCTCTTTAGTTTAGGTCATTCTGTTATTTGGTAAACTTAAGATTCTTGTTCTTTTGAGGTAGAGGGAACAATATTTGTTTTTCTGGTTAGTGAAGGAGATGATTGTGGACAGCTGCATTAGTGGAAGTCTTAGCTCTGCTTTATTGGGGGGATGGTCAGTAAAAGCCCCTATGTCTCATAACCAGACCTGTAGCCAGGCCAGGGAAGGGCATAGGGTATGAATATGGGACTAAAATCCAGAGGCAGGATAACATGAAAAGCTTAAGCAATATTCTAAATAATAATTGCAAGCAATCCCCCATGGGCTATTTACATGAAAGAATACCATAGTTCTAAAATTTCTATGGTTCAAAGACCCTGTTATGAGAAAGACAAGGGGATGAATTTTAGCAAGGGCCCTGGGGAGCTGTGATGCTACACTGTGTGTGGCAAGATGAAAAGCTACAACACTTTTAAATCTGAAACTTCCTTTTAAGTTGTTATTAAATGACTTTTGTTGTATTAGGAAGGAAGTGTTTTAGGGAAGACCATCAAACACAAAATACAGCCAACGGAATGTCTTTATTATCAGCTGATACTACACTGGACAGTCGGGATAACCAAAAAAGTGCTGTGTCCAGTCTGGTTTCATTGCCCCTTTTAAGGCAGAAAGCTTCCCCCCAACCATTATTTGCTCAGGGGAAGAAAGTAACTAATGGTTCCTCACTACTTGTGCAAGCCAAGCATGAAGTTAGAGAAGCTAAAACAATATTGTAAGCAAGCATGAGCAATGTGAAACAATCCAGTAAGCAACCATAAATGAGGCAACCTGAGATTTACCATGGCATTTCTATAGGGACTGCTATGATAATTTGGATAACTTATATGTTTGATATCTTGAAACAGAAATGAACAAAGTGCATATATCTTTAAATATCAAACTAGTCACCATGGTGAGGGTGCAGCTCTCTGACATGGAGTCATAAAAACAAAATGGAGTTACAGAAGCTAGGAGTAAACAAACCCTCTTACCATAGAGTATGTATTTGATTTGTGTGTTATTAACTTGACATTTTCTAGCCTGATATTGGGGTCTCAGACTTGTGATCCCAGTAATCTTAGCTACTTTGGAGGCTGAGATCTGAGGATATCAGTTTGAAACAGCCTAAGCAGTAAAGTCCATGAGACTCTTATCTCCAATTAAGTGACAAAAAGCTGGAAGTGGAGGTATGCGTGGTTCACATGGTAGAATGCCAGCCTTGAGCAAAGATGTTAAGGGATCTGCTGTCAGGACCTGAGTTGAAGACCCACAACCAGCAAACTAAACAAGAACTTTTATGTATCTGGGCACAGAGGAGGTAGATGTGTTTGTGTTCATACACATATCTCCATATGGAGTATGGAGCATGCATGGAAAAGGGATGCCATACTTAGAGACATTGTAGCCTAAATCAGTCTCCTTTGCCCTGGGATGGTCAGGAAGGGAGCCAAGAGTAGTTGGGGATTTTTTTTCTCACAGAGGAACTGGTCTGAGGTCTAAGGCTCACTCAGCTAACAAATATCTGAGTAATAGTGGATCCCAAGAGTTAATAAGCATCAATGTATTTGCCTTGTAACCTAAATATTTCCTGTGAACTCCCTCACAGCTAACAGACACAATTTACTTTGTCTTTTGTTTTGGATGTTGTTCTTAGCTCAGTCTCCTAGAGATTGTCCAAATGTAATCACCATGTATTGAAGACTTCACTTGTCTCATTGAAATTCCTATTTCATGGGATTCCAGCACCTTCTGATCCAGCCAGGGATGCCAGTTGTGTTGCTTATCCCATTGGGCTATGCAAACAGATGTTTTGAAGGCTAACCACCATTTCCTAGGATTCATTTCCTTGGGAGTTACTGAATCCTGGACCCCATGGAGTTTCTGAAAAGTTTGTTTCACAGTTACTGCTCTGTTACAAGGAGCTCTGCTTCATGTTGCTTCTAAAGGAGATCCATCCTCTCATTTCTAGAAGCTGCCTTTTCATTGACTGAACTGAAATGAAAGGTTCTCCTTTCCTTCCATTTTCTAATGTGTACAGGTTACCTTTGTGTTTTCTTAGGGAAAAATACTAAAGTGATTAGAGACTTCTTGCAGGATTCTTCATCCTTTTGTATCTTTGCTTCATTAATAGTCTTGTGTCCAATGAGTGACCTGCTATGCAACGCTACAGATCCCAGACTAAGCCCATTAATTTTCCTGGGATTTTCATTCTTATTCTTTGAGAGTGGAATAAAAACAACTGTGAAGTTCTTTGTAAGACTACGGTTTTCACTTTCTCTTATAATCTTGTTAAAGCACTTAGAGTCATAGGGAAAAGCCATGTATTTTCTTTGCATAATTCTTATGGTAATTCTTGGATCTTTTTTTCTACTGATGAGAAATAGTGAAGAGAAAAGGAGATACATATTGCATGAGATTCCCGAATAAGTTTAGTATTTTTAAAGCACATTGTAGTGTAATCTTCCCTAGATACCTTAAAAATTAGTCCCCTCCCTCCCTCCCTCCCTCCCTCCCTCCCTCCCTCCCTCCCTTCCTCCCTTCCTTCCTTCCTCCCTCCCTCCATCCCTCCCTCCCTCTTTGCTTTTCTTTTTGTCTTTTCTTCAAGGCTATGTTTTACCCTATATCCTAGGCTGACCCTGAATTTGCCATCCTCCTGCCTAATCCTCCTAAGTTCTGGAATGATAGCAATGTATCACCATTCCTGGCTAACCTATCACTTTCCATTTAAAGTAGAGTACTATAAAGTAGAGATCCGAAATATCTGGCCTGTAAGCTGTATAAAGTCTGAGAAAACATTCCATCTAGCCTTGTCAAGGCAACCACAAGTATGAATCCCAATTCAACAAATGTAGGAGATATTTTCCATGGCAACATAAATTTATATTAACTGAAACATAATAGTAATATAAAATTTAAAGGGTTAACATTATGGGATAGACTGTGGGAGTACATGACAGAACAGATATATATGTTTCTTGTCAGCTGCCTGGAGCCTGTATTGAAGCGACTCAGAAGACAGAGTACAACTATGATGATCTGGTAATGATGTGGTGAGATGCAACGAAATGAGTCTTTATGATGTTAATAGCCTTGCCCTGATGACTAACCACAATAGTGTTGACTTCATAGATACACATGATAGCTCTAATCCCACTTTAGTCACACAGTAATAATCACTAATCCTTATACAAATGGAAACTCAGATGAAGGAAATTATTGTATATAGAAAAGACCTCAAGAGTTGATGATCCAAATGTTGGATATGTTCCAAATGCAAGTTGCATGATTAGAATAAATCAAAGCACCAAAAAGTGACTCATTGATGACACACAACCTGGATAGTTATTAAACCTTAAGTGATATGACATCTTATACATGGTGAGTACAAAGAAAAGGAAATGTCATGCAGAGGGTTGATCCTTCCAAGAGAAAAGGACACATTATTATTGATTTTTTTTGTTATCATTAAAGGTGAAACTCTGCCTGGTTTGTGGCAATGCCATTGACAGCAATGGAAAAAGCTCATCTGGAGTGTCCTTATAGGTCTGAACATGCTCTGTGGCATGAATTGGCAGGCCAAAGGCACCTGGGTACAATCTATGCTCTTCAGCATAGTTTAGAATCACAATAAGCCACTTTCACTAGGCTTCATGACTGAGACTCAGTGGCTCAGATGCATTATGCAGGGAGCTCACAAATTACAAGGAAGCTGAGGCCTCATGTAGAGGGAGAGTTTGTGAGAGAGTGAACAGTGAGGGCTGTGGAGCTATTAGTACCAAAGGAAAAAAATATTTCAGAGTGTTAGTTTGATTCAGAGAATCATCCTAAATTGGATTAGCAGATTTTGAGAGTGCCTTTAAGGATACTATAAGATAGCTCTAACTTTTGCTCTCTGATTTTTGATAAGACCATGGGCATGACAAATACTGCCCCAATTGAACTTTTCTATTCAGAGGGTAAGTGCAGGTTTTGACAAGTAAGAGGAACTATGATCACTGCAGGCAGGTATGGCACTACGAAAGGTAGACCTGTTTGAGAAACTTTCTTTAGTACCTTGAACTAATATTTGAGGAGTCAGTAGCCTTAATAAACAGGGAGCTCTAGCCCTAATTAGGTGGGGCCATTTATTGTCTGGAACAAGTGGAGAGAGATACATGAGAAGACAGGAACTGGGTACCAGACTTGTTTCCTATGTAATAATGCTTTCTGGGGCAGGAAACTCCACTGGCTTTGTGTCTAACATCCATTGATCGACTAATATCATTGAGCAATGGACCTCTAAGTAAAGTAAGATGTACTTAAAAATGTCTATTTAATAACCCAAACGTCCCTGAGAGATAAATGAGACCATTTGGGCAGGTTTTATGGTGACTGAAGCCATTGAAATCATTCTCTCAAATTCGTTTGTTTCTAAATTAGCAGAAATCAAAGAAATACGTTGGTAAGTTATTTAATGTCACTTGTATAAAATGTCAATTTTTAAGATAAATGTCTGAATCCTAACCTAGTTGAGTTGCTTTGTTCTATTCTGGAAGTAATGCACTAGTAGCAATACTCAGATCCTCTTCTCAATCCACATACTCAGTTTACAAGACTGGTTTAGAAGACAATCTTTATTGAGGACATTGTGCATAATTAAGCTTATTTTGTATATGTAGTGATTCACTTCATTCAATGTGTGTGTGCGTGTATGTTAGTGTGTGTGTGTCCTTCTGCTCAAGATCTTGAATATAGTAAGCAGAGAAGACAAAAAGTAATTTTTAAAGAAGGAAAAGGAATTCTTTTGTGCTGAAAATCCCTCGTGTTGTTAGTGTGTGAGGTGCATTTATTTATTTGGTGAGCTAATTTTCAGAATCCTGCTAAGTACCAACTGGAATATACTTGTCTATGGAGAAAATTGTAACTGTGCATTTAATTGTGTCTTCTGCCATACCTAAATTTAGATGGATCATTGTTGCTTTTCAACATTCTCATTTCACAGTAATTATTTTCATAAAGGGAGAGACTACGGTGATCATCACGCATATCTAATCTTCTGTTGAGTGAGAAGATAACTTATAAATTCTTTTCTTCTTGCTTGTTTATTTGTGGTCCTAGGGATTAAACCCCAGAATGTGAATCTTCTATGCAAGCACCTTGCCACTGAGCTACATACCTCAGCCTATATCTTAAGCCATTTCTGGTTAGAACATCCTCTGCCAATGCTCTAGGGTAAGTCCAGAATTTCCAGAGTTGACCAGACTTTTTCCACTGCTGATGCACATAGTGAAGGGGTCATGTATAGGAGGAAATTGGTGCTCACTTCTTAGAGATTCTCTGGACTACTAGAATCTGCCACTTTGCTTCAGTGAATAGAAATTGAGAGGATCTGCTCATCTCTGTCTCCATCCTACACACAAACATACAGAATCTCACCAAAATCTGGCTGCTACTAGAATGTGAAGGTCCACATTTTTTTGCTGGTGGTAACATTCCTTAGTTCTCTTTGCGAACGGGCTGAAACTGCCCTTCTGAGACATTTCATGTGATTCTGTTGTGATTGGATTCTTCCTGGCCCCTCTTCTCTTTGCCTTCCCTGTTCCCAAGTGGTCTTCCAGGGCACTGCCTTTATGATCTATTGTATGAACATCAACTAGCATTTCAGGTTCTGCTTGTATAGAATTTGGATAAAGACAACAAGTCAACACATAGATTAGGGAAGTAAGGGGAAGCTTAAGGGGCACTTACAATGAGACCCCAAATTGCAAATGCTTACCCAGCTTCCTAGTGAAGATCTGAAATTCTTGGCTCAGAAGATCACAGACTCCACTGTCACTTCTTCCTCTGGTAACTGTTGAGCCACTAAAGCAGCCCATCCCTTGAGCTTCATTTTCTTCCCAAAGCAGAAAAACAGTAGAACCATAGTTTTCTAAGATTGTTGTACATATTAAGGAAGCAAGGCACAAAAGGTTTGTTTGTAGCACAAAATAAGCTCTTAACAATGTCATTGATGTTGAGAATGTGCTTTGAGATATGTAAAGAAGCTTTGAGATAGAGCAACTGTAGGTGACTCCATTTTGTAGGGGAAATGCTAGGTGCAGAGACATTAAATGACTGGGTATTGAGTCAAATGCTCTGTGGTATGGGACTAGGACCAAGGCCCTGGACCAGCAGAGTAAAACATCTAGTGACCTGGCGTGTTGGATTATACTCAGTACAATCAGTCAGCACATTGAAATTCAATTATAATTGATATATTATTTTTTTCAAGGTGGCTATTATATCTATGATAAAATACAGCAGGAGAAAGAACATAGTAGGAGCTTTGTGTTCTACTCATTCCATGACCTCCTCTAAAAATAATAGTCAGTGAGATTCTTTCTTCCCTTCAAATGATTCCTGACTCTGGTATTGGTTTGTCTAACTCATCTGAAAGAAATGAAAGATTTTAGATGATGGTATACTCAGAAGCTCTTGAATCTGTGAATTTGAAAATATCACATGCAAAAATGTGAAGGTCATGCGCATCAATCTACATATAATTACATTCATGTATGTGTTAATTCCCAAGCAATAGAGATGAAACACGGAAAACCATATGTTCTGTGAGTAAATGAGACCTCAGATGTGTTCAGTAAGGCTGAATTCCAACCTGGTCAGCCTAATGTTAGAGAACACGTGTGAGCAAAGTCTGTAAGTAGCTCTATTTTATTTGCTCAATATTTTACCAGTTTAGATGAGAAGGTCAAAGGGTGGGACATCGATTTAGAAATGTGAATTTGAATAATACATAAAGGAATTTGAAATACATTTGAATTGTCCTAAAGGATTTGGATCCACAAGTGTAAAAGACTTTTTTTTGAGAACAGACAGAGGACAGAAAAGATGAGTAGAGCATGCACTTGCTTTCTTCCAGGTCTGCTAGAAACATGAGCTGGAGTGTCCATCACTTGAAGGTGCTTTCTATTTATCCAAGATACTGTAGAGAGTTTTGGATAAATCTGACTTTCCATCATTTTTATAAATATTTAATTTTCATTTCCATAATCACTTGTGATTCTTGTGATTTAAACTTAATCAAGGCTCCTAATAAGATATTTTTAAAATGTCATGAGATTTTTACTCTTGTGATTTATGTGAATCTATTTGTCTGTGTCTTGAAGTCAAATGTACCCTTTAGCTCAAAGCAATATGTATTAATTATTGATAATATTTCTGATATGACAATGAAGATGATAAAGCTGGGTATCAGTAGCTCATACCTGTAATCCTATGTTTTATTGAGCCCAAGACACATTTTCCAGAAAGACCCAGTATAGAGGAGAGAGAAAAAAAGCAATTGTGTGGTTTGAATTTTATATTTGTAGTACTTCTGTTTTGTTTTAGCCTCCTTTTTTCATAACTTGAGAAATTCTAAGTAAGCAATTTACTTGTTGATTACACACATGAATACATGTACCTAACATCATTCTTTACTTCTTGATTAATTTTTCATGTATAGACGCTTGAGGGCAAAGACTTTCTCATTGTCTCTGTCTCTTTGTGTCTGTCTCTGTATTATTTTGATAACAGAACTTGAACTCAGTGCCTCATGTTCTTCACCAGCTTATAGTTGGTGCTCTATCACCCCATTTCCAGGCAGGCTGTTTGGCTGATTAATTAGTGACTAAATCTCTTAGAATTCTCTGGCTGGCTTCTTTAGGTGGCTTTAAAGCATAGTACTCAGATCTTGGCCTCTTGAGTAGCTAGGATGACCAAGATGACAGGAATGAGCCACCAGTGTCCAGCTTCATACTATTTAATTATCATGTCATTTCTAAATTAATGGAAGTCACAGAAAATCTTTCTTTTTTCCAGTTCTGGGGAATAGGCACTGTCTTTGGATTTTTCTCAAGGCTAGAGCTCTACCACTTGAGCCATAGCGCCATTTCCAACTTTTTCTGTGTACGTGGTACCAAGGAATCAAACCCAGTGCTTCATGCATGTGCTAGGCAATTACTCTATCACTAGGCCATGCTCTCAGCCCTTCCATTTGTTTTGATATTTTTCTATTCTCATTTTCTAATAGCCATGTTGGAAATAACATGCTAGAAACTTCATAACTATAACTGTCACTTATGCTCTTGTGTGTCCCTGCATGCTATCTCTCTTTTCAAAAGATAAGGTATTATTTCCTTTTCTGGAAGTTATCCTTCCATTTGTACTTAAGAGTAGTGTTCCTTTCACCTATTCCCCTCTCTCCTTTCTTACACAACCCTCTCTCACATGAACCAATTTTTTTGGGGGGGGGGAGTTGTGAAGCTTGAACTTTGGGGGCTCTGTCCTGAGTTCTTCAGCTCAAGACTAGCCCATTACCACATTTAGTCAGAGAGCCACTTCTGGTTTTCTGGTGGTTAATTAGAAATAAGAGCTTCATGGACTTTCTTGCCTTGACTGGCTTTCAATCACAATCCTTAGATCTCAGCCTCCTGAGTAACTAGGATTATAGGCATGAGCCACTAATGCCCAGCCCCCCCTTTCTCTATCTCTCCTAATTTTATACTCTAATCATCAACATTTGACCTTTCCCCAATGGAAAGTTCTTGAAGAAATATTACCAGGCATTTCCTCTTATATTTCCTGAGGACTCAAGTATCTTTTCTTTAAAAAAATTATTGTTATTATAAAGGTGATCCACTGAGGGGTTACAGTTATATAGATCAGACACTGAGTACATTTCTTTTAGAACAATATCACTACTTCCCTCCCCCTCTCCCAGCTTTGCCTACCCATCCCCACCCACAAGTTGAACAGCTCATTTCCAACATAGTATCTAGTGAGTATCACTGCTGCATTATTCACCCTTCCCCCTCCATTTCTATGTTCCCATTTCCCCTCCCAATGACAGATAAATGAACAAACAAGAACAAAAGAAAAGAAAAACCATAATAAAGAAAAACTATTCTTTCCATTTCTTGTGTTTAATTCCAATAAATACTATTTTATATGATCAGAAGCATTTAGGCATTGTACCTTTGCCTTGCAAGAATCTTCTTTAAAATGCCTTTGTGTTAATCCACCCAAGTACATAGTCCTCTTCTGGAATCTGCTATACGAGGTTTTCTGTCATTGTACTTACAATGGTATATAGAAATCCTTCTTTATGTTTCCTGTCCAAAGAGAAGGTACCTTGATGATAGGAAAACATAGTCCAGCACCTAACATATTAGGTTTTGAAGCATAGTAGTTAAGAGTAAATGTTTCTTAGGTGATGCTAGGCATCTTATAGATGACATACTCAGCTTAGTGGAGACTTTTGTCTAGACATGAACTTCTAAATCCTCAAAAAAAATAAAGGTATCCTACTTTATTTTTAAAAATAAAAACTGTGAAAAGTACATTTCACCATCATTAAAACCAATATAAATAGAAAGCAAGATGTCTAATGCCCCGTGCCTTGTCTAATTTTATTGATTTAAGAAAAAAAGGAAGCAACAATATTTGATGTTTCCTAGGATCTCTGACTTCAAAAGCTGCCAATTTGCATTTATCCTCATTATGTCATCCTTGCAGCTCTCCTGATCAAGTACATGTCACTGTGACTGAGTATTTAGAGTTGGGTCTGGCATTTAGGGAGGCTAGAAGACTAGCACACATTATATTGGTTTATAGAAAAAATGCTAACAGCTTAATCCACCAATACATCAGGAAAGAACCTGTGTATAATATATAAACATTATTACCCAATAAGTTAGTATTCATAATTTGAATACTTTGGTATAAAAACTTCAAATATGGGAAAACTGATGAAAATAAGAAAATTATCCCACATATCATCTGGCCTATACAGTTATCTGCTTTATGCCATTTCTGAATCATAATTACCCTAGGCATTTCTCATTTCTTTGTCTTTGGGGAAAAAATAATAAGGCTTTCAATATATGTATTCAGAAACATAAAACTAATATAGCTGTCAAAATATTTCTATATTAATATGAACTATTCCATTTAAAATTTTTATTGCTTTATATTATGGTGATTTAACTTAATTATTGTCTAATCTTCTTAACAAACTTTGGGGCAAAAAGGCCCTTTGAGGGGGCCAGGAGTTTGGCCTAGTGGTAGAGTGCTTGCCTAGCATGCATGAAGACCCGGGTTCGATTCCTCGGTACCCCACATACATAGCAAAAAGCCGGGAGTGGTGCTGAGGCTCAAGTGGTAGAGTGCTAGCCTTGAGAAAGTCCAAGGACAGTGCTCAAGCCCTGAGCTCAACCCAGGACTGGCCAAAAAACAAAAAGTTCCTTTGACTTGTGAAGACTAAAATGCGTTTTAGTGGTCCTTTTTAAAGTTGGCCAATCCCTGACTTAGAACATAAACTTCATCTTATCATCCTTGATGCCTTTGATTAGTTACCTAGTCTCTCCAAGATCACATTTAGTCATTTGTAAATAAGAAAGTCAAGTCCAACCCACAATATGGCTTTGAGGCCCAAAAGAGTCACTTAGGACAGAGACCCCTGATAAGCCCTAATAGTTAACTTTAAGACTACCACTCTTCTTATCACCTGTGTCACTGGTTGAATAGTTGTAGGATTGGAGGCAGATAAACCATAGACTGCAGTTACATCCATGTCACTTAGGTTCCTATAAGTGTAAGTCAGTCTATTGGGGCCTATTTCTGTGTTAAAGGATAATAGTAATATTTTCTGCCTTGAGCTATTGTTGCAAAGAATGAAGATGACAAAGTCTTAGGATATGGAAAAGTTTAATGCAATAGGAACTGCTGTGCATAGTGTGCTTTTGTACATTTTGTCATTTAGAGGTCATCGGGTATGGCAATTCTTGTCAAGACCTGGGTGGCAGCTATTCAGGAAGCCACATGACATTCATTGGCTGTGCTTTGGAGGCATTATCATTTCTCCAAGACCAACTTTTCTTCTGAGTAATTTCAAATCATGAAAGTGATTTGTAACCATGGATTGGATTTATTGGTTGTGCTAGTATTTGGACTTGAATTCAGGGTCTCTCAATCTTCAACTTTCCCTTCAAGGCTGGTGCTCTGCTATTTGAACCCTACCTCAACTTCCACCTTTTTGCTGGTCAATTGGAGAAAAGACCCACAGACTTTTCTAGCTAGTCTGGCTTTTAGACAGCAATTCTCATAGTTCAGCTTCCTGAGTACCTTTACTATTAAAAATAAAACTTTGTAAGATCAGACACTTAACATTCTTAAGACACACAGTGTCATCTGGTAATTGACCCTTTATGAAATTTTTTGAGCAAATCAGAGCAAGGACCATGTCAAATCTGGTGTGTGTGTGTGTGTGTGTGTGTGTGTGTGTGTGTGTGTGTACTGAGTAACTTTGAGGATAGGGAGATGAGCTCAGACAAGGCTGCATAAAATGTGCCAATGTTTGATTGATCGAATTTATACTTTAAGAAGGATGGGGGAATTGCTGGCATTCTCTCTTTGGGTTATGTGTATATAGTGAATCAGGCTATTTGCTCAGGGAACTGCGGGCAAGTCCAAGATGCCCTGAAGTAGCAAGTTGTGCAGATTTTGGGAGCATCTCCTCCTGTACTCACACAGAAGGAGTTGTTTCCAACCTACTGAAGATGGATGTGCAAGTTGATATAAGTGGGTGTCTTGAACTTTTTTAGGCTTCACATTCCGAGTGGCAAGATGGATCAGAAAGTAAAATCAAAGCTAATATTCATGAGAAGGGAAAATCGAAAGCAATTATTTAACATTTTTATTCATTGAAATACAAACATTTGCCTCTTAAAAAGATAATTATTTAATACAAAACTCCCCACCATACGTTTTCAATATTTTAAACTTGTTTATAAAACATTTTGTGGACAAAATTAGGTGATTCTGGGATCTGATCTGTGCTGTCTCTTCTATACTACCAATATTTAATGACATGTGAATTATTTGTATCATTAGGGTAATGGTGGTGGTTGCATTATAATAATTGATGAGTATTTTGCTTGAAAAACCATCTCAATGTGCCTTCCAGACATATAAATGAATTATAACAGATTTTAGAAATGCAAGCACAAATAATAAACTGCAAATCATATCCATTATATTAACTGCTCATTTTTTAGGCACTCTTTCTCATTAGGCTTTGGTTCAAATTTCAAATTCTTTTTCTTCTGCAATCATTTAATTTTGTACTTGTGTTTTATTTTTCTAATTTTTTTAAATTATGGTTCTGAAGATCATAAAGAAAAACATTGTTCCATCCCTGCTGTCTGCAAGCTATATAGTCATCTTGAATTATAAATATACCCAGGAATAGTGCAGAGAAATATTTTGTCTAGCAAATATTAGTGAGCATCTGCTGTACCAGGTACAGTGCTTGATTCTGGGAATACACAGAGAAAAAAGCTCTTGTAGGCTTACATTCTTCTTGCAAGGATGCTGAAATAAAACTACATAAATAACTGAGTGTAAAGCTAAATGATGATATGAAATATGAAAGAATGAAAATGAAGTAGAAAGATGGAAATAAGGATAGACAAGGATATACCTAATCTGAGGAAATCTTGAGAAATGTGTTCAAGATAGAGGGAAAAATAGGATGACTAACTTGCCTACTGGCTTTAGTTCAGAAGAGATGTCGGTATTGGATGTTGCCATAAAGGCTGAAGTTACTCTCTTCTTCCTCCATGAATGACAGAGGGTGGGTATTTCACACAGCAGCCACTTTCTGCAAATAGGTTATTGCAATTGTGCTCTATACTAATATGGTTAAAAATAAAGTGGTTATAAATCTATCTCTCTATGACAGGTGTTGATTGGAATCAAGTGTAATGTAAGTGTGGGCTACCTTATGTTTGTTGTCCCACAAGACTTTAATGTGTTTATTAGTTTAGCATAACAAATTTTTGAATATCAAGAGATGTTTGATTATGCCATATTATATTCACGAAGGATGCCTGAAGGTACTGTTTGCAAGATTTAAGAGAGTTCTTTTACTATTTTTTTAAAATAGCAAAATTATTTTAAGCTATTCTTAATTGCTTTTTGCCCTTCAAATATGGAAAAATATGGAGTTTTTTTAAGCCTAAGAAATCTCCTGTGAAATATAATATGGAAATATAATACTGAAATTGGCTGTTCTTGTTCCTCCATCTCCTAAACAGTCTCAGAGCAAAGAGTTGTGGTGTAATGTAAGTCAGTTTTCTAGAGAGGAAATGTAAAGCCTAATGCGATATATTACCATGCTAATCCATAGCAATAGAAGAAAAAGTTGCCTTGATTTTATATTAATGGGAAAACAAATGTCTCCTGTGTTTTGGTTTTAGTCTGTAGAATAATGAAAGACAAAACTACTTCACCTTGGATGTACTTTAGAATTATCTGGGGGCTTTAAAAATACTCATCCCCAAAGATTGTGAAATAATTGGCCTGGTATATGACCTGGGTATCAGATATTTTATATCCCTCAGAGTGATTTTAATATGCAGCTAAATTATACAACTCTTGGACAGAACAGATTCTGACACTGAAGTTACCTTGTTTATTCAATAGTGAATATTTTGTGGGTCATGAGCCTTGAACTCTGGGACTGGGCAATGTCCCTGAGCTCTTCACCTCAAGGCTACCGCCCTACTCCTTGAGCCACAGTGCCACTTCCTATTTTCTAGTGATTAATTGGAGATAAGAGTCTCATGTTCTTCAGTGCCCAGGCTGGCTTTGAACTGCAATCCTCAGATCTCAGTCTCCTGAGTAGCTAGGATTACAGGCGTGAGCCACTGTACCCAGATTCAATAGTGAAATTTTTAATAGTAAATTAACCAACTTCTGAGAATGAAGACACCCAGTATGTGTAACAGGGTCACCTATATTTTTATGGATTTAATTCAGACCAGGGTTTCCTGCTGTGTGAAGAAAATGGGCACTCTTCCTCA
This sequence comes from Megascapheus bottae, assembly GCF_031878675.1. Classification (NCBI taxonomy): domain Eukaryota; kingdom Metazoa; phylum Chordata; class Mammalia; order Rodentia; family Geomyidae; genus Megascapheus; species Megascapheus bottae. The sequence continues at coordinate 1,899,901 of NC_143547.1, forward strand.
TCCCTATCTGCTGGGTTCACACAAAAAGAACATTTTGATCTGCAGACATTGATCCTTTGGGAAATCTTCTAACCTTTATTTTTCTGAATTCCTATTTCATAAATTTATGTCATATATTATTTTTCTCTTTTGTCTGACTTGCTCACATCACTAATATAAATATCACAAATGTTCTGATAGTACAATAGCCCCTTATGATTATACCATTTTAAAATTGTGTGATGAAGGATGAATTAAGAATCCCTAAAAACCTCAAATGAATTAGGTTATTAATGACATAAAAGAAAGTTAATTGAGTTTTGAAATTTAAATTGAATGTGTGAATAAGCCATTATTAGATGGCTGATGACTTGTATTTTTGCAATAGTAAACATTCCTTTGACTCTATCAAGTTCAGCACATGTGGGCTACAATCAATTGAACTTTAGTTGGGTTTCCTTGTGTGTCCACAGTCTGGTTCTGTTTTGCGAATCTTCTGCTGGGACCTGTGGATTTTTCAGGACATATCCCTCTCATGGTGATGTCAACAGCACAAGAGAGCGAAGGGAAATATATAAGGCCCCTGAGATTGGAAGTGACATAATAGCCCTTCCACTTTATTCTTTTAGCCCAATAAATCATTGAACCAATCCGAACTTAGAGTTTGTTAGGTCAGAATCCCCTAATAAAACAGACAGGTTACCTCCTGGGTCCATATTTGGAATCTCCCAGGCCAGTCTGGCATTGTTTTTCTTTATATTTATTTTATCTAGGTAACACACTTGAAATAAAGTGATATGGCTCATATATTCTTTCAGATTTTAATACTTTCCTCTTCAAATAACAGGGATGATGCATTCCTTATATCATTGTATATTCAGAGTAGTTTATAATAGATTTTGAAAGACTGAATTAGATATCTACATAATCATTTTCCATTTTCTGTACATTACAGGTATATCTAATTATATATGAAGTGTATTTTAAGCATGATTTCAAATATATATTGTAATTTCCTCAAAGGGCTTTTAAAATATTAACTACTGGTAATTTTACTAAGATTGTTATTATATGACAGCATATTTTCTCCTTTTATACTGTAATAATGTGCAGTGTTTCAAATACCTTGCCTCCATCCCTCCTTTCCTGTATTCCTCCCTCCCTCCCTCCCTCCCTCCCTCCCTCCCTTCTCTCTCTCTCTCTCTCTCTCTCTCTCTCTCTCTCTCTCTCTCTCTCTCTCTCTCTCTCTCTCTCTCTCTCTCTCTCTCTCTCTCTCTTCCCTGTCTTTTTCTAAAATAGTTGGAATGCTTGAAAATGAAATCTTGAAGCATGGTTATTAGTGCAAATCTCAGTGAATTATTGGTTCATTTTTGGATTACTGAATGTTGGCAGATTGATGGTTAACCTTTTTCTTATTGGTATTAATGAGCTTTTTTGCATGGAGGATGTATGTGAGGAAGAGAGTGTACTTGACTATTATGGGGATCTCCCATTGTTTTTGTAGGCAAACCTAGTGTTCACATGTTTAATAACAATGGGCATTGGAAATTTGCTGAAATGGGAGACAGAAATAGTTTCTGGAAAGCAAAATAATCTAAGAATAGTAGAAATGACTTCCCAATCCTGTAGATAAGCCTATTGTGTTTCCATACATCCATCAAGGGCTGTTTTATATCTTAGTAATGCATGTCTATAAATCTCTTCTGTCAGCTGAGGCATCAGAATTTTGGGGGGGGATGGTTCATGGGGCTTGAACCCTGGGCCTGGACACTGTCCCTGAGCTCTTCAGCTCAAGGTTACTGCCTGCCCTACCCCTTGAGTCACAGCCCCACTTCCCATTTTCTAGTGGTTGACTGGAGATAAGAGTCTCACCTTCTTAGTGCCCAGGCTGGCTTTGAACTGCTGATCCTCAGTTCTCAGCCTCCTGAGTAGCTAGGATTACAGGCGTGAGCCACACCCTCAGCTGGTATCAGAAGTTTCTTGACAATCTGTCTTTCATTTCCCCCATTTGAGAAAATATAGCCTTGTCTACAAAGAGAATAAGACTACTTGTGAATGATACCAGATTTGACCCTCAGTTATGGGCAGAAGAATTAGCTAATACAAATATTGTATTCACCTGAGGGCTTAGTGCCTACTGTTGTACTTTTTGAGGAGGATATAAAGCAAAGAGCAATGGACGTGAGAGCCATGATTTGATCTTCCATCTCATACTTCATTTCTTCACCTATAAAAATGAAAATAGTGCTGAGTATCAGTGGCTGAAGCCTTATAATCCTAACTAGTAAGGAGGCTTAGATCTGAGAATGATGGTTCAAAGTCAGCTTAGACAGAGAAGTCCATGAGGCTCTTAACCCCAATTAACTGCTAAACATCTGAAAATGAAGGTGTAGTTCAAATGGTAGAGCACCATTCCTGAGCAAAACAGCTGAGGAATAGCAGCCACGCACTGAATTCAAGCCTTAGTATCAGAACAAAAAATGAAGGTAGCAGCCTCTTGGTGTGATTTTGAAAATCAAGTGAAGTATTGGTTGTGATGTTTCTTTGGAAATATCACAATTCTCTTCTAGCTTACCGTCTCATATACAGTACTAGGCATGGCCTATAATTCCTTCACTGTGGTTCTTTTTCCAAACAGAAGTATTCAGTTTCATTGACAAACGTAGCACAACCTTAGTTCCTGAGGGCACACAGCTTTCTTCAAGAAATAAGAGTTCTAAGTGCACTTCTGAGGAAGTTTTTTTTTAAATATAAATGTCATTTCACACCGTACCTTTTTATTGAAAATAAAAATTCCTACCTCTTTTTTTAAAAAAAGTAACAGTAAAAGTAACCTGTAGTTTAACTATAGCCTGTATTTAGATCATACTTTCCAGTAGTCATAAAATAATATATTAGAAATGAGTTAAGATGCATAACATTCAGAAAAAGATGATCTAAATGTCCTCATCTGCTTATCTTTCAATTGCCTGGTTAGATTCTCTTGTTAGGATCTGTCTATTTATAGAGAATGGAGGAGTACATAGAATTCTATTGTATAAGATAATAAAAATTAACTGTTCTATTTGGTTCTCTTGCCATTTTTGTATTTTTCCTTCTACTGTTTCTCACCATGGAAAGGCTGGGGTTGTGGCTTTGTGATCACATACCTACAGCTGATCTATAAGACATGAACACATTGAATTATATGAATAAGAGCTGGTATGGGGCTAGAAACCACACAGCTTGATTCAATAGCAGAACATAGGAGAAATGTTGGCCTTCGTAGAGAATCTGATTCTTTATTAATAAAAATAAAAAATAATTTTCTAAGCAGCTCTGTTAGAAACCTTTCAGCTACCACTTCGATTTTATAAATGAATCGACTGGCAACACTGGGAAAGGTTTTTAATGCTAGAGTAGAAAAAAATTGGGGACATATTTTGGGTATGTTTCCATTATTGTTGGTACCATTTATAGCTATGGTTTATTGTTAAAAGACTAATTGTTGCTTGAAATTATATCTATTTGTCTCCAGTGGACATTTGGTATTATTTGTAGACCATTGTGAGGTGTGACTGATATAGGAGGAGGAGTATTGAGACAAAGTGGCTGGGGGCTAGGGATATCATTAACACCTACAGTGTTCAGTGCAGCAGACCCAGCCCCAAGATTTACCTCCATTCAAATGGCAGTAAATAATCAATATGACCGAGAAACTCACATTAGAGACCAAATATGAAGATTCAGATTCTCCAGCATTTGGCCATTGGAATAAAAGCTCATGCATTTAGAAAGAAGTTGGCATTTGGATTAGGTTTGTCTTAGAGTTTGGCAGAAGGAGAAGGAGTAAGAATATGGAGATTTATAAGAAAAATGGCTCAGTGATGTCCCTAGATTTGGTAACATTTAACTCGCAATGTTCTAATAGATTGTCAGCAAAGGGTTTTCTCTGATGAAGATACTGATTTGTGGATCCCTTAGAAAGAACTGTATTTGTTCTTTATAGGAACTATCATCTAGTGGTTATGAGGTTCATGTAAACTTTCTTTTGCTCCATTTTATTAGTTGATTTTATTTTTTCTGAGTAATTTTTATAATGTCACTTGATGGGGAAAATTATTTAGCATGCCAAATGCCATTGCTTTTTAAAAATGCTTTAAAAATACCTTCTTTAGTATCTTGGATGAACCATCTAATTGAGCCATGTGTCAAACCATTTTCTGTTCTCTTAGAACTCTCTAGCCATCTGGTTGATTCATAGCTTCTAAAAACTATAGATTCGAACAAACTGTATTGCAGTTAGGTAATTAGCAGGACAAAATGATTCATCAAATTATGTGACAATGTCACAAATTGGAGAAATTATTTTCAAGTTTATCCAATGTTTGCTTTAGTCTTTGATTCTCACATATAATGAAGGTATACTTTTGTACATGTACATGTATATACCCACATATGTAAATAGAAAAAGTGAATGTTTAATAGTTAAAAACAAATACATTTTTGTATTCACTTATTCATTGCTATTTCTTTTGTATACCTATCAAAAAGGCCATGTGATTTTGATAGCTAACATAGGATATGCTTACCAAAAATGTCTTAGTAGGGTCTACAGTTAATAGAAGATGCTAGTGTTATTTTCCTGACTTTCATCATGTAGAATAGCAATAGAAGACTAAGTTATCATCCAGAAAAGGTGAATGAAAGTTTCACAGTTGCTATATGTATTATTTTTACTATTTCTCATGAGACTAAAATAAAATATTGAAAAAAACACACACAATGAATGGTCTGTCTACTTCAAACAGTAGCATTAGTGTAAATAATCCTATACAAGGGCTATACCCTGTTCTTTTGTTGGAAAAGTAATAACATTCTGTGTTAGCCTCATGCACTGTGACAAAATACTTGGAAAAAATTGACTGATAAAAGGAAGACTTATTTTGGCTCATGACTTCAGAGGTTCCATGGTCACTTGTCCCCATAGTTTTGGGCCTGTGGTAAGGCAGACCATCAGGGCAGGGAGAGTGTGCTGGAGCAGAGCTCTTTACCTCATGACTGCCAGGAAGCATACATAAAAGAGAGAGGAAATACATGGAGTCCCCATATATACTTAAAGGACACACCCTCAATAACCTACTTTCACCAACAAGGCCTCATATCCTAAAGTTTCTGTTTCGTAATGGTGCCATCAGCTGAGGACCAACCTGTCAACACATAAGATCTTAGGGACTATTTAAGATCCAAGTCCTAAAATTCCTCCCATTTTGCCATAAAATGACTATTTGTGAATCTGCTAATTATTGTAACTATTTTATAGTAATATAATGATGTGTTTTTGGTACACATTGATCAACACATAGCCTGCATGTATAATGATAAAGAGCAGCTCAATGACTGTTCACATATTGAACATATTTAGGAAATCAGCACCTGAATTAGGAACAAAATGATGATCTCCCACAATGCCACTTTCCTCACTGGTGCCCTCTCTATTCTCTAACTGGTCCCTACTTCTCTGAAGGGTGACACTAACATGACTTCTGGTACCACAGCTTAGGCTTCACTATTTTAACCTTGACATAGTGAAATTACCTATCTTCCCATTTGGGGCTTGGAGAAATGTTCAGAAGGAGGATACCATCATGGATGCTATGTCAGTGATCATTTGAGGGGTTTCTACTTTCATGCAGTGTGTTAGATAGCCTGTGTTGAGTTCTTTACTGCCTACCTATGCCAAGTAAGCAAAACTAAAGCAGAACTGAGTAGCTTTTTTCAAGCCTATAGCATAAATATGTGACTTGAGCTTATCATTATACGATGAAGGTAGTAGCATTTATTTAGATAAAAGTAAGACGTTTTATTGCATGATGATTAAAAAAACCCCTCAGTACTGTACCTTTTCTTGGCAATGATTTCCTTAGGCAGTATATCTCAAACTTGGAAGTATCACGGGTGTCTTGCCAATCTGTTAAAAATGCAAATTCTCATGCAGGAAGTCTGTGGTTGACTCCCTGATTCTACATTTCTTTCCTGCTCCTGCTGAGACCAAAACTGTATGACAGTGATGGGAGTAGTTTCTTATTCTTGTCTCTTTTTTTGAATACTTTTATTATCTTTAAGAACTTATACAAAGTTTTTTCATTAAAAAAGCAGTTCATGAATACTATGAGCCTCAATCAATTTTTCCCTTATCAACATTCTCACCTACCCTTCCTATCCTACCCCTTCCATCAGTTTTTTTAATATTGTAAGATGTGTTAATTTTTTGTCATTTAACAAAGCAGTTTATGATTATACTGTATCTTGATCCCTGTCATCCCTTCAACATTTCCACCCGTTTTGACCCACTCCTTTCCTTATTTTTCTTAATTTTGTGGTACATTATGTACAATGAATTCTTGACTGCATTCTCCCTACTTCCCCACTTCATTCATCAACCCTTCTCCTGTTGGCCCTACCTGGTACTTATTTTGTTGGATTTTTACTTCATCTTGCTAAATAATTATACTATTTGAGCTCTCCATAGAGTCTATTATACTTATATTAATTCATTTGGCACATATCACTCAGTGTGTTTACATAAGAATTTATAATCACATTTCACATTCTAGCTAACACAAATGAGAGCAACTATGCAGCCTATGTTTCTCTGGATCTGGCTTACTTCATTTATCATATTTTTTCCCCTAGTCTTTCCATTTCCTTATATGTAGTACAATATCATTCTTTCTGATAGATGAGTAGAATTCCATTGTATATATATATGCCACATTTTCTTGATCTATATACCCATTAAGGGGCTTCTGGGCTGATTTCCTATCTTGGCTATGGTAAATGGTGCTGCAATGAAAATGGTTGCTGTTATGGCTATACCTTGGCCTTGTTTGTACTCTATTGGAAAAATGCCCAGGAATGGAATTAGTGTGTCATAGGACAGTTCTATGTTTAGTTTGTTGAGTAATCTCCATACTGCTTTTCAGATTGGTCCTACCAAACTGAAACAGAGTTCCCTTTTGACCACATGCACATCAGTATTTGTTATTGTTAGTTCTCTAGATAATGGCCATTCTAACTTGGCTGAGGTGAAATATCAGTGTTAATTTGATTTGCATTTCCTTTATGGACAGAGATGAAGAACATTTTTCCATTTGTCTATTTGCCATTTTTAATTCTTCTGAGAAGTCTCTTTTTAAGTCATTAGTTTATCTATTAATTGGGTTGTTGCTTCTTTGAGGGCTGATTCGGGGAGAGGGGTTAATTTTTTGAGATCTAAGTATAGAGACAGCAGTCTGTGATGGTAATTACAGAGAGTGCTACATAGCTATTGTGGAAAGCAGCTCCTTTTTTGCCATATACCTGTGGATTTTGATTCATGTAACTAATTCTCTGTCTCAGTTTACCCAACAATCAGATGAGAAACTAATAGTGAGATTTCATGAGAATAAAACAATGCACTGCAATACTTCAAACAGTAGCTTATACAGGGTAAGCATTGAGCAAATGTCATTATCACAGCTATTTAATGACTGAGCATTAAGGAATTTTTTGGAATTGAAATTCCCACCACATAACTTTGTAAGTAGGTATACATGTCTTTTTGGTAGTCTTACTGATAAAATGTCAGTGCTGGCATTAGGGTGGGAATACTCTAGGCACTGGCAGGAGAGGTCAATGCTACAGAACTCTGAAGCAAAGAAATGTCCAGGATATTGAAAACATTGATATGAAGACTGAATAAAGCCTATGAGATCTCAGCAGCATGTGATGGTATGACCATAATGGTTGGGTCTAACATGCATTGTAGATTGGCAGTTTATATCACTTACTTTTACTTATAAAGCCATTGAAAATTTTTCAACTTTCAGCTTCACCTATTTGTGAAGTCTGTAACAATTCTAAGCTAATAGTGATTAGCTAGTTTATTGGGAAATAAGTAAAGGCAGAAGACAGATATTACTCTCTAAGATATTTCTGGAAGAAAACACAATTCTTATCTGAACCCACAGCTTAATGAAAGAAAAAATGACTGTCATTCTAGTTGCTGGTGTGACTGGAATATCCACTTCGTCATTTAAAAACTCCAATTTTAGCTGTGCTATTCTAAATAAAGACCATTTCATGGGATAGACTTGTTTTGTTTGTTTTTGTTTCTTCAAATGAACTCCTTAAAAAGCATTAGCAAAGTGCCAACAGACCCAGAATTCTCAACAGTTAACAAATGAATATCTAAAATTGTAAAATAAGAATTTTGTCCATTCTATTTAATTTGTTGTATTTTGTATTTTCTGCCAAAGTACAGTATTTTTAGCAGTTTTGGTAATTTGGCTTTCACGTCAGTTACATTAAAAGACATCAGAGGTGGGGTTTTTTTGCCAGAATAAAGTTGACATAGACTATTTTCTGAACAGATTGTTCCAGGAATAAAAAATGAAAGGAAAATTGTATTTTATGTAAGTGTACTATATAATCACATGATGTATCAAACTAATAACACCATCTTAGACAATTGAAGTTTCTCATTTCTTGCAGTGTCACCCTTATCTTCCAGTTATTAGGGGCAGATTTCATGCATAGCTCTTAAGTGCTTGTGCCCTGCTGAGAATATGAAAGCCTGTACATGACTCTTTTGTATATCATATCCAGAAATTACTTGGGAAAGGCTTTTTCTTCATTGTACGGAGTATGCACCTCTGGATATCAAAAATACATGTGATTTAAACTGGGAGCTGGTATCTCATGCCTGTAATCCTAGCTACTCAGGAGACTGATGTCTACGAATCATCATTCAAAGCCAAACTAGGTGGAAAAGTCTGTGTGACTCTTTTTCTAACCACCAAAAGCCAGAAGTAAAACTATACCTCAAGTGGTAGAGTACCAGCACCCAACATGCTGGTTCATTCAGACGTTCTGTACAAGGAAGGTCATTTGGATCCCAAAACAAAAAAAAGAGGAAGCCAAGAACTGCCAGGTGCTAGTGTCTCTCACACCTGTAATCATAGCTACTTAGGAGACCGAGATCTAAGGGTTGTGGTTCAAAGGTAACCTGAATAGGAAAGTCCATAAATTCTTATCTTCAATTACCCACCAGAAAAGGACATGGAACTGTGGCTCTAAGTGGTAGAGTGGTAGCCTTGAGTAGCAAAGCTCAGGGATAATACCCAGGCCCTGAGTTCAAGGAACAATATTATTGAGTTGGTGAGTGGGAGGGGTTCCAGTTTATGGGCCTTCTGCCCTACATTGGAGAAATACACTTAGTCAACTGTCTGGCAATGCGAGATGCGATGTGCTTTTCCAGAGCAAGTTCAAGAGATGAGACATGTACATAAATAGCCACAACCCAAAATAGAATGTGTTTTCTCTTTAGAAATCAGTGAGATGTAGTGTTAGTGAAACTCTAAAGAGGTGAGATTATTGCCAGATGAGGAAATATGAGCTTTCATAGATAAGGTAGCATTTCAGCGTGACTTTGATTGGCAGGTGATATTTGAAGGTGTGTGCGGGGATACAGTGAAATGGGATTTCCAGCAAAGGACTTGATATATAGATACATAATATGGAAGGGGTCTGGGCATCAGGTCAGCTCTCTGTACCACATTCAGGGACAGTCACTGATGATGGAAGTGAGAAAGGAAACTCCTCCATGGACAGAAGATAGGCCTTAATGGAGTTTTTTTCCTGATCATATCATAGGGACCCCAATGGGAACTTTTAAGTTGGCAGTGACAGGACTTGGGGGGTCAGTATTAGTGTGATCAGAAGGGGCAGCAGCTTTTCAGGATCACAAGGCCAGTTGGAATTCAGCTTATAACTCTGTAAATGTGCATTATTTCTTTCTTCTCACCAAGACAATCTCTGGCTAATAACTTACTTTACAAATACATTGTCCCTTTCCATATCCAGGAGGTGAAAACTGGTAAGGTAAAATTGTGTGTGTGTGTGTGTGTGTGTGTGTGTGTGTGTGTTGTTCACTAAAATATTGAATGTTTATTTGACCATGATTGTTGGTTTTCAATTCTGTTTTTATTTGGAGCAGCAGTGTTCAACATGAAGTACATGCGTAATTTAAACTTTCCTGTAGATACATAAAATGTTTCAGAGATTAAATTATTTTTTTCCAGTCCTGTAACTTGAACTCAGGGCACTCTCAATGAACTTCTTCAGTTCAAGGCTACAGCTCTGCTGCTTGAGTCATGTCACTATTTCCAGCTTTTACTGTGTATGTGGTACCAAGAAATCAAACCCGGGTCTTTGTGCATGCTAGGCAGGCACTCTTACCACCAGGCCAAACTCCCAGCCAATTTTAAGAACATATTTTATTTAATCTAGTAGATCCAAAGCATTTTCATTTCAACATGTCATTGTGTGGAAGTGAGAAAAGGCCTTTTCCCCTTAGTTCTCAGGTTGGGCCCATGTAATAGGAGTTGGATTATTAGGAGAAAAACAGACAAATGTATTTAGCCTAGGGTTTATGTGAAATAAAAATCCTTGCAAGGAGAACTAAAGAAACATTAGAGTCCAACACTTACATAATGAATTGGAAAAAGAACAGTAAATCATGAAGACATGCCAGAACAGAGGGTCTTGAATCAGGACAGCTGATGATGGAAAAATAATTAGGAAGGTAAAGCATAGTTTAATAAGGCTTGTTTATATAGATTTTTTTCTCAGCTTTAACTTCCCACCTCTGGTGATGAGAATGATTTTATTTATTTATTTACTTTGTAATGTGTAGAGGGGTTACAGTTATATTCACCAGATAGTAGGTGCATTATTTCTTACACATTGATACCCCTTCTCATGTTTTTGTCCACATTTCCCTCCCTCCACCCCTCCAATCATCTTGTGAGAATGAATTTTTTCCTGTATAGAGTTGGGAGTTTTATCTCCTGCCTTGAGAAAGAAAAATGGATGGTAAAAGAACCCTTCTCTCTCTTTGTGTGTGTGTGTGTGTGTGTGTGTGTGTGTGTGTGTGTGTGTGGTGTGTGTGTGTGCATGTGTGTGTGTGTGTGTGTGTGTGTGTGTGTGTGTGTGTACGTGTGTGCTATTCCTGGGTATGAATTAAGGGCCTCACACTCTCACTTGGCTATTAGGCTCAAGGATATGCTCAATTACTTGAGCCACATCTTCACTTCCAGCTTTTTGCTGGTTAATTTTAGATAAGAATCTCTTGGATTTTTCTGGCTGGCTTTGAATTGTGATCCACAGATCTTAGTCTCCTATTTAGGTAACATTACAGATATGGCCCACCTCCTCTAGCTTGAAAGTACCCTTCTTGACCTTTCTTTTTTACTTTTATTTTTATTTTTAATTTTATTTTACTGTTGGGGTGATGTACAGAGGGGTTGCAGTTACATTCATCAGGTAGTGGGTACATTACTGCTTGAACATTGTTTCCTCTTCCCATGTTTTCTCCCACTTTCCCTCCCCACACCCCCTCCCACACATCTTTGTTTTTCCCTTAGCTTCCAATTTTCTAATACACAAATAAACATATATACAATATACCAGATACCAAAGTCAGATACAGTAACAACATGAGATAAACCTTAAGGGGAACAGAAGAAAAAAGAAATAGCTTCCCACAATGCATTAAGAACAACAATCACAAAGATAAGCTTCTTGTTTCCATATCCTGGAGTTCATTTAGCTTAGCCTCATCTTATATGGACATAGGCATATAACTTTTGAGCTATTATAATCCTCGGTTAGTAGAATCCTAAACATATACTAATTGTTACAAATGAAGGAAACCATGGAGCCTCTGCTTTTTGGGGTCTGGCTTACTTCACTTAATTTATTTTTTCCAAATCTGTCTATTTCCTTACAAATGGGACAATGTCATTCTTTCTTATGGCAGCATAGAATTCTGGTGTAAATATACCACATCTTCATGATCCATTCATCTATTGAGGGACATCTGGGTTGGTTCCACATCTTAGCTATCATGAATAATGCTGTGATGAAAATAGTTGTGTTGGAGACTTTTCTTTTTAAAGTCTTTTTGCTCAAAATAATCATGGTAATGTAGCATGTTTGGGGATGGTATAGTCAGTCTATCACCGTGCATAATCAATGCAAAAATTATTAAGGTAGGCAGACATATATATCTATACATACCTTATGGATATGTGGTCAATAAGCTGGTAGATCAATAGGTATCTTACTCATTTTTGCTAGCTTTGTAATTATGAAAGATTTCTCTTCAGACTAGCCACATTATAAGGGCTCTGTAACCACATGGGGATTGTGGTTACCATATAAGACAACACAGGTATAAAGTTTTATTCTATTATATGAAAAGAGATGTTTCTGAATTTTCAGTATGACATTTTATATTTTAATTGGTCTTGCTCATATCTGATCTAGCTAGCATAATGAATCTCAAGAAATACCTGAATAAATTTCAACAAAGTTAAACACTATGTGAAACATAGAATCCTTTTGTTTTTCTTTAATTAGAGATCTGAGTGAAGACACTGCAGAAAGCTCATGTCCACAACTATTCTGTTCCAGTGGCTCACTGGTTTTTGTTAATGAAAAAAATGCTGTGTTCATTTTGGTATTTCTTTGGTTATTCTTGATCACACATATATTCTTGCTATGAATGCATTTTAAAATTTTACATTTGTAGGACCTTTATTATGATACAAATTTTACATACACGCAGCAAAATAAAACCAAAGTTTCCTTTGTCAAGGAAAGTAGTGAGTAGCTTTTATCATGTTTTTTTTCCATATAAGTTCAATTTTCTTATTAACAAAAAGAGTCCAAATAAGTGCCAAACCTGTTCTTTGACAGGAAATGCCATGGAATTCGTTTATCCAGTTCCTATTTGATTTTTATTCTGAGTTCAGCTGTTTTTTTTTTATCACAGATGCTCCCAGCCACCAGCTCTCTGAAAGCATTCTTTTCTTAATTAGCTTTTTCCGTTGTTTTGGTATTGAGCAAAGCAGATTCCAACAATTGCTCCTTCTCCTCACTCATTCATTCACTAGTCTGATACAAGTTTACGTTTAGCCAGCTAGGAAAAGGAAATTATAAGCAGATGTTGTTCTAACACACAACAAATTTCCTCAATGGATCCAGCCTGCAGATTAAGTCATCATGGAAAAATAGCTTAAAAAAGATGTTTGACTTTGATGAGATTCAATGTGAGAAGGGAGACAGAGATATGAGAGCCTTTTGAAGCATCTTGGCTTTTATACTGTTCAGATAACTTGGTGTAGCAAAAACACTTTCAGGCTTCACAGAAAATTCCTTCTTATTCTGGACACCAGGCTTTCTTAAGGAACACTATTGGACCAGAACTCTAAGAGAATAGTACCCTTGGGACTGAAACAGGAGACAATTCCCTTTGCATCCTACCACAACATCCGGACTTCAATACTCTTCTCTTGCATTTGAGATTCAGGGGATCCCCAGCCTCTTCTAACAAGCCTGAAAGGTTCCAGTGTTGTGGAACGTGGCATCCTTGGGAGCCTGCTATCCAATAAGCCTCTCCTTCTGCAAACGATCCCACATATAGAACTGCCACACTTCTCTATGAAGACTTGCAGTGTCTACATAAGAGTGCGACCCTGGGAACAGGAGTGTGGCCTAGTGGTAGAGTGTTGTCTAGCATGCATGAAGAACTGAGTTTGGTTCATTGGTACCACATACATAGAAAAGGCTGGAAGTGCTGTTGTGGCTCAAGTGGGTGAGCTCTAGCCTTGAGAAAGCCCAAGGACAGTGCTCAGGCCCTGAGTTCAAGCCCCAAGACTGGCAAAAATGGGTACAACCTCCAAGAGCATAGAACCTAAGCACAAGCAGGCCACACACCATCTTTATGTGTTCTTTTATGAACTGGTAGTACGTAACTTGTTTTATAGGTTTATGGGGAAGACTAAGTGAGCTTACACATATAAAGTTTACAGTACATGGCGCACACTGTTGACTCCTAATTGGGTGTGTGTGTGTATGTGTGCACTTACACATGTGCATGAACACATATATCCCCTTGAATCTCAGCCACATTAACATAGAACCTTATAGGAAAACAGAGCCTTAATTGACCAGGTTTCTATTGTAGGCTTTTGCTCCCAATGTTCCATATGTTATAAGGTTGCTACAAAAATTGGAGAAAGAAAAGTAATAAAAACCAAGTGGTCACCAGTAGCTCAGTGGATATAATTGTAGTTACTCAGGAGTCTAAGATCTGTGGATGGTGGTTGGAAGCCAGCCCTGGCAGGAATGCCTGTAAGACTCTTCTCCAATGAACTACCAAAAAAATTGGAAATGGAGTTGTAACTCATGTGGTAGTGCTAGCCTTGAGCAAAGGAACTTCATGGACATTGCCTAGGCCAAATGACTCATACACACACACACACACACACACACACACACACACACACACACACACACACACACACAAAGGAAACCAAACTTATGAGAGAAAAACAAAGGTATTCAAAGGAACACATTTCTAATATGAATCAGAGGAGACTTCAGTGTGGAGACCCACGTTATTTCTGGTGTGAGTTTTCAAGAAAGAAGAGAGTTCAGCGGAGGATTATTTTCCTTGACTCCCCACCTAGAACCTGAAGGAAACTCTATACCATTCCCTGGTAACTCAAACTTCCCCCTTCTTGGCAAAGAGTTCCATTGTCCAAGTCTAGTCTATATGGCATTCACAACTTATTTAGAATGAGTAACTTTGTGGTTTCCCAAAAGCAAAATGTAAATTACAGACCCTTTAGTGAAGCATTGTGGGGCTTTCAAATACTGTTCTGCTGCCCTTGGAAAGTTCCATCTGATGCTCTGAGGACAATGTTTAGGAAAGAAATCAAGTAGGCAGGCTTTCTTAATGAAAAGATAAGAATGATTTGCAATTAGTCCATCATGATTTCTAAGAGAATTATTTTCAATTCCTTGAGATCAGTTTGTTCTTGTGGGTAAATTAGGCCTGTCTTCAGAAATCTTGTTTATATAATTGAAATGGCAAGCACATGCTTTGAAGTATAGAGGTTATCTGAATTTTAGACAAGGCCAGCCAGTGACACATTCTAAATCAGTGGGCTCCTAAATAATAAGCTTTGAGTGTAACTATCATTTTTCTATTAAACAGTTTATTTCAGTTGAGTTTTCAGAGTCTGAATTGCCTAAGTGACTGATTAAACTATGAGATTCTGAATTACTCTATGTGAACCATTTTTATGGTTGCTTTTAGTTATTTTCCCATTCATTTGCCATTCTTCTATGAAAGAAATGATAAATAGTATGTCCATATATGATGCACACTCGAAAGCTCATCATATAAGACACTGTATGCTTTTAGGACTTTCTTTCTTTCTCTCCTTCCATCCTTCCTTCCTTGCTTCCTTCCTTGCTTTCTTCCCTCCATTCCTCCCTCCCTTCCTCCTTCCCATTCCTTCCTTCCTTCCTTCCTTCCTTCCTTCCTTCCTTCCTTTCTTTTTCTTTCTTTCTTTCTTTCTTTCTTTCTTTCTTTCTTTCTTTCTTTCTTTCTTTCTTTCTTCCATTTTCTTTTCTTTTTTCTTTGTGTTTTCCCTGGGGCTTAAACACAAGGCCTAGACACTGTACTTCATTTTTGTATTATTCAAGGCGGATATTCTATCACTTTAACAATACTTTCTTCTTCGTCTTTTTGGTGGTTAATTGGAGAGGAGTCTTACAGACTTTCTTGACCCATCTGGCTTTTTTTGCCAGTCTTGGGCTTAAGCTCAGGGCCTGAGCACTGTCCTTGGATTTTTCTCAAGGCTAGAGCTCTACCACTTGAGCCTCAGCACCACTTCCGGCTTTTTCTAAGTATGTGGTACCAAGGAATTGAACCCAGGTCTTCGTGCATGCTAGACAAGCACTCTACCACTAGGCCAAACTCCCGGCACCCCATCTGGCTTTTAATTACAATCCTCAGATTTTAGCCTACAGAGGATTGTAGGCATGAACCTCTAGTACCCAGCTTTGATATTTTCTTAACATAAAATTCAAAAACTTCTGAAAAAATCTCTGGACAAAATAAATGATTAGAAACCTGTCTTGCATAGACACATCCCCAGCGAATGTATATGGGTGTGTGTGTGTGTGTGTGTGTGTGTGTGTGTGTAACTTAGGCATTTCCTGTAGACCTTGACAGGAGACAGGAGAAAAGGGTTGAGTAAATTGGTGAGTGTGGAAGGATCTCTTCTTCACCATAAGGGAAAAGTCTACATGAAAGGATAAAGAAATCTTTAGGGTATTGATAACCCAAATATTTTAAGCAAAGAATCCTCTAAGCAAATTATGGAGATTATAGAAAAGCATTTGAAAACTCACATGCTCATTATTTCTCTACTCTGAATCATTTTCCATTGACAAGCCTCTTTCAGGAGTTCCAAATTCAGCAGCCAAAATATCAGGTGTATCTAAGGACTAACTGCACATCAATTTCACTTAGCATATGATAATTATTGTGCAAAGTATTGTGTATCCTCACATTCATAACAATTCTGTAGACAAGCTTGACACAGGATATTTCCTGATTTGGCTTCTATAATTTAATCATGGCATAAACAGATAAGCTCATAAAAATGTCTCTGTTTGTTAAGCATCTCATTTCCACTAGACTGAACATCAGAAGAAAGAACAGCCATTTTTATTGATGCTTCTTTTCATTTCATATATATATATATATATATATGTAAGTGTCTGGTAAAGAAGTTAAAGGTGAAAATTTAATGTACTGTAAAAGGTTCTTGAGAGAGAGAGAGGGGGAAGAGAGAGAGAGAGAGAGAGAGAGAGAGAGAGAGAGAGAGAGAGAGAGAGAGAGAGAGAGAGAGAGATCTGTTTCTAGATATCAGACTTCCAACTGTCCAGCAGGTGATTATTTTCAATCTACAGGCATTCAGGGTTTTTTGTGTGCAAGAATCTGTATCATTTTTCTTTTAATTTTGGACCCTCTCAAAGTATATAAACTGCTTATGGCAAATGCATCCCAGTTCTTTTTTCACCTATAATATGAGTAGGATCCCCTATTGTGATTGTCATGATTTTGGCTAGTGCATAATCCACAATCAAAATGAAGCATTGAATTACACAATATAAAAACAATTCTTTGAAGTTTGCAATATGTGTGATACTTTAATGAATTTATGAAAGACATTTAAGTTTTTTATAAGGTTTATATATTATAAGGTTATATATTTTATAATGTTTATATAATATAAGGTTATATATTCTGTGTTCAATCAACTTTGGGATATACTTTAAATCCCTGCTTTTTTTTCTCTTTAGAGGAATTTCATTTTGTTATAACTTTGCTGCAAATTATTTTATGAGATTTAGAAAATTAACATGTTTCTTTGTAGACTATGTAGGTGAGTTGATCAGAACAAAAATCCAAGTGCAACTCATAATGAAGGAAGAGATCCAGGTTATCCGTTATTCCCCAAGCACTGTTAGCACTCAACCAGGGGTATGGGAGTGGCTTCAAAGGGAGATCGTGCAGAAAACCACATGTGAAAATTTGACCCTCTCTAGAGCAATATATCTCTACCTAAGTTCATTTTAATGATAATGCTATTGTTTAATGATTGCAGCTAAATGTACAGTCTGAGTTCCTTGGTACCCAAAGGAAGATATGAGACTGATCCACTAGTCTGAAAAAGATTGTACTTTCTGTTTTCCTATTATAAAAACTGTACTTAGATTTCAGTTGTGTTCAGAATGTCCCTGCCTTGTTTCTTTATCATATATCTCTGCCAAGACTTCATTTTTCTAGCTTATTACAAAGCACTTTTGTCTTTGCAACAAATTGGACATAATCATAGGTCGATTTTTCTGTTATTAGTTCTTATAACGTTTAAGTAATGTATTGATTTTTTCAAGGAAGTCCTTTGCTAAGTTAGTTTTATTATTAACTACTTTTTACATACACTGGAATTTGGTTGGGTGTGAAAATGATGAGAAAGAGGGCCCCAGCATATGAACACGGGCTGCTATAGTACAGGGATTCTGACTTTGATGTTAAGGGATAGCAACTATACTGGGTATCCAGTGGAGATGACAGGGGCTGCAGGGCAGGTGCATCGGGAGAGGAGTTGATTAGCACAGTGCTTGGGAAAGCTCAAAAAATAATGATATTTTTACATTGTCTATTTTCCTAGTTTCTTGAGTAGACCAGTTGGGTAGGAATCAGTGGTTTTTACCCCATTCTTACCATTTTTTTATTCTTTCTTCCCTTCCTTGCCTCATGGGAATTCAGTTGCTTGGACTTATCCATTACATTTTCACGTCTTCCATCTACTGCCAATGTGATTTAGAAACGCCAGCACCACCAGGAAGGTTTTCAAAATACATCAGCTTTAGGTTTGTTCGGATTTCTGCCTTGTTTCTCCCTTACTTTACTCTTTCTTCTCTTATGCATCATTGAAATCATATCTATTTACGTTTACATTGTATTCCAATCTGTTGTTCAGTAAGCCCTAGCTCACAGATAGCCATTGACATAAATCATAATTAATAATGTTAAGTAAAATTTCAACTCCTGTTCCTCTGTGCACTAACCACATGTCAATGCTAGAGATTCACATATATAGCTAACGGCCAACATACAATACTGGGTAATACAGATTGAACACTTTCTTACTCTAGGAGAGTTCTCTTGGAAATTGCTGCTCTACTTGCTTTTCAGACTTGCATTTTTAAAAGTCCTTTGAATGCTTGGTATATGCAGGCTAGGCAGAGTCTCCAGGTTGCTCTAGATGAAAACTTGAAGAGGTGAAGGGCTGTTGCTGCAGTGATTTCCAGGCACTGCAGCTTTTAGGCCTATAGCTTGTGGAGTTGAATGCTGGTGAAGAACATCTTCAGCAGTTGAGAACAAGGCTCAAGCATTGGAAATACTTAGTGAAGACCCAGTCACAATGGCCACATGAAGGTAGTATTTCCAGAAAGAAGAGTAGAATACACCAGGATACAGCAGGATGTCATTAGAGAAGACTTGATGTTACTGTGGATACTCCAGATACCAAAGTAAATGTTGGTACACATTTGGAGACAATTCTATTTTTTTGGTCGGTTGTGGGGCTTGAACTCTGCACCTGGGTGCTGTCTCTGAGCTCTTCAGATCAAGGCTACTGAGATAATGACTCATGAGAATTTTATTGAAGGGTAAAGATATTTATACTTTATATGACTTTGTTCCATTATTTTTGTATTGGTACTAGTGTTTGATCTCAGGGTATTTCACTCTCCCTTAGCTTTTTTCACCAAGGCTTATGCTCTACCACTTGAGCCTCATTCTTCCTTCTGACTTTTTGCTCGTAAGTTGGAGATTTAAAAATATCACAGAGTTATCTTCCATCCCTCCTTTGTTTTTCAGTCGTGGGGCTTGAACTCTGGAACTCTGCCTGAGTTCCTCAGATCTCAGCTTCCTGAGTAGCAGAATTACAGGTGTGAGCCATCGTGCCCAGCGGATCACTGCTTTTTTTTGCCAGTCCTGGGGCTTGAACTCAGGGCCTGGATACTATCCATGGGCTTTCTCAAGGGTAGAGCTCTACCACTGGAGCCACAGTACCATTTCCAGCTTTTTCTATGTATGTGATACCAAGGAATCAAACCCAGATCTTCTGCATGCTAGGCAAGAACTCTACCACTAGGCCAAACTCTGGGCCCCCATCATTGCTTTTGAGCCAGGATCCTTTTCAGCCTGCTGAGTAGCTACAATCACAGGTATGAGCCACCTACTTCAAGCATATAATCTTTTCGTCACATTCCGGATGGAAAATGCCTGATTTCACTTTCTCTGCCTATTGGGACATCTTAGTTTTAAGGGAATTGCACTATTTCTTCATAAGCCAGGCTAAAGACTTGATTGCTCTTCTCATGTTGAGTCCAATGAACCTGTTGGCATGTCAACATAGCCTCTTTGCCAGTTTCTTTATTCATATTCCTGGTACCTTGTAATTTGGTAATTTGTTTAGAAAGAAGATGTAGTTTCTTTTTTTTATGATAATCCCTCCTAGATTCTGAATTCCCTTCCCTCCATCTTACAACTTAGAATATGGCTTCTCTTTTTCACTTATATATTCTTTCTAGTTTCTGCTGTAAGTTAACATGCTTAAATGTCCCTTGGGTAAAATGGTTAATAAAAAGTCCTTTCTACTCTCCTTTCTCCCTTGCTAACCATGTCTCTTCTGAATAATATTGCTAGGAGAGAGAGAGAGAGAGAGAGAGAGAGAGAGAGAGAGAGAGAGAGAGAGAGAGAGAGAGAGAGGGAGGGAGGGAGGGAGGGAGGGAGGGAGGGAGGGAGGGAGGGAGAGAGAGAGAGAGGGAGGGAGGGAGGGAGAGAGAGAGAGAGGGAGGGAGGGAGAGTTGAGGAAGGGCTCGTTTTTTATCTTTATCTTTTTGGAACTTTATGATAGTATTGCTCAGTTGTCACTTCTACTTTAAAACATTCTCTGCTTTCTGGTCCTTTGCTTTATCTTAATCTTCCTTTGGACTCTTTTTTTATATCATTCCTTACTGGGTGTTCCATTTTCAGCAAATGTTATGATTCCTCATTCCTCAAGGATTGTTTTGGGCTTCCTTTAGGGCCTCATATTACATTCTATCCTGGGATGATCTTATCCATCCTGGTTTCAAATTTCATTTATATGCTAATTGATCTTGAATCTTTGGCACTGGAGTCTCTCCTTGTCTCCACATCTGTACTTCCAAAATCAGGACATTATTTTAACATGGATATCTGACAGCAATGTCAATTTTACAATTGCCATAGTTGATTATCAAGTTTTTCTCCTAAAACACTTCTTACTTTTGGAAGTCCTCAACTCAATCGGTGATAGCAAAGGTCACCCAATTTCCTCAGTAGAAACCACAGTTATTCTCATTATCAACTCCCTCCTTTCCTAGCTCTCCAGTCACTACTTAGTTTTGCTTTATACAGGTATCACAGGTTTAGTCCCCTACCCTCCCAGTGACACTCCTGTTCTTATTCTTACCTATTTTCTTTCTGCCAGTAGTTGCTGCTTCCTACTCAGGCTTAGTATCACCACTTTCTTTTTAATTCAGTTAATTCCCATATCATTGTAAGATTTATTTTCCTAGCAATGACCTTCATTATTTCTTTCCCTATTAATCTGTACCACCACTACCTTCATTGTCTTGAGGTTAAAAACCCATAGTCTTTGCTCAAAAAAGGGATATTTGTTTCAATGTATTCTGGAAATGACAAATAACAAACCTAAAGTTGGACAAGTTTAGTTTATTGCCCCTTTGCAAACTGAAAGATTCTGTACCATGGAGAATCATGAGAGGCTTTATTAAAAGTATATCAGTAGGAGATTCAGATATATTTCATGGATGCAGGACTTCACATTGAGTTGGACACTTAAGGAAATGTGGAAATAATTCCACAATTATAGAAAAGATTTCACAATTTTTGTCTATAAATCTTATCTACAAGGAAGAATAAATCAACTATGGCCAACAATATTCAACAAAGACATAGTAATCACTGATTTTAGCCAAGCTAGAGTCATGTCGGGGAAGTTTTGTTGTTTATATTATTTCCTTGTCTGTATTCCTATCTGACTATGGAATGATCTGGGTTTTGTCAATATATTGTTGAAATAGAGTGCTGTCTTATACTGGTATTTGGTGAAAACATTCCACAGTTCCTGATTATCAGGGGCTTTCTTTTCACATATTGCTACCAGGTTCGACTGGATCCCTACTGCCTTCTACTTTATCCCTGACTCACATTTTCCTATTCCTTTCTACTTTTTTTCTGCCTCTTGTCTTAGAAACTTTTGTGTGTTCCATTACTGGGCTTGAGCTCAGGGACTTGTGATTTTGCTTGGCTTTTTCGCTCAAAGCTTGCTCTCTTTCATTTGAGCTTCACCTCCACTTCTGGCTTTTTGATGTTTAATTAGCAGTAAGTTTCATGGACTTGTCTCTCCAAGCTGGCTTTCGATGATGAACCTTAGATTTCAGCTTCCTGAAGAACTATGATAATACGTATGAGCTGCTGGTGTTCAGCTTGTCCCATGGTTTTATTTATACTAAAATCTGATAGTCCTATCAAATCACTTTCTAACTTTCACTATATTTTATTGTCCCCTATATTATGACCTTTTTCATTGAATATCCTGCTAGTTGCACAACTTTGAACATGACACTTAAACTGGATTTACCTTAATTTGCTTATCTGTATAATGGAAAATATAGTAGCATACACTCCTAAGTGTTATCACAAGGGCTTAATAAATATTGATGCATATTTGGAACATTGCCTAGGACATAGTATATAGTAAATATCATCTACTGTTATTAGTGGTTACTGATAGTGTCTTAGGATATTGTTGCCTTTTATTATTATATTATTTCTAAAATTCCCTTTAAAATATCTTTAAGTTCTTTTACAAAAGGCTTTCACTTCAATATGTCAATCGAAACTCTAAGCAAGAAATTTTAATGTCTGGTTCAAAATATATATATATATACAATAAATATTCCACAATATGCATTTTGTTACAATTGGAAGTATTTGTGTATATCATTACTTGGTATTACATTATAGAATAATATTTTTAATTCCCAGGTTATAATTGAGGAACCAAGTATGACATCATTAGCTAATATACTTGCTCATTGGCACATAAAAAAAAACAAAAAAATTCAAACCAGGACCTGGAATTTAGGGCCAGACACTGTCCCTGAGCATTTTTTGCTCAAGGCTAGTGCTCTACCACTTGGGCCATAGCAGCAACACTCATGGCATTTTAGTGATTCATTGGAGAAAAGAGTCTCACTGACTTTTCTGTCCAGGGCTGGCTTTGAACCTCATTTTTCAGATCTCAGCCTCCTGAATAGCTAGGGCTACAGGATGAGCCACCTGCATGTGGCTGATTATGCTAGCTTTAATGACAATTTTTCCAATGTATTCTTATATGAAACCATGCTTACCATGATGTGATGTCTCTGAGAAAACAGTTGAGTGGTTGCAATTTAGTATGTAATTGAGAACATTCAGCAAAATGTTCAAACTTTGTAGTGAATCAAATCCAAGGGTAAAAGGGGAGTTTGATTGTGCGTGAACACCACACAGGAGCCCATACGCATCCTAATATTCTGCTATGGGATACAGAATATTGATTTTAAAATGAGGATTTGATAGTACCTGTTACTTCATTTTTCTCTATCCATCACCCTCCATGTTGTTAATGCCTACTGACTCTAATATATGGTTAGGAAATTTTCAACTAATTTTGGCTGATCTGAATGTTTACTACCACAACTTTGTGGCTTAGATGCTAAGCAAAACAGCTTGTAACAATAAGAATGTGAAACAAGGCTAGGGAAAAAATACTAAGATTTATGTAGCAGAAATAGATCTGGCAATAGATTTATTTCAGGGTAGTTCATTTGCAGTGTTGTAACTGGTATCCAAGGTAAATTATTGCCTGGAGAGGAGGAACAATTTGAAATCCAACTTGTCTTCCACATCAGAGAATAAATATGTAAATTGTTCCATTCTTTGGAATAACAGAAAAGAATTATATATTAATTCACTTTTGTGCCATTGCCCATTTTAATGCTCACAGAAAACTTGGATTCTTTCTACATTGAATTTATGCCTGGTCTTTCTATAAATTATTCTTGGTGTCGTGGGTGGCCACCATTGTGTGACATGAAATAATAATAAATTTAAATTGACTGCCTTACATTGCATAAGCTAAAGCTGCTGACTTTGAAATTAATATTAGGTATTTTTGTTTGGACTTAGGGCAAACAAACCATTTTTCTATAATAAGTAGTTTTACTTTTGGAATTCATGTGGTCATGCTTTTAAATTTATGTACCATTCTGTTATTTTGTTAGGAATTAAATATCTATACTTTTTTTCTACCTGTCATGTTAAAGATAGGGATTACTTTATGAAAGTTGTGTTCCATTCATCATGTTGATTAACTCTTTTATGTATTGGTTAAAAATCCTTGCAGCAGTGTATTGTGCTTATGGAAAAAATAGACTAATCCATCAGGATGTGTTCATTATACATTCAATCATCTAAAATTGTTGAAACAAAACATAAGTCATAGTCCATTGAACTCAAAGTTTGTATTGTACTTTAGTAAATCCCTTTCCTCTATTTCTTCCTTTCTTCAGGCTGTTATTCAAACAAGCTATTATCCAGATGCTCTTGCAAGATTGTGTGGTGTTGATGGATATCAAGAAGGCAATTGGCTTGTTCAGATAGCCTTGAAACAGTATCGCTAGGACTGTGGGTTTCTTACAAAATGATGTGAAAATCATTATTCCTCATTATGAAATAAGATGCCTTTTAAACAAGCTAATGGCTTTATGGGAGTTAGGAAATGAACTGTGGTTCTACATACATTAAAGCATTATGTGATTATAAAACACTTTAAAATGTGACCATATACTCATAACTGGAAACTCACAGGCACGTGTATGCACATGGAGGTTGGTGATAGGTTTTTCCTCTGCCTATTATGTAGCAAAGATGTCACAGCTTATATGAAGCATATATGTCAAGGATTTCACTGGATGATGAATTGCCTTTCTCTTTTGTCTAATTTGCAAAGGTTGATGAAAAGATGGATGATTCCTCCCATGTACTGTATACCTCTTTCAGAGAAAGGACCATGTCACCATGTCACCATGTCTAGATATTTCTAGATCCTCACTTCAAAGTACAGTCCCTGGTAAACATCTCATTAATTAATAACTAAATACTAAAATCCAAGCAAATGTCCTGAACAATGAATTAATTTTCAAATGTAAAATGTAGGAATTAGTTTGTTTTTGGACTGAGGGGAAAACTGGCCTTCCAAAAATGGAATCCTATTAATCAAGTTAATATCTCATTTACATATCTCATTTATTTATGTAAACATACAGAAACTTTCCATTGGTGGCTATTGAAGTTCCCCTGTATGACTCTCTCTCTCTCTCTCTCTCTCTCTCTCTCTCTCTCTCTCTCTTCTTTCTCTCACACAC
The DNA here is from genome assembly GCF_031878675.1 of Megascapheus bottae. NCBI lineage: Eukaryota > Metazoa > Chordata > Mammalia > Rodentia > Geomyidae > Megascapheus > Megascapheus bottae. The sequence goes on from NC_143547.1 coordinate 1,924,861, forward strand.
ACATGTGCGTGCGTGCACACACACACACACACACACACACACACAGAAAATATCACCTTTAAGTAGGCTTGGATTCTCATTTTCACTTTATCAGTATCTATTTTCCCTATAGGCTAAATATGTGATAAAATAAATAATACTCAGAATTTCCATTTATAAAAGTATAATGAAAACTGTCAAATCAACTGAAGGTTCATATCATTATTACTTGTGCACAGTTCCCTGTAGTGAACCTTCACGAAAAACCATATTATTCGTAAAGGCTTTAATGATTCTGAAATAATAATAAGGTATAATCCATGCAGTGTTAGCTGACCATTGAATTGTACTGTTTTTAGTTGAATATATAGTGATCAGGAAAGGAGTCCTTAGTTTATCTAAAGAGAGCTTGATTTTTCTAGCCAGGATGTACATGGATTCTGGTGTTGTCTATTTTGACAAAGGGCTGTGACCAACGAGAATTTTTGGGAAGCTTAAAGGACATAAACTGCAAGTAATTTACTGTCGACACATTTATTGCTTAAATAACATGTTTGTTTTTTCTTTTCTTGCATTCACTTATTTTGCCTTTTCCTTGTCAATCATCTCTTTCATATCTACTTTGCACGACTAGCCCTTCTTTCCCTAGACTTCCTCTTCTCTGTATAGACTGAATCATTCTCTTCACTCTAGGTAAATTTTTGTTTCTTTGAGGAGAGTTTGTAGGTTGCTGATCTAAGTCATTTTTTTAACCTCAGAGTTTAATTTTTCAAATGGCAATATTCCTCATTCCTAAGCTTTGGAGGATTGTGAGGAGTACTCTTTTAACATGCACATAGATAGGAATTGTATCATCTGTTTAGTAGCGTTGGCAGTGCCCAGTGCCTGATAGCTGCCTGGCATCCGGTATAAAGTAAATATAGCTTGAATAAATTAAATACACCTTGAGTACAGTTAAATATCCCTCAAGAATAGTTCATATTGAAGAGCTAGAAAATTCTTTTATGTGGGAGTATAATGTGCTTTGTAAGGTGCTTAGCAGTATTCTTGGTCCCTATACACTGAATGGCAGAAGCAGGAATCCATTTCAGTTGTGATAACCAAAGACATTTCCAGACATGGTCACAGGTCACCTAGAAGGGAGGCATTATTGCCTGAAAACCACTGCCTTATAGATGAGTGGTGTGTATATCTCTCATCATTGTCAAATTTTCCCCACAGAATCAATAACAGGAAGTAATGATATGTCATTAATATTAAGCATGATCTACTAACTTAAAAACAACCAGATGTTTCACTGGATGCTTCAAAGGGTCACAGCTATTATGTAACTATTTTCCAAATTCTCCTAAAGCTCTTGGGCAGGACAACAAAGAAAAAAGCCAGAGTTCAAACCCCCCAATGCTGCCAACAAAAAATAAAGAAAAGAATTATGAGAGATAACAATTTCAGAATAAAGAAGGGAATATTTTTATTATTATTAATTTTTTTCATATATTTCATTGTAATTAATAGAAGGGTTACATTATATTCACCAGATAGAAGGTGCATTACTTCACAAACATTGATACCCTTTCTCCTGTCTTGGTCCCCATTTCCCTCCCCATCCCTCATCTTGTTTTCCCCAATAAAGAAGGGAAATTTTATGAAAGTAAGTAGTATTAAAGTAGAGAAGAGAGGGAAATTATGAAAAAGATTAGGAATTGTGGTAGAAAACAGAATTGATTTTATTGGCTATTTTTATTTCCTCTCTAGAGAAGTCTTTTAAATCTTTAGTCCACTTATTAATGGATGATGGTTTCTTTGAGGATTTGTTATTGGGGGTTAATTTTTGAGTTATAGGTATATTTTGGATATGGGGGTCCTTGTCTGTTATATGGCTAGTGAAGATTTCCCAGTCTGTAGGCTTTCTATTTATCTTGCTAACTATGTCCTTTGCTATGCAGAAGTTCTATAGTTTAATACAAACCATTTATTCAACCTTCTTTTTGATTTGGTGTGTTTCTGAATCTTTATTTAGGAAGTTTTAACCTGTGCCAAAAATCCCTAGTATGTCTCCTAGCCCTTCCTGTAATATTTTCAAGGATACCTATTCTTACCTCAAGGTCTTTGATCCATTTGGAGTTGATTCTAGGACAGGGTGATATATAAGGATCTAACTTCAATTTTCTACTTGTGTATAGTTAATTCTGTAAGCACCATTTGTTGAAGAGGCTGCCTTTCGAATGGACATGTGAATAAATGTTCAAATATGACTTAGCATAAAAGAAATGCAAATTAAAACTATGTTGAGATTCCAACTCATCCTGGTTAGAATGGCCATTAGCAAGAAAACAAATAATAACAGATGCTAGTGGGGTTAGAGGGGTTCGGATGTGGCCAAAAGGGAAAGCTACTACACTTTTATAGGGGATGTAAACTGGTTCAACCACTCTGGAAAACAATATGGAGGTTCTTCAAAAGAGTAAATGAAGAGCTCCCTATGATACAGCAAACCCAGGCCTGGGAATTTACCGAAATGATCATAAACAAGGTCATACTACAGATGCCCGGACAGTGATGTTTGTTGCATCATTATTTACCATAGCTAAGATATGGAACCAACCTGGATGCCCCTCAGTAGATGAATTGATCAAAAAAATGTGGTATAGGGCCGGGAGTTTTGCCTACTGTTAAAGTGTTCACCTAGCATGCAGAAATACCTGGTTCAATATCTCGGCACCACATACCTAGGAAAAAGCCAGAAGTGGTGCTGTGGCTTAAGTGGTAGATCTCTAGCCTTGAAAAAACCCAAGGACAGTGCTCAGGCCCTGAGCCCAAGCCCAGGACTGGCAAAATAAATAAATAAATGTCATATAGATACACAATGGGATCCTATGCCTCCATCAGAAAGAATGACATTGTCCCATGTATAAGGAAATGGAGGCTTGGAGAAAATCATATTAAGTGAAGTAAGCCAGACCCAAAAAAACAGGCTCCATGGGCCAGGAGTTTTTCTGGTGGTAGAATGCTTGCCTAGCATGTACAAAGACCCGGGATTCAATTCCTTGGTACCACATATATAGAAAAAAGCCAGAATTGGTGCTGATGCTCAAGTGGTAGAGCTCTAGCCTTGAGAAAGTCCAAGGCCCTGAGCTCAAGCCCTGGACTGACAAAAAGAACCCAAAAAACAAGAAACATAGACTTCATGAGTTCCCTCATTTTTAATAATTAGTATATGTTTAAGACAGTCCTAGCAGAGGATCACAATAGTTCAATAGCTATTTTACATATGATCATTTAAAATGATGCTAATCAAAATTAACTCCAAGGTATGAAAACCAGAGTTGTTTTTAATGTATTGTGTGAAGATATTTCTTTTTTCTTTTGCTCCCCCCATGGTTTATCATTTGACAGTGTTTATTATTTTGGTACCCTATGTCTTGTATATACCTTTATCTGATTTGGGAAAGGAAAGGTGAATAACAAAATGGTAAGATGAAGGACAAATCATGAACTTACTCAAGAGTGATAGAAGACAATATGTTGGAAATGAACTTTACAACTGGAAGGGGAGTCAGGGAAGAGGGAAAGTAGAAGAAAACAAGGGAAGGGGTAACACTGTGCAACGAGAAATGTACTCATAACATTATTTATGTAACTAACCCCTCTGTAGACCACCTTTACAATAAAATAAAATAAAATCGAAAAACTAAAACAGAATTATGGAAAAGAATAAAGAATTATGGGATTGAAAAGAATTGTGAAAGAAATGAATGCTGGAAGGAAAAATTATGGAACAAAAGAAATAATTATTGTAGAGAATAGGTGAATGTGGAAAATAACTAAGTATTGTGGCACCCAATAAGGAATTAAAGAAGATAAGAGAACTAATACTGCCAACAACAAGGATTTTATTATACTAATTCTATCCTCTTCCCTTTTCAACTTGATTTCATTTCTGACTTGAAGATAGCGGGAGCATTCACAGTACTGAGCTAGAAGGAACACAGAGAAAAGCACATTTTTTAACAAAACATTTTTGTTAAGTTCATGATGATCTTGGAAATTGTCCTTTTTATATAAAATATTTCAATGTTTATTTAACAGTTATTCAAATTTATACTTTAGAAGTATAAGCTTTGTAATTTTTCATTACTTAGTTTATCTAAATTAACGTCTATAACAAGGTTATAGTTTATTAACTTCCCTAGATTAGAAAAGCTACTCTAGGGAAATGAATATAAAGCCAGATGTTTATGCTAGTTTTTTATGCAATTTGATGAATACTTTGAACTCCTATTTCATAACATTTGCTCATCTTACTAAGTGAGGATATGTGAATGAAGATCAAGATATTGCAAAGCCCAGAATTTTTGGTTCTGATAAACCCTGGATGTTATTTTCCTTTGACTTAATACAACAAAATTATGTATTCTCACACATACCTCTTATCCCAACAATCTCCTAGGAAATCTTAGTATTTGCCTTCTATGTTGCTATAAGACAATAAACAAGGCTAATTTATAATGGAGAGAAATTCATTTGCCTTATGCACTGAGAGGATGGAAATGGGTACAGGTGGTGAGGGTCTTTTGATGAATTATTCCATGGTAGAAGCACAAATAGGCAAAAACATGCAGCATGGAGAACAATGGACCTTATTCTTTTGTGAGAAATTATGTTGGTGATGAGGACATGGAACTGTAGATATCATGTCACAGATTTCTGTGTAGACAGAACAGCCCATTGCCTGCTTCTATCCAGTTAAGCAGTATCTCCTGTCACTTGTTTATTCATTTGGGGCAGCAGCCAACCTAGGAAAATTTTAATTTTAAAATCACATACAAAATATAGATACCTGGTGCATGATTTTGAATTTTGACTTGATGTGCATTGTATGAAATCAATTATTCATGATGAAGACATGATCTAACCTACCGTAGAACAACATGCCATAGAGAACCTTACTAATTGGGTGGTTATCAATAAAATATGAACACTGTAGATTATATCTTCCTCTGTCCTTTTACCACTTAGTACCAGCCCACTGTAAAATTATGGATAGGAATGATTAGAAATGAGGAAGCATGACTGATGGAGAAAGTTTGTATAGTCTCATTGTTGTATAATTTCTTCATAGAAAAACAGTTCTTCCATTGAATTTTTTCCCTTGACTTTATGCATGGATGTGCCATCATATGTACAACTATCCAAAATTCAGCTCCAAGTACTAAATGGTAGGGAGGTAGAGGAGGATGGTTCTTGATGATTTACATAAACCCAAGAACCTTGCTTCCCAGCTTCACACAAAATTGGCAGGAAGGGAGTTGAACTCAAAATATTTCTCTATATTGACAAAGCTCTAGAAAGAATGACGCTGTAAGTTCCCATAGTTATCAATGAACAAATAGATTACAGGTCATAAGCTAGTGGTCCAAGAGAAATAATGACCAGGGAACAGTTAGAAGAAATTCTGAAATTGTCCCTTAAAGGCTGATAGTCAAAATTCCCCTGTACAAATCAGCATAAATATGCTAAAGTATTCTAAACAGTAAATAGTGGAATAATTCCATTATTAAATTTTCCCCAGTTCCTTCTAGATTAATGTAAACCAATTCCTACAGAGTTGATTACTATGCAAAATAGAGACACCTGTATCTCATGGGCAATTACATGAAATTCCCAGGGTCTAGATGCCAACTTAAGACCCTAAGAACAACCACAACCAGATCCCCACTATATTTTCACAGGAGATTCTAGTCATTAATCTTACAAACTTATTCTGTGTTTCAAGTAATCTAAGATAAAGCTCAATCCAACAGATGTTAGCTAATAATGAATTGCCCCAAGTTTTAAACTAAGAATCTATCTGTATAGAAAATATTTCCACAGTCAAAAATACAGACTGCATTCTTAATTTTTTCTCTAAGAGCTCTTGTTATGTTTTTCAAAGCATTATTTACACCGCTCAGTCAATTCATGTCCTTTCTCTATACTGTTGCTATTTGAGTTTTTGCTTTTAGGGCAATCCTGGTGCTTGAACTCAGGGCCTGGGCATTGTCCCTGAGCTACTTTTACTCAAGGCTGTCACTCTACCACTTCAGCCACAATGCTACTTATTGCTTATTCTTTGTACGTAGTACTGAGGAATTGAACATAGAATTTTCGTTTGAAACAAAGTCTGGATATGCAGCAAAGGCTAGGCTTAGACTAGCTATCTTCCTGGCTTAGTCTCCAAAGTTCTTAGATTTAAAGCATGGACCACTATGCCTGGTTGCTTTTTTGTATATATAAATTATCTCCAGTAGATTATATTTCATGGCAAGATGAAATATATATACCCTAAAGCTCCTAGGACAAGACCTGAGATAGCAGAATATAGAAAAGAACAAAGTGAATTGTTATTTGTAATGAGAACGCATGAGACTGTATCCAGTCATCCTTTCTTATTAATTCTTTTCCTTCTTTTATTAAGCTCCCCGAAGTCAATGTCTTTTAAATCCTTCTTTTATTAAAATTAACCCCAAACTGAAAATCATCCAACTAATGTACTTGTCCTTGAGTTGCCTAAATCTCCTTTTGCTGAGGGTGATTTAATGATTCATCAAAGAGCATGTATACTTCACAGGTAGAATTCCAGTAACCAAAAAATGGGTGTCCTTAAAAACATTGTGCAAAGAAAAGTAGTATAAGCCGACTCTCCCAGTCACTTCCTCATGTAATTATCCTAAAGAAAGGTGAGTGATCAGTGCTACAGTGCAGAATAGCAGTGAAATAGTCCACTGGGATAGTCTTCAAAGATTGGAAATAGGATGTTTCCAAAAGATGTCGTGGAAAATTTGTCATTTTTACGTAAGCCTGGTTGAAGAGAACTTTCCACAGACCTAAAAGACTGTGCTAGAGAAGGGGCAAATAGGATCTTAGCCTGTCCCCAAACAAAGGCTCTAAAAGTGAGTGGTAAGAATAATGGTGATAATAGAATGTATTTGGCAGAGTGAACATAAGTGCAAGAGGATGATTATGAGGTATTAAAGTGTGGATGATAAATTAATCACAACAGTTACTCTTTCCCTTACATTTTTAATTATCAACAGAGTACTCATTCTTACATGTACATGAATGCATGCAATGTGCATTGATCAGAATCAACACCTCATCACTCTCCCTTGTCCACTGTTTTTCTTCTCAGTGTTTCATTGTCCTATTTTCACATGTGTGTACATAAAGGATTTTGACAATATTCCCCCTACTTTACCCTCTACATTCAACTCCCACATTTCCACTCGTACCTACACCCCAGACAGGACCTATTTTAAATTCTTGTCACTCTTTTTTAAGTATATCCTGATTGTTCAAAGGAGTTTCACCATAGTATTTCAAACACACACACACACACACACACACACACACACACACACACACACACACAGTAAATGAAACTAATGTTGGAACTAGGAGACTAGTTTTGTTTAGAAAGTCAAAGAGAATCTACTGAGATTAAAAATAGAATCATAATAGGAGCTGTGCCACAGAAATAGTAGTTTGGTGGATTGTGCAAAAAGTAGTGATAAGGAGGGAGTAGAGACTTAAAAGGACAGTGCATATTCCAAAATCTTATACAGACTTCAGTAGTAAAATAGATATACATTGTTTTATAGTATTCCATTTATGAATGGATGTCAATAAAATGAATGCCTTCTTACTTCATGCAATAAAACTTGGATGAATACCACAAAAATGAGCAAAAATTAAGCAAAAGCTAGCCCTTTCATAAAAACTAGACAAAGCTAGTCAACAGATCTAGTGATCAGAGTTGTGAGACTATATGCTCAGAACAAGCCTGAGAAACATTGCCACGTGCCAGAAGAAGTCTGAATACATGGATGTATCCATATGTGAAAGTTTGCTAGACACCAGTGATTCATGCCTATAATCCTAGAAACTCAGGAGACTGAGATCTAAGGATTGTGGTTCAAAGACAGTCTAGGCAAGAAATCCCTTGAGACTCTTATATCCAATAAACACTACCCAAAAGCCAAATGTGGATCTGTGGCTCAAATGGTAGAGCATTAGCCTTGAGGAAAAAGCTCAGGGACAGTATCCAGGCCCTGATTTAAAGTTTCAGGTTCAGAATTAACATAAAAATCTGCGTGCTAGTGGTTCTCACTCGTATTCTAGAAACTCAGGAGACTAAGGTCTAAGTGTTGAGATTCAAAGTCAGCCAGGGCAGGAAAGTCCATTAGACTCCTATTTCCAACTAACCACCAAAAATCCAGAAGTGCTTCTGTGGCTCAAGTGATAGAGTGCCAGCCTTGAGTGAAAAACCTCAGGAATAACACCCAGACTGACTGTCCCAGTACTGATTCAAAAATAAAATGAAAACAGACACTGGGCATGGTTGATCAAACATGTAATTTTAGCTATTCAGGAGGCAGAGATTGATAGGATTGTGATTTGAAGCTAGCCAACACAAACAAATTTATGAGACCTCTATTTGAACAAATAAGCTGTACATCTGTAATCCTTTCTATATTAAAAGCATAAATATGAGGATTGCTGTCCATATTTGAGCAAAAATGGCAAAATTCTATGTAAAAAAATAAAGCAACCAGAGTAGAGAGCTTGGCTCAAGTGGTAGAGCACTTACGTAGCAAATATGAAGCCCTGAGTTTAAACTTCAGTACTGCTAAATATAAAACTGAAAGTACAAAATTAAAAAATGAAATAAGCATTGCAATAATTCTGTGCCAGGTTCCTGGCACAGGGACAGTATTCAAGACCAATGATTATAAGCAAGGTGCAGATATAACAGCAAAGAAGAACTTGGCAAACATTGGCTGAGGAATTAGGGGAAAGAAAGGAATCAGAAAAAATCAATCTTGAGATTTCTGCTTAATATGTATATGTTTGTGTGTGCACTACGCATGTGTGTTGCTATAGTAACTAAAGCAAGGAATTATCACAGTGTGTTGGATACCACATAATTAGAATGGCTGTTTGATTGCCAGGGACACCCAAACCTTGGCAGACTACATTAGCTATGAGATCCTAGTATATTTCACATACTTCTGTTTCCTTTGTTCATGCCTCTAGAAATACAAAGACTCATTTGCTATACCCTGTATCCCATGATTCACTGGTATCATTAGCATTACCTTGTATTCTATAGAGAGATACTCTTTTATCTGATAAAGTTGAATATGTACGTTCTCTCCAGTGTCATTGTAGTGCTCACACAAAACCCATCCTGTTCCCATGAAGCTTTTGAAGTTTGCAGTTATAGGAAACTTGGTTTTGTCATTTCAGAGTCATTTTGAAGCTAATTTGGTAGCTAATTTTCCAAGGATATTGTATTTCATTACTGTGACCACACAAAGAGATTGACTCCTCTTGTCCCTTGATATCCTCAGGAGAGTGATTGCAGAAATCTGTGGATTAAAAAAAATCACAGATGCACAAATCTCTTATATAAAACAGGTAGTGTTTGCATATAATCTAAGCAAATCCTTCTGTATACTTTACATTATCCCCAGGTTACTTTAAATATCCAATGCAGTGTAAGTGATGTGTAAATGATTATTAGGCTGTATTGTTGAAGGACTAGTCACAAGAAAGACATCTTGCATGTTCAGTAAAGATGCATTTTTAAAAATTAATTCAATCTGCTCTTGGTTGATTGTGAATGTGGAATCTGTAGACACAGAATCACTTTGTATTTCTATATTCAGCTAGATACTGGAGAAATGGCATTTGGACATTTCATAGGATTTCTTTGCTCTGCTCAGTGCCTGAGCATTTGGATCAAAGTCTGAGTTCTTGCTGAGTGGCTACAATGACAATAGGCTGAGTATGTCGATGCACTAGTAGAGTACAGTGACAGAAAGTGTAGGGGGTAGAAGACAGAGACCAGGCTTGTACAGGGAGCTAGTAGGCATTTCAGAAGGAAACTGGCTCTTTAGAGCCATGCCCTGTTCCTGGATAACTAAGATAGTGCAGGTAGCCTAGGAGCCATGTTGACATTGTCTGAGGAAGAAAAGTACAAATGGCTTAATCATATGAAGATCGTGTTTTATCTTAATTAAAATCTCTATTGGCTTAGTGTCCAATAAATAGTGAAACACTTTATTGGATATCAACGTTTGTATGTATGTAGAGGTTAGAATCATTCTATTTACAATTAAGAAGAGAGACCTCAAATTTCTTATGGAGAAGATCAAATAGTAAATAGATTGATATAATGTATCCTTGTCACTGCTACACAACTCCGGAGCTACACAACTATAGGAATGTCACATGATATATACCATAGATAATAAATAACAATGGCTGTGTTCCAATAAAACTATTTATATAAACAACTACAAATAAGGACTAGGAACTCTTGAGGCCTAGTTTTTTTTTTTTAGAAGAGTGCCACCCACTTGCATAAAATTCTTTGCACATTTGTTTGTACTACTTAGTACAAGCAGTCATTTGTGAGTAGCCACATGAGCTCATTTCTATATAGCATTTTCATACTTTATCAACAGCTTTACTATTGGTATATAAAAATAGGCTCATTTGGTCACTCACTAGGCTGTCCATGCCATGACAGTGGAAACTGGCTCCTTGGCTTACAATTTTATACAGCCCTCCTAGGCCTAGGTGTCCAATAAATATTTGCTGAATAAATGAGGGAACGGAGTCCACAGATACTGTAGCCTGTTATCTGAGAGTATTTCATTTTGGAAACAGATCACAGTGGTATAATTCCAGTGCATAAACCATGCTGTCCTCCTTATCGGATGCCTTCCAGGAGGGCATCCAGACTCTGCTTCCTAGTATTCCAGATTTGCCTTGCTCTATTGACACAGTCTCACTGATCCCCTTGGTGGAAGAGCTGCTGATTGGATCAGAAAGGACATCTGTGCTTGTGCAGAAGCAAAGCTAACGGGTCCCCACAGATTGGCTTCTGCTCGTTTGTGTTCACTGTCCTTCCAACCTAATGAGCTGAACAATGTCAACCTAATTCCTTACTGATCCTGGACCTAGCCAGTCCTCTCCGTGAAAGGAAACCATTACAATAGAATTCAGAAAGCATTCCCAGTTCAGTTTTTATCCTCCCCTGCAATGAATAAATACCAGTGTCATAAACTGAAATCAATGGTTTTCCTTGAGCTATAACCAGAATCAAATAGCATTCTTAAGCAGCAAAGAATGCGCAGGTCCTTATAAAGCTGTAGTATCTCCAATTCGGTGCAGCCAGGTGAGCATAATCTGAGGAGGTGATCATAGTGAGGAACTATTTTCAACTTGAATGACTCCCTAATATAGCCAGAAGCCTTTATCTGCTCAGCACACAAGCAGATCAATAATTTGTTTAAATTTTCTCTTTCTACTGCCAGGTATATGTTACTGTTCTCCATTTTCCTATGCTTTATCCTTCTACTTTCCTCCCATAACGTTATATCTTGTACATTTTATTGAAACAGCATGAAGATGGATTTTTTTTAATTTCCTGGTTTTCTTTTAACTTGAACATTCATCTCACATTTATTTAATGTAATAATGAATATTAACATATATAGTTTTTCTACCTTCTTTGAGATGTTATATTTCTCTTGCTGGTTCCATTGTCCTTATCTATTGATCTCTTATTGCCTTATATGTTGCGGGCTGAAGGTAGGCAGAAACCAGGATTGCCACGGTGAGGACTTTTCTGTTTCCATCCATCTTATACATCAACTGCCTATGATAGCTGCATATAAGTGTACTACTCAAGGACCATCCATTTTCAGAACTGGCTGTCTGAGCAGCTTTCTCCTCTTCCAATGGATTCCACAGAATACAAAACATGAACTGTTAGTTATCAAAACACAAACTTAGTATTTTCCATTCTTTAATCATGGACTAAAAATAATTGAACTCCATTTACCTTTTTATCATACAATTATGTTATTTTTATTTAGTATTTGAATTCATTTCAGTATAAGACAAGTTTCATATGATCAGTGTTGGTTTAGATGTCTACGAAAATATTTATTGCTTACTTTTCCTTCTGTTAATTCATGTATCTTACATATTACCTCTGCCGGCTTTTTGATGTTGTTCTTGTTCCTGGGGCTTAAACTCAAGTCCAGGGCTCTATCCCTGAGCTCATTTTTGCTAAATGCTAGTGCTCTACCACTTTGAGCCATAATGCCACTTCCTGTTTTTCCTGATGGTTTATTGGAGATAAGAATCTAATGGATTTTCCTTCTGGACTATCTTTGAACCTCAATCCTCAGATCTCAGTCTCCTGAGTAGCTAGGATGACAGGCATGAGGCATGGTGCCTGGCTGTCTTATAGGTTTTTTGGGGGGGTGTGGATTATGGGGCTTGAACTCTGGGCCTGGGTGTTGTCCCTGAGCTCTTCAGCTCAAGAGTAAGGCCCTACCCATGAACCACAGCTGCACTTCTCGATTTCTAGTGATTAACTGAAGATAAGAGTCTCTCGGCTTTGTATTGCCTGGGCTGGCTTTGAACCCTGATCCTCAGATCTCAGCCTCCTGAGTAGTTAGGATCACAGGCATGAACCACCACACCCAGCCTGCCATCTTTTTAACCCTTTTTGTGTGTATGCTTTAGAATTCTTTCTTGTTAAATCAAAGTTCTGGTGGATTATTGTCATTCTCTCCTATCTTTTGTCCCAATTCCTTAAAATCTGATCTTTCTAGCAACTTCCTAGACTCTATCTTGTTGAGAACAATTCTTATGGACACAATTCTCTTGTTTCCCAATCCTGGGGTTCATTTTACTTATCCTCATCCTATATGGCCATAGGTACCTAGCTTTTAGGCTATTAGGATACTCTGCTAGGAAAATCCTAGTTACATACTGAGTATTACAAATGACAGAAACCATGGAGCTTATGTAACTTTGGGTCTGGTTTAATGTGTTTTTTCCAAGTCGAGAAGAAAGAATTCTTATGGATGTACTCATGACCTAAGTATCAGAGTTTTTTTTCTCTTTATAATATAAATATCTAGAATATTGATGAACTCCAACTTTTTGAAAGGTTAAGGCTCATTGGTTCTTTCCTACAATACCATCATCTTTATAAGCAACTTTATATTTCCACACTAGTGGTTATTTTTATTGTACAAATCCCATTCCTGATTTGGGCTTCCTACACTTTTTAATTTATAGGTTTCTTTTTCTCTCAAAAATAGTGATGCCTGACCCAGCAATTCCACTACTTGGCATTTACCCAATCATCCAGAAACAAGGGCATACTAAATCCACTCACACAATGATGTTCATTGCAGCACTATTTACCATAGCAAAGATATGGAACTAACCCAGATGTCCCTCAGTTGATGAGTGAATCAATAAGATGTGGTATTTATACACAGTGGAATTCTATGCTGCTGTCAGAAAGAATGATATCGCCCCATTTGTAAGGAAATGAAAAGACTTAGAAAAAATCATATTAAGTGAATTAAGCCAGACTCAAAGGAACATAGGCTCAATGGTTTCCTTCATTTGTCATAATCAGTAGAAACCTTGGGCTCTCCTAGCAGAGATTTACAATAGAACAAAACCTAGATACATAAGGCCATATAGTATGACACGAAATGAAAGGACCTCCAGGATATAGAAACAAAAGCCATATAATGAGTGATTGTTGTCCTTATGTACTATGTATTTGGTTATTTGAAATAGGGTAGGAAGGGGTGAAAACAAGATGAGGGGCGGGGTAGGGGGAGGGAAATGGGGACCAAGATATGAGAGAGAAAGGGTATCAATGTTTGTGAAGTAATGCACCTTCTGTCTGGTGAATGTAATGTAACCCTTCTGTTAATTACAATAAAATAATAGTGATGCCTTACTCTCCACGAATTTATCAAATTTCCTTCCATTTTAAAGAGTTAAACAGAATTTTCCATAAGTTAATATAATATAAATTATTAAGCTAAAATAGAAATCAGGATAAATGAATGGTTTATAACTATAAGTGATGTTAAAGCTGCTCCCCCATCTTTGTGAATATTTCTGCAATTCGGGGTAAAATATAAGGCATAAAACTTTTTCCCCGCTACTCACAAGGCCAACAATGAGCAGAAGTCAGTGAAATCCTTATTTCATCCAATAACTGAATATGGAGCTTTGAATCTATCATCCCACCTATGTGGGAAACCCAAGTAGGAGGCTTACAGTCCAGGATGGCCCAGGACAAAGCATGAGGTCCAATCTCACAAATAACTAAAGCAAAATAGCCTGGAGGTATGGAACAAGTGGTAAAGTACCTTTCTAGCATATGCCAGGGCTAGAATTCAGATTTCACTACTGTAAAAAATGATCTGAAAACAGGTAATAGGTTTGCAATCAACTAACAATAGATTGTTTTCTATCAATTAGGCATAAAGTAATGTGTGAGTTGAGGACACTAGTTGTATAAGCAGTTCATATTTAAAAGGAAGGAAATAAATTAGTGAGCTCCATTACAAGTAATAAGAAGAATGATATAAGAGAACCTGATATATATTGGGGCCAGGAGCATATCCTGGTGATAGCGTGTTCACCTAGCGTGCATGAATCCCTGGGTTCAATTCCTTAGTACTATATACACAGAAAAAATGGAAATGGTGTTGTGATTCAAGTGGCAGAGCTCTAACCTTCAGCAAAAATGTCTGAGGGCAGTGCCTGAGCCCTGAGTTCAAGCCCCAGGATTGACAAAGTGGGGGGGGGAGGAGAGAAACCTGATGGATCGTAGAAACACAAAAAACAGGCATTTAAGCCATCTCCCAAGTTAGTAGGCAGGTTTCCTGGAGGAGGTGGGTTTTAATTATCTGAAAGCGCTGTTATTTATGCATTATGGTTCATAAGACCCACTTGGAGATATTGTAAAGAATATACATTTCCAAAGCAGTCCTTCCATAACTTCCCAATCTGTTTGTGGATTGAAGGTGAACACTCTGTGCAGGTAGCTGGTGGTTGTGGACCCTACCCCTAGCAAAGTGTCTGTAAAAGATGCTTAGGAATTATCCAGACTTAATCCAGATAAAATCCCATTGAGATGCACAGTACATAAAAATCTCAATTTCAAACATGCCTATAGTTGCTTTGGGAAAATCAGAGGTTATAAACATTGAGTGCCTATGATTTATGTATGTTTTTATGACTTTTGTTTTCAATCTGCTAATAGACCAGTTAGACCTGTATACATGACTACATGTATAGGTGGTTTATTTAAGAGACAAGTGACTAGAGGACAGAATGATTAAAGAGGGACTCTAATTAAGGCCACAGCTAACACTGAAAGTAGAGGCATCTGCTAAAGTTGCTAAATATAATTGCTAGAGAAAAGTTTATAAATATTCATTTAACTGTATTTCTCAAAGGCTCATGTTTGGAACCACAGCTGCTGGGTTGCCTAAAGAAACATAAATGCACCACAATTAATTCATTCTTAAAGGACCAAAAAGAATAAAAAAGCTTTATCTTTAACATGCAGACATTTGGGTAAATACCATGGATCAGCGATTTCTATAGCTAACATTTTGCATGTCATATTTATTATCTAGTGTTACTACTTATACATTAGGAATTTGGTAGTTTCTCTGATTATGGCTTTCCAGATTTAACAGTTATAAATTTAACTTGTGCCAAGTGACTAATATACTATTTAATGTCCTGTGTGATTAAGTTTTGTGTATGCTTGCCAGAAAATTTGGCTAAAGACTATTCAAATGAGTTTCGTTTTCTTTAGAATAGAAATTTGGAATCCTCATTTTTATTTTAAATTCCAAACAAATGGATTTTTTTGTAAAATGAATATTGAATTAATTCTCTATTTTGTGATCATGGGAGAAGTAGAATAAGGATTATTCACTGATCATTCATTTGGTTCCTCAGGCTATGTCCAAATAGGAATTACAGGACCAGTTGCCATGGTAGTGCCATATCCTTTCATATATTGAATTTGCTGGGGAGGTCCATAGGGGGGGACAAAATGAATACTAAATGAGGTGACCATTATGGGAAAGCCAGCTGGTACTGGTAGGTAGTGTATAGGTGCTGGAGAATAAGATGGGAGAAAAGCATGAGTTCAAAATATTCAGATTTTCAAAAGAAATAGGTAGGACAAATGAGTGATCTTACTGCCCAAGGCTAGAACACAGCACAAGACAGAATTCATATGATAGGTGAGATTGCCAGCTGTGTGCCCACAAACAGAGTCTGTTTTCTGAGGTTTACATTGAAACAAGGTTTGACCAAATATTTTTACCTCTCTAAGTCTGAAGAAATAGTTGTTAACCAAGGGTGATTGTTATTCTTCAGAGGACACTTGGCAATGAATGAAAGTATTTCCTATGGTCACACCTGAGCCATATTACCAGCATTTAGTGATTAGAGACCATCTTATATTTGCAAGGGCTGAAAAAGGGGTGATTCCTGCTCATCCCAAAGACATTGGAGCCCACATAATCTTACCAAAGGACAGGTTAATGATAGAAATGTGTTAAGACATTTATTTGGTTATAGTTTTGGATGGCATGAAAGCCTTCAGATTTAAAAGTCATTGACTGAAGGTGTACTATCCATTTTTATTCTCAGATTTGACAAGGTATGGGTAGCCATATAGAAATAGGATTAGACAGAAAGGGTGTGAGCTCAAGGTAATAGTCTGAGTGGAGGGAACAAGTATAAGCCAGGAACAATCTCTGTTCATATTCGTCTTGGCATCCCTGTACAGCTAATCCTCCCCCTTTGGAATGGGAATCTTCTTTAGGGGGAAATTCAGCCTCATTTTTGTGTGTGTTGGACCTGAAGCTTGAACTCAGGACCTGAGTCTGGAGCCTAAACTTTATTGCTTAAAGCTAGTGCTGTACTTCCTGAGCTACAGCTCCACTTCAGGCTTATTTCTCGTTGCAAATTAGATGTTAGCCTCTTGAGTAGCAAGGGATTATAGACATGAGCCACCGTCACCCAAATGAGCCTCGTTCTTTTAATGATCCTTTAGTAGTTATATGAAGGGATTTTGATTTCACATGTCAGTTTCCAAATACAATGCAGATGCATAAAGAAAGAAAAAGGAACCATGGACAAATACATTCATATTAGTCAATGTATCTATGTGCAAGTGGAACTACAGGTCAATTGAGATGGTGTGTGGGGATGGAAGACATACAGGAAAATGACAAAAGCGGTGACATTGATCAAAATGGGAGTAGTATGTATGATCTATGATTGACCAAGATAGACCAGAGAATTTCTTTTTGATCAACTGAATGAAAGAAAGGAACACTTAGAATAATATTTTTAGGTTTTGTGGCTGGTTTGGGAAAGGGCTTGATGTTTCCGTGACTAGCCTTGAGGATGGTGGATTCTACTTTCTGTAGTTTGCCTTAAGTGGGTGGTGAGGAGCGCAAGAGACAATGAGAGACATGTTTGCTTTGGGGACTTCTTCTGATCTTTAGAGTACTGTTTTCTATGTCCTACCTCCCCCCCCCCCCGCCACCACTCCATACATTGCTCAGAGCAGTCCCACAACAAAGAACTATCTGGCCTCTGATTACAAATACGTTCTGGATGAGAAATCGTTCTTTCTCCTTAGCCAAGGAGCTGATGGGAAGAAAGCAAAGGCATCTAAAATTCAAGCATAGACCACATATGACATCTGTTAAGTTTAGTGAGCTGTGCAAATTGCTACAACTGGTGTTCATTTCTAGATTTCTTCAAAAGCAGCAACTTAGATGGTAATTGTATGATGTGAATTCTGAAGAGACATGTAAAATTAAAACTATTTTCAAACATTATATTTTTTAAGATATAATATATTTTACTAACTTCAACTGAAAACTTCTTTCATGTGATACTTTTCACATTCCCCTTTCCATTTCATTATTTTTACATACATTTCTGACATGTGGATGGAGACAAAGGTATCCAAGTAAATCTACTGTGTGACGTGCTTGCTAATAGCATTACGAAGAGCCCCATAGAAATCTTTTAGGATTGAATATCCTTCTATATGTAACAAAAATGGGTTGAAGGGCTGGCCCATAGCTGCTAGGATATACTGAACACACTATTTTGTTTAGAAGGACAATTCTTTTATAGTTATAGTGATCATCATTGAAAATGGCATGCACAATTTAGCATTTTTAACGTTACCAAGATCATTAAAATTTATATTCACTGAAGAATGTTTAGTTCTGAATTAATGAAGTTTCCATTGCCATTTTAAGATCTGAATACTAAAAGCCATTTGAATTTTGAGGTCTTGGATGACTACACAATTTGAATTTCAAGTAAATGGCAAAGAGGTATCTGTGTGTGTGTGTGTGTGTGTGTGTGTGTGTGTGTTTGTGTATGTGTGTGTGTGTGTGTGTGTGTCTTGTCACTGTTAAGAAACATCTTTCCTTTATTTTGTTTTGTTCTAATAAGAACATAGTGAAGAGTGTCAAGAATGTTTTGCCAAAATGACAGGCAATTTGCAAGTTGTAATTTTGTATATGTTTGTCTTTCATTTGTCTTCTCTAGAAGAATCTGATTATTTTGGGGAGGAGAGTGTGATGATTCTGCTTGTTAAATTAACTTTCTAAACATGTTTCTAATTTTCCCCAAAGCATAAAGTATGTCTACTTAGATCAGAGGCAAAATGAAAACTGGATTTTGCTTCACAACTATGACTGATCTGCCTGTTATAGGTTACCCAATAGTCCTGAAGGCTGAGAAGCATTGAATGGTAAGCAGTACCAGCCTCATGCACAAGAAGGAGAGTATGATTCGCTTCTCAGTAGGCAATGGCCCCTTTATCTCTGCCCTTATGAACTCAGATGCGAAAGGAAAATGTGCTGCTTTAGCATCAGGCTTTATATTTACTTTACATATTAAAAAGGAACAAGATTTAAAAATGTGCAATATAATAGATGAATTCATGCTAGGAGGCTCATTTTGCATTTATGTGTATCTCTGCTATGTGGTCACATTTTGAATCCAAGCATGTATCCAGAAAAAATATGGGAAATTATCATAATCTGATCATCCTTTTTTCTTTCTTTTAGTGTTTCACAATACTAAAATGTTGTCATTTACATCCTGCAGGATGTTGGTATTATACGTATTTTAATTTAGGCTTCAAACAATAGAAAATCTAAAGTGTTTTATAGCAAGATGATATATGACTACGAAAATGTTTTGCTTTATGCAGAGACCTGATCTTTGTCTCAAAACACATAAATATTCCTTTTTTCAGATTATTAAAGGCAAATTTACATCAGATGACTTTAGCAGTTCTACTTTTATTTGTTATTTCAGGATAAATTTTTAAATGAAAAATAAGAAATAACTTCAAGTGAAACATGTTTTCAAATTCTAGGCCATTTTGAAAATAGATGTTTGTCAGATGTTCCTTATTATTTATTCTGCAAAAAATACAATGTTGATAAAAAATGATAGGTATGGTCTGTCAAAACTCTTGTGAGTTACATGTTTGGATTCCTTGGAAACAGAATTTTACTTACCTATTTAAAAAGCTTCTCTACTTAAAGTTTTGGTAGATTTTGAACCCATGTATCAAAAATATGAAAATTGACAAATCCCTATTAGTTTCCAGGACAACCAATTGTTATAGGAAAGATGGACATTTAGTTAGTTCAATAGTTCAAAGCCCAAAATGATGGTTGATTTGTGAGCATGGGTTGAAAAGTGAGGTTCATGTGTTGGAAAATTCAGTCAGGGTGTGGGTCAACACATCTCTATCACATTGTTCTTTCAGCCAGAGATCCACAAATTCAAGTTCCCAATGATGTCAGTGTCAAACCAGCAGATTGTTGTATCCTAGAATAGAAAACTAAGATTTGTCAGACCTGAGCATCTTGATAAAATATTCCATGTAAGGCAGGCTCAGTGGCTCATGCCTGTAATCTTAGCTACTCAAGAGGCTGAGATCTGAGGATCATGGTTCAAAGCCAGTCTGGGCACTGAAGAATATTGAGATTCTTATCTCCAATCAATTACTAGAAAATGGAAAGTGGGACTGTGGCTCAAGGGGTAGAATGGTAGCCTTGAGCTAAAGAGCTCAGGGACAGCACTCAAGCCCAGAGTTCAAGCCCCATGACTGCCAAAATCTTCCATGTAAAAATATTAATAGTAGTCCACTGGATCATATTTTATATTATTAATAACACATAAAATAATAAAAGACATTACATAAAGATGTTTAATTTATTAAAGTTTAAATTTATATGTTTTATAATGTGCATAGCATATTAAGATAGGAAAATAGGTAGATAATTTATCAGAGTCTAGATCAGGGGGAGCTAAACTAGTTCTCCTGTGCTCCTCTCTATTCACATATTGTCTATAGTTTGTTTCATGCTATAAATGCAATGTTGAATAGTTGTGACAGAGATCATAAAGCCTCAAAAGCTGAAAAAGGATTTCCTCTCTGTTCTTTTATAAATAAAGTTTCCTGAACCTTGCTGTAAGTTAGTATGGCAGCAGTGGAAATAAAGTGACCTACTCTGTCTTTTATGCAGCCAGTGTTTGACACAGGGCCTTCATGCTGGTTCTTATATGGCAACTGCACATTGTCATCATCTAGAGAGATTTATTTTAGGCTGGTACCTGAACTCAGCTTCAGAGATTTTGATATAATTAGCATGGGATGCATTCAAGGTTCTGTATACTTCCATAAGGGAACATCACTGCTGTCTTAGAGGCAGGAGCTGTTCCCAAAGAATGCAATAGAACCCTTTTTCCCTGCATGTTCTGGTTGAAAGCTATTTAAGGAGTGCTGACCCCGGATTTACTGGAAAGCATATAGGCTTAGTAATAACAGCCCATTATCAATCTTTACATCCCACTTCCTCGGAGCTAGACCAAGAAGACCTGGTAATGTAATTGTAAAACACATTGGTTCCTCAGACTGGGATAAAATGTAGAATCCAAGGACTTCTATTGTCTGTTTTCAGTGCTTTTCTTGGCATTCTCATGCTTATTTTTATCTCCAAACAATGAATATCTATTGGCAATAGTCCTGGTAGTTATCTTCCATTCAAGTGTCAATGAAAAATGATCCAGAAGTTCTAGAAGTTTGGCCATGGTTGGCGTATTTCTTTTCCTGCATGCAGGCTTAGTTGCTGAGGATTATTTCAATAATAATCCTATTTCTGAAAACCTGGTACATAGTGTTATTTTACAGCTCAGTGCAAGGCTGTCACTGTAAACATTGTTTATAGAACCTTTATCAGCATTTGCCTCTGGAATTTATAAAGCACTTAGTATAATTTGCTGTGAAACCACTGTTTTTTGTGTTTTGTTTTTTTTATTTTTTAGCTTAATAGAGTCGGCACATATGGAAGATTTGGAAGATAGCAGTTTACATCGTATAAAATGACTTTTGAATCTAAAGCACTTTAATTTCAGCCATTTAAAATGATTGATTGGTTAATTCACACAGCCAGGTACTGTTCTTTTTTCATTTTAGAAATCAGGGAAATGAGGAAAAAGAGGACAAGGGACTACTTTAGGGCCAAGTAGTAAGGAAGGAGCAACTGAGAAGTGGATTTCAAGGTTCTGGCTGTCCAGGTTGATACTTTCCTCTACTAGGCCACAATCAACCTTACTCCCAGCATCCTCTTAGTCCAGGTCCTACCCGGATGTGGAACACCTATGAATATTACTGGAGTAAAACACATGAGCAATATGTTATTTCTTCCTTGAGGAAACTGTCTTTAAATTTTATTATTATATTTTGCTTGAAATGGCAAAAATGCAAATAGATCCATTGAGAGATAGGCATTTTGCTTTTTAAAATTAAGCTGGGACTTCTGGTAGGTAGCATCCTCCACAGAGCAGTTGGAAATGAATTACACTTTTTTTTAAATAGTGTGGTGTTGCATGAATTTGTGTTATGTATTTAATTTAAAAGGCTTTTTAAAGTGCTGTAGAACTTTGACTAGCCAAAACGCAAAGAAACCCAAAATGTACCCAACCTTTATCAGCTCTGCCTGGCTAAAATTAACTCAGGTTAAAAATTAGTTAAGAGTTTATTTAAAAATTTAACTTCTCCACTAAATACTGACAGAGATCCTCTTCCTGTATTAATCATGTGTACTCCTTTCGACAGTGACCCTCAGGCAAAAGCAAGACAGTCAATTATAAAACAAAATTCATTTTTCTGTATACTTTCCAAGGCAGCAGGGTTCATTTATGTATTATATAAGTATATTATATTCCATAGCCTTGATTAAACTATAAATATATATATTCATAAAATTTCTGAGTTTGTTTGGACATTTTAAATACATGAAGACTTATGACATATGTCCTGGAAAAGGATATTTTATAAAATGAGATTTGCTCACTTCTGAGATAGCACAATAGGATCATTTCTGAATAAAGAAGTAAATTATGAAATTTGCAAATTATAAAACTAGTGAATAACAGTATAAGTTTGTGTTATTTGTGACTTTATTATTACTTGATATTGGTCCTCATAAGGCTTAGTTGAAGGAATATGGAAATAGAGAATCAATTAAATAAGTATAGATGTCATTAAGGTTTGAAACAATTCTCAGCTAGGCTTTAAGAAGCAGCTTATCTGATGAGCTGGTTTTCCATACTTGAGGGTATTCAGTGGTAAAAGATCACAGTGCCTTGAGTTTTACAAAACTTACACAATCTAACAAGTTTACATCTTTGCTCATAACCTCCATAGGGTTATGTGGAAGAGTCCTGGCAACACTGAGTTTACATTCTGCAGGACTTGCTATCCAGTGTGTCCAGCAATCTGCCTGCCTGGAATGTAAACAGCTCTGCTCTAGAGACAGGAAAGGAGATTTTCCTATCCTTTAAGGTCTCCAGATAGTAGATAGGGGAATGTGAAGGGAGAGACTTCTATCTTTTCTGTCCTGGTCAGGAAACAAGTCTGTGAACCAAGATTATACTATCTCTAGCTTTCAAAACTCTTTGCTGTTAGATATCTTATACAAAGCTTCCAGCATCCTTGACTCAGAAGATAAGCAAAGACATGTGGATTCTCTCCCTCAGTGGAATCTGGTGATAAGAAGACAAGTAATGGAATGGGAATGTTACACTGACTTCAGAGCTGATATAGGAATACAAAGGGGAAACTAGTCTTAGGAATATTGAGGAGAAGGAATCAAGATGGGACAGCTTGCAATGATGACAAGATCCAATACGTCAAGACTAGTGTCATTGTAAGAACTCACTGGGAGAGAAGAAACATGGCTGAGAAAGTTTGGAAGGGTACAGGTGCTAGGTCACTTAAGGGTCTGTAGTTTGTGGTTTGTATTGGGAATCTATCTAAAGAGTGATAGAAGACTGTATTTTTCTCTAAGGCTGAGTGACCTGGATTTTCAAATTAAGGCATTGAGCCATGAAGTGAATTATAAATCTTATGAACTGGTCACAAGAAATATTTCATTTTTAAAAGGACGATGTAAAGTAGGACAGCAACTGTCATATTGCTCTATAGTAATAAGGACTCTTAGATGATTATCTTTAATGAAACTTGTTACCACATTTGGTAAATATTACATTCCATATTTTTCCTATTTTATTTCTCTCCTCCTAAATCCAAGGGAGGTCTTATAATCAGTGGCATCTAAGATTTGTGATGATCGCACAGATGTTTTATGTATTCATGGGCCAAGTGGGTTGCTATGTGATACTTATTTCTGACTGCCTCACAGTGAATATTTTATATCCAGAGTCCTAGTTAAGGATAGCAAGGTTGGAATAGCCTACAAGGCAGATGATTACTTGAAATTGTATGCCTCCAATCTGACCTAGACTCTTCTCTGCACATTGCTTTGATCTGGTAACAACGTGGCCTTTCATAGCTTTGGGTACTGGGGTGGTGACCAAGGACTGTATTCAAAAGAGGCTTAGTTCCACTAACTAGCATGAAGTATCCAAGCTGGCATGAGAGTGGTGGACAGCTTCAAGAGAACATTTCTCAAAGCTAGCGCTCTACCACTTGATTCACAGCACCATTTCTGGCTTCAGGCTTTTTCTGTGTATGTGATACTGAGAAATGCGCTTCGTGCATGCTACACAAGCATTCTACCACTAGGCCACACTCCTGGCCCCAGTCTTCACCAACTCTTCAGAGGAGGTTGCTTTGGGTAAATGTTCCCAGTGAGAGAACTCACATGACTGCTCTGGGGTGCTCAGGTGAACAAATTGGAACTTTGGAGTAAAGTAGAAGCTGGGTCAGGAATCTTCTAGCAATGGGAGCAGGGTCTAGAGTCCCAAAGTGTTGGACCGAGTTTGTGTGATTCCATTTATCTAGATTGTGCTTCCTGACAGGGAAGAAAAGGAGGGGATTCTGGGTGTTTACAACCTCTCAATCCTACAAGGATGGAACCAATGGAAAGCAGATAAATGATCGTATTAGGTGAAGCAACACATAGAAAAACAAAAGACTGTGTCTTAACTTTGAAGTTGAGCTGGCTATTCCTTTCCCTCCCCAAACTGTTCCTGCTAAAATTCTTTTTTCATTTCTCCTATGTGGACAGGAAGCGTAAGTTGAGACCTTGCTTCTCAGTATGGAAAAACAATGTCCTTACCTGCTTTTCAGCTTGATAATGATGGCATTTGAAGTTGTGTAACATTTTCCCAAGGAACTGATCTTAGTCATAATGTATCATTAACCAACACACACTCTAGAATATGCCCTCTATTAATTGTAACTAAAATTATACTAAAATTAATCAAATCGCTGAAGGCTGCCAAGGACCACTAAATTAGCATGTGGTAATTTGTTCTTTACCTAATTCCATATTCAACCCCTAGCTTCTGCCCTCCTGTGTGGGCTTTGAAAAAGTGACACATTTTACTTATTTATTCATTGTTTTGAAGGATAACTATCTGGATATTTTAACATTATTTTAATGCATTATAATGATAGTCCCTACCAGTTAACTGAAAAGCACCACAAAATTAACATGCTGCCTATAGACATAATATTTTATTACATAGATTAATATGTATCTATGACATACAAACCTCAGCCTAATTTTAATTATGTTCTAAAATCTAAGTGCCAATGATTGTATATAGAGATTCATTTCTTGAATACTTGTTTGTTATACATGTCTTTTGAAATATGATATAAAAATCAATGTTAATAAATTCTTTTAAAAAAAGAATTTTTTCTTATTTTAGCTTCTTCATAAAAGAATGTTTTATGCTCAAAAATAATTCCTAGAATATTTCACTTATATTTTGTCTGACCTGAGAGTTTACTCAAAGCATGCATTGATATACTCAAATTAATTAGCTTTTCTTTCCTATTATTAATACATTTATTAATAAGATAATAAGAATGTATATGTATAGCTAACTTTTATCCAGCACAAGCTGATGTTTTATGATCTTTTCATACTCAAAGGACAGGAAATAACCTACTGATTCAATGAACTCTGTGAGGATTGAATACAATTTTGTTTGGTATTTATCAAAGATAGTAACTCTTTACTGTAATATCCATTGGATTTGCTTTTATTTTTATTACGTTTCCCTTACCCCAAACACAAATTCAAATATACCAGAAAAGGAAAGTGTTTCAAATGAATTAAATATAATTCCTTTTTTGTACTGATGAAAAATACTTTGTTGTAAAAGAACATTTGAAACACTTTCATATACTATTTAAATGTTTTTATTGGACTTATACGTAATGCACAATTTTGGAAAATGTTGAAGAAATTATGAAGATAGCTTACATTTTATAAAATTTGGAAGCTGAAAGCTAAGTTGAGTAACTCAGTTACACTAAGAAACAGTTGTAACATTGAAAGGACTGCTGATAAGAGACCATGATATACAGAAAACAAAACCAAGAGGGAAAAAAGAAAGAAAATGAAAGGAAGAGACTTGCTATCCAGCCTTTCACAAACGATGTTATCTCTCACTACAATTTATGGGAGGGTTCACATTTTTTCTGCCTTATATTAATTGTATAATAGGGATATTCATTGTGATATTTCCATAATGCATCTACTACACTGTGATCCTAGTTACTCCCTCTATTACTTTTTTTCTTTCAAATTATTTAAAATTTTCTTGTAAAAGTGAGGTACAGAGGGGTTGTAATTATGTAAGTCTGATAATGAATACATTTCCCTTTGAACAGTGTCACCCCCTCTCTTATTCTCTTCCAGTTTTTCCTTACTGCCACTCCCTGCTCCCCAAGCTGTATAGTTTATTTCCAATATAGTGTCTAATGGGTTTCACTGCTGATTTGGTTTACCATTTGTCCCACCATTTCTATGCTTCCCCTTTTCCTCCCCAAGTCAGATATACTTTTATACAAGTTGGAAGGTATTGATAGAAATAAACAAAAGAAGAAAAAGAAATACAAAAAAAATCTCTTCTGGCGGGGACTTTGGCCTAGTGGTAGAGTGTTTGCCTAGCACACACAAAGGCCCAGGTTCGATTCCTCGGTACCATATACATTGAAAAAAGCAGGAAGTGGTGCTGTGGCTCAAGTGGTAGAGCTATAGTCTTGAGAAATTCCAAGGATAGTGCCAGGCCCTGAGTTCAAGCCCAGGACTGGCCAAGAAAACAAACAAACAAATATCTTCCAATTGAGTTCATTTCAATAAACATCCTTTTTTAAAAATGTATTTTATTGTCAGGGTAACATATAGAGGGGTTACAGTTACATTTCTCAGGTACTTCTTGAATATTGATACCCCTTCTCATATTTTTCTCTTACTTTCCCTCCCTTGTCTCCCTCCCCTCTCCCAACCATAATGTTTTTACACTTCCCTTCCCTATTTCAAATAAACAAATAAATATATATAATATACCGAGTAACACAGTCAGATAATAACATGAGATAAACCATAGGGGGAAAAAAGAAAAGAAATAACTTCACATAGTATATTAAGAACAACAATCACAAAGATAAACCTATTGTTTCCCTATCTTGGAGTTCACTTTGCTCTCATCTTATTCTTTTTTTCCCCTCATCCTATTCTTCCTCCTCCTCTTCTTCCTCTTCCTCTTCCTCTTCCTCCTCCTCCTCCTCCTCCTCCTCCTCCTCCTCCTCCTCCTCCTCCTCCTCCTCCTCTTCTTCTTCTTCTTCTTCTTCTTCTTCTTCTTCTTCTTCTTCTTCTTCTTCTTCTTCTTCTTCTTCTTCTTCTTTTACAATATATCAGATAACAAGGTGAAATACTGTAACAATATGTGATAACCAAGGGGCAGCAAAAGAAATGAGAGATAACATAGTACATTGAGGACAACAATCACTCATTATATGGCTTTGGTTTCTATATCCTGGAGGTCCTTTCATTTAGCATCATGCTATATGGCCTTAAGTATCTAGGTTTTATTCTGTTGTAAATCTCTGCTAGGAGAGCCCAAGGTTTCTACTGATTATGACAATTGAAGGAAACCATTGAGTCTATGTTCCTTTGAATCTGGCTTACTTCATTTAATATGATTTTTTCTAAATCTTTCCATTTCCTTACAAATGGGGAGATGTCATTCTTTCTGACAGCAGCATAGAATTCCATTGTGTATGAATACCATATCTTGTTGATCCACTCATCTACTGAGGGGCATCTGGTTAGGTTCTATCTCTTTGCTATGGTAAATAGTGCTGCAATGAACATCGTTGTACAAGTGGATTTAGTATGTCCTTGTTTCTGGATGATTGGGTAAATGCCAAGTAGTGGAATTGCTGGGTTATAGGGGAGTTCCATGTTCAGTCTTTTGAGGAACTGCCATACTACTTTCCATAGTGGTTGAACGAGTTTGCCCTCCCACCAACAGTGTAGTAGTGATCCCTCCTGGCCACATCCCCTCCAGCATCTGTTGTTATTAGATTTCTTGATCCTAGCCATTCTAACTGGAGTGAGGTGGAATCTTATAGTTGATAAACATCCTTTTATATGTTTTTATGTACATAGCTATTGAGCTTTTGCCATCCTTTCCTAAGAATATTGTCCTTTGTTTCCACTGTGTGAATGTTTAGATTGCAGTTTAATTAATTGTGTCCAGGTGTAATCATTTACTTATATTACTTGTTAAATGAGTTAATTATGACCTTTTAATTACATTCATACAGCAAACTTCTTTGTATCTCAAATTTTAATTATATCTCATCTACTTCTTTCTACCTACCCTATAATGTCCATTTATATCAGTGTCCATGTTTTCTTTAGATCTAGCTTCATTCTAGATATAGGCTATTAGACTTTCTGAATCTGGCTCATTTCATTTAGCATGATATTCTCCCGTTTAATCCATTTTCCTGCAAATGACATAATTTCTGCTTTGTGGCTGAATGATTCTCTATTGTAGATATCCATTCATCATTGAATGGACAGCTAGTCTGATCACATATTTTGGCACTGTAAGTAGTCTTGCTATAAACACTTGCATATATGTATGTATTATATGTTGCTATATATACATTTGTATATATGTTTGGAAGTTACATGAAATAATCATAAGGTAGTTCTGTTTTTCAGAATTTTGAGGAACTTCCATACTGATTTCTACAATGATGGGACTAGTTTACATTCTTACTAACTAGCTACATTATTTGAATTATTTGAGTAATAATTAAATTCATGGAAAGTAGTCCTTAAAATCACATTTAGCATTATTGTCCTCAAATCGTAGCACTTGGAATTATTGCATTTACAGGACGTAGGATCTTTGACAATACTTTTGAACTCTGCCTTATAGGTTGAAGGCAGCACAGTAATATGTAAACAAATAGGTGTGGCTTTTGCCAATAAAACTGTATTTACATAACTGATGCCAACTGGATCTAGCTCAAGTGCAGTTTATCAGCTTCTTGGACTTTGGTTATCTGAAGTCCACACACTAGGAACATTCCTTAAAACTTCTTAAAGATGCAGAACATCAGGCCACTCCAAACCTACAGAATCAGAGTCTACATTTTTACTAACATCGTCTAGAAGATTCATATGCTCCACGGCAACTCTGTGACTGGGCATTTTGACTGAGTTGCTTCACATTAAGTAGTAAGGGGTCAGCTGTCTCCCTGGCCTTCAGTATGCATCACCAGTAACTTCCACATTTTGCTTTAGGTCTCATCAGAAGATTAATTCCATTTTTCTTAAAGGGCAGAGTCTTCTAACTTACTCTTCTGGAAAATACTGGCTGTGGACCCCTTTGTATGAGGGAATAGATGTTGTGTTTTATTTCACATAAAAAATATAAGTAATGTATCCTTTCTGTTTTTTCCCCATGATTTGTGCCATTTAAATTTTAAACCTGGCATTTCTGAGTGTAATCTTTTGTTTTTGTTTTTGTTTTTTTTCAAGTTTGATTCCCAGTCCTTCCCATTACAGGTCCCTCTGACACTAATTTAAGCTTTTACCTGTTTGTGCTTTGACTCATTGGCCAACTATGGATGGGCACAACAGGGTATTTTGGGCTCCCCGCTGTTGCCTGGAATTGAGGCCAGGTA
This sequence comes from Megascapheus bottae, assembly GCF_031878675.1. Lineage (NCBI taxonomy): Eukaryota > Metazoa > Chordata > Mammalia > Rodentia > Geomyidae > Megascapheus > Megascapheus bottae. Next base: position 1,954,274 of record NC_143547.1, read on the forward strand.
ATGTTTTGTAGGGAGAGGCAGACTTGTCTTTTAATATGGTTAGAAGGATTTCTGGCCTATTTATTTGATGCCAGTAATATATCCCTCCCTTAGTTGTGCTGGTCAAAAGCATCTTCAGACATTTATCAGATAGACACTGGTGGATAAAATTGGCCCTCGCTGGGAATGACAGGGATGCTGAGAAATCAATGAACTCCTGGGTAGTTCAGAGCAGCTAGAGGCCAGGAAACCTTGAGCATTTTCTCCATTTAAGCATAATAATCCCACATTCTATGCAAATAATGACATGAAAAGCTTGGGACCTACAATGAGAGCCTCAGCAATCCTGCCCTGTAGTACCTCTACTTCCTCCCTAGATGTCACTTTCTCAGGGTTGCCTTCCCAAACTCTTTCCTGTTGTGTCAGTGGGTATCTGTTGTCATTCCGTTTCATTTTTATTTTTAAATATCTTGAGCAGGAGATGGGTCAAATCTATGTTGTCTTGTTGGGCATTTTCAACTGACATCTCTATGTATAAAGTACTCAAAAGAAACATACAGGGAGCTGGAACACAAATGTAATTTTTAGCTTTGGATTTGTTTTTGAAATTAAGATTTTTATATTGCTTCAATGTTATTCTTTAATAATCTATTTTTAAAACCATCAAGCAGTTGGGTATCTGTAGCTGATTCCTATGGGAGGTACATCAGGACGGGTAATATGACTATCTTCCGTGAGGAGAGAGTTGGCACATATTTGTGTGAGTAGTGATAGTCCCCAATTATCTTTCCAATCAGATCAAACCTAATTGATTTACTCTGGCAAAAATATTACTTTCTATTATGCAGTAATCAGAGCATTAAGTTTTCAAATATTGAACTTCATTTTTCATTTGAATATTTCCTGAATTTGTGATATGCAATTTTTTCATTTATTCCATTGGCTATAATAAATGTTGTTAGAAGGATATCTCATCATTTTCCAAAGAGGAATAAAAAAGAATATTACATCTAGTCCAGTCTTCCTGCTAGTACATAGTTTGCCTTAGTGAGTATCACACATAGCTTACGAAATCAATACAATTCTCCAGCTTTGCCTTAGGCCAAGTCCTCTGTTTGCCTTGTCCATATTCCTTGTACTATAATTTTTGTCTTGCTTTGTCCCATAAATGCAGGAATAGTGCATGTTTGCTTACTATAGTGCTATAGTGGATAATTACTTGTTCTCAGATCACCAATTGTAACTAACCCAGCATTTGATTTCAGATGTGTAAATGTGCCTGGATGAGAGTAGAACTGCTTGGCTAAGTATAGCCCAATTTTTCACCTCTCCAGTTGCAGCATTCCATGAAAGGAGTAGCTGCACATAGTTGTTGTTTTAAGCTACTAAATTTTATGGAAAAACTAACTCTTTGAGGACTGAAAAGGGTACACATTTGGATGGCAGAGCTAGATGGATGGTGGAGCTAGATGTGTTAGATCCAAACTTTTCTACCATGCTCACTATGACTCTGTTTGCTGTGCTTATATAAGACCACAGCATCATTTAAAACTGAAGGCAATAGCCAAGATACATGGGAGTTCAGCTACTACCCTTCACCCTACGACAACCATTTGGAAGGTAAATGTTTTTCAGAAGGAACACTATAAACCTAAGTATTAATTTCCTAAACTCAGGTATTACAGGTGGCTGGCTAGACACCATTGGGTACTCAGATGAGGCCAATGTCTAAATGTCTAGGATCTGGTACTTCAAGAGAAAGCAACAGGAAAAGGCCTCAGGAGTCTGACAGACAGGTGAATTATTCTGGGCCCTTTCTTTTGAACTTTCTGGGCCTGGCTGAGACAAGATGTGTGTGAGGAATCTTGGCCTGTGGGGAGCTTACAATGAGATGCTCATTATATAGAGTACTTCTAAATTCCTTTGGTCATCATCAAACCAGAGTTTCAGAACCAATCAATCAGGGCCACTTGCTTACCACCAGCATGGAATCTAACGTAGGGTTTGCTAGGGATGTTTTTAATCCAGATAAAATACACTTTAATTCTGCTCTAATCTTGATCAAGGGTCAAAAATCAGATATCTAGCCGCATCCTCAGAGAGAGCTTTTTCTAGCAGAGATATAAATCATATATATATATGTATATATATATGTGTGTGTGTGACATATGTGCAAAACACACATACACATATATATACATATATGTACAAAATGAGAGGTCATTGTAAATGTTCTTAGTAGAATTGTTATGAATATTTTTATGAAGTGATTAATGCAGAATGCTTAAGACAACTTCCTGGAAATCAGTAAACAATAAATCTTCAATTGCCATTATTTAAACAAAAAAAACCCACTCAGCTGGGTGTCAGGAACCATGTTTTAGCTGTGTAACCTTAGGTGCTGCATTTCAGTGACCTAGACTTTAGTTTTCTCAAATGAAATTAGAGAAAGGCATAGCTAAGTTCCAGCCTATGATAATGCCATGAGCACCTTCAATTGAATTGATGTCCTCAAACCCAACTAAGTATATTACCCGGCTACATATAGTAGGTAAACCTTTTTCTTTGTTCCTGATTCCAAAAGGGTAGTACATATTGATATCAGTGATCTAGTAAACAAACCAATAGCAATCATGTAAATGAAAGGAGGTTCAAGTTTTTAGAAAAAAAGCTGTTGAGAAGACATTGGGGAAACTTTTGGCATTTGAAATCTAGTCATCACAGAGAATAATACTTTCATAGTCACTTTGGTGGTGGAATTCCTTTGCAGTAAGAACAATTGGGGCTCAATGAGTTTGGGGTTTTAGTTGTGGTTGGTGGAGAGGTTTGAAACTGAGATGAATCTAAGGAAATAAGTAAGTTAATCCAGTAAATCACTGGGTGCATATCATTACCCAATGTCTTTTAGCTAATACTAAGAAAGGAGGGACTTGGCAGCTGCATTTGCCACTGTGTCCTTTTTTCACTGATACACAATTGTTGATTTGCTTATGACTCCATAATGCTTCAGTTTCTATCCTTTAGCAGTGGTATGCTCTCTTATTACAGGTACTTTCCCTCCCTCTTAACTCCATATCTACATCCCCTAGAAGTAGCCCTGAGAACAGAGGGACCGGTGAATAGTTTTTATAAAGGGCCAGACTGTGAGTAACTACTTAAGTTTTTACAAAGACTTCCAGTTTTGTCACAACTACTTAACTTTGTCATGGATTATAGCACCAAAGCACACATAGGCATGATGCGAATTAAGGTACCTGTCCACATTCCAATAAAATTTACATATAAAGCAGGGGCAACTGGTGTTGAGCCTCAAGCTAGTTTTTGATTGGTAAAAAGTATATCTTATTAAAGCCTGAGCAAGAGTGCTCTTATGATCAATTCATTTTATAATGTTTTATTATCTTTTACAATGTTTTAATGTTTCAGTATTTCTTAACACATACAGGGTAGTCTTATTTATTTTGAGAATGGCATAACACTAAAAGATACTAAGAATAGATGGACACTGGTGACTCATATCTCTGTATCCATTAACTACACAGGAGGCTGAGATCTGAGGATTCTGGTTCAAAGCCAGACTGGGCAAAAAAAATCCCTGAGAGTCTTATTTCCAATTAACAATTATAAAGCCAGAAGTGGTGATGTAGCTCCAATGGTAGAGCACTAGCCAAAAGCCTTTACTATAGGAGAGTGTGAGGCCCTGAGTTCAAGCCCTGGTACTACTACTTTAAAATGCTTAGAATAATCCCCACAGAGTATCATCAAGGAATTGCATTTCAGAAAATAACAATAGTGGCCCAGAAAATGAGGTTACCAAATAACAAAGACTCCTAGTTCAAAGCCAGCAAGCATCTCAAAGTGAGAAGATGAAAACTTTACTGAAAGTTTACATTTAAATTAGATATCTGACCCAGACCAAAAAGGCGTTTTTAAAACTTGAAAATCCGTAGACTCAAGGCTCTTTGAATTCAGAGCAGCAATAAAACTTATCTAATTTAATTATCCCCATTCAAAATGGATTAATATATTTTATAAAGACTTCAGTAATGCCCTGGATTTGATGGTGAACACCTACAATCTCAGCACTCTAAAGATGAGGCAGGATGAATACCAATTTGAGGCAGCGTAGGCTATTTAACAAGACCCTATCTCACAAAAATAAAAAGACTAAAATGCAAGCAACTGTCAGCAATGAGCTCAATGTAACAAGTGGAGTACCAATGTATTATTACAAAGTTAAAAATAAAGAAAAGGCCTAAAATGACCAGGAAAAGCTGACAATTTTGGTTGCTTAAAATAACATATTTTATTGAGGAGAGAACTGACATGTTTTGCCTTACAATTTGATTCTCCTTGTTTTCAGAGCATTCCATATATGAGAATGATAGACTCGATAAATCTCAGGAACGAAGTGAGTTGACCTAGTATACTCACTGGGTACACAATAGATAGATGAGTGCAAATTTTTTAGAAAATAGCATTTCCAGGTCACTTTAATATTTATACTCAAATTAATTTTATTGTCAGAAAAAGGTTGATAAATTATAATTTACTTATTTTCATCCAAACTTGAATTAGAACATATATTAAAACTTGGGCTCTTGGGTTTTGGGGTTAATTAAGAATTTTAAATGTAATTTTTTTCTGGTGATTTTTAAGAATACAATTTTAAATTGCTCAGCAACATAATTTCACATTTAAAATAAAAATAAGAGCTACTAATAGCCTTTCTCCATAATTTCATTTTTCTTCATGAGGAGTTCATTTGTGAAATGCCGCATAATGAATCAAGGTGCCCTTGTAGTCAGAAAGCAACATATGGCCAGAGAAAACACAATCTCGATTAAGCTCTCTATTTTATATGTAATGGCAATATCGCCAGACATTTTAAGTACCTGAAACTTGTCAGCATCTAATTTGTGGTTTCCCATAGGACTGTGACACCATAGTGTATTTTTCTTAACTACTGTGTTTGCCATTTTTAACCATAATAAATGTACCCAAAGTTTCTTCAAAGTACTATGCTTTTCTATGTCATTTAAAGATAAACATCTGCTTGTTTCAAAATTCGAATAAGGTCTATGAATCATTGAGAAAGAGACACATTTTATGGACCATATGTGCAAACTTCAGAAATGGGCTAATTTTCAGCAATTATTATGGACAGGCAATTATGTGCTTGAAATTTTGTAAGCATGTATGATTCATTACCTGAGGCACATCAAGCATTTTATCCTTTGAAAAATACTTTTGGTAAGAAGGCAGCCACTAAAGCATGTTTTTAATTTACCCACAGTTACAGAGGTATGGACAAGATGAAAGTAACAAATTTTCCAAAATTTATAAAGCTGGAATTATAATCCTCAGAAATGATAGCTTTTGACGTAATAGGACTGACAAAATGAATCTTAATAACTCTAAATTAACCAAGAAAAGAGATACTTCACTACAGTTTAACCTGAGTTATAGCCTCATGTATTGCATAATATATTAAAATCAAGGGTACATATGAGTGCATCTATACTGAAAAATATGGACTAACCATTCTACAACTCTGTATGGTCTATAATATATAGCAGATTAAACTTGTAAACACAGCTTTGTTGATGAAAAATGAGAATTGTCATCTTCCATAAAGTTTAACAAGTCAACCAGGTAAAAGCTGTTCTGGATAGGGAGGAGTCTTAATTTAGATTGACAAGAGACATTTCAAATAATTTATATGGAAGATATATGCACCTGGCTGAAGAAACAAATTCAGGTATGTTACATTTTGTCGTACCAGTTAAATCAATGTAGAAAAGATTTTTCTGATGTGTGCAGGACATCCACCCCAGTGGTTTTGCATTATTCTTTCTCATGAAAAAGGCTTCTTTGTACATCGTAGAGTCATATATTCTTCAGGGCCCTGTGGAAAGCCTTTCCATCACTTACACTGTCCATTAGGCTATGGCATATTGCTATCATTACTGTCTGTCTTTCGTTTGAAAGTAAGTTTGACATTAAGCTGTAACTTCACTTTAGGTCATATTTTCTTATTGCAGAGAGAATAAGTATGCAAGAAAATGGTTTAAACATATGAAGTAACTCCTGTCAACCTAGTTATTTAATTTGCATGCAAATGGAATTTCTTCAGCCTTCTATTTCTTCTCTCAGATTCATGCCAGGGCCAGACTGTCTATTTGATGCTGGAAATCATCTCCCATCAACAGCCAGTCTCAATAGTGGTACGGTGTTTGCTAATGTGGACAATGCCAAATCAAGTCCAAGGGCAATATATTATGCAAGTTCATTCCAAATGTGTACTTTATAAAAAGATATACATTCTTGGGAGATGAATCAAGTTTCTTATTTAGCCTCTTAATGCTCCTCTGTATAAATAAACTTGGTATTTGCAGAACTCTGCTCATTGGTATAAAAGCTAACTAATACTCAGGTAGGCAGCCGGAAGACTGTTCTGGCCATTGTGGTTATTACCTGAGAATTCTAATTCTTTCAGTTGAATTCAACAAACCTGTTATGCACCTGTTAGATGCCAGCTGTACTGTGAGACTAAATTGGATAGAGCAACCTGTTCTCTAGGAGCTCACAGGCTGTTGGGAGAGACACAAGACATCTCTAGGACATTTCATACAACTAGCTATTTCCTTTCCAAATGGCATCTTTTTAACAAATTTCTGCTGTCATTTACAATAATGCCATGAGCACCACTAATGCCTTGTGCAATTAAGTTTAAGAAACTTTCTGAAAGATATTGTGTTCTATACCTGCCTCACTTATAACTGAAGGAGTAAGTTCCACATTTTTAAGTGGAAGGCACTGTTTTTGGATTCAGAGTTCATATGCTTCATTCTTCTCAGTTTCTACCTGGAGGATGAAAATACTGGTTCTCTTCTCCAGAATATTTCTCTTCATTTGTTCTCAGCCTCTGTGCTGCATAGCCCTCACAACATCCATTCACATCTTTCTCCCAAAACTTTCTTATCTGTTTCTCTGTCTTTTTCCACAAGGACTCTGGCTCAATCTCAATTTCTGTCTGTCTGTCTTTCTGTCCCTGTCTCTCTTTCTCACACATACACATTAGGTTGTAGTTCAATTCCACTGCAATTAACTCTAACAACTTTTCTTTTTCTCTTAGTCAACTCATTTGGGAAGATAATTTGCACAAAGACACTGATTTCATCTTTTCAAAGCAGCTAGTGGACTTGTCTGTATTTGTTTTTTGTGGGTCATGGGAATTGAACTTAGCCTGGGCGTTGTCCCTGAGCTCTTCAGCTCAAGGCTACTACCCTGTCCTTGAGCCAAGCCCCACTTCCCGTTTTCTAGAAGTTAATTAGAGATAAGAATCTCGATCCTTTTGTGCCCAGGCTGGCTTCAAACATTAATCCTCTGATCTCAGCCTCCTGAGTAGCTAGGATTATAGGCGTGAGCCACCAAGCCTGGCTTTAAGTCTGTACTTTTAATGACTGAATTTTTACTGTATTGGGATACAAAATGTATAGCTTATGATCTAGTTTTAGGAAAACGATTTTCACTAGCTTGAAGATTTTTATTTCTTTTGTTTTCATGAAGTGGACAAACATGGCAGAGTCCAAGATGATGGCACGTCTGAATACCATTCAAAACTCAGGACTCAATTTCTTCATATCTTGTTTAAGCTCCCTCTGAAGTAGCCAATGAGGCGTCCAATACATTGTTCAGGACAATGATTACAGTCCTTGAAATTTCCTCTATCTAGTAGTTGGTATTACTGCTTTTGAATACCTGAATGTCAGCTCTTGCAGAAGCTTAATCTTATAGCAATAGGCTTGGAGACTTACTTATCTTTTGGACCTTCTCAAGGAATAATGAAGTTCAGGATGCAGAGAGCTACTGCTACCTTCACTATCCTAGACTGCTCTTGCTAGAAGTGGTGGTGGAGTAATGGTCATGAGTCTTGTTGGGACACAACTGCTTCTTGTGTTGAGGTACATCAGTCCACTTCAGAGGTACTGGAGACAACCATGATATTTGGCATGGGCACTGGTATTTAGGAAGAAAGGCCAAAGATCTTTCCTTATCATATCAGTGATGGACTTTTGAGAACTAATAATGGATTTCAATTTTAAAAAATAGCCTAATCCCGGCCGGGAGTTTGGCCCAGTGGTAGCGTGTTTGCCTAGCATGCACAAAGAGCTGGGTTCGATTCCTCGGTACCACATACATTAAAAAAAAAAGCCAAAAATGGTGCTGAGGATCAAGTGGTAGAGCTCTAGCCTTGAGAAAGTCCAAGGAAAGTGCTCAGGCCCTGAGCTTAAGCCCAGAACTGGCAAAAAAAATAAGCTAATCCCTTGTGGAACTCAGCTGGTAGAGAAAATAGATCCAACTTCATAGCCAAACATTTCTCTTCTGCTGCATGGATACAAAAAGCAGATAGCTATGTGTGAGATGGCTTCCAAATGTCTATGGAGAATAGAAGAAAAGACAGGAAGAGGATAAATAATCTGGCAGAGAAGCAGGTTTCAGTTGTGGTTTGATGGGGATTATGCTGGTAGCTTGAATGGGACTGATCTCTGAAGAGAAAATGGGGAAAGAAAGGAACAAAAAGTAGAGTTTTTAGGGATCACATTGTGCAGAACAGACCAATGTGATAAAAAATTGAAGACATTTTGACCAACAAGGAAGCAATTAGAGCAATTATAATACAAATAACCCCAAATTATCATTAAATCCATGAAGTAGACATGCTTTCCTTCATAATGAATGCTAAAATTAAAGGTGATATTTTGTAGGCAATTATTCATTACAAGAGTTTTCTGTTATGTTTATTAGCTCAATATCTTTTTAAATTGCAAAATAAAATGAAAAATTATCATTACTACTATTGTTCAGAAATATTGGGCGATGTAGAGTTGGTTATTGGTGACCCAGAAAGAAATCAACATGTACTTGATTAGTTAAAATGCAGTTAAAAATTACAAGATACTCATTCCCGAAGTATATTGTTTAGTATTTTATGTTTTTAGTTCATGGAGTTTGTTTGGGACATGAATTTGAAGTAATAAAATATACTAATGTGGATTATGTATATTATGTAAGGTAAGAAATCTATCAAGGGCTAATTTTTCTTGAGTGATTTGTCTTAAAACCAAGTCTCCCTATGTGCTTAATTATTGGATAGCTGCTTTGAAATAGTGACTTTTGTATTTAACTCAGAGTAGGTCAAGAGTTGAAGAAAAAAGTAGAAAAATGATTAAATACTTCCTTATATGTGCACTTTATTGGTTGATATCTGATGCAGGTTACATCTTACCTTCCATATGGAAAAAGCTTTACAGGCATGATTTCAAAGAATATAAATTGCCTGAAATCTTAGCACTTGGGAGACTGAGATAAGGGAATCCTGAGTTCAAGACATGCTAGGCCTACATAGGGAGAACTTGTCCCAAAACAACAACAAAGAAAATTCAAATTTAAATGTGTTAGCATTTCTTAGAAAATATTTTAGTAAATTCAGGAATAGTTGCCTTATCCTATCCAAATCAAGCCATTAGTAGTCAAGGCATAGCTGTGACATATTTAACCCATTTGGCTAGGCAATTGATACAGTATTTATAGTTTATAATAACAGTCTGTGGAATCACTATTGTGATGTTTTTACATGCTTTTCTTTTAAGAAAGAAGCACATACTTCCAGAGCTAAAGCAGCTCAGGCAAGCAAATTGGTAGGGACAGACCTAGGATTTCACTCTAGAGCCTGGTCGACCCATGCTTCTTTCTGAATGTTGATGAATAGGCAGGAGTTAGCCAGTAAGTAGAGGAAATGCAATTTCAGTCTGATAACAGAGTGTATGGAAAATGCCTAGAGTGCCAAAAGTTGTTGAGTTGAGTCCAAAAGCATTTAGGGTAAAGGACAGCAGAAAGGGAAGAGTGTGGTAGTGGAGAGATTGTCGATAAAGTCTAAGGATCCAGTAGGAGAAATAAAGAAAATCGATAGTATTGAAGGCTACATATCCATCATTGTCCTGACATTCCACTTCATGCAGATTCCAGAGGTCACTTCTCTTTGAAAAAAAAAACCCAACAGATTTCAAGTCATACAAAGGATTACTTTACACAACGGCAATCATAGTTTTTGAATGTTCTGTCAGTTTCTGCACAATAGGGCAAGATGTATATCATCAGTTATAGATAGCAGATGTCTGTGTGGACCAGAGGTTATATGTATGAAATTTGGTTTTGATTTTATTTTTCTCTCTTTCTTTGCCCTAATCTTAATGTCTTGAACTTTAGCAACACTGTGTGGTGTTTTGTCTTATACACCTTTACCTTCCCTGATGACATTCTCAGTAGTCATGGCTCACTTGTGTCAAATTTGTATCTGTGTGAAGGTCTACAATATTCAAATTTAAGCATTTCTGAGCTGGGAATGGGTGGGTCACACCTGGAATCCTAGCTACTTAGGAGGTTAAGATCTGAGGATTGCAGTCTCAAAGCCAGCACTAGTAGAAAAGGCCTTGTGAGATCCTTAACTCCAATTTATTACTCAAAAACTGGAAGTGGCACTTTTGCTCAAGTGTTAGAGCCTTGCATACAAAGAGGCTCAGGGATAGTGCCCAGGCCCTAAGTTCAAGCCCTACAACTGACAAAAAAAACTAAAATAAAATAAAAAAGAATTTCTGGCATGTTTCATTCTCTTATCATACCTGAGAGCATATGAAGCAAAATGTCAAAATCTTAGCTACTTCCCAGTGACATATCACAGTGTCATTGGAAAAAAAAAAGCTTAATGAGACTTAACACATTTAAACAGCAATCAAACCATTCAATGGCAAATGGAATCCTCCCTGAATCCATTCTGAGTTAATTTTAACTTCCCTTAGAATTCTTTGTCATAAATTGCAGGGTTTTGTTGTTGTTGTTTAGGTTTTTCAGTCCTGGGGCTTGAACTCTGTTGGTACTCTACCACTTAAGCCACAGCACCCTCTTCCAACTTATTCCATCATTAATTGGACAGAAGTCTCTCACAAATATTCTTGCCTGGGCTGGCTTCAGTGTGCAGTCCTCAGATCTTAGCCTCCTAAGTAGCTAGGAATACAGGCATGAGCCACTGTTACCTAGGAAAATTGTAGTTTTATGGTCCCTTCCATGCTATCTGTGTCAGCTTTCCATTAGTGGCAGATGAAAACCTGAGTCTTACATTACCAAGTACTGCTTAAACTGATTCCACAGTGTTGAATATGTCATTAAAGTTGTTAGCCATTCCATAAATGTCAGTTTTCCCAGAGAATGTGAATATGAGTTCAGTACTTAGTAGTTTCAGACTCACCTAGCTATTTGAGTATATAATTATTCATGAAGAAAATGGTCTATAGACCATAGCAAAGAGTGAATTTACATGGTCAAGGAATGAGGAGAAAGTCTGGGAACAAGTGCATATTGCTTAACATTTGGGAGAAAACTAGTATTTGTTTGGAAAAGAGGATTAAGTGGTCTTTTTGTTTGATTGTAAACCAACTAAGTTTTCAAAGACCTGTGTCATTCTGAAGGATCTCTGGAAAAGCTTGAAGTTTCAGCTAATAAATACACATGCCAAGTTGTGTTTGTGTCCAGTCTATTATCTCCTTCCTTAATATACACTTTTTCTTCGCACAATTGCTTATATTATATAGTTTCTTGGTACATGACTTGTGGGTCATTGTTTTAGGTTATTTTGTACACCTAGGAGTTCTGGGTTTGACATCCACATTTACTAGCAGTGGGTCCGCACTTTCCTGGCCAGCATTAGCTACTCCCTTACTTTCAGGTGTTGCCAGGGACTTATATGTTTCTGAATGAGGTCAGTGCTCAGTTCTTTGCTTGCCCAGGATGGCACTCAAGGCATGTGCAGTCATGGTGTTGAGCTGAGTTGTACTTGCAGGAACTTCGTGGTTTAAAAATTGGACTCTATCTCCCTTTTATCTCAGGAACCCACACACTTCCTCTTATTTATGAACTCTAGGCTTCCATATCTCAGCTTGGTTTAGTTTTTTTTGAGATTTTTTAATCTCTGTTTTCAAGTTACATTTTTTAAAAAATTGAAAAAGAACTAGGCTTGAGACTCTGTCTTCAAAGGCATAAAATGATACCTCTGAATTGCATCACTTTAAGAAATCAATCTAAGCTGGGCATGGTGGCTCATGCCTGTAATCCTAGCCACTCAGGAAGCTGAGATCTGAGGATTTCAGTTCAAAGTCAGACGGGGAACAAAAGACTAAAATGTGAGAGTCTTATCTCCAACTAATCACTAGATAAAGAGAAGTGGGGCTGTGGCTTGAGGGGTAGGGTGGTAGCCTTGAGCTGAAGAGCTCAGGGACACACTGCTCCCAGACCCAGAGTTCAAGCCCCATGACCGACAAAAAATGTATCTAAAACATTGAAACAAAAGTAATGATGCATAAACAGGAAATATAATGGGAACATCTTTTCCTCTGACCAAGTTACATGATCTATCCAGATCCAATTTACTCTTCTATGGGATTTTTGTATTTTGATCATTGGCACTAAAGGAAAGATCAAGTTTATTTTTCCATGTTGCTGTTGTTCTTGCTATTATTATTATTATTATTATTATTATTGTTGTTGTTATTATTATTATTAGAATTGCTATTACTATTGCTGCTATTGTTTTGTCATTAACATACACCATTCACTGAGCATTTGTTATCTTTCAGGCACTCTGCTGTTTTATGAGACAGGCATTAGTGTCCCTACTTAAAGTTCAGGAAACAGAGGCACAGAGCAGTTCAGTGGCATGAGGTCACACAGCTGGTAAGTGACAGATCCAAGATTTGAACTCTCTTTGACTATAAAACTTGAGCTCTTAATTCTTGACCACATTTGATTTTTGTTTCTGGACAATTGTTATGATTATTCTTCTGTCTCCCAACAAAACAAATGAGCAGTACTTTATTCAGAGAATCTTTTTAACATGTCACTTTTTCAACATTTTAATGGCTTATGAAAGGTCCAGGATCTCCAGAATTAATCAGCCCTGGAAGCTCATGCACATTTTCTTTCTGCTTTCAGCCTTTAGTGGGGAAAAGACTTTATAGAAAGAAAGAAATCTGATTATACAGAATTCTAGGCATTCACACACACACAAAAGCAAAATGCCTATATGCCTCTGGTCACATAAAACAATATCAAAATGAACTTTAGGAATAGAAACAAAGGAAGAAAGAAATTCATAACGCCAAAACTGATTTTTGCCTCTGAATTTTGGCAAACTTCCTATATTAATATAATTGATAATCTATACCTATGAACATTCACTGTTAATGTATATGAACATCAATTATGCCCCAAGCACTAAGATAAGGAAGATGACAGTTATACAAAAAAACCAGCTTGTTTATGTATAGTGCCCACTTTGAGGTAGATATGAAACAAGATTATTTAGGAGGAATGAACTCATATTTTTCTTCTATAGTATCATAAAGGGGTCAAGGGGGAGGGAAAGTGGGAGAGGAACATTCGAGGGGTAGCAATGTTCAACAAGAAATGTACTCACTACCTTGAGTGTCCCTGTGCATTTCCCTCACAATAAAATAGAATTTTTTAAAAAAGAAGGAGGCATGAACCAGGAACTGGTGGTTTACATTGGTATTCTGAGCTACTCAGGAGATTGAGAAGTGAAGATCACAGTTCTAAGCCAGCCTGGGCAAGAAAGTCTGTGAGATGCTTAACTCCATTTAATTACCAAAAAACTACCACTGGAGTTGTGGCTCAAGTAGTTGAGTTTAGCCTTGAGCAAAATAAAGCTCAGTGAAAGCACTCAGGCCGTGTATTCGAGACTCAAGACTGATACCACACGAACACCCCCCCCCACACACACACACACGCAACATGCAAGCACATAGCTAGCCAGACTCACACCTGTAATCCTAGCTACTCAGGAGGCTGAGATCTGAAGGTTGTGGTTCAAAGCCAGCCCAGGCACTGAAGACCATGAGTCTCTTATCTCCAATTAACCACTAGAAAACTGGAAGTGGCTCTGTGGCTCAAGGGATTGGGTGGTAGTCTTGAGCTAAAGAGCTCAGGGACAGTGCCCAGGTCCAGAATCCAAGCCCCACACCCACACAAAAAAGTTTAAAAAAGAAAAAGAAAGAAAGCACAATACATACATATATTTCCATAAGTAATTGCTGGTATTTATTTTCTCTGTGGCAAGTAGTTTCCACATTGTTTTGTTTGGTATTCAAGACCCTATAAATATGATGCTATATTAACTTCGATTAAGAAGTTCATGCATACAGAAGTCAAATGCCTTTCTTCTAGTTATGACTATTGGTGAGTGTGTAGAAAATTTGGGTCTAGACTGTATGACCCAGAACCAGTATCCTCAAAGGGATCATCCATGGATATAGACAACTTCAAGTTCCATGTTTCATGGAGAAGAGGAGACTAGGTATGAATGACTCTGGAAATAGGTGTTGGAAAAAACATTTAAGATCAGCAAATACTTGAAAAAATAACCAAGTCAGAGGACAGAAAGAAGAGAAGTGGAGTGGAATTGTGTCAGGTCAACCTGGAAGGAATATATTGTGAATGAGGTAACTACTGTTAAAAGCGTAGTGAGAGTCAGCTTGTAGAGAACCACAAAAAGTCAATCTAAGCAAGCTGACTTTTATACAGCATTCGCCCATGTGCCCATTTAAGATGTATTACCTGTTTTTTTTAATCATAGTCAGGCTATATGTCATTAAAGGTATTCTTTTTCATAGGCTAGAAAACCAAGTGCATAGAGAGACTGATGTGGCCAGCTACCATGTAACTAGTAGAAGGCAGAGCTGGGATTTGAATTAAGAAAGACTGATTATACCAAGATAGTTGAGAGAAAGAGCAACTTTCAGTATAATCATTTAGAAAGTGTTAAGAGATATTTTGTCTCATTTTTTAGAATCCAGAAAAATATTACTAGGTACCACATACACTCCTAATTATCTAATGCTAACATGTTTAAAGCTTATTACAATCTATGAAATAAATACTTCTAGAAACTAGAAACTCACAACTTGCAAATAAAAAATAGATGAATAAATAAAATTGCCAATCATAAAAAAAGCAAGACTGATTACAGTGACTGTGATTTTAACTGCTGTGCTACTTGTTTATTTGGCGTGGAGTGATGTAATCTGAGTTTGGAATGTGTAAAGAAAGGACAATCTCATGACATGGAAAGGGGAAGTGGAATGGGAAGAGAAAGAGGAAGGGAAGGGAAGGAAAGAAGGAGACGGAAGAAGGGATGAAGAGAAGGGAAGAGAAAGAAAAGAAAAGAGAAGTGAGTGCCCAGGAAAGGTTACTACCAGTCTCCACATGAAAAACAGTTGACAGACATGGTAAGATGATATAGCAGTGTGATATGAGACACATCTCTGAGACAGGATTGTGAGAGAGAGGAATTTAGGGCTCAAAGTGTGAGCTTGTCTGTCACTGGTTTCTGAGTGATCTTGGGCTGATAGATTAAGCTGCATGCTTTGATTTCCTCATTCCCAAAGAAGGTGTGTACAGCAAAGATGACTGCAAAGTCTCAGCACCATCCGTCTGGCTGGGCTCGGCACATCATGTGAAATCTGGGTCTGGAGCTTAGGAAAGAGGGCATAGTTATAGATGTTCTCAGGTGTTCCCTCTGGGGATATATGAATAGTAGTTGTTGAAGGCAGATATCCAGAGGAGAAGAGAAGCAAACACAGGAGAACTTATTATAACAAACAAACCACTTGCCTGTACTAAGAAGCCATAAGGATTGATAAACTGTCTGGGATTATGTTGCATTTTTCTAGATCCATTATTCTATACATTTTGTATATGTATTCATATGTGAAGCTGCTGACCTATTTCTTTACATCAGCATTCTTGATCATTTTTTTACCTGTACATGATTCATTCATTATAATATTGCAGTTGGAAATTTTAATGACACTTACTGGTATACTGCATTTGCTGTTTGTGTGAATTGACTTCAGCAGTGGACTTCAGCAGTAGTGTACTAGTTAATTTGATTAACTAAAGGCAGGCTTTCTATTCATTCTCCTTGTCCTAAAGTCATTGTCCTTCCTAAGGGTATTGTGTGTTGCCTGAGAAATTATGATGCTATTTGCTATTTTATTCATTCCCCCATCTCCTCAAATCAATTTGGATTAAAAAAAAACATAGTTTATCACTAAAGTTAGAGCAGAAATGTCTTCTCTAAGTGCCTTTTTTCCCATTCTGTAGTGCCTTAGTACACTTGATTAACATCTGTTTAGGCTCTCTCCTTAAAGCTCACCTGAGGAAGCATTGCCATTCAAGTAAATAAACACAACCCAAGAAGCATTGCACAACTGAGAGATAGCTCAGTGACAGAGCAGATGCCTATATGCAATTCCATGAAAGGTCCTTCCTGAAGGCCTTGAGGATTGCTAAGTCACAGATGTTGGGGATATTAAAAAATCATAAATATCTGGGTTTTTTTCAAAAATGTTTTCTTCAGTAAGTATATTTCTCTCCCTCCACTCCTTTTTTGCCATCACTCTCTTGAATACATGTTATCTATTGATATCATATTCTCTTTTCCCTCTTCTTACTTGTAACCCCTCTTAACAGACCATATCAAAGACAACTACTTAACCTGGACTCCGGTAGCTCATGCCTGTAATCCTAACTATTCAGTTGGCTGAGATCTGAAAATCCTGGTTTGAAACCAGCCTGTACAGATAAGTCTGTACGACTAACCGTCAATTAACTAGCGAAAAGCTAGAAGTAGAATTGTGGCTCAAATGTAAGAGTACCAGTGTTTATTCTCCTTTTTTTGTTATGCGTAAGGTGATGTACAGAGGAGTTATAGTGACACAGTCAGGTAAAGAGTACATTTTTTTTTATAATGTCATCCCTTCCCTCATTCTCTCCCAATTTTTCCCTCCCATCCTCAACCACAAATTATATAGTTTGTTTTCCACATAGTCCCTAATGAGTTTCCACTGCTGCATTTGTTCAACAATTGTCTCACCATTTCTTGTGCCTCCTCTTATCTTCCCAAAGACAGATGCATGAACAAACAAGACAAATAGAAAAGCAAACAAAAATAACAACAAAGAACAGACCTCTTGCTTCCATTTCCTGGAGTTAATTTCAATAAATCTTATTATATATGATCAAATGTACATAGATATTGAGCTGTTGTGTTCCTCCTTTAGAGCACCAGTATTGAGTTGAAACAATGTTAAGGGACATTTCCCAGGCCCTGAGTTTACCGAGGCACCAGTGTGCATGTGTGCACATGTGCGTGCACACACACAGAAAGGACAGGACAGGAAAGAGAAGGGCAGAACAGGAAAGAGTGCTTTTTCTTGTTTACCATCACTAGGATTTACAAAAGGAAGGAATTTTACTCTTTGTCCCTCTCACGAAAACATTGATTTCCTAATGCTAATTATTGAAATAGAACAGAGCCTTGTTCAATAAATCATGTGCAGCAGATTCTTAGCCAAAGAACATGCATTTATCTTTTTTATAATTTATACAGTTTCATTGACCTTTGAACTAGTGTGCTAACTTCCTTCGGATTTTGTTTCTGACTTAAAAATGCTTTCAATATGTACATGTTTACTTAAAATACTCATACACATGCAAATGCTAAATGTATGCAATTACTAGTAGTCTTCAGGTATAGAATAGCATAGAAAGGAGGTAAATCTAAGCGAAAATTTCCCTTGCCCAGTCTTGTACCCCTTCCTAAGCACATACAAAGTCTGGAAAAAGAATAATCAAAATACCTTTGAGGGTTAGGTTTGTATAAAGTGATAAGTTAAACCTGGTTTCAAAGATATCCCCAGAATATCCATTACATTTCCAATGAGCATGCAGTGAATATATTGATGAGGGTTTGTGGATAGATAATGGATGCATGAAGGCCTAAGTGAATGGGTAGAGTCTTTGATCTATGAGAGTGAGATGCATGAAGGTGTATGCATGAGCTTTCATTTCATATTGAATTCTGAGAAGATATTTCCTGTTTGGGAAGGTATTTCTTTTTTTTTCTAGCAAATTCCCTTCTAGCGCTTCCACCAAGTTTCCCAATAACTTAGATCTAGGTGGTGCCAATGGTGTGCTTCTTTGCCGAGCCTTGTGAACTGTTCACTGGAGCTGATGAAACAGGGGAACCTTTGGAATTCTCCATGTTGCTGCTATTTGTTTTCCATTTATTGCCAGTTCCTCAGCAAACAACCCTACATTGTGTGATGCATGATATGTGCAGTACTTGGAGGCATGCTAGCAAATCTGTCACTTATTTCAAAACTTCACTTCAATTCTCTTAATTGTGTATTTTATTGAATACTAAATCTATTACCGTCTTATGAAACACTATTAATCTTCGTAGCTCTTTAAAATACGAAGATATATTGTGTCGTTAAGGTTTAGAAATTTGACAAAGAGCCACAAAATAACTCTCTCTGTTCATTTAGAAAACCATTACTAAATGGCAAGGAGTATTGTAAAGTGTTAGAGTGCTTGCCTAGCTACCATGAAGCCTTGTGTTCAGTCTCTAGCTCCACAAAACA
Source organism: Megascapheus bottae (assembly GCF_031878675.1). NCBI lineage: Eukaryota > Metazoa > Chordata > Mammalia > Rodentia > Geomyidae > Megascapheus > Megascapheus bottae. The sequence continues at coordinate 1,972,813 of NC_143547.1, forward strand.
ACTATAAAACCCCAAAAGTAATATTTAAGCTATAAAAGTGGAAAAGGATGCATCTTTACTGTTTATCTTATGCACTGGAATACAATTTTGCCTTTGAAATAACTTTTCATAACATTTTTAAGCAGATAAAATTTATATATGTATTTGAAGGGCAAATATTAAATAAAGATTGGTACAATTAGCCAGACTTTGGTGGATCATACTTTGAATCTTAGCTACTCAGGAAGCTGAGATCAAAGAAATGAAATTCATAGCTAGCATGGGTAGAAAAGTCTGTGAGACTGCATCTCTAATTAGCCAGCAAAATACCAAACTGCAGACAGGTCTTGCTCATGTAGTAGAGCACCAGCCATGAGTGAAAAAGCTGAGCAAGAGTACTGCACACTGAGTTTGAGCCCTAAGCACAGGTACAAAAAGAAAAGATTTACATAATTGACTTGAAGTACTTAAAGTTTAAAGCCAGTTGTAGAAAAACAAAGCAGTAAGCAATGATTGAGTATGCTATTAGAATATTAAGGTGATACCTAATGAAGTTATTGTTAAAGGAAATAGCATTATGATTCACTCACCAGAGAGTGTTTTTCAGGAGGAGGATGTTTTGCAGAAAAAAATATTAGGTTGTATTAGAATAATTTTTATATGTATTTCATGCATGGTCCAAATATATATATATATATATATATATATATATATATATATATGCACACACACACACGTGTGTGTGTGTGTGTGTGTGTGTGTGTGTGTGTGTGTGTGTCTAGGCCAACTTTGAACTTTGAACTTGCAATCCCTCTGGCTCAGCTTCCTTACTGCTGAGATTAATCATGTAACACATACCTTATCCCTGTAAGATTACACTGGAATTATATAAGTAAAGGAGAGGAGGGCAGTCTTCTGTGAAATTTTTGTATAGTTTATTGAATTTAGATAAAACTGTTAGCAGCATAGGTTTAAGGAGGCTTAAGTTTAAATTCAAGCCATTCAATTGAGCTTACATTTCTACTCAAACATTGGCAAATTAGTTTATTTGCTTATATTCCTAAATCTGTAAAACTGGCAATTTAATATGCTGTAGATAATCAATGATAACTCAAGTGTATCATTTTTTTATTTCAGTCTATATCCTGTACATGTTCTGTTAGTTTTAACATCATTTGTAAATATTTTGGAGTCTGATACTTAGTGTTATCAAAAACAATTACATTTTTATTTATTTTATATTTATTATAAAGTTGATGTTCAGAGGGGTAACAGTTATATGTCAGGTAATGAGCACATTTCTTTTTGAACAGCGTCACTCCTTTCCTCAGTTTTTCCTGGTATTTTTCCCCTCTTGACCCCTCTTCCCCAAGTTGTATACTTCATTTCCAGCAGAGTATTTAGTAAGTATCACTGAAAAATTGGAACATTTAATGAATTTGTGTATCATCCTTGGGCAGGGGCCATGATAATCTCTGCATTGTTCCAATTTTAGTGTATGTGTTGCCCAAGTACAATTGCATTGTTAATCTCCAGTCATCTTGGTTTATGCCTTCATTTGTTGAGAAAAAAGCATAGTTCTATCAATTTTTCCCTTTTGTTTAGAATTTTTGTTTAAATCATGTCTTTTAGTGATTCAGATGGATGCTTTTGTTATTTCTTTGAATAATAACACTAGATCTTTCTTGTAAAATTATTAAAT